>NC_133141.1:2362877-2966627 GCF_048418815.1 Hemitrygon akajei | reverse complement strand
CCAGATTAGAGAATCTCTAATAAAAGACAGGGGTAAAATGATACACAGTGTACACATACCCATTGATTACAATGCAAACAACATACCTTTTTTGCTGTCTGCTCATTTCCATGTTTGTTATGTGCTGTCAGTGCCAACGATGTTCTTCACTGTATACCTGACTCACCACATTAATGACTGGCATTAATGAAGCCACATTACTCTATTTAACACCAGCCTATATCTCACAATACTCCATCACATTGTGGCATCAGCAAGTGTTAGCTGATCTTCTGGAGACAGGCAGGAATCACATTCAACACCCTTTGTGTTATCAGTCTACCTTTATATTTCACTTTAAAGAGGTCAATAAGGTCAATTGTAGACACAAGAGTTTCTGCAGAAACTTTGAGACGCACGCAAAGTACTGGAGGGACAGCAGGTCAGGCATTATCTATGGAGGGAGGTAAACAGTCGATATTTCAAGCTACACACACAAAATGCTGGTGGAACACAGCAGGCCAGGCAGCATCTACAGGGAGAAGCGCTGTCGACGTTTCGGGCCGAGACCCTTCATCAGGACCGAAACGTCGACAGCGCTTCTCCCTATAGATGCTGCCTGGCCTGCTGTGTTCTACCAGCATTTTGTGTGTGCTGTTTGAATTTTCAGCATCTGCAGATTTCCTCGTGTTTGATATTTCAAGCTAAGACCTTTTGCTATTTCTGATGCAGTTCTATTGAATGGCTTCAGCCTGAAATGTTGACTGTTAAATTCCCTCCATAGGTGTTGCCTGACCTGATGGCACGAACATTGATTTCTCTAACTTCTGTTAATACCCCTTCTTACCCCATCCCTGATTTATTTATTTTCCCCCTTCCTTTTTTTCTCTCTCTGCCCATCACTCTGCCTGTTCTCCATCTTCCTCTGGTGCTCCCCTCCCCCTTTCTTTCTCCCTAGGCCTCTCATCCCATGATCCTTTCCCTTCTCCAGCTCTGTATCCCTTTTGCCAATCACCTTTCCAGCTCTTAGCTTCACCCCAACCCCTCCTGTCTTCTCCTATCATTTCAGATTTCTCCCTCCCCCTCCTACTTTCAAATCTCTTAGTATCTTTCCCTTCAGTTAGTCCTGACAAAGGGTCTCGGCCCGAAACGTTGACAGTAATTCTCCCTATAGATGCTGCCTGGCCTGCTGCGTTCCACCAGCATTTTGTGTGTGTTGCCTGACCTGCTGAGTGCCTCCAGCATTTTATGTATGCTGAATGAGATCAATTGGACAGGATTCTCCTTTTCTTAATCTAAACTATTTACTAGGTAGAGTTGAAAATACAGGTAACTTTAACTGATAATTGATTCTGTTATTGTGTGGGGATGGATCAAGATAACAGCTCTGCAAAGGCCTGCTCAACCTTTCTGAGGCATTATTTCAGTGTGGTACAATTCATTTAAGGACAACTTTGATGAATTCCCAACAAGTCAGGTAGCAAGTGTAGGGACAAAATTGGAGTCAGAGTTTTGGGTCAAGGACAGCGAGTAGAGTCACCGCCTTCCAGCTCCAATGGCCTGGGTTCAACTCTGAGCTCTGGTGCTGTTTGTATGTAATTTGCATGTTCTCCTTGTGATTGTGTAGATTTCCTCTGGGCGTTCTGATTTCCTCCCACATCGCTAAGACGTACAGGATGTTAGATAAACGAGCCGCTGTGGATTGCCCCTAGTGTATCTGGTGGGAATTAATGAGGGCGTGGATAAAGTGGGATTGGTGTAAGCAGTTGATGTATTGTCCACAGATTTGATGCTGTCTGATTCAATGGCTTCTAAAATCTTTCAGTAGAATTGGGAAAAAAAATAAGAAGACAATTGTGTTGTAATTTGCAGAAAGGGGGAGGTGGAATATGTGTGATGGGGTGCAGACCAAAATTGTCAAAGATAACAATTACTTTAAGTCCTGGTATTTAAAACAAAATACTACTAAAATAAATTGAAGCAAAAATATAGTTACATACGTGGAAAAAAGGGGATTTATCTGATCCAGTTAAAGTGATAACCTGAGAGCAGTGATGTGGAAGGTGAGATACCATTCCTTAAACCTAGCAACACGCACAAAATGCTGGTGGAACACAGCAGGCCAGGCAGCATCTATAGGAAGAAGCACTGTGGATGTTTCAGGCCGAGACCCTTCGTCAGGACTAACTGAAAGAAAAGATAGTAAGAGATATGAAAGTGGGAGGGGGAAGGGGAGACCCGAAATGAAAGGAGAAGATGGGGGGGGGGGGGCGTAGTGATGAAGCTAAGAGCTGGGAAGTTGATTGGAAAAAGGGATACGAGGCTGGAGAAGGGGGAGTATCATAGGACGGAAGGCCTTGGAAGAACGAAAGGGGGAGGGAAGGAGGGAAGCACCAGAGGAAGATGGAGAACAGGCAAGGAGTCATTGTGAGAGGGAAAGAGAGAGAAAAAGAAATATATATATATATATAAACAAACAAACAAATAAATAAATAGGGATGGGGTAAGAAGGGGAGGAGGGGCATTAACAGAAGTTAGAGAAATCAATGTTCATGCCATCAGGTTGGAGGCTACCCAGACGGAATATAAGGAGTTGTTCCTCCAACCTGAGTGTGGCTTCATCTTGACAGTAGAGGAGGCCATGGATAGACATATCAGAATGGGAATGGGAATAGGACGTGGAATTAAAATGTGTGGCCACTGGGAGATCTTGCTTTCTCTGGCGGACCGAGTGTAGGTGTTCAGTGAAACGGTCTCCCAGTCTGCGTCGGGTCTCACCGATATATAAAAGGCCACACCGGGAGCACCAGACGCAGTATACCACACCAGCCGACTCACAGGTGAAGTGTCGCCCCATCTGGAAGGACTGTCTGGGGCCCTGAATGGTCCTGAATGGGAATCAACTTCCCAGCTCTTAGCTTCATCCCTCCCCCTCCTGTCTTCTCCTATCATTTCGGATTTCCCCCTCCCCCTCCCACTTTCAAATCTCTTACTATCTCTTCTTTCAGTTAGTCCTGACGAAGGGTCTCAGCCTGAAACGCTGACTGTACTTCTTCCTATAGATGCTGCCTGGCCTGCTGTGTTCCACCAGCATTTTGCGTGTGTTGCTTGTATTTCCAGCATCTGCAGATTTCCTCATGGTTGCATTCCTTAAGCCTTTCTGGGCTTTGCCCAAACAACTGTCTGAAGACAGGTAAACTCAAAGTGAGAGTTAGTGACAGATGACTGGAAATCTGGAATAGTCCAAGCAGACTGATCTCCTGGAATATTGTAAAGTATGATCGCTGCCATGTTGGAAAAGAAAAAGCAGAAGATGAATTAATTAATTGTATGGAGAAAGAATTTGCAATTAGTTCAGCTGCAGTGAACTGAAGAAGCTCTGTCCAATCCGTGGCTGAAGCAAGGACAGACAGAGGCCATGTGCAGTGAGGAGAGGCTGTTGATAGGTCAGAATTGCAGTCAACAGGATGAGTGCAGCATAAAAGGCGGACAAAATTGAAAAGGGTGAATACAGGACTGAAGGTGTTATACTTGAATGTGCACAGTATACGGAATAAGGTAGATGGACTTGCAGTACTGTTGCAGGTTGGCAGGTATGATGTTGTAGGCATCACTGAATTATTTTGAGAGAGGGGATGGCCAGAATTGATTGGAAAAAAAATCACTTGCAGGGTCGATAGCAGAGCAGCGATGGCTGAAGCAATTCAGAAGGCCCAGGATATATACGTCCCAAAGAGGAAAAAGTTTTCTAAAGACAAGATGACACAACCAAGGCTAACAAGTGATGTCAACACCAACACAAAACCAAAGAGAGGGCATATAATAGAGCAAAAATTAGTGGGAACTTAGAGGATTGGGAAGCTTTCAAATACCAACAAAGACAACTAAAAAAGTCATTAAGAAGGTAAAGATAGAATACGAAAGTAAAGTAGGCAAAAATATTAAAGAGAATACCACAAGTTTCTTCAGATGCATAAAGTGCAAAAGAGAGGCGAGAGTGGATATCGGACCATTGAAAAATGATGCGGGAGAGGTAGTGATAGGGGTCAATGAAATGGCAGATGAACTGAATAACTATTTTGCATCAGTCTCCACTGTGGAAGACACTAGTAGTATGGTGGAAGTTCCAGCTGTCAGGGTCATAAAGTGTGTGAATTTACCATTACTGAGGAGAAGGTTCTTGGGAAACTGAAAGGTCTGAAGGTAGATAAGTCGCCTGGACCAGATGATATACACACCAGAGTTCTGAAAGAGGTGGTTGAAGGGATTGTGGAGGCATTAGTAATGATCTTTCAACAATTACTAGATTCTGGAATGGTTCTAGAAGGCTGGAAAATACACACCAAATATCATTCTATTCTTCGAGAAGTAAGAGAGGCAGAAGAAAAGAAACTATAGGCCAGTTAGTCTGACCTCAGTGGATGGGAAGATGTTGGAGTCGATTATTAAGGATGAGGTCTCAGGGTACTTGGAGGCACATGATAAAATAGGGCATAGTCAGCATGGTTTCCTCAAGGGAAAATCTTGCCTGACAAATCTGTTGGAATTTTTTGAAGAAATAACAAGCAAGATATAGAATGGAGAATAGGCTAATGTTGTGTATTTAGATTTTCAGAAGGTTTTTGTCAAGGTGGAACACATGAGGCTGCTCAACAAGCTATGAGCCCATGGAATTACAGGAAAGATTCTAGCATGGATAAAGCAGTGGCTGATTGGCAGAAGGCAAAGAGTGGGAATAAAGGGAACCCTTTCTGGTTGGCTGCCAGTGACTAGCGGTGTTCCACCGGGGTCAGTGTTGGGACAATTCTTTGTACGTTAGATATTAATAATTTTGTTGATGGAATTGATGGCTTTGTTGCAAAGTTTGCAGACAATATGAAGATAGGTGGAAGAGCAGGTAGTTTTGAGGAATTAGTGAGGCTACAGAAAGACTTAGACAGGTTAGGAGAATGGGCAAAGAAATGGCAGATGGAACACAGTGTTTGGAAGTGTATGGTCATGCACTTTGGTAGAAGAAATGAAAGGGTTGACTATTTTCTAAATGGCGAGAAAATATTTTAAAAAATCTGAGACACAAAGGGATTTGGGAGCCTGTGTGCAGTATTCCCTAAGGGTTAATTTGCAGGTTGAGTCTGTGGTGAGGAAGGCAAATGCAATGTTAGCATTCATTTGAAGATGACTAGAATACTAAAGTAAGGATGTAATGTTGAGACTTTATAAATCACTGGTGAGGCCTCACTTGGAGTATTGTGGGCAGGTTTGGGCCCCCTATCTTAGAAAAGATGTGCTGAAACTGGAGATGGTTCAAAGGAGATTCAATGAAATGATTCCAGGTTTGAATGGCTTGTCATATGAAGAGCATTTGATGGCTCTGCACCCGTACGAGGAATGATTTCATTGAAACCTATTGAATGGTAAAAGGCCTTCATAGAGTGGATATGGAGAGAATGATTCCTATGGTAGGAGAGTCTAAGACCAGTTGACACAGCCTCAGAATAGAGGGGCGTCCTTTTAGAATGGAGCTGAGGAGAAATTTTTTAGCCAGAGTGTGTTGAGTCTGTGGAACTCTTTGCTGCAGGCAGCTGTGGAGGCCAAGTCATTGCATATATTTAAGGCATTTGATACGTTCTTGATTGGACGGGGTATGAAAGGATACGAGGAGAAGGAAAGAGATTGGGACAGAGAGGAAAATTGGATCAGCCATGGTGAAATAGCAGAGCAGACTTGATGGGCCGAATTGCCTAATTCTGCTCCTATATCTTATGGCATTACTTTTTGTAATTGCGTTTTTGATTTCTCTCATTACAGGGACTATGAATGGTTTCATCAAAAAGATTCATTATAAGACTAAGTATTGTTTAATTTAATTATAAAGGGACTAATAAGAATTGCAGTAGGTGAGAAAATAAACCAAAATACCCTTGTTAATGGGCCTCCTGCTAAAGCAACAACCACTTGTTTCTTAGAATTCAGCAATAAGACGATCATCAATGAAAACAGATATCACAGAAATATTCCTCCCAATGTTCCTCTTGTTTTGTCATAGTAAAAATATAGGTTCAGAAATTAAATCGGGACTTATTTTGATGAACTGGATGCGTGATGTGTTTAGCACTATCACTTTCACAATTGCCTCCAGGTTGAAAGGAATACATGGAGGTTTATTCATGCGTTAAAGCAGAATTCCCAACCAGAAGGGGTTAATTTATTGCATCTTCTGACAATTTGCCAAGCACATGTCTAAGGGGACATCGTGCAGGGCAGGAAGTCTGCAGGGGAGGTGGAGAGAGTGGCTACATTTTATGAAGGAGATTTAATATTCTGGTTTTGAGATAAATTCTAGGAGAGAGTTTGCATGTGCTAGAGTATAATCCCAATGGAAGACTTTCTCGGCCTGCCACAGGTAAATACTTGCATGTGTGTGAGTGCCTCTGCATCTGATCTACGCAGCAATACCTTTCCTCATGAGTTACTTCAGAATGAGCTGCCCACTATTGAAAATGGCTGCAGTGAGCCATGTCAGTAATTCAATCTAAGATTGATTCATTGTTCAATGTAGGCGATCTTGCAAATGAGAATGTGAGGGATTACGCTGTGCCATTTGAGCTTTCTTAGCTGTGACTGTCCAACAAAGGTTATATGTTGTATTCCAAAGCTAACCCTAATCCTAATGCACAGATCTGTCACAATCAATATTACTGGCCCACACTCCTCAGAAACTTATGTTCTTTGCCTGCTTAAGCTATAACTTTTACTCGGAAACAATTCATTCCTCATGGCAAAGGCCACAATAAGAAGCCTGTTGTCCAGAAGATAACATTTACACTGAATTTCATTCCATTACATCTCTGTTCCCATAATTCAGTTTTACTAACTACTTCTTTCAACATTTAGAACCCCCATCTGTCTTGCAAAGCTAGCTGTCAGTTAGATAAATACACTTTCCATCTGAAAACACTGAATTATTTCCAGTGTAAATATCTATTCCATGAAATTTTCCAGCCCTGTCACCTGCCATAACTTGTAGATTTTTCTTCTGCGTGGCTGCTTCAAGAGTCCTTTGGGATGTGTATGATGGCATGAGCCAACGAGCCCTGACCATTTCATTTTATTTCTGTATAACGAAGTGTGCAATTGTTTAAGTGACAATATTAATCTGAAACTTCATGCCTTTCTGCCCCAGTGAAACAAGTTGTGTTTGGTACTTATACAACACAATGTGATGGAACAAGGAGAGCGGTGATAATTTACACTACAAAGACAAAAATATGTAGTAAATTGTTTGAAATGGTGGAAATGCTTCATGAACAGACCATGACAGAACTCTATGGAATAACTGCCTCTAAAGAAGACAATAAATTAGAATGATTAAGGTATGATTTAAATTGTATGCTGTACAGTACAGTCCAAAAGTCTTAGGAAAAAATATATATGTATGTATCTAGGGTGCCAAAGACTTTTGCACAGTACAGTATTTGTCAACGTGGAGCAGAGAATGAGTTTGTAAATCGGGCGGGAGCAAAGGATGTTGGAAACAGCAAGAGTGGTGTGCCATGGGAGGGGTGTGGGACAGGTGGCAGGGAAGGAATGCCGGGGTGGTGGGTGGTATGGGTGCAGACTCATCCTGCCCTCAGATACCAGGCAAGGTCATTTGATTCAAAGCAATTGGTTTATTGATCATCACAGAATATCTTTCTGGTGCTTCCCACTCCAACTGCACTCCCTTCCCTTTTTCCCAACCATGATGCCCCTCTCTCTGCTCCCTTTCCACTCCCAGACCACAATCGAGACCCATATCAGAATCAGGTTTATCATCACTCACATCTGTCATGAAATTTGTTTTTTGTGGCAGCAGTACAGTGCGATACATAAAATTACTCCAGTACTGCGCAAAAGTCTGAGGCATCCAAGCTGCAACAAAAAACAAATCTCATGACAGATGTGAGTGATATATATATATATATATATATATACCTAAACTTTTGCACAGTACTCTACACTGGATGTAAAGTTTCTTCAGAATTTACTACAAAGAGACATAAAATTATAAGCAAAAGAATAAACATACCTGAATTATTTTGTTCAAATTAAATCATTATTCACCTTCAACAATCTGCAATATCTCTTCAAGTTATATTACAGTTCCAACAAAACACGATTATTTCAGATAATATTTAAAAATAATGACACAATCATATGGATTGAAAATTCAGGGATGACATCATGTGGACTCTGATGCAAACATAACCTTCGGGGCTAAATCCATTCTTTAGAGTTCAACAAGAGATGAAAATTCTTGCTACAGGTCCAGGGTCTGACACACCTCATTTGAAACAGAAGCGAGGCCATTCCACTGAGTGGACAAGGGAGGATGTTGGGTTTGTGGTATTGGGAAATATCTTCATTTTTTCTGAGTCTTGGACAGGCTTCCTGGAGCTTGACAACATTGTAGCGGGATGGTTGAAGATGGGCTCCACTGGGGTCTGGGGGACAGAGCGATGTTTGACCAACTGTCACTGTAGACGAACTCTTGGTATGAGCAAAAAGCAGAGCTGAGCTACGCCAGTGCTGGCTGCCTGATGAGGAGGTGGGGGAGGGGCTGATGGCATTGTTTAGGAAGGAGTCACACTGTTGGTGTGTGAGATGGCAAGGCACAGAATTTGATGATAATTGGTTCCCAGCAGAGACAGCTTGTCAGGTAAGACAAGTGCAGAACTGTCAGATATACAAAGCCTGCAGAAAGGAGCATACATTTTATTTCTGTTTTTGAGTATTTCTTGTGCAAAATGGCAGATGACTGACCATTTGCAAAATTACTTTTTTTTGTTTTGCTGAAAATCTATCTAAAAGCATAGTAGTCTCTCTTCACTCTCTGAATAAAGTATTCTGAACAGCAACCAGTTCAACATTTTCAAACTTCCATTATTCATAAGAAAAATGGTCAAGCACTGGGCACTGAGACTGAAGGTAGGAGTTGGATCATTTTCCAAAGAATCAATGTTCATAAACTTGCAAATCTGGGTCTGGAAACTTTCTTCTGAATTTGAATTTCAAGGAAGGCTTTGTAAGTTTTGATAAGCTATAAACATGAACAATAATCATTTCTACTACAAAATAAAGTAAATAACATGCAACATCCTGGTTAAGGTTCTACTGCTAGTGTCGTTGGGTATTTCATGTAATGGTTTTCTGCAGAAGCAGTATATTCTGCTGGTAGTGTTTGGGTTACCGTTAAAATATGGGTTGTAATGTTCATGTCTAGGAATGTAGTGTCATCCAGTCAGGATGGTGGAATTGGGTGAAGGTTCTAGAGAATGTTGGGCAGAGGGGTTCCGCGACGAACACTGAGGTGGGTCAAGGTCTTTTTGGTGAGGGATGGAGAGAGAAGAAGGTTGAGTGAACCGGCTGTAAGATTTGATCCGATGGGAATGTGTGATTTGATGGAGTCCGAGAGGAGAAATCCTACCAGTGGTTGGTGAAGATGAGTTGATGCTGTGAGTACATCGAACACATCAGCTTTTGGAAAATTTCAGCTCCAACCTGTGCACATTTGACTGTTGTAATTACGATGGGCCCTTTTGTTTTTTTTCTTTCCTCTTTAATAACAATTTGGTTAAATTAACATTCATAAATATACTTTCTTTATAATTGTATGCAGTGTATGGTCTGTTATTTCTTACCTACGGGCAGTAGGCTTACACTGAATTCACACAGATGGGGGTCTGGGTGTGCGAGACATCCCAGGTTTGGTGGGACCCAAGTCATATTGACTCCAGACATATGGATTTCGGAAAGGTGTTTTTTTCACTGCTGAGTCTGGTGGCTGTTAGCACAAGGCTAACGAGCCGCATCTCTAGAAACGCCCAGTAAAAAGGCGTAAAAAGGCCTTAGAAACTCTCCTCGATACTGTCAGTGGATGTTCTCGGAATTCAGTGATTTATGTTATTATTAGTGTGCACTGTAATTCAAACTAACTGTAGTTCATATTGGTCTCCTTAAGTTTTTCTGTTTTCTTTCTTGTTCCTGACTGGCATGTTTGGATTTGGGGTTTGATTTTTTTTTTGCGAAGGAGGGTAATAGGATTTAGGGTTTGATGTACTAGCTTCCATTTTTTCATTTGCGTGATCCGTTAATTTTGTGCGAGGGAAGGGGTTGGGAGTTTGGGGTTTATGAGTTTTTGTTTATATTTCTTTGTCTGTGTGTGGGGAGGGGGTGATATCTTTCTTTCAACAACTTCCATGGTTTTCTTTGTTTCATGGCTCTCTGGAGAAGATAAATCTCAGAGTTGTACACGGATACATACTTTGACAATTAAATTAACCTTTGAACCTTTGAGAAAGGAAGTTAGGAGCCAGTTAGCCTGACTTCAGTGGCTGGGAAGCTGTTGGAGTTCATTACCAAGGACGAAGTTTTGGGGTACTTGGAACATATGATAAAGTAGGCTAAAGTTATCATGGTTCCCTTAAGGGGAAATCTTGCCTGACAAATCTGTTGGAATTCTTTGAGGAAGTAACAGGCAGGATAGACAAAGGAGAGTCAGCAGATATTGGATTTTCCGAAGGCCTTTGACAATGTGCCACATATGAGTCTGCATAGCAAGATAAGAACCCATGGTATTACAGGAAAATACTAGCATGGATAAAGCACGGGCAGACTGGTAGGAGGCAAATTGTGGGAATAAATGGAGCCTTTTCTGGTTGGCTGCTGGTGACAAGTGGTGTTCTACAGGTGTCTGTATTGAGACCAATTCTTTTCATGCTATATGTCAATGATTTGGATGATGAAATTGATGGCTTTGTGGCCAAGTATACAAATGATACAAAGATAGGTGGAGGGGCAGGTAGTTTTGAGGAAGCAGGGAGTCTGCAGAAGGAATCGGACAGATTAGGAGAATGGGCAAAGAAATGACAGATAGAATACAGTGTTGCAAAGTGCATAATCATGCACTTTGGTAAAAGGAATAAGGTGTAGACTATTTTCTAAACAGGGAGAAAATTCAAAAATCTGAGTTGCAAAGGGACTTGGGAGTCCTTGTGCAGGATTCCTAAAGGTTAACTTGCAGGTTGAGTCAGTGGTGAGGAAGGCAAATGCAATGTTAGCATTCATTTCGAGAGGACTAGAATATAAGAGCAAGAATGTGATATTGAGGCTTTATAAGGCATTGGTCAGACTGCATTTGGAGTATCGTGAGTAGTTTTGGGCCCTTTATCTCAGAAAAGATGAATTGGCATTGGAGAGGGTCCAAGGGATGTTGACAAGAATGATTCTGGAAATGAAAGGGTTAACATATGAAGAGTGTTTAATGGCTTTGGCCTGTACTCACTGGGCTCAGAATACTGAAAGGCCTAGACAGAGTGGATGTGAAGAGGATGTTTCCTACAGTGGGGATTCAAGAACCAGAGGGCACAGCCTTAGAATAGAGGGTCATCCATTTAGAACAGAGATGAGAAGGAATTTATTCAGCCAGAAAGTGGTGAATCTGTGGAATTCATTGCCACAGGGAGCTGTGGAGGTCAGGTCATTAAGTATATTTAAAGCAGATGTTGATAGGTTTTTGGTTAGTCAGAGCATGAACGGTTATGGGTAGAAGGCAGGAGAATGGGGTTGAGAGAGATCAGAAATTAGACATGATGAAATGGGCCAAATGGCCTAAATTCTGCTCCTTTGTCTTATGATTCCAGGCTTGGTAGAAAGGTCCGATTATTTATATTCTGTTGAGCTTAGAAGAATGAGAGGAGACCAAACTGAAGTTTTTAAACTTATGCAGGGATAGACAGATTGAATGTGAGGAACGTGTTTCTCCTGGTTGGTGAGGTGGTCAAAAATAAAGGGTCACGCCACAGGAGTCTAAAAAAGGTGTGAGTGATTGCCTTGGACATTTTTATTGTGATTGCAAGACTCTGTTGAACACTGGTAGTGTAGAATACTGCAAGTCCAGTTTGCTGGTTCATTGGCAACGGGGAGCTGCGTTGTTTCACACGCCTTGGACCTGCCTGTTGCAGTCACCAGCAAAGGAGGTGCTGAAGTTGGCTGTCTGTCATTAGATTTTGTACTGAGTCAGGGTCTGGACCCTACTGTTGATGCAGCCCTCTGGTAGTCTCGATGCTGTCCTTCAGTGTCTAATTGGTGGAAGAACAAGCTGGACTAGTACAACCCAAGGACTTGGACTATATTTTTAAATATTTTTTCCTTTATGATTTTATATTTTTCTGAAATCATAACTATATGTGTCATTTGTGTTGTGTGCCATGTGCAGTCTGCTGTTGGTAACGTATTTTGCACCATAGCCCTGGAGAAATGCTGTTTCATTTGGCAATATTGATGTATAGTGAATGATAATTAAACTTGAACTTGAAGAACAGCTGTTTCTTTTCAGTTTTTCAATTGACACACCTCCAATCTCTACAGAATAACAATACTTCTGACCACTTTAATCATTTTGCACTAAAATGGCATTTATCATTTTTGTTTTAATTTTATTCCTTTGTGTAAAACTTGTGTGTAATTTATGTTTATGTCTTAATCTCTTGTGAATGTTCCTTAAATGATGCTCTGCTTTCGATGCTGCTGTAAATTTTTCATTGCAACTGTGCATGTATGCACTTGTGCTTATGCCAATAAATTCAACTTTGACTTTTGACATTACAGGGGAAAAGATTTAGAACTGAGTTGTACAGAAATTTCTTCCCCCAGGTAATAATGAACCTGTGAAATTCTCTGTGATAGTCCAGTTCATGAGCATCTTTCTAGGAGTTAAATGAATTGCTTGGCTAAAAGCTGTGGAGAGAGAGAGTGAGAATAAAGTAGTAAGACAAAGGGTGAAATGGGCCATTTTTTCTCCAGTTTTTACATTGCTATGTCAGAAAAGAATATCTGTTATCAAGAGCCAGAAGGAGAAAGAAGAAACAAAAGGGGAGGGGGTGGGGGAGATCTGTGATAAGGTGGAGGGCAGGAATGATAAAATGACCCAAAAAAAGGGCAAAAGTGGGGAAGCAACAGAGGAATATAAAAAAAAGTGGGATTGTGAATCAGCATGAATATGATTAGTTACAAAAGAGTAGCAGAGCGTTGAGGGACCCACTGGGAATCTAGTAAAGCAATGCCACAGCACAGCACAACAGCACAGGAATGTGAAGAAAGAAAGGCGGGTTGGATTTAATGGCATGTACTAGCACGGGTTTCAGCTACCAAGTGCTGTTGTTCTTGACAAATTCAAAAAAATAGTAACATCAAAATATCCTCTGTTCCACACTTTACTGAGAAAGGAATTTTTGGGTGCACACCCTTTGCACGTCGTGGCAGCTGAAATCCCCAAAGAGGGAAGGATACCAAATATAGCTGATGCTTCTGTTCTCAATCAGATGTAAGAATCTTTGTCCATAGTTACCACTAACTGAAGCAATGTACTTCAACGTCCCTGAATTCTAAATATTATGTCACAAAGGAAGAGAAAGCAAAATCATACAGCGATAAAACAACTGGAGCTGAATTTCCATCTTCAGGGGTATTTTGTTACAGAGGGAGCCAGTCAATGCTGATTTTCCATGAGAAAGTACCTTGCTCTTCATACCTATGGAATTTAATAAATGGAAATTCAACAAGCAGTAGATAAATCCACAGTTGCAAACTAGTGTCACATTTAAATCTACCAGGTTCAATTAGCATTAAGATAATATCCCTCTTGTTGTTCAGCAGGGACATGCCATAAATATTGCAGCCTGGTCATCAGATTCCAGGGAAATAAAACAGGTTTGTTGTACTTTGAAATAATAAGGCACATGCAGTAACCATGTGCTATGGAAGCGATAGATGAAAATGATGCTTTAAAAGTTTGATTTTACAGGAGTAGAACAAAGATAAAAATCATAATGGCACACCAATTTAAAATCTCTTTTAGCTTTCAACGCATCTTTTATAGGTAAGGATTGGAACCAGTTAGTATGGTTTTGTTTTAAACCTAATGCTGGTGGCAAGTAACTGCAGCCGAACTTCACTATCAGCACCTCAACAAAAGCACTTGACTTGGATTTTCCTCAATAAATGTGGAAATTAGTGGAAGTAAAGGGCAAAAAACAACTGGCAATGGAACTTGGATGATTGTGCAAAGAAGCAAGAAAGCGCCATCCCTTCATTTTTTATCACCAGTGAAACAACTTACAAAGATGGTGCAAAATTTGTCACTGGATGGGTTACTATGTTCAAAATCCAAAGTAACTTTAATATCAAAGTAGATATACGTCACCATTTACAACCCAGAGATTCATTTTCTTGTAGGCATACTCAATAAATACAAATAAATCAAAAATGAGGAAATTGAAAGACTATGGAAGATGAACAGGGCATACATTGTCCTAATAATAATACTTACAACTGGTATCATTCCAAAGTCACTACACAATAGCATTAAACAATTAGGCCTGGACAGTAATATCTATGTAAATCTTCAGAAAGCCACAATATCAAACACCACCAGAATAATCTGAAAGCTCCTAGTAATTGACAAATGAGTGTGCTAGGCTATGCCCATACTTTAGCTTTTACCTGCTTGAGCTGAGAAAAAATAAATATTAATAATAATAAATAAACACAAATATTGAGAACATGAGATGAAAAGACCTTGAAAGTAAGCCCATAGGTTGCAGGAACAGTTCAGTGATGGGGTGAGTGAAGTTGACTGAAGTTATCCCCTCTGTTCAAATGCCTGATGGTTGAGGGGTAACAATTGTTCCTGAACCCAGGCTCCAGTACTTTCTTCCTGATGGCAGCAGCAAGAAGAGAGCATGGCCTGGGTGGTGGGCATCCTCGATGATGGATACTGCTTTCCTGCGACAGTACTCAACTGCTCAATGGTGGAAGGGCTTCACTCGTTATGGACTGGGCTGCATCTGTTATGTATTTAATATTTCAATAATATTTGAGTGATATTGTCAATATATTGTTTGATTAAGCATTTTTTGTTTGAGGGTTTTGCCTTATGTGGGGATTGAGAGTTGTTGTACTATCCAAACACCTCAGAAGTGTGTGCTTAGCCCACTGCTCTATTCTCTCTGCACCATGACTGTGTGACTAGGCACAGTTTAAACTCCATCTATAAATTTGCCGATGACATAATCATTGTTGGCAGGATCGCAGATGGTGATGAGGAAGTGTACAGGAGTGACATAGGTCACCTTGTTTATTTATTTATTGAGATATAGCATGGAAAAAGCTCTTCCACCCAGCAATCCACAGATTTAATCCTTGCCTAACCATGGGACAATTTACAATAACCAATTAGTCTTTGGACAGTGGGAGGATATCGGAGCACCTGGAGGAAACGCATGCAGTCACAGGGAGAAAGTACAAACTCCTGAAAGGCAGCAGGAAGAATTGAACCCATGTTATTGGTACTGTAAAGCGTTGTGCAAACTACTACACTACCATGCCACGCTGATTGAGTGTTTGAGTGGTGTCACAACAACAACCTTGCACTCAACATCAGTAAGAACATAGAATTGATTGTAGACTTCAGGAAGTCAGGAGAAAACACACCAGTTCTCTTTGAGGGGTCAGCAGTGGAAAGGGTGAACAGTTTCAAGTTCCTAGATGTCGCCATCTCAGGGGATCTATCCCAGGCCCAAGACATTGATGCAATCATGAAGAAGGGACAACAACAGCAGTGATGGCACAAAAATCAGTGGGGTAAGTGAATAGTGAAGAAGATACAGAGGGATGTTAATCAGTTGGAATTTAATCCAGAAGAGAGCAAGGTAAGAAGATGTCAAATACCAACAGGGTATATCCAGTAAATTCCAGGAACCTCAGCAGTGTTGACATACAGTGGAGACCCTGGTGGTGCAAGTCCCTGAAATGGTGACCCTGGTGGACAGGGTGGTGAAGAAGATATTCTGAATAATTGCCTTCATAGGCTCAGACATTGAATATGAGTTGCAGCTATTTTTTGTTGTATTTTACACTAATACTGTTTAACTATAAAATATAAATTGCAGTGTCACACATAAAATGCTGGAGAAACTCAGCAGGCAAGGAGGCATCTATGGAAAAGAGTACAGTCATCGTTTTGGGCCGAGGCCCTTCAGCAGGACTTACAGTCGACGTTTCGGGCTGAGACCCTTCAATGAGTCCTGCTTAAGGGTCTCGGCCCGAAAAATTGACTGTACTTCTTTCCATAGATGCTGCCTGGCCTTTTATGTTCCTCCAGCATTTTGTGTGTGTTGCTTGGATTTCCAGCATCTATAGATTTTCTCTTGTTTATAAATTGAAGTGTAATATACTGTCATTTAAAAGTGTAAGGCTGATACATATAGCAATTTATTTATATATTTATATATATTGTTTTATGCATAAAATGCTGGTTAATGATGTACAGTAATTTTTTTGATTACGTCTCAAGCAAGTGGCTCATTCCATTTCTCATAGATGGCTGAGAGAGTGGCGTACTTTTCTGAATAAGTTTGAATTGAATTTTTTTAAATGCTTGATTGAAATACTAGCTGTTTAAGTGAGACACAAAATAGATTGGTACTCAATACAGCAGTGGTCTTCTTTCTCTGTGGTAAATGGTATTAACAAATAGTAATGTCATTTAAGAGTGATTACTACATAATATTGATCTCTAGCAAGTGTTGGAAGCTTCACCACAGAACACTTCCATCTCAGTGATATGCAATTTGTTAGAACAATTCCATGCCCCAATTACTAATCTCCACAGGTTTTGCAAGTGTTAAACCGGATATGTGAGCGAACTATCTAAATGCTCAAATCAGAACTTAAGCTCAAGTGTGTGTTTGGGATGACTAAAAGGATATGTAAACCCACAAATAAGATTTGTAGCATTTTGCTTATTAGTTATTGAAAGTAATTACAGTCAATAGCACTATGAAGAGAATAAAACCAAAGAAGTACACATAATCACTGTGTGGAAAAAGAGATATTTACTTCAGTCTCCATGACTCTGGTGGGTCCATATTTTAAATGAGTTGGGTTTTAAAGCAGTGAAAATGTAAGTCAAGGTATATTAACATGTCCTGAGAGGTATATTCAATTCAATCACAGGAGCTTGTTTGAGAATGTTTAATGTCAATGCACAACAATCTATTTCTGTTCCTAGAATTAGCTGAAGGCTATTGAACCTTTGTAGTTCAGTAACTACAAGAAAATAAACAACCAGTCTTGCCTATTCATCATCCATCTACGGCTTACAAAAATAATCACAGATCTTTTATACTGAACTGAATTTAAATTAATGGGATTTTAAATTAAACGTTGTTCATGATGGAGAGAAACTGAGAAAGATCTGACTTCTACTCCCATAATAATGTCAAGGTGCATTCGGCTAGTATTCATTATTCTTCAAAAGGTTACACACAGGGTGAAAACTGCCAGAAAGCACTATTTTTAAATAGGTTGAACCAAGTATTTTGTCTTTAGTTAACAATAGATGTTAAGAATAAGTTCTTGAAATCAAATTGTTGTATAAATAGCAGAATAAATGGTAATGAGGCAAGTTTGAACTTACTCGTTTCAACTCAATTTGCAGCAATTTAAAATTGGGAACGCTTTAATCTTTTCAGTGTTAATTCTGACTAGTTCAGAAACATAGCTACTATGCATTCATGCTATTTTTCAAAAGAATTCACTACTTTGATTAAAATGCCAATTTTGCTCTGCTGACTGATGCTGAAAAGGTCTTGACTGAAGAGTATGATTATATTTGGAAGAATTTTTACAACACTGAATTAATTTTATCTCAGTTCTACTAATATCCTCATCTGCATTCAGGACCAGCTGTGGTTCATGAAAATGCAGGGACAATGAAATTTAACAGGATCTGTAGCAAGTATAATGCTTGGGGATTGAATGTGTGAGATTGGGTGAAACATGATGAGTGATGGTGAAAGGCCGAATTTATCCCCTTTTATGGTGCAAAAGCAGAATATTGCTTGTATTGAAAGTCTGCTGTTCAAATGGAAAATACAGGAAATACTCAGCAGGTACTAATCCTTGGAGAGACAAGCAAGGCCAAGCTGAAGTTGAAGTTTAATTGTCATTCACTCATACATGAATACCCATGAATACAGCCAAAGGAAACAGCCTTCCTCTGGAGGCAAGATGCAAAGCACAGCACCTACAGTCACACACACAGCACAAGGCACATAGAGCACATATAGCCTAAATCCCAGAGTGACATGTCCCACAGACTGATGGAGCATGGAGGTTGTCGACAAGCACAAGCCCTCAGGAGTCTGCGGATGAATGCACACGCACACACAATCTATCTAGTGTTTCCAATGAATGAACATTGGAGGGCAGCACCGACCTGCCCAATCCAGCATTGACAACCTGTCTCCAGCACCTCCCCTCCAGGCAACACCGCCGCGGAAAGAGCCCTAGTCCAAAGCCACGTGGCTCCCCTGCCGTCAGTCCCACCAGTAAACCATGAACCAGACTTGCAGTATTTTATGTTACCAATGTACATCAGGGTCTTGCAAGCACAAGAGAAACATCTAAAATAATGACTTGCTGTTAAACAGTACACCATTTGCACGCACCAACATCGACACCAACAACCAAGTCCAGCTCCTCTGATAATGAACAACGTGCAGTACCTGAAGTTCTTAATGGCCAGCGTTATCTTGCAATTGTAAAAAAAAAGATGCTTAAAAAAGACAAAAACATGTTTGTTTGGACTTGGAGAAGCCTCTGTATCCAAGCATGCCACCATCTTACCAGAAGCAGTGTCAATGACCTCTCATCATTAATGCTCTCCTGAAAGAACATAACCAAGGCACAGGAGATTCTGCACATGCTGGAAATCTTGAACAACACACAAAATGGCGGAGGTATTTGATAACACATTGAATGAACGGTTGATGTGTCTCAGCCTAAAAGGTCGACTACTTATTTCCCTCCACAGACGCTGCCTGATCTGCAGCATTTTGTGTAAGAAATAGAATCTGAAGCTGACCATTTGCCCCATTACATATGCTCCGCATTTCAATTAGATTCTAAACACAGCAAATACCATCCCCACTAATCTCCCTCCTGCCACTTAACCCTGGAAGCAGAAAATGCCTATTCAGGGCCCCAAACACTCCTTCAACACTTCACTTGCAAATCTGCTGGGGTTGTCTACTGTGTCTGGTGCTCCTGATGCAGCCTCCTCTACATTCGTGAGACCCATCGTAAATCAAGCACCTCCACTCCATCCACTAAAAGCAGAACTTCCTGGTGGCCAAACAATTTAATTCCCATTCCCATTCCCGTTTCGACATGTCAGTCCATGGCCTCCTCCTGTGCCACGATGAGGACACCCTTTCCTTTCGGTTAGTCCTGACGAAAGGTCTCGGCCCGAAACGTCGACAGCGCTTCTCCCTATAGATGCTGCCTGGCCTGCTGTGTTCCACCAGCATGTTGTGTGTGTTGTTGTTTGAATTTCCAGCATCTGCAGATTTCCTCGTGTTTGCTCTGAGAAGTGGCAGATGGATTTCAACCCAGATATGTGTAAGGTGGTTCATTTTGGTAGGTCTAAGTTGATGGCAGAATATAGCAATAATGGTAAGACTCTCGGCAGTGTGGAGGATCAGAGGGATCTTGGGGTCTGTGTCCATAGGACATTCAAAGCTGCTGCGCTGGTTGACTCTGTGGTTAAGAAGGCATACGGTGCATTGACCTCCATCAACCGTGGGATTGAGTTTAAGAGCCGAGAGGTAATGTTGCAGCTATATAGGACCCTGGTCAGACCCCACTTGGAGTATTGTGCTCAGTTCTGGTCGCCTCACTACAGGAAGGATGTGGAAACCATAGAAAGGGTGCAGAGGAGATTTACAAGGATGTTGCCTGGATTGGGGAGCGTGCCTTATGAGAATAGGTTGAGTGTACTTGGCCTTTTCTCCTTGGAGCGACGGAGGATGAGAGGTGACTTGATGGAGGTGTACAAGATAATGAGAGGCATTGATTGTGTGGTTAGTCAGAGGTTTTTCCTAGGGCTGAAATGGCTAGCATGAGAGGGCATAGTTTTAAGGTGCTTGGAAGCAGGTACAGAGGAGATGTCAGGGGTAAGTTTTTTATGCAGAGAGTGGTGAGTGTGTGGAATGGGCTGCCGGCGACGGTGGTGGAGGCGGAAACGATAGGGTCTTATAAGAGACTTTTGGATAGGTACATGGAGCTTAGGAAGATAGAGGGCTATGGGTAAGCTTAGGTAGCTCTAAGGTAAGGATATGTTTGGCACAGCTTTGTGGGCCGAAGGACCTGTATTGTGCTGTATGTTTTCTATGTTTCTAAAATGTGTCAGCGCTCACCACCCATCCAGCCAGTAGCAAAGCACCCAGAGAGAGACCATGATCTGTAGTCAACAAAAACTGTTGTTTACATGACAGTTCGACGTGCCACTGACTCTCTCTCTCTCTCACTAACGAGGGACAGAGACATCACCCAATTCACAGCGAAAGGGGAGACTGATACTCACCGTTACAATATTAGTCTGCTATGTCACTTTATTATATATCCGCCACAGCAAAATCCTGGTGTTCCATTTCCCATGATGTCTCCGTTGGCATCACTGGGCTGGAACTGGTCGTGCTTGTAGAATGTCAGAAAAGGATTGGCCGACAAGTTGCAGGAACAGGAGTCATCTGCCATTAAAAAAACACAGTTTGAGTGCCACTTGCAGAGCAGGACCTCGATTGAACCCCAACCGCCTTGAAAGAATAAAGAGACATTAAATAGAGGAACTTAAGCTGTTTCCACAGATGAGTTCGAAGAGGCAGCCACTTGGCTCCACCTTAACTCCATCTTAGTAGCTTGATTCTTGTCCATGTGTCCAGGGAAGTAAAGGAAACTGCTGCCTTGACATTAGACTGGGGATCATTCCCACACTGTGGTTGTTAGATACAGCCTGTCACAAGTTGGAGCGAACCATAGCATTTGCAATGTTTTAGGAGTTCTCTGTTCAAATGGAGAGAGTGTCACCTGCTTTTTTAATACCATGCTCTTGGCAGTGTGAGGCCATGGACTCAGTGAGACTCATTCATGTGGAAGAACTCCAAACTGTTCATTGCAAACATCCAAGTATGTTGTAATACTACTGAGGAAGTCCGCTGGTTTTTCTTCATTATGATAAGGTCACATGAGCACCAAAGGTAATTTCAAAGGAAATTTGCAAGCTGCTTGTGCCAAAGTGCAGAATATCGGTGGGTCACATATTTACCACAGGCAGCAAGCCCTGCTTTTTCAGTCTCAGTCTATCAGCTCAAAGTAGCTCATTGTCATACCATAGCAAGCAGCAGAAAATAAAAGATAAGTTTTGATTTCGAGTTAGGGACAAAAGGGATTGACACAGGTGAAAGAACAAAGATATTAATGAATCATTCATCATCTTTAATATTTAGTGACATTTCCAGAACTAGGTTTCTGAATCAGTAATCCAAATACTTCTTATGAGTTTAATTTTCTTGCATGACTGCTACTATCACAGTGTGGCTGACAGGCAACTGAATTCATGTAGAGACAGAAACAAGAGTTTATTTGTTGAAATTTCAACTGAACCTCAATGGCTTGACTCAGGGACACCGCAAAGCCAACTGTTCTTGAAACACAAGGACCCCGCGATCAGTGCTAATTGGGAGTCTGCTTCAAATAATCGCAGTATGCTGAAAATCCTTGCCAGTCAAAATAAAGTTGACAAGATTAAAGAGCAAGTGCAAAGGCTTTAAGATTCTAGATTAGACAACAATGATCAAATGCAGGTGCACAGGCCCGCTGGGTTCATAACAGTTGCACTCAAACCCCTGGTTTACATCACTTAAAATACTGTTGCCCTTCTTTGCTTTTGCTAACTTGTGTTCTCTTTCTCTAGTTCTGAACCAAAGTTATCAACACTAACTATTAACTCTGTCTGTCTGTCTCTCTCTCCAGATGCTGCCTGATCTGCCGAGTATCTCCAGCATTTTATATTTTCTTTATTTCAGACATTCAGCATCCACAGATTTTTGCTTTTCAGTTATGTTCTTATTTTGATGGATCGACATGATATTAATACTAAAAAAGCAGCTTTTTAAAGCCACCTTAGTGGGATTTTCAGACTTTAGAATGATTTGCAGCAGCTAAGGATTTATGTAATTTTTTAAAAATTGGTACAAAATTCTTTTAATAGATAAGCCAAGTTTTATCATAATCTGTGCAAAGTTCTAATTGAATTTCATTTCCTCTGTCTTGCTCTGAATGTTCTCTGTCTGTTTCTCCACACCAGTATGCCAAGATTCGACGTTGCAACATGTAATATTCAATAATTTATAATTTGACCTTTTCTCTTTCATATTTCTCCGCACTGACACTTAGGGCAGGATTCTGGTCACATAAACACAACAGCTCATCCCAATGGCTATTCTTCAAGTGTCACCTTGATCTAAACAGTAGACACTAAAAACTTTCCTGACCATGGCAATAAGTTCAGTCTGATACGAAACCACAGGAACATCGACTCTAGCCCATCAGCCTATAATTTTGCCCTCAGCAGCAAAATGAGTCATTAAATGAATGGATATCCTGATCTCTGTTACCTTATACTGATTAAATTTCCTGCAATTCCAAAGGATAATATCAAAGGAAAGTTTCATACTAAGACCTGCAAGGTATCAATACTTGTGAAGATGAACTAGCATTAATTTAGTGATATGGAAATGTATCCAACAACTAGAGCTTTTTAAAACATATTAACGAGCACAAACCTCACATGTATTTAAACACTATAGCTTGACAAAATGCAAACTAGATTTTAGATTCTTAAAGCCTACTGTCACACACAAAGTGATTTAAAATCCCCTTGACATGTTTCTAAATGTTGATTACAGTTCATTACTATATTTTACCAGTATTTACCATCTATCACTGAGTATTGAAGGGGCATTAACAAATGTAAATGGAATTATTGAGAAACTCCTTAACTCTTTCTTGTAGTAAAATTCAGCAAGTGCCTCAAGCTGATGATGTCCACGCCATTCAAATTCCATTTTGTCATGTTCTGCAACTTTCCAGGACTAATCATTTGAATGAATGCGGCCATTTGCACACACAGGCACCAAGAAATGTCAGATCGATGTCTTTCCCAAACAGGCACAGCGCAAGTCAAATACTGCAATCAGCAACAAACTGTAAGCATTATTGATTACAATGAATGGAGCTGGGTCTGGGGTAAAAGGTGCAGGAGACTAGCAGACTAGAACCACAGATTCAATACTGGACCATCTTTCATTTTCAGGGAGGTTTGTAAAATGAACCAAGGGTGCCTCCAAACACTCAAGCACCGTGCTTACTACAAAAGTAACCAGGAGCATTGGCCTGGAATAAGGGTGCTATTTAATTGCAAGATCTTGCTTGTAATGAGTTTCCAATCTCACCTAAATCCTGGAGATAGAAATGACTGTAGATATTGGAATCTGGAGCAACAACCAATCTGCTTCTGGAGGAATTCAGATGGTTGAGCAGCATCTGTGTGGGGAAAGAAATTGAATTGAATTAACTTTATTACTTACATCCTTCACATACATGATGAGTAAAAATCTTTACGTTATGTCTCCATCTGAATGTGCAATGTGCAATTTATAGTAATTTATAATAAATAGTACGTACAACAGGACAGTCAATATAACATAGAAATACAGTTGTGTCAGTATGAGTTAATCAGTCTGATGGCCTGGTGGAAGAAGCTGTCCCGGAGCCTGTTGGTCCTGGCTTTTACGCTGTGGTACCGTTTCCCAGATGTTAGCAGCTGGAACAGTTTGTGGTTGGGGTGACTCGGGTCCCCAATGATCCCTTTTTACACACCAGTCCTTGTAAATGTCCTGAATAGTGGGAAGTTCAAATCTACAGATGCGCTGGGCTGCCCACACCACTCTCTGCAGAGTCCTGTGATTAAGGGAGGTACAGTTCCCATACCAGGCAGTGATGCAGCCAGTCAGGATGCTCTCAATTGTGCCCCTGTAGAAAGTTCTTAGGATGGCCCACATCTGTGCCAGGTGTGTCGAGCTGCAGCTCCTTAGGGACCAGGTTAGGGAACTGGAGATGCAGCTCGATGACCTTCATTTGGTCAGGGGAAGTGATAGATAGGAGCTATAGGCAAGTAGTCACACCAGGGCCTCAGGAGACAGATAAGTGGGTCACAGTCAGGAGAGGGAAGGGCAAGAGTCAGATACTAGAGAATACCCCTGTGGCTGTCCCCTTAACAATAAGTACTCCTGTTTGACTACTGTCGGGCTGGGGGGGGCAGGACCTACTGGGGGAAGCAACAGTCTGGCACAGAGTCTGGCCCTGTGGCTCAGAAGGGTAGGGAAAGGAAGAGGAAGGCAGCAGTGATAGGGGACTCTATAGTCAGGGGGTCAGACTGGCGATTCTGTGGACGCAGGAAAGAAATACGGATGGTAGTTTGTCTCCAGGGTCTGGAATATTTCTGATCGTGTCCACAATATCCTGAAGTGGGAAGGTGAACAGCCAGAGGTTGTGGTGCATATTGGTACCAATGACATAGGTAGGAAAAGGGAAGAAGTTCTGAAAACAGACTACAGGGAGTTAGGAAAGAAGTTGAGAAGCAGGACC
Source organism: Hemitrygon akajei (assembly GCF_048418815.1). NCBI lineage: Eukaryota > Metazoa > Chordata > Chondrichthyes > Myliobatiformes > Dasyatidae > Hemitrygon > Hemitrygon akajei. The sequence goes on along the minus strand of NC_133141.1, from coordinate 2,942,057 downwards.
ACAAAGTTAGTAATCTCGGGATTACTGCCTGTGCACGTGACAGTGAGTATAGGAATAGAGTGAAGTGGAGGGTATATTCGTGGCTGAGGGATTGGAGCATGGGGCATGGATTCAGATTTCTGGATCATTGGGACCTCTTTTGGGGCAGGTGTGACCTGTGTGAAAAGGACAGGTTGCACTTGAATCCCAGGGAGACCAATATCCTGGCAGGGAGGTTTGCTAAGGCTATTGGGGAGAGTTTAAACTAGGATTGCTGGGGGGTGGGAACCGAACTGAAGAGATGGAGGAAGGGGTGGTTGGCTCACAAATAGAGAAAGCTTGTAGGCAGAGTGAGAGGGAGGATAGGCAGGTGATAGAGAAGGGATGTGATCGGACCGATGGTTTGAGATGTGTCTATTTTAATGCAAGAAGCATCATGAACAAAGCAGATGAGCCAAGAGCGTGGATCAGCACTTGGAGCTATGATGTGGCAGGAATGGCTACTTGGAGTGCCAGGCTTTAGATGTTTCAGAAAGGACATGGAGGGAGGCAAAAGAGGTGGGGGGTGTGGCACTGCTGATCAGAGATAGTGTCACAGCTGCAGAAAAGGAGGAAGTCATGGAGGGATTGTCTACTGAGTCTCTGTGGGTGGAAGTTAGAAACAGGAAGGTGTCAATAACTTTACTGGGTATTTTTTAGAGACCACACAATAGTAACAGGGACATCGAGGTGCAGATATGTAGACAGATTCTGGAAAGGTGTAATAACAATAGGGTTGTTGTGGTGGGAGATTTTAATTCCCCAATGCTGATTGGCATCTCCCTAGAACATGGTGTTTAGATGGAGTGGAGTTTGTTAGGTGTGTTCAGGAAGGTTTCCTGACACAGTATGTAGATAAGCCTACAAGAGGAGAGGCTGTACTTGATCTGGTATTGGGAAATGAACCTGTTCAGGTGTCAGATCTCTCACTGGGAGAGCATTTTGGAGAAAGTGATCACAACTCTATCACCTTTACCATAGCATTGGAGAGGGATTGGAACAGACAAGTCAGGAAAATGTTTAATTGGAGTAAGGGGAAATATGAAGCTATCAGGCAGGAACTTGGAAACATAAATTGGGAGCAGACGTTCTCAGGCAAATGTATGGCAGAAATGTGTTCGGGGATACCTGCGTGGCGTTCTGCATAGGTACGTTCCAATGAAACAGGGAAGGAACGGTAGGGTACAGGAACTGTGGTATACAAAGGCTGTAGAAAATCTAGTCAAGAAGAAAAAAAAAGCTTACGAAAGGTTCAAAAAACTAGGTAATGAGAGAGATCTAGAAGATTACAGTGCTAACAGGAAGGAGCTTACGAAACAAATTAGAAGAGCCAGAAGGGGCCATGAGAAGGCCTTGGCGAACAGGATTAAGGAAAACCCTAAGGCATTCTACAAGTGTGTGAAGAGCAAGAGGATAAGATGTGAGAGAAAAGTACCAATCGAGTGTGACAATGGGAAAGTGTGTATGGAACCGGAGGAGATAGCAGAGGTACTTAATGAATACTTTGCTTCAGTATTCACTGTGGAAAAGGATCTTGGGGATTGTAGGGATGACTTGCAGCGGACTGAAAAGCTTTAGCATATAGACATAAAGAAGGAGGATGTGCTGGAGGTTTTGGAAAGCATCAAGTTGGATCACCAGCACCAGGTGTGATGTACCCCAGGCTACTGTGGGAGGTGAGGGAGGAGATTGCTGAGCCTCTGGCAATGAGCTTTACATCATCAATGGGGACGGGAGAGGTTCCGGAGGATTGGAGGTTTGCAGATGTTGTTCCCTTATTCAAAAAAGGGAGTCGAGATAGCCCAGGAAATTATAGACCAGTGATTCTTACTTCAGTGAGTTGGTAAGTTGATGGAGAAGATCCTGAGAGGCAGGATTTATGAACATTTGGAGAGGCATAATATGATTAGGAGTAGTCAACATGGCTTTGTCTAAGGCAGGTCGTGCCTTACGAGCCTGATTGAATTTTTTGAGGATGTGACTAAACACATTGATGAAGGAAGAGCAATAGATGTAGTGTGTATGGATTTCAGCAAGACATTTGATAAGGTACCCCATGCAAGGCTTATTGAGAAAGTAAGGAGGCATGGGATACAAGGATACCTTACTTTGTGGATCCAGAACTGGCTTGCCCACAGAAGGCAAAGAGTGGTTGTAGATGGGTCATATTCTGCATGGAGGTCAGTGACCAGTGGTGTGCCCCAAGGATCTGTTCTAGGACCCTTTCTCCTCATGATTTTTATAAATGAGCTGGATGAGGAAGTGGAGGGATGGGTTAGTAAATTTGCTGATGACACAAAGGTTGGGGTTGTTGTGGATAGTGTGGAGGGCTGTCAGAGGTTACACAAAGTATACTGCAGATGCTGTGGTCAAATCAACACATACAAACAAGCTGGATGAACTCAGCAGGTCAGGAAGCATCCGTTGAAACAAACCGTTCGTTTCAACGGATGCTGCCAAACCTGCTGAGTTCATCCAGCTTGTTTGTATTTGTCAGAGATTAGAGCTGGACATCAATAGGATGCAAAACTGGGCTGAGAAGTGGCAGATGGAGTTCAACCCAGGTAAGTGTGAGGTGGTTAATTTTGGTACATTGAATATGATGGCAGAATATAGTACTAATGGTAAGTCTCTTGGCAGTGTGGAGGATCAGAGGGATCTTGGGGTCCAAGTCCATTGGATACTCAAAGTTCCTGTGCAGGTTGACTCTGTGGTTAAGAAGGCATACGGTGCATTGACCTCCATCAACCATGGCAATGAGTTCAAGAGCTGAGAGGTAATGTTACAGTCCTATAGGACCCTGGTCAGACCACACGGAGTACTGTACTCAGTTCTGGTTGCCTCACTACAGGAAGGATGTGGAAGCCATAGAGAGGGTGCAGAGGAGATTTACAAGGATGTTGCCTGGATTGGGGAGCATGCCTTATGAGAATAGGTTGAGTGAACTCAGCCTTTTCTCCTTGGAGTGACAGAGGATGAGCGGTGACCTGATAGAGGTGTACAAGATGATGGGAGGCATTGATTGTGTGGATAGTCAGAGGCTTTTTCCCAGGGCTGAAATGGTTGACATGAGAGGACACAGTTTTAAGATGCTTGGAAGTAGGTACAGAGGAGATGTCAGGGGTATGTTTTTTACACAGAGGGTGGTGAGTGTGAAGTGATGATGGCGCTAAATGGTGATTCTTTTGTTTGCATCTTCGGAAACAGCTGTATTTCCATCTTTAATATCTCTATTTCTCCCTTTCAGGGTTCTTTTGAAGACCCTGACCTGGAGTTACACACTGACTACGGTTCTTTGCAGGAATGGGACCTGCTCTCAGGGTTCCATAACTGGCTGCTGTTCGGCACACCAAGGGTTCAGCCTAAGAGTCCAGCTCAGATTTGGAAGCCTAGGATCTCAGGCTCTGGAGACGGGCGGATCAATGGTTGGTGTCACGGCAGGAGATCCGTGTGTCATCAGGAGAGTCAGAATATCTACAGCCCTGTGCCAGAAACTTGAGATCTTTGGGCACAGAGTTCATTAAGAAGCGACATAACGGACTTTTAACATCGCAACCAGCAAGTTGTTTGTTATGTCTCCCCTCTTGCCGTGAAACAGACACCTCTTTCTCCCTTATTAGGGAGAGAGAGAGCCTGTGGTATGCCAAATTACCGGGTGAACGAGTAGTCTTTGGGGTAACTGTAAGTCGGTCTCTTTGCTGTTGCTTTACTACGTGCTTGAGTGCTCGGTGGCGGGTGACGATGCTTTTTTTGCTGCTGGGGGGAGGGGGATGGTTGCTTGCCGCTGCTTATGCGCAGGAGGCAGGAGCTGTGAGCTGTGGTGGGGGGGGGAACTTTGGGCTTCTAACATTTAACTGTCATTCATTCTAAGGGGGCACTCTGCTGTTTTTGAGGATGGTTGTGAAGGAAAAGCATTTCAGGATGTGTATTGTATACATTTCTCTGACATTAAATGTACCTTTGAGACCTTTTGAAACCTTTGAATGGGCTGCCAGCAACTGTGGTGGAGGCGGATACAACCGGATCTTTTAAAAGACTCCCGGATAGGTACATGGAGCTTAGAGAAATAGAGGTCTATGGGTAAACTGGGTAATTTCTAAAGTAAGGGCATGTTCAGCATGCTTTGTGGGCCAAAGGGCCTGTATTGTGCTGTAGGTTTTCTATGTTTCTATAAGATGCTCAGTGATGTGGATGCCGAGGAACTTAAAGCTGTTCACCCTCTCAACCCCAGATCCATTGATGTCAATAGGGGTTAGCCCATCTCCATTCCTCCTGTAATCCACAACCACCTCCTTTGTTTTTGTGACATTGAGGGAGAGGTTGTTTTCTTGACACCACTGTGTCAGGGTGATGACTTCCTCTCTGCAGGCTGCCTCGTTATTATTGTCAATCTTTTGTGTTGAAATCCTGCATCAGTACTGGTTTCTGACAAAATCTTCCAGTCCTGAAATACTAACTTGTTCTCTTTCAGCTGGTACTGTCTGATCTGGAGAAGTTTTCTGTTTTTATTTCAGATCTCAGATTTCCAGCATCTGCAGTTTGTTTTAACACCTGACTGGTGTTGTTGGGGTAATAGTTGTGCACAGCTTTCAATCAGCCTCTGATTCAATGATTATTCTCAAGGTTTCCTGTGTACATAGATTTCACCGTTTGTAAATATACATGCCTTCTTTCTGATTGTCACGTACTGTACAATTACATTTCAAATGTTCTGTAATGGGCAGAGCAAAATATGCACAATTATTGAAGAGCCACAAAGTGTGTGAGAATCATGTCTAGTAAATGAAGTGCAGACTAAAAAGAGAGATGCAAAATCAAAGCACACTACATCTCGTTGATAGAGGAAGACAAAGGAAATGGAAAAAGTGGACTCTTAATGCAGCTAAAGGAAACAGATGGACAGTGAAACATAAAGTGTTTACAATACTTCCTACAATACCTTTCCATGATATACTCCCCAAATGCTTTTTAATAACAGTTCTACTTAAATAAAATGGGCAGTAATCTGAGTTAGTGTAACTATTGATGTACTTTCCTTCCCTCTGTCACTTTTTGAGAGAGGTTTGCTCTCAGTTCTAAGGAGAGAATTTAGGAATTTAGGAATTATCATCAAAGCTTCGGAGGTACTGATCTGTGAAAGTAACACTGCATAGCTTTCAAAACGACAAAATATAAACATTGATACAAGTTCCTTTAGGCCATGTCACACTGCATACATATTACTAAAAACTTGTTGATTTACCAAGGTTCTGTGGTGAACTTCCGGGTACATATACCTGTCTGGACACGCCCCCTGATGACTGCTCCTGTGGCTCCTCCCACAGACCCCGGTATAAAGGTGATGGAGATCTGAGCCCAGCCTCTCAGTCTCCAGGATGTAGTATGGTGGTTACTCAGTGCTTGTTCCTTCTTCCAGTCAATAAAAGCCGATATCTCGCCTTTACGTCGCAGAGTGAGTTATTGATGGTGCATCAATTTTATTGACTGGAAGTTTTAAAACATGGAAACCGTTTTACGTCAGGAAAGATTGGATTTGGACCCCCAAGACCCTGAAGCAGCTCTTGCCTTTGAACTCTAGCTTGCATGCTTCCAATCATACTTGGAGGAGGTTAGTGCAACTGACCCCGCTGTTATGCACAGAATTCTCCTCTCGAGAGTCACCCCAAAAGTTTATTCATTTATCAGAGACCTGCCGACCTACGAAGGGGCACTGGACGCCCTCAAAAGACAGTACCTGCGGCCGGTGAACACCGTCTACGCAAGACATCGTTTAGCTACGCGCCGACAGCGGCCTGCAGAGTCGTGCGCCCAGTTTCTCTGAGCTCTACAGACGCTCGTCCGAACTTGTGACTGCAAAACGCTCACAGCTGAACAGCATGCGGAGCTGCTAGTACGAGACTCCTGGTATATGAGTGTCGTGAGGGGTCAGTGTAGGGCTTGGTGTGCGCGGTGTCACCTCGGGTACAGGGTTCTTGACAGATAGACCTCAGTATGTGCGGTTGGGAGACTGTAGGTCTGACACGGTGGTCAGCAGCACAGGAGCGCCGCAGGGAACCGTACTCTCTCCGGTCCTGTTCACCCTGTACACATCAGACTTCCAATATAACTCGGAGTCCTGCCATGTGCAGAAGTTCGCTGATGACACGGCCATAGTGGGGTGTGTCAGGAATGGACAGGAGGAGGAGTATAGGAAACTGATTCAGGACTTTGTGATATGGTGCAACTCAAACTACCTGCGTCTCAATATCACCAAGACCAAGGAGATGGTGGTGGACTTTAGGAGATCTAGGCCTCATATGGAGCCAGTGATCATTAATGGAGAATGTGTGGAGCAGGTTAAGACCTACAAGTATCTGGGAGTACAGTTAGACGAGAAGCTAGACTGGACTGCCAACACAGATGCCTTGTGCAGGAAGGCACAGAGTCGACTGTACTTCCTTAGAAGGTTGGCGTCATTCAATGTCTGTAGTGAGATGCTGAAGATGTTCTATAGGTCAGTTGTGGAGAGTGCCCTCTTCTTTGTGGTGGCGTGTTGGGGAGGAAGCATTAAGAAGAGGGACGCCTCACGTCTTAATAAGCTGGTAAGGAAGGCGGGCTCTGTCGTGGGCAAAGTACTGGAGAGTTTAACATCGGTAGCTGAGCGAAGGGCGCTGAGTAGGCTACGGTCAATTATGGAAAACTCTGAACATCCTCTACATAGCACCATCCAGAGACAGAGAAGCAGTTTCAGCGACAGGTTACTATCGATGCAATGCTCCTCAGACAGGATGAAGAGGTCAATACTCCCCAATGCCATTAGGCTTTACAATTCAACCGCCAGGACTTAAGAACTTTTTAAAAGCTATTATTAATGCTTTTTGAGATAGTGATTTAGATGCATATCATATTTTTTACTGAGTTAAGTATTGTATGTTATTAGTTTTGCTACAACAAGTGTATGGGACATTGGAAAAAAAGTTGAATTTCCCCATGGGGATGAATAAAGTATCTATCTATCTATCTATCTATCTATCTAGTTACCGTGGAGTGTTCGGGGTAGTGGTCTGCTGCTCCTGCGGGCGCCAGGTCGCGGACGGAGACCGTGTCCTCCCACCCATCAGGTAAGACCACGTAGGCATACTGGGGGTTCGCATGTAGAAGGTGAACCCTCTCGACCAGCGGGGAGTATTTATTACTCCTCACATGTTTCCGGAGCAGCACTGGCCCTGGGGACGTCAGCCAAACTGGTAGGGTGGTCCCAGTGATGGTGCATCAGGTTCACAAGCAGAAATTTATTGTGGGCAATACTGATTAACAACTGGTGTCACACTGTCAGTCTGTTTGTCCATTTGCATTCACTCAGTTGCCTAAGGTGGTGGAATGGGTAGGGCTTTAAATGGAGAGCTGATGCAACAATATCTATTTTTGTTCCAACCAGAGAATATTTCTAATACAAGTAATGAAAATCTTTCCCAAAATCATATTTGAAGATTTCATCTGCTTTTTGAAAAATGTTTTCCTGGCAAGAAGGGAAACTGGTCCACGGGATCATGGAGAACCTGTAATGTACCAAGAGTTAGGCAAACAATGAAAGAGTTGGAGTGCAGGTAGTGAAGGGGGAATGGAAACTCATATTGCTCTGATCTCAGCTGGTCTTCCTTCCCTGCTTCAGGATTATTGTCAAGTGTCTGTGTTGTACAGAAATGTAATAGATAATACTAAATGACAAGAGAACAAATAAAGAATTGATTGCAATTACATAAAGAACTCTTTTCTGAAGTGCTTTGTTGATTGGTGGGTATAACTGTCAATGAGGAGCTGGGTTTTATTGGATCATTAGAAACACCATTGACACAGTGGAAAAGAAAAGCATCATCCTTCTTTGATGAAAATATATTTACTTTTGTACATTTTCTCAACAGAGAAGCTTAGTCCCTCATATTGTTTTACAGCTGGCAAGGATCTTCAGTAATTCTGCAGGCTGTATGTCACCTCAAACAAAATCTATTGCCTACTTCCATGGCTAGCAGAGAGCAGTTGTGTGGAACCTACAAATACTGCAGACAACCAATATTTATGAACTTCCAGATTTTATTTTAATTTCAGGTTTGTGTGGAATATTTTCCAGTGACAGGCTGTGTGTGGGAGTGAGAGGTAGTTGGGGAATCTGACCCATAGCCAGGTATACACATGTCCCATGCTGCTTAATAATCAGTTTTTTGTTTTGCTGACTACGTAGAGGGCATTACAAATTACTAATGATTCAAAAGAAGTCCCTCAGAATTGTGGTCAGCACCTTCTTACACTGGTGAAACAAACACTTTAGAACTCTAACAATCTGATTCTACACTTGTAGCAAGACTCTACAAGCTTTGAGTTCACTTTGTTTTCTCTGTTTTTCCTTGTTGCACACATTTACTGTGCTTTTCCTGAGAAGTTAGCCAAGTTTGCACAATGTTCCTGTCAATGATTTGTCTCTACACTCTAGCTGAGTACTTTCCTGCTTTTTAATTTGCAAACAAACTATAGTAGTCAAGAAACAACAATGGAATTACTTGCTGTGAGTTTCATTCCAGATGAATGTTTCATAACCAGTCCAATGATACCGGGGATAACTTGTGCAAACACGGCACTGCCTCAGGTTCTGGATTAGTAGTCTCCTCCACATACACTTTGGCATGTTCAGGGACAACTCTTTTCACGACTGCAACATTGACTGCAGGAGTATCTCCAGATATACAAACAGAAAAACAGCAGTTGCTATGGTTTTCCTTCAAACCTGCTAACAAAAAGATGGCTTATCCTCTACCTCAATATCATATTCTTTGCAGTCTACCCATACCCCTTACTGCCTTTTGTTATCAAAAAGTATCTAGCTTCATTTCAACGGCATAAGAAGGTGATCTCCTTTGTATTGACCACAATTCTGAACACTTCAATTACCTGACTTGGCCTCCATGGTCTTCCATGTTAAAGATTCACCCCCTTTTTAATCGTTAAGTACCATGTAGGAGTATTGCACCTCAAAGTCTTCAGGTCCTGCCTGGCTCCTTGAGAATTTTCACCATTGTCTATTTGTATTGGGGAACAAGTTATTTTGGATCTGTAGTAGTGTAGGGTTAACATATGGAGCATTATTGACAAGACCTTATCAGCCGAAAGCTGGAGATGGTGTAAAGAAAGCTAAAGTGCTGTGATCAAAGATCAGCCATGATACTAATGAATGATTGATCTTCTATCAAATCTAAAGGTTCAGATGACCTACTCCAGCTCCTATTTCCTTTGTTCTTATTATACAACAATCATTTACTCAAAAACAGTGTCTATTTGAAGATTAGAAGTAACAGAAATTACAGCAAATTCTCATTAGTAGTGGTTACTCCTGAAAAAAATAGGTGAATGAAACAAAATATGTAGAGAACATTAATTTAAATCGCATCCAGCAGTGAATCAATTAATCTTAAATGACTGGAAATACTCAGTCACCTTTACTCTACCTGACATTAATATTGTCAGCTTGGGCAGTCTAGTTAATGACCATGTGGCAAAGGATTATCTGGAAAATTGTAATTATCATGAGAGTGTTTTATATTGAGTTCAGAAACTAAAGATCATAAACCTGGACAAAGCAAACTATGTAACAAACTATGCAACTATGCTTTTTATACTGTTCCAAAACCTAGAGATTACTTGTGTGACTAGATGAGCATTTTATAGGAGGCACGGTTTAAGGGTCGGCACAACATTTTGGGCTGAAGGGCCTGTACTATGCTGTACTATTCTATGTTCTATGTTCTATAAGAGAGACAGGGAAATTAGATTAAAATATAGTGGTGAATAAGTAATAGGAAATGATCTAGGAATAATGCACTATTTACAATGAATTAAGCATGCTTTAAGGAAGAGATTTCATACAAGCTGGACCAGGACAATGCACCATTAATCTATAGTCATGCCACTCAGGGCCTTGGGCTTTTCTTTGTTGCTTTACCCTGTAGCCCTCAATAACAAGCATCCCAAAGTACACCATTTTTGGATACTGTTCAGGGGACAATGCAGCAACCACTGGCACTGAGTCTAGGTCTGTGGCTCAGAAGGGAAGGGGGAAGAAGAGAACTGCAGTAATGATAGGGGATTTCATAGTTAGAGTAGACACGAGATTCTATGAATGTGATAGAGGCACCCAAATGGTATGTCGCCTCTCAGGTACCAGGGTCAGAAGTCGGTGCATGTTGGGACCAATGATAAAGGTAGGAAAAGCGAGGAGGTCCTGAAGAGAGAATTCAGGGAGCTAGTTAGAATGCTGAAAAGCAGGACCTCCAACTGAGGGTAAGAATAGGATGATTTGGCAGATGAATGTGTGGTTGAGAAACTGGTGCAGGGGGCAAGGTTTCAGATTTCTAGATCATTGGGTTCTCTTCTGGCGAAGGTATGACATGTACAAAAGGGTTGGGTTACACCTGAATCAATATCCTTGCAGGCAGGTTTGGTGGAGCTGTTGGGGAGGCTTTAAACTAATTAGACGGGGGATGGGAACCGGAGTGATAGGGTAGTTGGTTTATAACCAGAGGCAGTGTGTAGTGAGACTGTCAGGAAGGACAGGCAGATGATAGGGCAACATTGCAGTCAGCAGGATGAGTGGTAGTGTAACAAGGAGACTAAATTGAAAAGGGTGATGGATACAGGAATGAAGGTGTTATATTTGAATGCACACAGCATATGGAAAAAGGTAAATGATCTTTAGTGCAGACAGAGATTGGCAAGTATGGCGTTGTGGACATCACTGAGTTGTGGTTGAAGGAAAATTACAGTTGGAAGTCCAAGGATACACATGGTGTCGAAAGGACAGGCAGATAAGCACAGGGGGTGGGGTGGCTAGCTTGGTAAAAAATGAAATCAAATTCCTAGAAAGAGGTGACATAGGGTCAGAAGATGCAGAATCTTAGACCACAAGACTATAAAACATAGGAGCAGAATTAGGCCATTCAGCCCATCATGGTTGATCCCGGATCCCACTCAACACCATACACCTGCCTTTTCACTGTATCCTTTGATACCCTGACTAATCAGGAAACAATGAACTTCCACATTAAATATACCCACAGACTTGGCCTCCACCACAATCTGTGGCAGAGAATTTCACAGATTCACTACCCTCTGGCTAAAAAAAATTCCTCCTTGCCTCTATTACTAAGATACTAAGTAAGCTGGGTGATACTAAGCTGGGTGGCAGTGTGACATGTGATGAGGATGTTAGGAGAATTCAGGGTGACTTGGATAGGCTGGGTGAGTGGGCAGATACTTGGCAAATGACGTTTAATGTGAATAAGTGTGAGGTTATCCACTTTGGGAGTAAGAACAGGAAGGCAGATTATTATCTGAACAGTGTAGAGTTAGGTAAGGGAGAAATACAAAGAGATCTAGGAGTCCTTGTTCATCAGTCACTGAAGGTGAATGAGCAAGTGCAGCAGGCAGTGAAGAAGGCTAATGAAATGTTGGCCTTTATCACAAAGGGAATTGAGTACAAGAGCAAGGAAATCCTCTTGCATTTGTACAGAGCCCTGGTGAGACCACACCTGGAGTATTGTGCACAGTTTTGGTCTCCAGGGTTAAGGAAGGACATTCTGGCTGTAGAGGAAGTGCAGCGTAGATTCACAAGGTTAATTCCTGGGATGTCCGGACTGTCTTACGCAGAGAGGTTAGAGAGACTGAGCTTATACACATTGGAATTAAGGAGATTGAGAGGGGATCTGATTGCAACATATAAGATTATTAAGGGATTGGACAAGATAGAGGCAGGAAATATGTTCCAGCTGCTGGGAGAGTCCAGTACCAGAAGGCATGGTTTGAGAATAAGGGGTAGGTCATTTAGGACAGAATTAAGGAAAAACTTCTTCTCCCAGAGAGTTGTGGGGGTCTGGAATGCACTGCCTCTGAAGGCAGTGGAGGGCAATTCTCTGGATGCTTTCAAGAAGGAGCTAGATAGGTATCTTATGGATAGGGGAATCAAAGGATATGGGGACAAGGCAGGAACCGGGTATTGATAGTAGATGATCAGCCATGATCTCAAAATGGCAGTGCAGGCTCGAAAGGCCGAATGGTCTACTTCTGCACCTGTTGTCTATTGTCTATTCTAAAAGGTCACCCCTCAATTTTGAGGCTGTGCCCTCTAGCTCTGGATACTCCACATCCATTTTATCTAGGCCTTTCAACATTCCGTAGGTTTCAGTCGATCCCACTCATTTTTCTAAATTCCAGTGAGTACAGGTCTAAAGCTGCCAAATGCTCCTCATATGTTAACCCCTTCATTCCCAGAAACATCCTCATGAACCTCCTCTGGACTCTCTCCAATGACAACACATCCTTTCTGAGATATGGCTCCCAGACTGTTGACAATACTCCAAGTGCGGCCTGACTTATGTCTTATAAAGCCTCAGCATTATCTTCTTGTTTTAAAATCCTATTACTCTTGAAATAAATGCCAACTTTGCAATTGCCTTCTTTACTACAGACTCAACTTGTAAATTAACCTTCTGGGAGCCTTGCCACAAGGACTCCCAAGTCCCTCTGCACCTCTGATGTTTGAACCTTCTCCCCATTTAGATAATAGTCCACACTCTTGTTCTTTTTACCAAAGTGTATTACCATACATTTCCCAAAACTGTATTCCATTGGCCAATTTTTTTGCCCATTCTTCCAATTTGTTTAAGTCCTGCTGCAATCACGTTTCTTCCTCAGCACCATCTACCCATCCACTCCTCATGTCATCCACAAACCTTGCCATAAAGTCATCAATTTAATTATCCAACTCATTGATGAACAATGTGAAAAGTTGCAGTCCCAATACTGACCACTGAGGAACACCACTAGTCACAGGCAACCAACCAGAAAAGGCCCCTTTTATTCCACTCACTGCCTCAGCCATTCCTTTATCCATGCCCAGATCTTTCCAGTAACACCACAGAATTTTATCTTGTTAAGCAGCCTCAGGTGTGGCACCTTATCAAATGCCTTCTGAAAATCCAAGTAAATGACATCCACTGTCTCTGCTTTGTCCATCCTGCTTGTTACTTAGACCATAAGACATAGGAGCAGAACTAGTCCATTTGACCCATCGAGTCTGCTCCACCATTCAATTCTAGCTGACCCCTTTTTCTCCTCTTCAACCCCACTCCCCATAACATTTGATGCAGTTTCCAATCAAGAACCCATCAAGCTCTGCCTTAAATGCACCCAGCGACCTGGCCTGTACAGCTGCCTATGGTAATAAATTCCACAAATTCACCACCATCAGGCTAAAGAAATTTCTCCTCTTCTCTGTGTTAAATGAACGCTCCTTTATCCTGAGACTGTACCCACTTGTCCGAGACTCCCCCACCAAGGGAAACTTACTTTCCACATCTACTCTGTCTAGGCCTTTCAACATTTGAAAGGTTTCAATGACATCCCCCCCCCCCCCATCCTTCTAAATTTCAGTAAGTACAGACCATCAAATGTTCCTCATATGATAACCCTTTCATTCCTGGAATCATCCTTGTGAACCTCCTCTGGACTCTCTCCAATGCCAGCACATAGAAACATAGAAAATAGGTGCAGGAGTAGGCCATTCGGCCCTTCGAGCCTGCACCGACATTCAGTATGATCATGGCTGATCATCCAACTCAGAACCCTGTACCTGCTTTCTCTCCATACCCCCCGATCCCTTTAGCCACAAGGGCCATATCTAACTTCCTCTTAAATATAGCCAATGAACCGGCCTCAACTGTTTCCTGTGGCAGAGAATTCCACAGATTCACCACTCTCTGTGTGAAGAAGTTTTTCCTCATCTCGGTCCTAAAAGGCTTCCCCTTTATCCTTAAACTGTGACCCCTCGTTCTGGACTTCCCCAACATCGGAAACAATCTTCCTACATCTAGCCTGTCCAATCCCTTTAGAATTTTATACATTTCAATAAGATCCCCTCTCAATCTTCTAAATTCCAGTGAGTATAAGCTTAGTCGATCCAATCTTTCTTCATATGAAAGTCCTGCCATCCCAGGAATCAATCTGGTGAACCTCTGTACTCCCTCTATGGCAAGAATGTCTTTCCTCAGATTAGGGGACCAAAACTGCACACAATATTCTAGGTGCTGTCTCACCAAGGCCTTCTACAACTGCAGTAGAACCTCCCTGCTCCTGTACCCAAATCCTTTTGCTATGAATGCCAACATACCATTTGCCTTTTTCACCGCCTGCTGTACCTGCATGCCCACCTTTAATGACTGGTGTACAATGACACCCAGGTCTCGTTGCACCTCCCCTTTTCCTAATCGGCCACCATTCAGATAATAATCTGTTTTCCTGTTCTTGCAACCAAAGTGGATAACCTCACATTTATCCACATTAAATTGCATCTGCCATGAATTTGCCCACTCACCTAACCTATCCAAGTCACCCTGCATCCTCTTAGCATCCTGCTCACAGCTAACACCGCCGCCCAATTTCATGTCATCTGCAAACTTGGAGATGCTGCATTTAATTCCCTCGTCTAAATCATTAATATATATTGTAAACATCTGGGGTCCCAGCACTGAGCCTTGCGGTACCCCACTAGTCACTGCCTGCCATTCTGAAAAGGTCCCGTTTACTCCCACTCTTTGCTTCCTGTCTGCCAACCAATTCTCTATCCACATCAATACCATACCCCCAATACCATGTGCTTTAAGTTTGCACACTAATCTCCTGTGTGGGACCTTGTCAAAAGCCTTTTGAAAATCTAAATATACCACATCCACTGGCTCTCCCCTATCCACTCTACTAGTTACATCTTCAAAAAATTCTATAAGATTCGTCAGACATGATTTTCCTTTCACAAATCCATGCTGACTTTGTCCGATGATTTCACCTCTTTCCAAATGTGCTGTTATCACATCTTTGATAACTGACTCTAGCATTTTCCCCACCACCAATGTCAGACTAACCGGTCTATAATTCCCCAGTTTCTCTCTCCCTCCTTTTTTAAAAAGTGGGGTTACATTAGCCACCCTCCAATCCTCAGGAACTAATCCAGAATCTAAGGCACATCTTTTCTTAGATGAGGAGCCCAAAATGGTTCACAATACTTAAGGTGAGACCTCACCAGTACCTCAGCATCACATCCCTACTCTTTTATATTAGGCCTCTGGAAGTGAATGCATTTCCCTTCCTCACCACTGACTCAACCTGCAAGTTAATCCTCAAGGTGTTCTGCACAAGGACTCCCAAGACTCTTTGCATCTCAGATTTTTTGATTTTCTCACCATTTAGAAAATAGTCCGCACATTTATTTCTTCTACCAAAGTGCATGACCATGCATTTCCAAACATTGTATTTCATTTGCCACTTTCTTGCCCATTCCCCTAATTTGTCTAAATCCTGCTGCATCCTACCTGTTTCCTCAACACTACCTGCCCCTCCACCAATCTTCATATCATCTGCAAACTTGGCAACAAGACCATCTATTCCATCATCTAAATCATTGATATACAGCATAAAAAGAAGTGGTCCCAATACTGACCCCTGCGGAACACCACTACTCATGGCAGCCAACCAAAAAAGGATCCTTTTATTCCCACTCGCTACCTTCTACCAATCAGCCAATGCTCTAACCGTGTCAGTAACATTCCTATAATACCATGGGCTCTTAACTTAGTAAGCAGCCTCATGTGTAGCAACTTGTCAAAGGTCTTCTGAAAGTCCAAATATACAACAGCCACTGCATCCCTTTTATCTATCCAACTTGTAATCTCCTCAAAGAATTCAACAGGTTCGTCAAGCAGGACTTAAGGAAAACCATACTGACTTTTTCCAATCTTGTCCTATGTCACCAAGTACTCCATACCCTCATTCTTAACAATTTACTCCAATATCTTCCCAACCACTGAGATCAGGCTAACTGCTCTATAATGGAGTGGAGTAACTTTTGCAATTTTCCAGTTCTCTGGCACCATACCAGAGTCCAATGATTTTTGAAAGATCATTATGAATACCTCAACAATCTCTAACGCTACCTCTTTCAGAACTCTAAGATGCAGTTCATCTGGTCTGGGTGACTTATGTACCCTTAGGTCATTTAGCTTTTTGAGCACCTTCTCTCTTGTAATAGTAACTGCACCCACTTCTCTTCCCTCACATCCTTCAACATTTGGCACACTGCTAGTGTCTTCCCCAGTGAGGACTGATGCAAAATACTCTTTTAGTTCTTCTGTCACCCCTTTGTCCCCGTTGTTATTTCTCCGGCCTTGTTTTTATAGGAGTATAAAAGTTGCATTGTTTGCTGTGTAACTAAAACTATGTAGTCAGCTTTGTGTTTGCTATTTGCTATGTATGTATCCAATTTAGTAGGAGAATGAAATTGTCTCTGTACTATTGAACACATCAGTGCCAAATAAGAAGATAATGGTGTGTTAATGAGAGGCTAGCTAAGAGATGTAGATTATGTAGTCAGCTTCGTGTTTGCTGTTTGCTATGTATGTATTCAATTTAGTAGGAGAATGAAATCTTAAGAATGTAGAAGATAATGGTGTGTTAATGAGAGGCTAGCTAAGAGATGTAGATTATAATGGTGTGTTAATGAGAGGTAGCTAAGAGATGTAGATTAGAACATGATTAAGTTAATGGGTAGAAACAATAGTGGCTGATGTACTTGTGATACCCGATTGGATATGCTAATGCAACTAAACCAGGAGATTGCTATAAAAAATGCTATGTACAAGGATCGGTGGGCAGTCGGCGACTAGCTCAATGACTGTCTCAGCTTTGATTTGCAAATTAAAGTTTAACACTTCTTGAAGAATTTTCTGCGTCTCCTGGTCGTTTGTGGGGCACGAGAAACCACGACATTTTCTAGCGATCCTATATCCACTCTCATCTCTCTTTTATTTTTTTACATTCTTGCTTTTACTATCTAATTTGATATTGTTTGCCAGCTTGCTTTCATATTTCACCTTTTCCCTCCTTATTTTAGTTGCTCCCTACAGGTTTTTAGAAGCTTCCCAATCCTCTGACTTCCCATTAATTTTTCCTTTGTTATATGCCCTCTGTTTTGTTTTTACAATAGCTTTGTCTTCTCTTCTCAGCCACAGTTGTACTATTTTACCATTTGAGTATTTCTTCATTTTTGGAATACTCATGTCCTGCACCTTCCTCATTTCCCCCAGAAACACACGCCATTGCTGCTCTGCTGACATCCCTGCCAGCAGCTCCTTCCAATTTACTTTGGCCAACTCCTCTCTCATACCAGTGGAATTTCCCTTACTCCACTGAAATAATGCTACTTCAGACTTTACTTTTATTATGAAATATACCTGACATAATCACTATATATACCTGAAATATAACCACTATGTACTAGCTAGGTCTCAATATCACCAAGACCAAGGAGATGGTGGTGGACTTTAGGAGATCTAGACCTCATATGGAGCCAGTGATCATTAATGGAGAATGTGTGGAGCAGGTTAAGACCTACAAGTATCTGGGAGTACAGTTAGATGAGAAGCTAGACTGGACTGCCAACACAGATGCCTTGTGCAGGAAGGCACAGAGTCGACTGTACTTCCTTAGAAGGTTGGCGTCATTCAATGTCTGTAGTGAGATGCTGAAGATGTTCTATAGGTCAGTTGTGGAGAGCGCCCTCTTCTTTGTGGTGGCATGTTGGGGAGGCAGCATTAAGAAGAGGGACACCTCACGTCTTAATAAGCTGGTAAGGAAGGCGGGCTCTGTCGTGGGCAAAGTACTGGAGAGTATAACATCGGTAGCTGAGCGAAGGGCGCTGAGTAGGCTACGGTCAATTATGGAAAACTCTGAACATCCTCTACATAGCACCATCCAGAGACAGAGAAGCAGTTTCAGCGACAGGTTGCTATCGATGCAATGCTCCTCAGACAGGATGAAGAGGTCAATACTCCCCAATGCCATTAGGCTCTACAATTCAACCGCCAGGAGTAAGATATGTTAAAGTGCCGGGGTTGATTGTATTTAATGTATTTAAGTAAACTACTTAAGAACTTTTTAAAAGCTATTATTAATGCTTTTTGAGAGAGTGATTTAGATGCATATCATATTTTTACTGAGTTAAGTATTGTATGTAATTAGTTTTGCTACAACAAGTGTATGGGACATTGGAAAAAATGTTGAATTTCCCCATGGGGATGAATAAAGTATCTATCTATCTATCTATCTATCTATCTATCTATCTATCTATCTATTTACTACACTATGTAATCACTCCTATGTACTGAATATTACTATATTATTTTACTAGACACATTTTGCTATGTATTGTTTTACTAGATACCTTGTATTCTCTTAGCTACATACTGTGGCAGTTAAAGAACACCCGTTTAGCTAGCAGCACTAATTAGCTGAAATGTACTCCATGTATTACACTCAGCCTTTGTTTAGTAAGAGATAACGGTGGCGGACAGGATGGTAGGAGCAGAAGATGTAATCTGAGGGAGGTTAAGGAGGCTGACTGAGAAACAACCTTGGCCAGGAATGAGGCCCAAGATGTGAACTGGAAAGAAATACTGGTGGCGCACCGAGAGCTAGGCAAGAGCGATTGATTAGTTAATGTATAGATGATATGCAACTAAAAATTGATTGTGTATGCTGATACAACCGAAATGTAACTGAGATAAGAAATTACTATAAAGAATGCTGTACACCGGAGGTCGGCGGGCTTTCGGTGACAAGTTCATTGATTGCCTCAGCCTTTGTTTTGCAAATAAAGGTTTAAACTTCTCGAAGAATTGTCTGCGTCTCCTGGTCATTTCAAGTAACCACGACACTTTCTCCCTGTCAGATTTCAAATTGGACTCAATCATATAGTTGACCACAACTCCTTTAGCTTCAGCATAGCTATGGAAAGGGATAAAGTCAGACGAAATGGTGAAGTGCTTAACTGGGGAAGGGCTAACTGAAGGGATGAGGCAGGATCTAGCAAGAGTAAATTGGAAACAGATGTTCAAAGGGGAAAAGCACAGAAGTAATGTGGGAGAAGTTTAGGGATCACGAGCTGGGTTCGGGATAGGTTTGTCCCACTGAGGCAAGGAAAAAATGGTAGGAAAAGGGAACCGTGGCTGACGAAACATGTGAGGCAACTCATCAAGAGCAAAAAGGAAGCATATGTTAGATATAAGAAGTAGGAATTAGGAGGGGCTTATGAGAAATATAGGGTAGCCAGGAAGGAGCTAAAGAAAGGACTTAGGAGAGCTCGAAGGGGGCATGAGAAGGCCTTGGCATGTAGAATTAAGGAGAACCCCAAGCAGTTCTATGCATATGTGAAGAATAGGAGGATGACGAGAACGAAGGTGGGACCGCTAAAGGATAAAGAGGGCAACGTGCCTGGAGGCAGAGTGGGTTGGGGAGGTCCTAAATGAATACTTTGCTTCAGTATTCACAAGTGAAAAGGATCTTGATCAGGATGAGGTCGAAGTAGAGCGGGCCTGTGTGCTGGACAATGTGGAGATTAAAGAAGAAGTAGTGCTGGATCTTAAAAACATTAAGATTGATAAATCCCCAGGGCCGGATATGATACACCCCAGGTTGTTGTGGGAATTGAGAGGAGATCGCAGGAGCATTAGCTATGATGTTTGAATCCTCTTTGGCTGCAGGGGAAGTGCCGGAGGACTGGAGAATGGCAAATGTAGTTCCCTTGTTTAAGGAAGGTAATAGGGAGAAACCTGGGAACTATAGACTGGTGAGTATTATGTCGGTGGTATGCAAACTACTGGAAAGGATTCTTAAGGATGGGATCTACAAGCATTTGGAGAAGTACAGTCTACTCATGGATAGTTAACATGGCTTTGTGAAGGGAAGATCGTGCCTCACGAGCCTGATTGAGTTTTTTGAAGAGGTAACAAAAGAAATTGATGAGGGTAGGGCAGTGGATGTGGTCTACATGGACTTTAGCAAAGCATTTGACAAGGTCCCTCACAAGAGACTCATCTAGAAAGTCATGAGGCATGGGATAAGTGGAACCTTGGCTGCTTGGATAAAAAATTGGCTTAAAGGACGAAAGCAGAGGGTAGTTGTGGAAGGAAAGTATTCTGCCTGGAGGTCGGTGACTAGTGGAGTGCCGCAGGGATCTGTCCTGGGACCCCTACTATTTGTGATTTTTATAAATGAACTGGATGTAGAGGCGGAAGGATGTGTGAGTAAGTTTGCAGATGACACGAAGATTGGAGGAGTTGTGGATGGAACTGTAGGTTGTCGAAGGTTACAAGAGGATGTAGACAGGCTGCAGAGTTGGGCAGAAAAATGGCAGATGGAGCTCAATCCGGACAAGTGTGAGGTGATGCATTTTGGAAGGACAAACCAGAAGACTGAGCACAGGATTAATGATCAGATACTTAAGAGTGTGGATGAACAAAGGAACCTTGGGGTTCAAATCCATACATCCCTCAAGGTCGCCTCACAGGTTGATAGGGTAGTTAAGAAGGCCTATGGGTTGCTAGGCTTCATTAACAGGGGGATTGAGTTCAAGAGTAGAGAGGTCATGTTGCAACTCTACAAATCTCTGTTGAGACCGCACTTAGAGTATTGTTTTCAATTCTGGTCACCTCATTATAGGAAGGATGTGGAAGCTATGGAGAGGGTGCAGAGGAGATTTACCAGGATGTTGCCTGGATTGGAGAACAAGTCATATTAAGCAAGGTTAGCAGAGCTGTGACTTTTCTCTTTGGAGCGTAGAAGAATGAGAGGGGACTTGATAGAAGTCTACAAGATTATGAGAGGCATAGATAGGGTGGATAGTCAGTACCTGTTTCCCAGGGCACCAATAGCAAACACCAGAGGGCATATGTACAAAATTAAGGGAGGGAAGTTTAGGGGAGACATCAGGGGTAAGTTTTTTACACAGAGGGTTGTGAGTGCCTGGAATGACTTGCCAGGGATGGTGGTGGAGGCTAAAACATTAGGGGTATTTAAGAGCCTCTTGGACAGGCACATGGATGAAAGAAAAATGGAGGGTTATGGGGTAGTGTGGGTTTAGTACTTTTTTTAAAGGATTATATGGGTCGGCACAACATGGAGAGCTGAAGGGCCTGTACTCTGCCGTAGTGTTCTATGGTTCTATGGCTCTATATTGTGATTACTGCTTCCCAACGGTTCTTTTACTTTAAGCTCCCCAATCACCTCTGGTTCATTACATGACACCCAATCCAGTATAGCTGATCCCCTTGTAGGCTCAATGACAAACTGGTTTAAAAAGCCATCTCTTGGGCAGTCAACAAACTCACTCTCTTGAGATCCATTACAAAACCTGATTTTCCCACTTTTTCTGCATGTTAAAATCTCTAAGACTATCATAACATTGCCCTTTTGACACACCTTTTCTACTTCTTTAGACATTCAGCTCCCAACTGCAAGCATCCTTCAGCCACATTTCAATGATGGCCACAACATCATACCTGACAGTCTGTAATATTGCAACAAGATCATCCACCTAATTTCTTATATTCCGTGCATTGAGATATAACATTTTGAGTACTGTATTTGCTACCCTTTATGATTCTGCATCCATGATGCACTGATACCCTCCCTGCTGACTGACTGCAATTATGTCCTATCATCTGCCTGCTCTTCCTCACAGTCTGGCTGCACACTATCTTTGCTTTTTAACAATCCATCCTATCCTGAGTCTCTTCACTCCAGTTTCCACCCCTCTGCCAAACTAGTTCAAACTCTCCCCAACAGCTCGATCAAACCTGCCCATGAGAATATTGGTTCCCCTCACTTCCTCTCCTTTGTCCACCCTGCTTGTTACTTCCTCAAAGAACTCTAACAGATTTGTCAGGCATGATTTCCATTTACAGAAACCATGCTGAATTTGACTTATTTATCATTAGTCTCCGAGTACCTCGAAACCTGATCCTTAATAATAGACCCCAACACTTTCCCAACCACTGAGGTTAGGCTAACTGGCCTATAATTTCCTTTATTTTACCTTTCTCCCTTCTTAAAGAGTGGAATGACATTTGAAATCTTCCAGTCCTCTGGGACCATGCCAGAATCAAGTGATTCTTGAAAGATCATAACCAATGCATCTGGTATCTCTTCAGCAACCTCTCTCAGGACTCTGGGATGTAGTCCATCTGGTCCAGGTGACTTGTCCACATTCAGACCTTTGAGTTTGCCCAGCACTTTTCCCTATGTAATAGCAATGTTCCCTGACACTTACAGACCTTGGGCACACTGCTAGTCTTTTCCACAGTGAAGACAGATGCAAAGTACCCATAATCATCTGCCATTTCTCTGTCCCCCATTACTACCTCACCAGCATCATTTTCCAGTGGTCCAATATCAACTCTCACCTCCCTTTTACTCTTTATATAATTATATTATATACAATATAACTGCTTTATATTATTGGCTAGTTTTCCCTCATGTCTTATCTTTTCCCTTCTTATAGCTTTTTCAGATGCCTTTTGTTGGATTTTAAAAGCTCCTCAGTCATCCAACTTTCTACTCACTTTTGCTACCTTATATGCCCTTTCCTTGGCTTTTATGCTGTCCTTTACCTCCTTTGTCAGCCACGGTTGCCGACCTCTGCCATTTAAGAACTTCTCTCTCTGTGGGACATATCTATCCTGCACCCTGTGAACTATTTCCAGAAACTTCAGCTTTTTCTGCTCTGCTGTCATCCCCACCAGTATCCTCCTCCAATCCACCTGGGCAAGCTCCTCTCTCACGCCTCTGTAATTCCCTTTATTCCATTGTGATACTGATACATGTGACTTATGCTTCTCCCTCTCAAATTGCCATATTAACTCAATCATATTATGATCACTGCCTCACAAGCATTCCTTTACTGTAAGCTCCCTAATAAGATCTGGGTTATTACACAACACCCAATCTAAGATAGCCTTTCCCGAGTAGGCTCGAGCACAGGCTGCTCTAAAAGCCATCTCATAGGCATTCAACAAATTCCCTCTCTTGTGATCCGACACCAACCTGATTTTCCCGATCCCCTTGCACATTAAAGTCCACCATTACAACTGTGACATTATTGTGTTACATGCCTTTTCCAGTTCCCTTTGCAATCTCAACCCCACATCTTGGTGACTATTTAGGGGCCTTTATATGATTCCATAATGTTGTTTTCACCCTTGCAGTTTCTTAACTCCACCCTCAAAGATTCAACATTCTCTGACCCTATGTCACCTCTTTCTAAAGATGTAATTCCATCTCTTACCAACAGAGTCACACCACTGCCTATGCCTTCCTGCCTGTCCTTTCGATACAAGGTGTATCCTTTGATGTTAAACTCCCAACGATGGCCTTCTTTCAGCCACGATTCAGTTTTTGCTACCTTATGGGTAAAGTTAAGAAATTGCAAGGTTAAAATACTCTGATGGGAGTTATGTACAGGTCTCCAAACATTAGCCAGGATGAGGGCTACAAATTACAATGGGAGATAGAAAAAAATGTCAAAAGGACACTATTATATGCAGGTAGTTTGGGAAAATCAGGTTGGTGCTGGATCCCAAGGGAGAAGATTTGCTGAATGGCTACACGTTGGCTTTTTACAGCAGCTTGTGGTTGAGCCCACGAAGTAATCAACTATTCTGATTGGGTGTTGGGTAATGAACTGGATTTGATTAGGGTGCTTAATATAAAGGAAGCCTTAGGAGGCAGTGATCATAGTATGATAGAACTCATCCTCGAATTTGAGAAGGAGAAGGTAAAGTCAGATGTATCAATATTACAGTGGAGTAAAGGGAATTACAGAGGCATGAGAGAGGAGCTGGCCAAAATTGAGTGGAAGGGGACACCAGCAAGGTTGACAGCCATGTCTGGAGTTTCTGGGAGCAGTTTTGAAGGTGCAGGATAGATACATCCCAAAGAAGAAGAAGTATTCTAAAAGCGAGGTACACAACCGTGGCTGACAAGAGAAGTTAAAGCCAACATATAAGCAATAGAGAGGGTATATATAATCAATCAATAATTAATGGGAATTTAGAGGCTTTTAAAAACCAACAGAAGGCAACGAGAAAAGCCACAAAGAGGGAAAAGATGAAATCTGAAGATAAGCTAGCCAATAATATCAAAGAGGATAACAATTTTTTTAGATATAAAAAGTAAAAGAGTGATGTGAGTAGATATTGGACCAGTGGAAAATGATGCTGAAGATGTATAGAGGATGAAATGAATAAGTATTTTACATCAGCCTTCGCTGTGAAAGACACAAGCAGTATTCCAGAAGTTCGAGAGTGTCAGGGGGCAGAAGTGAGAATAGTTGCTATTACTCTGGAGAAATTTCTTGGGAAACTGAAAGGTCTGAAGATGGATAAATCACCTGCACCAGATGGACTACTCCCAGGGTTCTGAAAGAAGTAACTGAAGAGATTGTGGAGGCATTAGTAATGATCTGGAGAAATGGAAAATTGCAAATGTCACTCCACTCTTCAACAATGGAGAGGGGCAGAAGAAAGGGAATTATAGGTGAATTAGTCTGATCTCTGGCCAGTTAGTTGGGGAGATGTTGGAGTTGATTGTTAAGGATGTGGTTTCAAGGTTCTTGGAGGCACATGACAAAATAGGCCATAAGCAGCAATGTTTCCTCAGGAGAAAATCTTGCCTGACAAATCTGTTGGAATTCTTTGAGGAAATAACAAGCAGTATAGACAAAGGAGAATTGTTGGATGTTGTGTACTTGGATCTTCAGAATGCCTTTTGACAAGGTGTTGCACATGTTAACAAGGTAAGAGCCCGTGGTATTACAGAAAAGATACTAGCATGGATAGAACATTGGCTGATTTGCAGGATGCAAGGAGTTGGAATAAAGGGAGCCTTTTCTGAATGGATGCCGGTGATTAGTGGTGTTCTACATGGTCAGTGCCCACAGAGAAAGAGAAACAAAAAACACAAAACAAATCATGCAATCTATCAAAGTGAGCAACAACAGCAGCATTCTGAACCAAAGTGAGTCATTATATCCAAATCCCCAGAGTAGGCCCAAAGCCTCGGTATTCAGTTCATCATATTAGCCGGGCAAATTGCTGCAATGTTGGCAGACGCAAAGCACAGCAGCTGGGGGCAGTCTCACAGCCTCAGCATTGCAGAGAGAGGAGCCCCCAGACTATCTGTCCTGGCATTTAAATTGTCCGAACCTCGCACCTATAACCTGGGCCCCCCTGCTGGCAAATTGCTCCAGGTCTAGATTTCACTACTGGAGAAGTGTTCTCAACCTCTCCAAATTGGCTTGGTGCTTAGAGCAATTCACCTTCACCAAACTCTCAACACCCTGCCTTTCCAGTCTATGTGGGCCGGCATTTAGATTGTCCAAACAGTGGGCATACCTTGCATGAGGGCCCGGGCCTTGCCGCGGCCAGTCACTCTGGGCTGAAACACCCTGCCCAATGATTTGCTTCGGACCTGGATTTGCGGATGATATGAAGAAAGGTGCTGGGGCAGGTATTGTTGAGGAAGCAGGGAGGCTGCAGAAGGACTTAAACTGATTAGAAGAATGGGGAAAGAAATGGCAGATGGAATACAATGTCAGGAAGTGTCTGGTCATGCACTGAGATGTAATCATCA
Organism: Hemitrygon akajei; assembly: GCF_048418815.1. NCBI lineage: Eukaryota > Metazoa > Chordata > Chondrichthyes > Myliobatiformes > Dasyatidae > Hemitrygon > Hemitrygon akajei. The sequence goes on along the minus strand of NC_133141.1, from coordinate 2,916,503 downwards.
ATAATCCTCCATTAGGACATTGTTTCCAATCTGAAAAAGGAATATTTTTCTCTTAGGTTCCAGGTAGTAATGTTGTGAAGCTGAGTAAGCATTAATACCTTTCCTCATGAGTGTAATAAGAAGTCCTGGTGATTTTTATAGAAATTTAGCTCGTTTGTGAGATCTTTTAAGAAATTGAATTTGATCTTTAATACCTTTATTTTTCCAAAGTAAAAAAATTGGATCACTCCAGGAAGGCTTAAAAAAGTAATTACAATAAATTATACTACAAAGTTTAAATTTAAGGTATTAAGTCTTTTTTGGACTTATTTAAAGAAGGCAGATTGATGTCTTTTGAACAGTTAGTCGATAAATATTCTCTTTCATATTTACATTTTTTACAATATCTTCAAGTTAGACATTTTTTACAAAAATATTTAAGTAATTTTCCTTATATATTGGAGACTGACTTATTAGATACTATTATGAATATGAACCCCTTGATGAAAGGTTCTATTGGAAGAATTTATAATTTATTATTACAATGGGATAAGCGTCCTTTACTTAAGATTAAACAGGGTTGGGAGAAAGAACTCAATTTGACTTTTATATGGGAGGATTGGACGCGGATTCTGAAGTTGGTTAACTCTTGCTCGGTCTGTGCTAGTCATTCACTGATTCAATTTAAAATTGTACATCGTTACCATTGGACAAAAGAGAGACTTCCTAAAGTATTTCCCAATGTTGACAAGTATTGTGATAGATGTAAAACTGAGATAGCTACACTGACACATATGTTCTGGTCATGCTGTTCTGGAAGTCAGTCTTTTCGACAATCTCTAAAGCACTTAGAATCAACTTACAACCTAATAAATTGACTCTGCTTTTTGGAATAATTCCTCAAAATATTCATAGTATTTCTGTGTCTGACCAACATGTTATTGTGTTTGTTACATTGATAGCTAGGAGAGCTATTTTGTTGAAATGGAAGGATATATCAGCTCCTACTTTGTCACAATGGTTCTCTCAAGTGATGCTGTGTCTCAGTTTGGAGAAAATTAGAAGTCGAACCTTTGAAACTTTTATTTGATTTTGAGAAGAGATGGGGCTCATTTGCTCATTACCATCATTTCAGTTAACTGATAGATTTCCTCCACGATCTAAGTGTAAAGTTTGTTTTGATATTTTTTTTTCTTGTTGGCGGTTTGATGTTTATTTTTAGAAGCTCTCTGTATGGCGCGTGGCTCCGGGGTTGTACCCCCAATGGGTTCTTTTTTTTCCTCACTTTTCTTGTTTAGTAGGGTTTTTTTATTCACAAAAATTTTCAATCTTTAAGATAATTTTTTTTGGAGGCATTGTAAGTGTTACTTCGATGTACCTGTGTATTTTTGAATAATAATAATAATAAAAAGATTTGAAAAGAATTTGATCTTTAAAACATTTAATTTTAACTACAACAGTTGCATCCAATATGAAGCATCTCAATTTACAGTTTACTGGTTTTCAAGGATTTGAGTATTTGTTTTAATACTGCTCTGTTGCTGGATGGTAATACCAAAGCTTACAAGAGAGATGCCTGTGGTTCTGCAAGAGATTCAGATCCATAAGTAGTTGTAGCCACAAGAGTACAATAAGCATCTACAAAGTAATTATTACTAATTAATATGAAGCTTTTTACCAATTTAAGGAGCCTTTCAGAGGGTTCAAATGGCTAGAGCAGACTGCTTTGATGATCCCAGTGAAACATGTATGTCTGACACTTATAAGTTCCTTCACATGTTGCATCTGTAGCTCTCCCTAATTTGCAACACCATCGTTTCTCTTAAACATAAAAAAGTGAGGCAGACACAATGGTTTCTTCATCTCTCCAATTAAGTTAACCTGATTACTGAAAGTGGTGATTTCACAGGTTTGCTGTAGCTAAGCCAAGTGTGTGTCAGTATTCATTATAAATGAAAAGTAATAAGCAAAACACACACACAAAATGGGACCTGAGAAAGAAGACAAAAAAAAAACAAAACATTAGCAGGTTGAGGAGATGAAAAAATAACCGAGCCAAATCAATCTCTGCTCCTATTCATAGAAACATAGAAAATCGACAGCACATTACAGGCCCTTTGGCTCACAATGTTGTGCTGACCATGTAACCTACTTTAGAAGCTGCCTCAAATTTCACTATTTTGCTAAGCTCCCTGTAAGAGTCTCTTAAAAGACTCTATTGTTTCCTATTGTAACACGAGCCCTCATGTTCACAAATGAATTAATAGTTACTTTCAGGAACTGAAATCATTGCCTTCTTGGTTGTATTATTCCCATTTGAGATCAGTAAATACATATTGGAGGTTGAAGCCAGAACCTAATGAAATGAACAGCTAACTCAGTGCTCAAACTCATGTAGGAGCACAACAAGTCAGGCAGCATCTGTAGAGGGAAGCGGACTGTCTACATCTTGCGTTGAGGCTCTTCATCTTGACTGAAAGAGTTGATGGGACAAAAGGGTGAGGGCTGGACTACCCTGCTGGTCCCATTGTTTCTGTCTGCTCTAGCCTCACTGAATTTACCTCCTCAACAATCTCACCACTGATTATCAGACCTCCATCTCCCATATCATCGCAGATCTCTCGTCCACAGCTTCTAACCCAATAGTGTCTATTTCTATCTCCTAAGCAAGATTCACAAACAGAACTATGGCTTGCTTTTGTTTGTGCTCACCCCATTGAACATGTGTGTATGCTCACTATAGATGCTACCTGAGCAACTGAAGCAGTTGCTTCAAATTTGAGCAGCTGCCCTCTTCTGTCTTCCTGCATCAAAGAAGATGTGGTCTCACCCTTTTCCCAGTGACAATCTGCACCTAAAAACTTCACTTCCCCAGTTATTTTATTCTGTAATGTTCCAATTCCTTAATCCCACCATTGGTGACCATGACTTCAAATATTTAGGCTTGAAAATATGGAATTGTGGGGCACCATGGTAATGTAGCAGCTAGCATGACACTATTACAGCTCAGGGCATCAGAGTTTGGAATTCAATCCCAGCATGTCCTGGAGGAGTTTGTATATCCTCCCCATGGAATACGAGGGTTTCCTCTGGGTTCTCCAGTTTCCTACCAGTTAGTTCAGACCTGTCAATAGAACTGCAATCTGTTTCCAAGTGTAACTTTGAGCGAACCTGCACAAGGTGATGTTCCCATGTTCCTGCTGCCCATTACTTCCGGGTTGTAGAAGTGTCAGGTTCAACAGGTGACCAAAGTAACCCAGGCAAGTAACTACAATGTATTTTATAAATGATACACAATTCAGCTGTTGTGTGCTGTTCAGGATATTCAATGGGATGATGGTTAAGCAGCTGCTTAGTCCTGAGTGATATTGAGTGTTTCTGTACTCTTCAAGGCATATGGAGAGCTTTCCATCACCCTCCTAATTGTACCTTGTCATTCGCAGAAAGGCTTAGCAAGGAGATAATGCTGAGGCTTTATTAGACAGTGGTCAGGCCACACGGAGTATTATCATCAGATTTGGGCCCCTTATCTCAGAAAGGATGTATTGTCATTGGAAAGAGTCCAGAGGAGAGGCAGAGGGTTAAGGTTATTGCTCAGGCAGGAGTTAATTCTGGCCATGACCAGCCTCAAAGCAATTTATCACAGCAGATGTGAGTGCTAGCAGACAATAGTCATCATGGCAGCTCACCCTGGTCTTCTTGGGTACCGGAATAGTTGATGCCTTTTTGAAGCAGATGGCAGGGTACTTGGTAGTGTGGAGGAGCAGAGGGATCTGGGGGTACATGTCCACAGATCCCTGAAAGTTGCCTCACAGGTAGATAGGGTAGTTAAGAAAGCTTATGGGGTGTTAGCTTTCATAAATTGAGGGATAGAGTTTAAGAGACGCGAGGTAACAATGCAGCTCTATAAAGCTCTGTTTAGGCCACACTTGGAGTACTGTATCCAGTTCTGGTCACCTCAGTATAGGAAGGATGTGGAAGCATTGGAAAGGGTACAGAGGAGATTTACCAGGATGCTGCCTGGTTTAGAGAGTATGGATTATGATCAGAGATTAAGGGAGCTAGGGCTTTACTCTCTGGAGAGAAGGAGGATGAGAGGAGACATGATAGAGGTATACAAGATATTAAGAGGAATAGACAGAGTGGACAGCCAGCACCTCTTCCCCAGGGCACCACTGCTCAGTACAAGAGGACATGGCTTTAAGGTAAGGGGAGGGTAGTTCAAGGGGGATATTAGAGGAAGGTTTTTCACTCAGAGGGTGGTTGGTGAGTGGAATGCACTGCCTGAGTCAGGGTGGAGGCAGACACACTAGTGAAGTTTAAGAGACTACTAGACAGGTATATGGAGGAATTTAAGGTGGGAGTTTATATGGGAGGCAGGGTTTGAGGGTCGGCACAACATTGTGGGCCGAAGGGCCTGTAATGTGCTGTACTATTCTATGTTCTATGTTCTGTGTTTAAGGTGCTTGGAAGTAGGTACAGAGGAGATGTTTTTTATGCTGAGGGTGGTGAGTGCCTGGAATAGGCTGCAGGCAACAGTGGTGGCGGCGGATACGATAGGGTCTTTTAAGAGACTCCTAGATAATTACCGTACATGGACTTTAGAAAAATAGAAGGCTATGGGTAATCCTAGGTAATTTCTAAAGTAAGTACATGTTCGGCACAACATTGTGGGCCGAAGGGCCTGTATTGTGCTGTAGTTTTTCTATGTTTCTTTCTATGGAACCTCAGACTGCAGCAGCAGTGAGAGATGAAGATGGGCGATTGGGGGGAACAAAGCACTTGCAACATTTATAAAGTTATCAGTTCTATAAAAATGAAAGCTGTTGTTGATGTAAGAGTACAGTTGATGTAAAGTACTTTAACAAATAGGGTTTAACTTACAGTAATATAATAGCACCATTTTTGTGTAACATTTCACCTATGTATAAATCCATGTAATAAATCTTCATACTGTGAATAATACAGTAGTGCAAAGATAGAGATTTAACTGAAGGATGTTGAATTGTTCATTTTATGGAATTATTGGCATTGCACTGGACTATAGACAGTATTTTATAGTAATAAAAATGTAAAAATAAGCCTGATGCATTGCCTAATTTTCAGTGGAATAATTTAAAAAGCCTAGGCTAATGATCCTTATCAGACTCCCAATTGGTGATATGTTCTAGTCATGAAAAAGACCTTGATAATGCATCCATGCTTGAGGCATTGATGATGTATGAGACCTTCTTACTAGTAAAATAACCGAGAAAATTAACCCCTGATACAAGGCTCTGTATTACATTTCAATGAAACCCTCATTGTTGATGTGACAAGTTACACTTGGATTATTTGGTGTTATTCCCAAAGGTGTTTTGCAAAGAGCATCAAAAGATGATTGACAAATTAAAATATGCTTATTAATGCATATTAATTACATATGTAAAAATAGCTATGATTACACTAATGTATGCAAAGCATATTGCAGTGCTTATTTGCCTTTATTATTCATTATTACTAATTTTATACTTCTAGTGTTAACAGAAGTATCCTCTGTTCACGTCTCCCCATCCAACCTCTATAATGATGTGTAGTGAAACACCATTCCAAATGAATTCATATTGGGTTCCTTTTTGTCAGAAGGTAAGTCGAGAGATTTAAAACACTTCAGTAAACTCTACCTTTCCATGATGCTGTCTAACAGATCAAGCAGGTTGCTTTGACTTGGTTGAAATTGAGCCTGTATGTTTGGAATCAACTGCAAACCATTCCATCACACTCCTGACTAGTGGAAAGTCTTTGGGGTGTAAGCAAGTGAGTCAGTCTCCGCAGGATACCCAGCCTCTCACTTGTTCTTGAAACCAAACATATGTGGCTGAACTGGTTGAGTGTCTGGTTCAATTGATGTTGTGGGACCTACTAGAAGTAGTGGTTTGGCTCCCTTGCTGGTTATGGTCATTATAGCATGTTGTTTGTCATTTATTAGATCATGAATGTTATGTAAACCTGCTATATAGTTTCATTTGCTGAGCTGCTGCAAATTGAATTTTGCAACATTACTAGCAAACCAACCCATTTTTCACTCTAGATCATCATCCTCAGGAACTTCTACAGCATCCTAATCAACTTCAAACAAACAATTGTATCCCCCTCACTGGGCCTGTATGCAAACTTGGCTCATTAGCCGGCACTGCTAACAGCCATGAAACTCAGTGGTGAGAAAGCCAGCTTTCGTAAACAACTTACATTTGGGATTGGTATGCTTTGGGGTTCAGCCAAACAGGAATGTTGTAATGTTCTGATTAAAGAAACCTTGATTTGAGCAAATGCTGTTTAAGTACTGCCAGTACACAATTGTCGGTCAACAATAACGAATCATACACTGCATAAAATTATAAAGAAAATATGTTTACAAATGTCAGCTTTTTCGAACAGTTAGTAGGAAAAGTACAAAAAAAGTTAAAGGGCCCATCACAGCTAACCCTCTCCAAATATGCAGATAAATTTGGAGCTCATCTAAAAGTTGTCCTTTCACTCATGCTGGGCCCACAGTCTGCATGAGAGCACACACCACATTCTGAACGATGATAAAAATCCATATCAAACCAACGGGTTCTCTGTCAGGAGCATTGGCCCTTCTTCCTTGGAACCATTCATCTCCACAAATCACTTCATACAACAGGGACACTCCTTCCCACGGCATTCTCAGCCATCTCTCTCCTGACCTCTCCACAGCTCCTGCCCAAAAAAATACCCACAAACCACACTGTCCATCACAAATCTCTCTCCACCCTGCTCTCTCGAACTTTCTCCTGATTCTGCCATCCTGATTGGCTGACACAACATTCCTAATTGGAACAGCATAACCCCTTATTTTTTAACCAAAACTAAACATTCTACTAGCAGGACACAATGCTTTTGCAGAAACTGCTAAAATGAACTATCTACAGCATAACATAGAAGTCATAACGAGGGGAATACATTCTCCCACACCAAAAATAGTCATGTCCTCATGACTTTGGAACATATTAAACCATTACTAATAACACAGTATCCAAAGGAATGTCCTGATTTCAGGACCCTCAAACCATTTGTACATGGAAGTAGCATATCTCCCCATGGGAATGGACGTTACACTGTTTCCCAGGTGCATCCGCTGCCACCTTAGCTAGAGGTTTCCTGACTCTCTGAGACATCCATAACTCATCTTCAGCTCCTCCAGCTTCAACCACTCCTTGTGCCTTTCCCTGTCTACCAGAGGGTGCCTCCCCCTGTCTATCACTCGTGTCTTCCGGCGGCTCAGCTCCCCCTGCTCTATGACTGAACGCAACTTCCTTCAGCTTAAGCAGGTGCTGCTGAACATTGTCACGTACTCGCAACCCTGTAAAAGTACCAGCAGCAATGGAACACACCGGGAGTCTGGTTTTGCTGTTAACAATCACTATTTTATTAATAACTACATAATATAGTAACTTAAAACCAAGTAAACCAACAGTTACAAACAACACACACAAAATGCTGGTGGAACACAGCAGGCCAGGCAGCATCTATAGGGAGAAGCGCTGTCGACGTTTCGGGCCAAGACCCTTTATCAGGACTAACTGAAAGGAAAGATAGTAAGAGATTTGAAAGTAGTGGGGGGAGGGGGAAATGTGAAATGATAGGAGAAGACCGGGGTGGGGGTGGGATGACTTTTAAAGCCAGTAAAGGAATTAAAGCATTTGCCAGGTGAAGAACAGGGCATTAAGAAATAATCATTATCTGCTGGCCAGATGGACATTAAAAGCAGATAAGACATTAAACCATTCTGATGTTGTAACTGGAGCACTTTGATAGAACAATGCAATGACCCAATGAAGGGTTTTAGACCATAAGACAAAGGAGCAGAAGTCGGCCATTCGGCCCATCGAGTCTGCTCCGCCATTTCATCATGAGCTGATCCAATCTCCTCTTTAGTCCCATTCCCCTGCCTTCTCACCATAACCTTTGATGCCCTGGCTACTCAGATACCTATCAATCTCTGCCTTAAATACACCCAATGATTGACCTCCACTGCCGCCCGTGGCAACAAATTCCACAGATTCACCACCCTCTGGCTAAAAAAATTTCTTTGCATCTCTGTTCCTGAATGGGCGCCCTTCAATCCTTAAGTCATGTCCTCTTGTACTAGACTCCCCCACCATGGGAAACAACTTTGCCACATCCACTCTGTCCATGTCTTTCAACATTCGAAATGTTTCTATGAGGTCCCCCCTCATTCTTCTAAACTCCAAGGAGTACAGTCCAAGAGCGGTCAAACGTTCCTCATATGTTAACCCTCTCATTCCCGGAATCATTCTAGTGAATCTTCTCTGAACCCTCTCCAATGTCAGCACATCCTTTCTTAAATAAGGAGCCCAAAACTGCACACAGTATTCCAAGTGACGTCTTACCAGTGCCTTATAGAGCCTCAACATCACATCCCTGTTCCTATACTCTATTCCTCTAGAAATGAATGCCAACATTGCATTCGCCTTCTTCACCACCGACTCAACCTGGAGGTTAACCTTAGGGGTATCCTGCACGAGGACTCCCAAGTCCCGTTGCATCTCAAAACTTTGAATTTTCTCTCCATTTAAATAATAGTCGGCCCGTTTATTTCTTCTACCAAAGTGCATGACCGTACACTTTCCGACATTGTAATTCATTTGCCACTTCTTTGCCCATTCCCTCAATCTATCCAAGTCTCTCTGCAGACTCTCTGTTTCCTCAGCACTACCGGCCCCTCCACCTATCTTTGTATCATCAGCAAACTTAGCCACAAAGCCATCTATTCCATAATGCAAATCGTTGATATACAACGTAAAAAGAAGTGGCCCCAACACAGACCCCTGTGGAACACCACTGGTAACCGGCAGCCAACCAGAATGGGATCCCTTTATTCCCACTCTCTCTGTTTCCTGCCAATCAACCAACGCTCTATCCATGTATGTAACTTTCCCATAATTCTATGGGCTCTTATCTTGTTTAGCAGCCTCATGTGCAGCACCTTGTCAAAGGCCTTCTGAAAATCCAAATTCACAACATCCACTGCATCTCCCTTGTCAAGCCGACTTGTAATCTCCTCAAAAAATTGCACTAGGTTTGTCAGGCAGGATTTTCCTTTAAGGAAACCATGCTGAGTTCTGCCTATCTTGTCATATGCCTCCAGGTACTCCATAATCTCATCCTTGACAATCAACTCCAACAACTTCCCAACCACCGATGTCAAGCTAACAGGTCTATAATTTCCTTTTTGCTTCCTTGCCCCCTTCTTAAATAGCGGAGTGACATTTGCAATCTTCCAGTCCTCTGGAACCAGGCCAGAATCTATCGACTTTTGAAAGATCATTGCTAAAGCCTCTGCAATCTCCACAGCTACTTCCTTCAGAACATGAGGGTGCATTCCATCTGGTCCAGGAGATTTATCTATCCTTAGACTATTCAGCTTCCTGAGTACTTTTTCTGTCGTAATTGTGACTGCGCATATTTCTCTTTCCTGACACCCTTGAATGTCCGGTATATTGCAAATGTCTTCCTCAGTGAAGACTGATGCAAAATACTCGTTCATTTCCTCCGGCATCTCCTTATCTCCCATTACAATTTCTCCAGCATCATTTTCTATCGGTCCTATATCTACTCTCACTTGTCTTTTACTCTTTATATACTTGAAAAAGCTTGTAGTATCCTCTTTGATATTATTTGTTAGCTTCCTTTCATAGTTCATCTTTTCCCTCTTAATGACCTTCCTAGTTTCCTTTTGTAAGCTTTTAAAAACTTCCCAATCCTCTGTCTTCCCACTAATTTTTGCTTCCTTGTATGCCCTCTGCTTTGCTTTTACTTTGGCTTTGACTTCTCTTGTCAGCCACGGTTGCATCCTTTTTCCATTCGAAAGTTTCTTCTTCCTTGGAATATATCTGTCTTGCACCTTCCTCACTTCTCACATAAACTCCAGCCACTGCTGCTCTGCCGTCCTTCCTGCTAGTGTCCCTTTCCAGTCTACCTTGGCCAGTTCCTCTCTCTTGCCTCTGTAATTTACTTTACTCCACTGAAATACAGACACATCGGATTTCGGGTTCTTTTCTCAAATTTCACAGTGAACTCAATCATGTTGTGATCACTGCCTCCTAAGGGTTCCTTCACTTCCATCTCTCTAATCATCTCTGGTTCATTACACAATACCCAATCCAGTACAGCTGATCCCCTAGTGGGCTCAACAACAAGCTCTTCTGAAAAGCCATTTCGTAGCCATTCGACAAATCCTCTCTCTTGAGATCCAGTGCTGACCTGATTTTCCCAATCCACTCGCATGTTAAAATCCCCTACAATTATCATAACACTCCCCTTCTGGAAAGCCTTTTCTATTTCCTGTTGTAATTTGTAGTCCACATCACTGCAGTTGTTTGGAGGCCTGTATATAACTGCCATCAGGGTCCTTTTACCCCTGCGATTTCTTAGCTCAACCCATAAAGATTCTGAACCTTCCGATCCTATGTCAACTCTTTCTAATGATTTAATATCATTTCTTACCATTAAAGCCACGCCACCCCCTCTACCTACCTGCCTATCCTTCCGATACACCGTGTATCCTTGAACGTTCAGCTCCCAGAGGCATGCATCCTTTAGCCACGTCTCAGTGATGGCCACAATATCATACCTGCCAATCTGTAGCTGTACGACAAGATCATCCACCTTATCCCTTATGCTGTGTGCATTTAAGTATAACACCTTAAGTCCAGTATTTGGTACTTTTTGCTTTGATTGCACTGCAACTCATCCCAATGGCAGCAAATTTGCTCCATCACCTGCCTGTCCTTCCTGACATTCTTACTGCTCACTACCTTAGATCTATTTCTGTTTTCCCTCTCCTCCGCTCCATCATTCTGGTTCCCATCCCCCTGCCAAATTAGCTTAAACCCTCCCTAACAGCTCTATTAAACCTTCCCGCCAGGATATTGGTCCCCCTAGGATTCAAGTGTAACCCGTCTTTTTTGTACAGGTCACACCTGCCCCAAAAGAGGTCCCAATAATCCAGAAACTTGAATCCCTGCCCCCTGCTCCAATCCCTCAGCCACGCATTTATCCTCCACCTCATTCCATTCCTACTCTCACTATTGCATGGCACAGGCAGTAATCCCGAAATTACTACCTTTGTGGTCCTTCTTCTCAACTTCCTTCCTAACTCCCTATATTCTCCTTTCAGGACCTCTTCCTTTTTTCTACCTATGTCATTGGTACCTATTTGTACCATGACCTCTGGCTCCTCACCCTCCCACTTCAGGATATCTTGGACGTGGTCAGAAACATCCCGGACCCTGGCACCAGGGAGGCAAACTACCATCCGGGTCTCCTGATCGCGTCCACAGAATTCCCTATCTCCGAAGTTGTTCCATTCCACACACAAAGTATCACCGACAGTGATCTTCAACAAATATCCTTTCAACATAAGTGAATTCAGCTACGGGACATCCCAAAGTGGTGGCCACAGGATATTCAAACAGAATCCACGTATGAATTGTCACCAGCAGTAGCTTATCACAAAGGGGACCATCTTCCAGGTAAAACCATCGCCCAGGAAAGGGTCGACACACAAGGTTACCCCAATCTCACAACGTGATAGCCACTTATCCAGTTCCACAACATACAAAATAACTCCAACAGTGATTTGCCACAGGGGTGCCTTTCTTCAGTGAACTACCACACCCAGACAAGGGGGAACACACAAGTGGTAATCACAAAGGTTTCCCCTCACCAGAGAACCCACTCCTATGGATTAACTATGTGACTATCACACTTTCGTATTTGAATGGAAACAAACTCACCCTTACGGGCTACTTGGAGAGAGAGTCCAAACAGTGATCTCTCTGTCACTAGGTTTCTTCTGTTTCAAACCTTTCTCTCCTCTCCTCTCCTCTCTGCAAACTTCTTCTAGTTGTAGCACTTGTGAGAGTCATTTATCAATACTCTGGATCGATCTCAACTCACCCTTTGGGCTACTGAAAATTTAAACCAGCGACCCCACTCACTGGTGCCTTCCATTGACCGAATCCATCTTGACTCTGACTGTGTGCATCTCTGTATCCTTGTATATTCAAAACAAGCCACAGAAAATATGTATACATTCATTGTCCATCCAATAACTCCACCTCTCTCACCATAGTAACCAAGCAATTTTGTAGTCAATAGAAATCCAACAGTGTCCAAAAGTCAGTCATTTGGCATTTTAAAGTGACAGTCCACAGAAAAAATTAACCCCAAGGGTATATAACAACATCTTCAACCTCCGCTGGTGCTAACTGGAAAGGGGTGTCCTCAGTCACTCTAATAGTGTGGCAAGTACTTTTGGAGCAACCAACATCAGACTCATCAGTAGAAAAGGCATCTTTGCATTCCAATGCCTTCTCAGTTAATCTCCTGTTCCATTCCTCGGGCATTGGTGAGTCACCCAGGTTGCATGACTTCGATGTCGACTTCCTGAATCCAGGAGACTGTTTCTCTTCCATTTCCCCTGAAAAACTAGGCACTACATCACAGGAAGAAGAGGGGCGATTGGTACCACACGTTTGAAGGTACCATCGCTTCCTGAGGGATCTTGGGGTCCGAGTCCACAGGACACTCAAAGCTGCAGTTCAGGTCTCACCAGCACTCCTGCTGGTAAGTGTGACTCTTCTTGCTAATCATCAGAAGCATCCCCCTGGCTGGCTGGGGCGTTGAGCATTGCGGCAAATTTGGGGTTCCTGTCCCTCCAGGACATAACATGACAGGTTTAGACTGGGTGTACCACACAGTTCCTCGTTTCTGCTCATCATCCTGCTTAGGAAGAACTTGCACCTTCTCAAAAGCAGCTCTAACACAGGGTGAATGGACAAAGTTTTCAAAAAGTACTCTCCATTTTTCTCCTTGCCTGCTCCCAAGACCCTCTCACATTGGAAGTATTTGTTCACACAAGAATGGAAACTCCAGCCTTTCCAATTGGATCCGGGCAGACCAACACTGGTGTAGCAATAGTCTCAGTTAATTCAACATCTGCTTCTGAAAACTCCATTTTCAATGACAAGTAACCATCGCACGGGAACTCATCAGTACTGAGCCCCAAATCTCAAGGGCACTGAGTGGCATCAATGGAAAATGCGTCAAATACCAATTGTAAAAGGATCTACAGAGTAAAGTACCTTGAGAGCCTGTGTCAAGTACGGCTCTAGCATAAACATCTTCAATCCATATGAATAAGTTAGAGCTTGGTCCCACTAAACCTTCAGGAATATTGTTCTGCGCTTTTGCATTTTCCTTGACACACTCCGAGACAACAGCCTGTTCCTTTACTGGGTCCCTCCATAGTTTTTCTTCTTTTCTTCTCTGTTTGATTAAACACTGACTTAGTCTTCAAAGATTTTCCTGCCCCTCATAGTCTTGCTTGAAATGTCCATCTTCTCCACATTTGTTACTGAAAATACCAGGTGCCTCTCTAGTCATGTGACCCTTCTCAGCCGCATTCCTCTGCATTGTAAGTCATATGGGTGGGTTGGGTTTCTAAATGGACGTATCTTGTTAAACTGAAACATTAGCAGAGATCCATCGAATCAGCTCAGCTTGAAGGTTTTCCACCTCATTGCTCGAAAGTTCTACCTCTGTGGTATCAGAGATCACTTTAGCAGCAATGGCTACCACTGAAGACACTACTTGACTTTTGGAAATGTTCTGTTCCTCCTTCACGTTTTCCACCTCTCTAACTTCTAACTTGGTAAAAGATGGAGGACGGAGCATCTGTGGGTCATTCGAATCGTGTCATGTGACAGCGCGGCCTTCATAACTTGTTCCACCCTCAAGCAATTTCTCTCAGACGGTTGACACAAACAATGCAGCAGTTTCTCCAACCTGCAAAGGTGGGGAGACAGCTTCTCTCCTTCCTCCTGGAATGTGTGCCTAATCTTCATCCTAAAATCATCTGCGGTTTCAGCAATGCCAAAGGCATCTTCCAGAGCTCGCAAGTAATTAGCTAACGTGACTAATGGGTTTTCTGCCTTTAGGGGCCTCATTACATCAGCCATCAGACCCTTTAAACTCTCTACTAGTCTCTGTTTTTAATCATATTGTCTGAGCACTCCCATTCATCCAGTAACTGAGATTTCTGCTCAGCCCAAGCCTCACATTTCTCTTCCCCATCAGGTGTGGGCTTAACTCTGGGGAACACTCCCAGCTCACAATAACGTTGGCTCAGACTCTTCTCCTTCACTTTGCAGAAACGAGAACAACTTGTCTTTAAAGTTTTCGCCATCAGCTAAATGCCCCACTTTCCTAAAAATATGGACTGCCCATGACACTGCCTCTCTGGGGTCTCCTAACCTATCAAGCAGCGTAACTTCAGTCACGTTCACTGCTAGTCTGGAGTAACATGACATCCTTACCAGCCAATTGGTCAATCAGAATCAGTAACAGAATCAGAGTGACACTAGCATTATTTGTGGATAATATCATTGAATCGCACCAAACCTTAATCCCTGCGGCGTCTGTAATAAAGTACCTTAGTCACTTTCCCCGATACTAGTTTAAACACAGGCTTAGACACACAAACCGCTTTATCAATCCTAAAACAGCAGTCACACAGCAGTCAGCAAGTCGCTGAACAATATCCCCTGCAGTGTAACCCCCTCACCAGGCTCACTAGCCAGCTCTGCTAACAGCCACAGGATTCAGCGGTGAGGCGGCCACCTCTCACAAACAGTATAGCCAAAACCAGAACACAAAAGAGACCATACAACAAAGCAAAATTAGTGGGAAGACAGAGGATTGGGAAGTCTTTAAAAAGCTACAGAGGGCAACTAAAAGAATCATTAGAAGGGAAAAAATGGAATATGAAAGCAAGCTATCAAACAATATCAAAGTGGATAGTAAAAGCTTTTTCAAGTATGTAAAAAATTAAAGAGAGATGAGAATGGATTTAGGACCGCTAGAAAATGAGGCTGGAGAAATAATAATGGGGGCCAAGGAGATGACAGATGAACTAAATGAGTATTTTGTATCTGTCTTCACTGTGGGAGACACTAACAGTATGCCAGTTGTTGTAGTGTGTGACGCAAGAGAAGTGAGTGCAGTTACTATTACAAGGGAGAATGTGCTCAAAAAGCTGAAAGACCTAAAAGTACGTAAGTCACCTGGACCAGATGAACTGCACCCTAGGCTTCTGAAAGAGGTAATGTTGGAGATTGTGACAGCATTAGAAATGGTCTTTCAAAAATCATTGGACTCTGGCATGGTGCCAGAGGACTGGAAAATTGCAAATGTCACTCACTCTTTAAGAAAGGAGGGAGACAGCAGAAAGGGAATTATAGAGCAGTTAGCCTGACCTCAGTGGTTGGGAAGATGTTGGAGTCAATTGTTAAGGACGAGGGTACGGAGTACTTGGTGATACAGGACAAGATTGGAAAAAGTCAGCATGGTTTCCTTCAGGGAAAATCTTGCCTGACGAACCTATTGGAATTATTTGAGGAGATTACAAGTAGGATAGATAAAGGAGATGCAGTGGCTGTTGTATATTTGCACTTTCAGAAGGCCTTTGACAAGTTGCCACACATGAGGCTGCTTAACAAATTAAGAACCCATGGTATTACAGGAAAGTTACTGGAATGGTTAGAACATTGGCTGATTGGTAGGAAGTAGTGAGTGGGAATAGAAGGTTCCTTTTCTGGTTGGCTGCCAGTGACTAGTGGTGTTCCGCAGGAGTCGGTGTTGGGACCACTTCTTTTTATGCTGTATGTAAATGATTTAGATGATGGAATAGATGGTCTTGTTGCCAAGTTTGCAGATGATATGAAGATTGGTGAAGGGGCAGGTAGTGTTGAGGAAACAGGTAGGATGCAGAAGGGCTCAGACAGATTAGGAGAATGGGCAAGAAAGTGGCAAATGAAATACAATGTTGGAAAATGCATGGTCATGCACTTTGGTAGTAGAAATAAATGTGCAGACTATCCAAAAATGTGAGATGCAAAGAGACTCTTGGGAGTCCTTGTGCAGAACACCTTGAATGTTAACTTGCAGGTTGAGTCAGTGGTGAGGAAGGCAAATGCAATGTTAGCATTCATTTCAAGACATCTAAAATACAAGAGCAGGGGTGTGAAGCTGAGACTTTATGAGGCACTAGTGAGGCCTCACCTTGAGTATTGGGCTCATCATCTAAGAAAAGATGTGCTGGTATTGGAGAGGGTTTAGAGGCAGTTCACAAGGATGATTCTGGGAATGAAAGGGTTATCCTATGAGGAACGCTTCATAGCTCTGGGTCTGTACTCACCGGAATTCAGAAGGGTGAGAGGATACCTTATTGAAATTTTTCGAATTTTGAAAAGACTGGACAGAGTAGATGTGGAAAGGATGTTTCCCATGATGGGGGAGTCTAGGACAAGAGGGCACAACCTCAGGATAGAGGGGGGTCCTTTAAAACAGAGATGCAGAGAAATTTCTTTAGCCAGAGGATGGTGTAGTTGTGGAATTTGTTACCACAGACAGAGGTGGGGGCCAAGTCATTGGGTGTATTTCAGGCAGAGATTGATAAGTTCTTGATTAGACACAGTATCAAAGGTTACAGGGAGAAGACTGGGGAGTGGGGTTGAGGAGGGGAAGATTGGATCAGCCATGATTGAATGGTGCAGCAGACATGATGGGCCAAATGGCCTAATTCTGCTCCTATGTCTAATGGTTTTATGGTCTTATTTTATCAGCAGGACACAATGCTTTTGCCAAAATGAAATTTCTACAGCGTAATGTAGAAATCTTAATCGAGACATTAAACAATGATCTTCCTTTGCACAAGGATTATTCTGGGAATGAAGGGGTTAACATATGAGGAGGGTTTGGCAGCTTTGGACCTGTACTCGCTGGAATTTAGAAGAATACATGGGGATCTCTTTGAAACCTACTGAATTTAGAAAGGATTAGATAAAGTGGATGTGCAAAGGATGTTTCCTATGGTGGGGTACCCAGACTAGAGTGCACAGCCTCAAAATTGAGGGGTGACCTTTTAGATCAGAAGTAAGGAGGAATGTTTTTTCATCAAAGAGTGGTGAATCTGTGGAAAGTTCTATCACAGACTGCAGTGGAGCCCAAGTCCATGGGTGTATTCAAAACGGAATTTGATAGATTCCTGGTGGAATGCAGCAGGCCAAGCAGCATCTATAGGAAGAAATACAGTTGATGTTTCGGACTGAAACGTTGACTGTACTTCTTCCTATAGATGCTGCCCGGCCTGCTGCGTTCCACCAGCATTTTGTGTGTATTGCTTGAATTTCCAGCATCTGCAGATTTCCTCGTGTTTGCGTTGATAGATTCCTGATTGGTTGGGGCATTGAAGGATATGGTGAGAGGGCAGGTGTCGGGGTTGAATGGAATCTGAGATCAGCCAAGATGAAATGGCGGAGTGGACTTGATGGGCTGAATGGTGTAATTCTGCTCTTATGTCTTATGGTTTTTGCATGAGATAGAATTCTAGCTATTGCAGTATGACCTCCTCGATGCCTGTTCTTGGCTGTCACACTCGACCAAAGGTAGTCATGCTCTCTTCACTTCTGGAACTTCTCTTCAGTCCATGTTTACTCCAAGGTTGTAAGGTATGAAGCTCAGTGCTCCTGAAGAAATCCAAATTAAAAGATATTGTTGAGTAGGTTACAAATGAACAAATGGTACTTAGATAGTATTGCCAAAGATACCTTTCACTGCTTTGTTTACCATTGAGTAGAGTGAAAGTGGTGACAAACTGGATAGATTGAATTTGTCAAACCTTTCGTGAACATGTAAAACAGGGCATGATTGTCAAGTAGATGCCAGTGCAGTAACTGTACTGAAAGTTCCTGTGAAAGATGCAACTGGTACTGAAGTGCAGATCTTCAGCACCATAGCCTGACCTTGCTTGGTTCCACAGCTATGAATGTATCCAAGCTATTTCTTGATAACATGGATGATAGAGTATATTCTGGAGATATGCGATATAGCAAATATTAATTTCAACAGCAGCCGGTCTTCAGATCTGAATATGGATTGTAAATTGAATTTAAAATGCAACTCAGAACAGGAAACATCCAATTGACTTGAGATGTTTGTATATGCGTGAATGCTATCAATACCCCAATGCATGAATACAACAGTAATTAACACTCATTTTGGGTGCGTTGATGGGAAGATCCAGGCATTTGTAAAATTACATGCAACTCAAAAGAAGCATTAAGAAGGCATTGTAACCATATAAATTATCCTGTTACTTTTGTTCTTTAACATATAAAAATGTGCTATAAATTTGGGTGGGCAGTCTCTCTTTCTCTCTTGAGTGACTCCAAAGGCCCCAAATAAAGACTTCTCTACCTAGCAGCTGTGCCTCTCTTTGTTCAGTCATGACAATGGAAATGAATCAAATTGGTTGGTTTTGGTGGTTTTTATTGAGACATCTATGTGTTGTCAGGAGGAAGTATGGATGTATCATGCATATCTTACATATAATGCAAGATTATAAAAATATAATCAACTGCACTCAGTTGATAGCAAACTAGTTGTCAAAACTTGGGAACTTGAATGGCTGCAAAGACCTCACACAGGTGGCACTCACTCCCAGGCTGTTTTTTCGATTGCTGGCCCATCCACTGAATTGAGTCCAGCTCATTCGTGTTCACTCTCATTCAGATTGGGGTGTCTGCCTTCAGATGCTCAGTAAAATTACTTCTCTTCCTCAGTCTGCCTTGCCATTGAGGGTGTAGAACTTGATCTCTCTGCCATAATTCAGATCCCTCCCATCTATTTTCCCAATATCTTTCTACTCTGATCTATATTACTAATCATCTACCTTCCAGAACCAGCCTACATCACAAAGTTCCACTATCATAATCCTCTAACACATTATTCATGGCTTGCTGGTATACTCTCTCGGTCTTCAGCATTCATGTTCTTGTTCCTTCTCATTCACAGTTCAATTTCCATTAGGCAGAGTGTGAGTGGGCTGAGTCGCTTTGTCTGCACTCTCCTTTTGATTGTCTTTGGTCAGCAATGGTGAAATCTCATTTGCATTTCAAGATTCAAGAACATTGATTATCAAAGAATTTATAAATTATACAACCTGGATATTTGCTTGTTCACAGAAAAAAACCCCAGAAAGAACCCAATTAAAGAAAAAAGGATGAAAAAAATAAAAAATAAATTAAATATCATAAATCCTGCCTTTCAGGATCTTCTCCATCAATTTACCAACCATGGAAGTAAGACTCACTGGTCTATAATTTCTTGGGCTATCTCTACTCACTTTCTTGAATAATGGAACAACATCCGCAACTCTCCAATCCTCTAGAACCTCTCCTGTCCGCATTGATGATTTATGAACATTTGGAGAGGTATAATATGATTAGGAACAGTCAGCATGGCTTTGTCAAAGGCAGGTTGTGCCTTACGAGCTTGATTGAATTTTTTGAGGATGTGATTAAACACATTGATGAAGGTAGAGCCGTAGATGTAGTCTTACCATTAATACTATATTCTGACATCATATTTGACCTACCAAAATGAACCACTTCACGCTTATTGAGAAAGTATGGAGGCATGGGAACCAAGGGAACATGGCATTGCCCACAGAAGACAAAGAGTGGTTGTAGACGGGTCATACTCCGCATGGAGGTCAGTGACCAGTGGTGTGCCTCAGGGATCTGTTCTGGGACCCCTACTCTTCATGATTTTTATAAATGACCTAGATGAGGAAGTGGAAGGATGGGTTAGTAAACTTGCTAATGACACAAAGGTTGGGGTGTTGTGGATAGTATGGAAGGCTGTCAGAGGTTACAGTAGGACATTGATAGGATGCAAAACTGGGCAGATGGAGTTCAATCCAGATAAGTGTGAGGTGGTTCATTTTGGTAAGTCAAATACAATGGCATTAATGGCAAGACTCTTGTCAGTGTGGAGGATCAGAGGGATCTCAGGATCCGAGTCCATAGGACACACAAAGCTGCTGTACAGGTTGACTCTGTGGTTAAGAAGGCATACGGTGCATTGGCCTTCATCAACCGTGGGATTAAGTTTAGGAGCCAAGAGGTAATGTTGCAGCTATATAGGACCCTGGGCAGACCACATTTGGAGTACTGTGCTCAGTTCTGGTCGCCTCACTACAGGAAGGATGTGGAAACCATAGAAAAGGTGCAGAGGAGATTTACAAGGATGTTGCCTGGATTGGGGATCATACCTTATGAGAATAGGTTGAGTGAACTTGGCCTTTTCTCCTTGCAGCAGAGGAGGACGAGGGGCCACCTGATAGAGGTGTATAAGATGATGAGAGGCATTGATCGTGTAGATAGTCAGAGGCTTTTTTCCAGGGCTGAAGTGACTAGCATGAAAGGGCACAGTTTTAAAGTGCTTGGAAGTAAGGAGATATCAGGGTTAAGTTTTTTACGTAGGGAGTGGGGAGTGCATGGAATGGGCTGCCGGCAACGGTGCTGGAGGCGGATATGATAGGGTATTTTAAGAGACTCCTGGACAGGTACATGGAGCTTAGAAAAATAGAGGGCTATGGGTAACCCTAGGTAATTTCTAAGGTAAGGACATGTTCGACACAGCTTTGTGGGCCAAAGGGCCTGTATTGTGCTGTAGGTTTTCTATGTTTCTATAAGATGCTCAGTGATGTGGATGCTGAGGAACTTAAAGCTGTTCACCCTCTCAACACCAGATCCATTGATGTGTTTAAAGCTTGTTATCTATTTCCCTGCTTTGGAATTGATATTTGAGAGAGAGGCCTGGATGCCACACTGACCAGGTGGAATTCAGGTTAAGGTGATGGATTCTGATCTGAGATTCCCACAGTTAAGGCGTATTCTGGAGTTACATAGTAAATATGAATTTCAACAACTACTATTCTTCAGACATGAGCACAATGGTCGATTGAGTTTAAAATGCAACCAAGAACAATAGTCTTCCTGGAGCTGCAGAAAATTGCAGTGTTATATCTCAATGCACTCTTACAGATGCTGAATTATGGCTAAAGGGCGGTTCTAGTTGGGAGATAAATGCCCAAGGTTACACTTTGTATTGGAGGGATAGGAAGGTAGGCAGAGGGGATAGAGTGGTTCTGCTGGTAAAGAATAGAATCAAATCATTAGAAAGTTGGATGCAGGATCAGAAATGTTGAATCCAGAGCAACATACACAAAATGCTGGAGGAACTCAGCAGGCCAGACAGCAGCTATGGAAAAGAGTACAGTCGATGTTTTGGGCCGAGACCCTTCATCAGTCCTGATGGAGGATCTCGGCCTGAAAACATCAACTGTATTCTTCCATAGATGCTGTCTGGTCTCCTGAGTTTCTCTACAATTTTGTGTGTTGCTTGGATTTTCAGCAACTGCAGATTTTCTCTTGTTTGTGAATCCTTGTGGTTTGAGTTAAGTAAATATAAGGGTAAAAGGACCTTGATGACAGTTACATACAGCCCTCCCAACAGTAGCTGGGAAGTGAACTACAGATTACAACGGGAAATAGAAATGGCATGCCCAAGGGGCAATGTTAAGGTAGTCATGGGAGATTTCAACATGCAGGTTGATTGGGAAAATCAAGTTGGTAATGGATCTCAAGAGAGTGATCTTGTTGAATGCCTAGGAGATGGCTTTTTAGAACAGCTTATTGTTGAGCCTACAAGGGGATCAGCTATACTGGATTGGGTGTCATCTAATGAAACGGAGGAGATTAGGGATCTTAAAATAAATGAACCCTTTGAGCCAGTGATCACAATATGATTTGAGTTCAACTTGAAATTTGACAGGGAGAAAGTAAAGTCTGATGTTGCTGTATTTCAGTGGAGTAAGGGAAATTACAGTGGTGTGAGAGAGGAATTGGCCAAAGTAAATTGGAAGGAGATGCAGTCTGGGATAACAGCAGGGCAGCAATGGTGAGAGTTTCTGGGAAAAATGAGGAAGGTGCAGGTCAGATGTATTCCAAAAATGAAGAAATACTCAAATGGCAAAATAGTACAACTGTGGCTGACAAGTCAAAGCTAATGTAAAAGCAAAAGAGAGGGCATACAACAAAGACAAAATTAATATGAAGATAGATGACTGCAAGTATTTAAAAATGTACAGAAACAATCATTAGGAAGGAAAAGATGAAATATGAAAGTAAGCTAGCAGAAAACATCAAGGTGGATAGAGAAAGCTTTTTCAAATATATAAAAAAATAAAAGAGAGATGAGAGTGGATATAGGACAGCTAAAAAATGAAGCTAGAGAAATAATAATGGGGTCAAGGAGATGGCAGCTGAACTAAATGAGTATTTTGCATCAGTCTTCACTCTGGAAGATACTAGCAGTGTGCCAGATGTTGAAGGGTGTGAGAGAAGAGAAGTAAGTGCAGTTACCATTACAAGAGAGAAGGTGATCAATAAGCTGAAAGTCCTAAGGGCATATAAGTCACCCGGACCAGATGAACTGCACCCTCGGGTTCTGAAAGAGGTAGCGGTAGATATTGTGGAGGCATTAGAAATGATCTTTCAAAAATCACTGGACTCTGGTATGGTGCCAGAGGACTGGAAAATTGCAAATGTCACTCCACTCTTTAAGAAAGGAGGAAGGCAGCAGAAAGGAAATTATAGACCTGTTAGCATAACCTCAGTGGTTGTGAAGATGTTGAATTCCATTGTTATAGATTAAGTTATGGAGTACTTGGTGACACAGGACAAGATTGGACAAAGTCATAAGGGAAAATTTTGCCTGACGAACCTATTGGAATTCTTTTGAGAAGATTAAATGTAGGATAGATAAAGGGGATGGAGTGGATGTTGTATATTTGGACTTTCAGAAGGCCCTTTGAAAAGGTGCCACACACAAGTCTGCTTACCAAGTTAAGAGTCTGTGGAATTACAGGAAAGTAACTAACATGGCTAGAGCATTGTCTGATTGGCAGGAGGCAGTGATTAGGAATAAAATGATCCTTTTCTGGTTGGCTGCCAGTGACTAGTGGTTTTCCACAGGGGTCGGTGCTGGGACTGATTCTTTTTATGCTGTATATCAATGACTTAGAAGATGGAGTAGATGGCTTTGTTGCCAGGTTTGCAGATGGTATGAAGGTTGGTGGAGGCGCAGGTAGTGTTGAGGAAACAGGAAGGCTGCAGAAGACTTTGACAGATTAGGAGAATGGGTAAGAAAGTGGTAAATGAAATACGATGTAGGAAAGTGCATGATTATGCACTTTGGTAGAAGAAATAAATGTACAGACTATTTCCTGAACAGGGAGAAAATCCAAAAATCTGAGATGCAAAGGTACTTAGGAGTCCTTGTGCAGAACACCCTAAAGGTTAACTTGCAGGTTGAGTTGGTGGCGAAGAAGGAAAATGCAATGTTAGCTGTCATTTCAAGACTTCTAGAATATAACTGTAGGGATGTGAAGCTGAGGCTTCACAGGACACTGGTGGGGTCTCACCTTGAGCATTGTGAACAGTTTTGGGCCCCTTACCTGAGAAAAGATATGCTGGCATTGGAAGGGTTCAGAGGTTCACAAGGATGATTTTGGGAATTGAAAGAGTTATCCTGTGAGGAACATTTGATGGCTCTGGGAATTTAGAAGGATGGGATGGGGGCAGAAAATCTTATTGAAACCTTTCAAATGTTGGATGGCCTAGACAGAGAAGGTGTGGAAAGGATGTTTCCCAAGGTGGGGGTGTCTAGGACAAGAAGGCACAGCCTCAGGATAGAGGAGTGTTCATTTAAAACAAATGTGGAGATATATCTTTAGTGAGAGGGTGGTGAATTTGTGGAATTTATTACCATAGGCAGCTGTGGAGGCCAGGTCGTTGGGCGTATTTAAGGCAGAGTTTGATAGGTTCTTGATTGGCTACGGCATCAAAGGGTTTGGGGAGAAGGCCAGGGAGTGGGAAAAAAGGATCAGCCATGATTGAATGGTAGAGAAGACTTGATGGGCCAAATGGCTCAATTCTGCTCCCATGTCTTTTCATCTAAGTTGCTGAACCCGTATTAAAACTCTTGTGTACATTTGTGGGTGAACAGTAGTGTCAATGGGGGCAACTGATAGTTGTTTGTCTGACTTGGAACTGATCTTACTAGTTCTATAATCTGGTCAACAGTCAATGTGGATAAAGGTTCTGCCTGTCTTGGTGGCTGTCACATCTTCTTTCCATCTTGCGACCTTGCCTCTGATCATGGTCTGAGAGGCCAGTTGTAACAATTTTGTCCTTTACCCTTTTATATCTGTCCTGGCAGTCTTTTGCTGGGTGCTCAAATGCTAGCACACAAAGCAAGTCCTCTGTATCCTTGTAGTAGCCAAATCCAATACCGGCATGTTACAACTTCTCTTTCCTTTCTTTCTATTTCCTCAGCTGATGAAACTATTGTTGAGTAGGTAGCTGCCACAGTTAACCCCAAGTCCAAAATCTACTGGTGGGCTGAGCTCAGCCCTACCATAAGCATTTTCAGGAAGACTGGATCATCCCTCCTTAGCTCTGAGTATTTTCAAAGGCTCAGTATTTTCACTCTGCATAGTTCATGGTGTTTAATAAACACCTTCTGAACAACTGACATTATCATTCCAGTTAATCTCATGTCGCTGCCTCACTTCTTCCTTAAATTTCTGATGTCTCCTCATTACTGGCATTCCATTTAGTTGCCCCTGTACCATCTTGCAGCCTTGGGGTCAGACTGTCTGACATACTTCTTGGGCATTAGCTTTAACCAATATGTGTACCTCTTTGGGGGGAGTCTGGTGGATTTCAGGAACAGCTTCTTCCCCTCTGCCATCTGATTCCTAAATGGACATTTAAGTTTTGGACACTACCTCACTTTTAAAAAAATATATACAGTATTTGTGTTTTTGCACACTTTTAAAAATCTATTCAATATACATAATTGATTTGTTTTATTTTACTTATTTTTCTCTCTCTGCTAGATTATGTATTGCATTGAACTGCTGCTGCTAAGTTAATAAATTTCACATCACATGCTGGTGATAATAAACCTGATTCTGATTTCTTTACACCTAAATCCTGCATTGCCACATACAATTCTAAGTGAGGGCAGCTCAAACAAAATGCTCTGCTTTTACCCTGGGGTGAAGAGCCTGTGGATGATGGTGATGAATGAGAGAGACAGGCTGGTTCTGAGCCTGCTGTTACCTGGTCTCTATAGATATTATCATAACAGGCAAGACTGGGTGTAACCTCTCCCTGTTAGTGGGCTCTTTTCCACTTTTCAACCTCTGGTCCAGCACTTCCTAATTTATCACATCACTTTGCAGTTGCCATTCCCATGGCTACTACCCAGTAAGGACACACCTGCTGGGCTTTATCCTATTTACATTTTAGTCTGCCCTGACTATTTCATTCTTGTAATAAAGTGATTTACCTGTGTGCATGTTTCTCTGCAAGTACCTGTATTCTAACAGTTCTTTCAATCTATCCAGCTCTACTTGCACATTGTCTCACTTCTGTGTTCATCCCTTTCCTTCTGCAACTCTGCTATTTGTACACTACGTGTTTCCAGGCGCTTCATTCTCCCTTACAAATAAGCATGTAGAATGACTGCTGCTTTATCTCCCTTCCTCTTTATTTGGCTTTTCCACCACTGCCAATGTTCCTCTGGGCACCAGGTATTAACCCACCCAGCTTTGTCCATTCCCCCCGTTCAACCCTCGTGAGTTTTCCCCTTTTCACAATTAAGCCTATGATATTGCTCTATCCTCTTTAGGTAGAATGTTAAATATGCCTGCACTACTCTCCTCCTGGGCTTTGATTCCAACAAGCCTCCACAACCTGGATCAACACGTTGATATCATGTGGAGGCTTGCACGCTTCAAGGACTCCATCAGGCAATGCCAACTCAGGGCCACCCATGTTGGAATGGCTGTGGACGAGATGCCAGATGAAAACTGATCCAACCCTGGCTCCCAAAAAGACTGACTTGCATCTGCCCCTCCTGGACTACACTTCATGAATCAAGAGGCTTGACAAAAAAATGTTAGAAGTGTGAACAGAAAAACACCTGCACATGAAACAACACTTCTAACAAACACATTTACCAACAATGCACTATGCGCTATGTGGTTTCCTGAACAATTATACAGACACCTCTGTGGCATTGCAAACTGTATCTTCCACACTATTCAAGTGTTCTCAGTAGTCACACTACTTTCATTATTGCATACCGAATGAGTGTGTACACACACACCCCTCTGGCACCCTGAACACTCAGTTATCACCTTTCCTAACTGGTGGCCCCATCTCAAGCTATCTAGTGCTCTCTGATAGCTGGTCCCTTAAACACACACGCACTTTCACATCTACCTCTCCAGCTCTCCACCATGTTCTTTGATACTCTGCAGTTCTGTCATTGGTCCAAGCAGATCCAAGGATAGGATGTCATGATTAAAAATACTCCCCCTCCCCCCATTAAAGCTGCTGAGGTCACTGGTCATGTAATTGGATCACGGACATATCCCAGACAAGCCCCAAATGTTGTGACTGCATCTAAGTCACTGGAGAAACTGGAGAAGTTGGTCGATATGAAAGTCTTTATTCATCATGATAAGCAGGCATTCTTCTGTAGATCCTTTTGGTAAAGGCTCACAAATTCAAAAGTACATCACTTTTTATACCTTTAAGATCAAAGGTAACAATAGGTGATTCAATACAATTTCAATGATTACAATGACATTGTTAACTTCAATACTTTGTGTTGACATTGCTTCCTTTGAATTGCATATCAACCTCTGAATGTTCAAATACCTTTGCTGGGCCAAACAAATTAACACAGATATTCTAATAACTTCTGAGGACAGAGAGCCAGAGCCAGATAAGTGCTGAGAGCTGACTCTCCAAGTGCCCAAACCTCCCAACTATTTGATGTGCTAAGTGATAATGTCAGTCTGATCAGGTCAATTAACATGACCCCATTGTCTTAACATTTGCCTGATGCTTATGCAAACGTCTCATGGTCACCATTTTGCAAACCATATCTCTTAGTCTGTGAGCAAGCCTGGGCTCCAGTCAGTATTGTTTATTTGTAAAGATGTGCTTTTAACTTCCATTTACTACTTGTAATTTACATTGAGAACTGAGGACTGGTTCTCATTTAAATTAATATCTGATACATTAATATAATTCCATAACCCCTCAATAATCCCTTAACATAAGTATCGAAGTGCTACTTTTATCATACAATGCTAGTCCTGCCTGGAGTTGCATTTCATTTATCATCAGACAACCAGTTATTCAATTATTGTAACAGTTACACACTTCTCTCATTTAAAATAAATTCCCAAATCAT
This sequence comes from Hemitrygon akajei, assembly GCF_048418815.1. Lineage (NCBI taxonomy): Eukaryota > Metazoa > Chordata > Chondrichthyes > Myliobatiformes > Dasyatidae > Hemitrygon > Hemitrygon akajei. Next base: position 2,889,251 of record NC_133141.1, on the reverse strand, counting down.
GCCTCATTTTGCTTTGGAAGTCCATGGGAAATGGCTATGAGATTCAATAGCAACTAAAATAGTTGCTATTGAATAGTTGCTAATAAGATTTGTAAATATAAAACTAATCAAGCAATTATATACATCAATGAAACTCAATTTGAATGAACCAAAGGAAAATTGACACTCTATGCAAAGGAATTTGCACTCAAACATTTCTACCAATGCCCAATCCATCTTCATGGTCATTATTACATACATTTATATCTAGCAAGGATAACAGCAACATGTTCAATAATGGTAATAAACAAAAGGAGAGTTCACAAATTATCCATACTTTATTGTTATAAAGGTTTTCTCCTATTGTACAGTAATATTTTGCATGTTCTTGTGACAGAAAGTTAAATAAAATAAGCAATAAGCTAGTTACATTTCTTTCTAGTTTTGTTATATAACATTTTAAAACAGATGGAAGCTGCTGCTTTGTAAGGTGTCAGGGTGTTTTAGGATACAAAATGGAATCAAAAAGCTGTCAACTGTCAAACAGAACTGACAACATCAGAAAACATCAAAAGACATGTAGTTAAGGTTAGAGTATTCCCACTTTATTTTAAAAAAAATGTTGGTCTTTTTCCAGGTTTAAACCTTCATGCTCTTTCTTATCATGGCTTGCAAACTCCATAATGTCCTCAGACTGGCAATGAGTCCAAGCAAGTCTATGTATAGATCTTGCTTTATAAATTCCATAGAACTTTCGTAGGTACCAGGACCTTGAATACTGCATTTTTATTACTATATTTAATACAATTATTTACAATTTTTTATTAGCTTTAAAAATTGTAAAAACGAAGGTGTTTTATTGGATGAAAATTCAAATGGCTGATCACCCTATAACTGCCAGTCTCATCCAAAAGCAAATAAATTTTCATCCATCTGTTGATAAATTGGGATTTCAAACCAGAATTTAACAAATCCAATTCATTTTGTTCAGCATTTTGAAAGGAAGACAGCATATACAGTTTATTATCTACCACTATTGTATAACAACCTGAATCCAAGATACTAACCATAAGAATGGTTAAGTAAATTAAAATTGATCATATTGTTAAAAAAATTGGGGTTAATTTCATAGCGTAAACAGAGTTTCTGCATACAGTTATCAGTATAACTAACTCCCAAGAGATGAACGCTTTCCAGGAATCCAAGCACGTGTTATTTATGTTAAACTGTAGGAAAAGCATGCCTCGAAGAAAAGCTCCCTATCCTTGGTGAGCAACTAAGTGAAACTTGGCTACTAAGTAAAAACCAATTTGTAAAATATATTCAACCTTAAAGAATAAGCAGGGTTGATAACCATATCTGAATCTGTATAGGTATACAATTTACAAAGGCAGATTACTGCATTGCCAATGTTTTTCATGGCCTAAGTTACTTAAACTCATTTTTGTTATGATGAGCATGGTGATCTGGTTAATATAAATTCCGCAGCTGTCAGTTCTGTGTCTGTGTGCTTTAGCTTAATGATTCATCACTTTCTCCCAAGCACCATGTTTTGCAGAGTTGCTTTACACCGAATACTTTGCAAAATCAAAATAAAACTTCAAAAAATTTTACATTTACAGTACATAAAAACTTCAAAAAAATACGTTTGGTAAAATATACATGCTTAATTTCTGCCATAAACAGAAACATGATGCCTACCTATACAAGGGATTGCTTAACCTACAAACATATTTACACAAAGCACTATGTTAGAACAGTACCACAAAACCAAATGAATTCATCCTTTAAAAATATTATTGCAGCACTCTGCATGTACGTATATCATTGATGGACCTACAAAAGCAGCATCACCTGTACAGAGTTCAGTGCAATTTTTTCCACAATTTTTTAAATTATAACCTATAACTTATACAAAGACTGTTGTATTTTTACAACAGAGGTGGGAATAGACGTTTTATCACAAAGATTTTAGACATCTCTCCAAATTCCATTGCTACACCAAAGCTCACTTAACTAAAATTTGAGAAGTTACAATAAGGCTTCTCCGTACTTTTGTTTCAACTCATCAGGGCCCCAATGTCTGCATTCTCTCATTCGGAATTCAGATGTTTGTTGCAGCAGAGCTGAACTGTTAGAGCCATCACATCTGGACTCGTCAGCTTTATTTGCCCAAATTTCTTTGGCATGCCACATTGAGGTAGGACCTCCACAGGTGCCATTTCATTTCATTTACGGACTTTAACAAATCCAGCATTTCATTTCATTTACGGACTTTAAAAAATTCTTTATGATTACACTTTGCAGCTACTGATCAGAAGTTATGGGATCCTCAGTTTCAACATCATTTATTAGAATACTTGCATCAAGCAACAGTTTCCTCCACCATATTAGATCAATGTACACATTATAAGGATTCTATAGAATTCGGCAGATTGACATAGATAGGCATTTCTCTTTGTTATGGTGGGCATTAGCAATGGGACAAGGAGGTCAAACCACAAACATAAAATCAGTACATTGTTATTAATAATTAAGTTATGTAAGATTTTTTTGAGAGTTTTGGGACATCCACATTATTGGTTCTGATATCTGCTTCTACAAAGAAAATGGAAATCCCTGATATTGCAAGCACAGAAAATGCAACATATTCTAGGGCCTGAGCCTGAACTCTTTGGCTGTTGGGGGGAAAAAAAATCAGTCTGAAATGCATCAATGTAGTATTTTCACACCAGATTAAATATGAAAGGAAGAGATGTCATTATTTTCATTCCCTGCAGCTTGCTTCAAGTGCCATGACTAGGAGGATGCTGGAGCTCCTGACTCGAAAAGATAGGATGGAGGAAAGGATGGAGATGAAGAGCAGAAGCACCCGCTCCTGCAGGTCGAGGGGCAAACAAAGCTGGGTAGAGTGCATGTGGCACTGGGTGAAGAGCCAGAGGTCCGGCATGGAGGGCTGATGCAGGTATAATATGTATTGGGTGGCTAGTTAGAAAAGTGGCAGGATGAGTAGGGTAAATAGATGGTGTAATATGGGACAGAGAAATTGGGGTTAGATGAGGCTGGGGTATGTGATGGATTTGAGCAAGAGTTTGTGGGTGTGCATGTGGATGGATACCCATGGCTGCAGCTGCAGCTGCCTGATGCTGTAATATAGCATGGTGGACAGTAGTGATTGATGTTGCTGTCGCAGCTGCTGATGGTTGTTGAATATGAAATTGCTGGAGAGTTGGCGCTGGAGCAATGGCAGTTGAGGTAGGGAAAGTCTTCACTTGTTTAGCTAAAAGTTGCTGCTGGATGTGCTGTTGAGCTGCCTGTTGTAGTTTGCTGTATTTTTCCATTTCTTCAGGAGTGAATGTAATAGGCTGCCTATCAAGTGGAGCCACTGATGAATCTGTACCCTCTTGGGAATCCTCTTCAATTTCTTGAACTTCAGCTTTTGGAATATAATTGGGGAATCGCTCTCGATCTCGTGCAAAATGCACCATAATGGTTTCATCACCATCTGGTGCTCCTAACTCTGAAGGTTTTGTGATGACTTCGGTTGATGTACTTACATCAGAAATATAGGTATCTGAGATGGCTTGGGTGCCAAGTACCAAACTTTTATGAACAAACTGAGTTTCACAAGAAATGGTTTGGATTTTCTCTTTTTCACCTGATGTTTCTTCACTGTCAGATTTTTCTTCTCTACTTTGAATTTCTTCCTGTATTATCCAATTTGATAGTTGACTGACTTCCTCCTTTGTCACATCTTTAGGCTCTACAAAATACAGCTCATCATCTTTGTCCCCCTTCTCTGAGGAAAGATCTTCTGACTTCTTTGTTGCAGGCTTTTTGACTGTCGGTAATTTTCCTATTAAAGGAAGTAATGCCTTATTCCCTAAAGCTGGGGGAAGTTTAGGCCCAAAATAACCCTGTGGGGGATCCTTTAATTTAATTCCTACTTTATTAGATGCTGATGCAGTTTCATTAATTGTTTCAGGCTTCTTTTCAAACTTCTTAGACTGAATTTTTTCCAACAATTGTTTGGCTGTTAAGGAGTTCCTTTCTTCTGGTGTTTGCTCACCTTCCACATGCACTTTTCCAGAACAATTGGAGATACCACTAAGATTTCTGTGGAAAGAACCACCTGATTTTGTTCCATCTCCTTTATTTTCTTCTTTTTTTGAGTAGTCTTCTTTCTTGCCCAACATTTTGCTTCGGCTGTAACATGGAGATTTTGATCGATATACCCTATCTCGTGAAAAAGAACGACTGGAGTTTCTTCGACTGGACCGTCTATCACCAGAGCTGTCATGGCTACGTGATCCTTTGTCCCTTGAAACTGATCTTCGGGAGGTACGGCACCTCGTACTGCCCCTGCGGTGGTGGCTGTAGCTTTGACTTCGTTTCCTGCTTCGTTGTGTTGTACTTTCACTACGCCGTTTGCTTCGGCTTCTACTATGGCTGCTGCTACGAGTTCGACTTCGGCTGCGTGTTCTACTGATGGTTTGAGTACTTTCCCTGCTGCTCCTGCTGGACCTGCTTCTGCTTCGTCTATATTCATCATCCGAAGAAGAATATTTGTGCTTTTTGCCACGGTGCCTTGACCGTCTATAGTCAGAATCTGAATCATGAGATCGTTTAGAGAGATTTGATCTTTCACTGTAATCACTGTAACTGTTAGAATAGCTTCTACGACTGTACCTACTGCAGTCTGACGATACATCAGATCTAGAAGAATATGACCGCTGGGATGATGAACGATGCCTTCTTGACCTTCGAGAGTAGCTTCTGTCACTTCTTGAATCATAATCATCACTGTAACGGGAGGATGACTTTTGTCTGGATCGTTTTCTATGAGATTCATCATAGCTATCAGATTCTTCATCTCGACTGCTGTCTCTGTCCCTATGCCTGCTTGGGCTATCCTTCCGAGCAGATACTCGTTTCCTTAACTCACTACAGGAACCTGTTTTTTGCTTTTTACTAATGGATTCCTCAGAGACATCATCTTTTCTACTGCCATCATCGACAGTACCAGATGAATAATGGCAATCTTGTGATCTGTGTCTTTTCTTCTGTGTGTGGCTGCTTTCCTCCGTAGACTTAATTGCAGACATTGGAACAGAAAGTTCTGAACTAGTATCTTTGATTTTTTCATTTAAGCCTTTATTTTTGCGTTTATGCTTTTTTCTTTTCTTTGACATCTCATCATGCATTTCACTATCCTTCTGCTTTTCCTTTTCCTCTGTAGCTTTCTCTTTCAAATGTTTTCCTGACTTTTTGTGCTTCTTTTTCTTTTTATGCTTGTGTGACTTCATGCCCTTATCTTTTTTACTGTTGCTTCTGTCACTTTCACCTGTTTGGGCTTCACATTTGCTTGCAGTTGGGATAGACTGCTCTTGAGGTTTCACATCACCCTCACTTGCTACTGTTTTTGACGCAGCTTTGCTGGTGCTTGTGTTAGGTTTCTCCTGTGAATCCGTATCAGTATTCTGTGCATTTTGTTCATGTGAAGACTCGGGATATTTCTCCTTGTTTTTTTCTTTGGTGTCCTTATTCCTAGCCAGTTTGAATTCAAAGTAGAGTGGATTGCAACTATAAGAGATGCATGGCTCATTCTTTGTAATCATCAACAATTCTGAGGGCCATTGAAGAGTAGTACTTTCATCTTTGCTCAAGACTGGGAAAAACGGCCCAGTTGGATGTTTAGGCCCATTGAGGTCATCTTCATTTGCTAAACTGCTTTGCTTCCCTTCTTCACATGCACTCAGCTTTGATGGTGCAGTGTTCCTCACAGTCTCCGGAGACTTCGCTTCTTTGAGGTCTGGGTCTGTTGCATCATCTGGAGGGTCACTATTCTTTTGCAAAGCTGCAGTCTCATTTTCCGTGCATTCCTCTTCTTTGCTTTCCTGAAGCTTCAAAGTATTTTGTAAATCATGATTGTTTTTAGTGGTCTCTAAATTCTTCTTGTTACCACACTTGTGTGACTCTTCTGTTGCTTTCATAAACAACAGAAATGGAAAATTAGGTTTCACTTTACAGTGTGCAGGAGGAATGTAATGATAGTACTCAGGTTCTGACTGACTGACATCATCCTCTTTCCTCATCATCTTTTTCAATTTTGATAATGTACTATTTATCGAGTCATTATCACTTTCTGATTGACTGGCCCCTTCAATCTTATCTGAGGTTGCTGTCATTTCAGCCTCCACTGATTTTGGTGACCCTTGACCAGAGGACATTTTTTCATCAGGGTTTGTTGCTTCAGATTCATTGAGATCTTCTGCAACATCACTGAATACTGAAGCTGAAACATCGAGCTTGACTGGTGCCTTTTTTGCAAAAGAAAATGATACTCCTAGCTTCTGTAAGGGAGTAGCAGAATTGCTTTTAAGCTGACTGATGTTAACAGGTTGCACTGTCTGGTTGTTTTGAAGCAACCCTGTGGAGCTTCTGGTAACACAATAGTTTGGGTTGTCCACATCTCCTCTGCTGTCTTCCAGTGTGCTTTCAGATATGGTCCTATTAACAGAAGGTGACGTGGGACCACTCATCTTTCCTCCAGTATTATCACTTGTGCTGACAACTTTTTTGCTGTTACCATCTTCATCAACAGCCACAGTCGTAGTTTTAAACATTGGACCGCTTCCTGGAGCACTGTACCAACAAAAACACAAGTCAACTTATACTGCAGGTGATGGATTGATATTTAGTTACAACAGAAAACAGGCAATTTATTTTTGACAATGAAAAATCACAGGCATCAAGTGCTAAAGTTAGAAAGAAGCCAATTAGCAAAGAGGTAAAAAGGAAAACAATTGTAGAAAATAGAAAATGCAGAGAGTACATGGCAGGTCCATCAGCATGGAGAGCAAGAGCTTGTTTCAGGTACAGCCCCACCATCAGGACTGTTCTAACAAAAGAGTCCACACCTGAAACCACCTTTTCAGTTATCAACGGACCTGTTATGTACTTCCATTCTCTGTTCACATTATGAGTAGCAACAGTACACTTGAGGTATATTTGTAAGGCATTGCCACCTAAAGAAAAGCAGGGAGAGCAATCCTTGACAATTAAGATCAACTTTTAAAATAACAAGAATTTAAAGCGTAACACAGAAGTCCAAACATTTAAAAAAAAGCTACAACACTAGATGAGGATCTGTCATAACGGATAAAAACATCTTGGCAGAAGCACAAGTATTGAAGAACACTGAAGAGAGCATCCTGTATGTTTCAAAACAAAGGGGAGGAAAAAATCACACTCAAAAGGCACTTCCTTGATATCACATTGCATTTCTCAATTTGAATCAGAATGACAAAAGGAAACCCCAATAAGTTCAAAGCCAAATGGATTTAAAGTATATTTAAAAATACTGCAAGATAGCTGTCACTTATATCTTCTGCTTTTTCTTTACCACACATTTCATTAAGACATTTTTTTGAAAGTTGCAGAATGTGTTAATGTGTGAAGATGCAGGCAGTCATGAGAAGCTCAGATCATGTATTTTTCCCTAGTATCTTTCTAGAAGCTTCATTGTATTGAGTAACAAAAATAAAAAATACACTCAGTGGGCAATTTATTAGGTACAGCATTCAAGATGAGGTAGTAAACTGGATTAGTCATTGGCTTTGTGGGAGAAGCCAGACAGTGTTAATAGATGGTTGCCTCTCTGACTGGAGGCCCGTGACTAGAAGTGCCACAGGGATCAGTGCAGGGTCTGTTGTTGTTTGTTATCTATATCAACCATCTGGACGATAATGTGGTCAACTGGATCAGCAAATTCACTGATGACACTAAGCTTGGGGATGTAATGGACAGCGAGGAATACCATCATGGCTTGTAGTGGGATCGGGACCAGCTGAAAAATAGCAAATGGAATTTAATGCAAACCAGGTTAGGTCTTACGCAGTGAATGGTAGGGCACTGAGGAGTGCTGTAGAACAAAGGGATCTGGAAATACATGTCCATAATTCATTAAAAGTGGTGTCACAGGTAGACAGGGTCATTAAGAAAGCTTTTGGCACACTGGCCTTTGTAAATCAAAGTATTGAGTACAAGAGATGGGATGATATGCTGAAGTTGTACAAGACATTGGTGATGTCTAAATTGGAGTATTGTGTGCAATGTTGGTCACCTACCAACAGGAACGATGTAAATAAGATTGAAAGAAAACACAGAAAATTTATATGGAGATTTCCTGGTCTGGAGGACCTGAGTTATAAGAAAAGACTGAATAGCTTAGGACTTTATTCCTTGGAATTTACAAGATTGAGGGGAGATTTGATAGAGATATACAAAATTATAAGGGGTATAGATAGAGTAAATGCAAGCAGCCTTTTTGCAGAATTTGGGTGGAACTATAACTGGAGGCCATGGGTTAAGGGTGAGAGACAAAAAGTTTAAGGGGAACATGAAAGGAAACTTCTTCACTCAGAGGGTTATGAGAGTGTGGAACAAGCTGCCAGTATGTGTTGTGCGTGCAAGTTCAATTGGAGTAGGCTGTCTAAATGGTTTGACATGGATGAGATGGGCTGAAGGGTCTGTTTCTGTGCTTTTTCTTCTATGACTATTTCAGAAGTCTAATGATAGGTCAATGCAAGAACAGATCACTAACTCCCTCTTCCCACAGTTTCTTTTGACGGAATGAAAGAGTAGGCAGAAAAAAAAAACAAATTTAAGCAAAACTAGTTGCATATGAGCACTTTGACCTCTAAATCAAATTTCTTGCATAACAGACAGCATTCCAGTGAGACACAAATATTCAAGGTTAAAAAGATGTGACCATTTGGCATAGCTTACAGAAAATGATATGAAAGCTGCTCTGGCCAACATAATACATACCATTCTTGTTGTTTACGCTGCTCTGCAAGCTCATGGAGACGCCGAAGTGCTCTTTCCTGCTTTTTCTCATCTTTTCGAGACCTTGAGGCAACATTACGAGCAAATTCTCTCTGTTTTAGGTCTTTTAATCTCTGTAATCACATAAGAGGGGGCAAAAAAAAATTACACTTCAATTATGTTCCCCAAAATGAAAACAATGCTGTTGAAAATTATTAGAGACTTTTGCTTTCATTTTAAAGATGCTGTATAATGAAAGATCAAATGGAGTTTAAAATGTTATAGCTATAACAAAGCAAATTGTGCAGACGTTTGGGATTTTAAAAAAAGCTATTACAAAGGAACACATAGGGAGAAGAATTTAAAAACTGTTTACAAGTACTGAGTGTTGATTAGTTATGGAACTTTAGATTTTTTTGGTCATGCAGTTGTTGCTTGAAAATTCTCTTGAAGAATCTGGAATTTGAAGAAAATGGGATAATTTTAAAGAATTTTATTAAGCTCAAAGCACTCCTGCTTATATTTTTAGCTTACTTAATCTGCAGATAAATGTGACAAAGATTTTCAGGGCAAGCTTGCTAGGTTGTTTATTAAATATTAATGAAATGAATTAAGTATACAGGTAATTGTTTCAAGGTACCATTAATGTTGGGATGACTGAATCAACACAGAACACTATTAATTTTTACTCTAAATAATTAATGTTGTTTTAGATTTCCTTCTGGTATTTAACTGCAGCACTTATCAGCTATTAGCCTTAGAGTATGCAGACCTCCCTACTTCCCACTAGGAATGCTTAAAATAGAACATAACCTACATTAAAAACATCAGCAGCAAGTCAAACACTCAAAAAGCAGACTGGATAAGCAAATATGGAGAAATAAAACAATGGGAAAACATCAACATCAAATGGTGACCAGGAGCTTATGAAGCAAAAAAAAAATCCACAAGGAGAATTATTTCTCTATAGCTACATTTGTTAATGTGACATTAAGTATTAGGACAACTGCTTATGATAATTTATGTTTGCTCTTAATCTGAAGAAATCAAACTAATCACAAATACAAAGGTCAACATTCAGAAAACAGCTTTGTTTTTATACAACTATTTAATATAATTTTTAATATCTTAATGCTTTCAATCTCAAAGCAATATGGTGAAAGGCCATAAGTCTGTTAAACAACTATAGCTCAGATGTTGAAGGTTAAAGTGGTTATTGATCATGGCTCATAAACGTAATCAAAAAGGAGAAACAACTTGTCCCAAGCAGCTACTGATCAGTGCACACTGGAAACAGAGTACAAGCACAGACAGGTACAGACATGGCCTTGAAGAGGGGAGAAATCTTTCACCATTGTTGAACATGCATACAGACACGGATGCTATATTTTTGCACATTTAGTCCTATTGATACGAATAAAATCAAGTGTGTGTGGAAGTGAATACAATTGACAGCTGAAATTCACACACTTAGGATTAACAAGCAACATTACATTTCTACCATTAGTCTAGCTTTAATTAAAAAAAATCTGCAAGCTTTATTTCACCTTTGTAATTAAATGAAAACTAGAAATTACAACTCTGTTGTGCAATATTTGATTTTAGCTGAATTTTACTCCAAGCACAATCATACTTCCTATACACTTGCATAAAGTGGAGTATGCCCTCCAAGTTATGATCACACACAGGCCACTGGGCATACACTGCATCATCCACTGATACAAACTGTGTTGATGAATGCCATTAATTCATGAATGACAAAACGGCAGGTGCCTTGACTACATACACAGAAATTAGGGTCTGGAGAATGATGAATCAGTCTTCCTCAAGGCGAGTCCAACTTCACATCTGGAGTGATTGCATTCTCACAATCTTTTCCAACCTCTATTTATTCTACTTCATTTATTTTGGCAGATAATGGAGGAAGGACCCAAGGCATGACTTAAAGCATAAACATTTACACCAAGCAAAAGCCTTGAGAAGACGTGCATGAATTTCTAAGGTCTGTATCTGTATAGTGTACTTTAAGAACACATTTATCTGTGTAACATGGAAAAACTGTGCCAATTTGATTCATAATGTTAAAGATCAGATTAAATTACAAATACAGTTTCAGTAAAATATACCATGAACTTACCTTCATACCTACAATACTGTACAAAAGTCTTAGGCACCTGTAAAAAAATTCTGTAAAGCGAAGATGCTTTCAAAAATAATGAAATTAGAAGTTTCTAAATATCAAAAAAAATTACAATAAAGAGCAGTGAACAGTGGAAAAAAAACACTAAGTAAAATCAATATTTGGTGTAACCACCCTTTGCCTTTAAAACTGCATCAATTCTTTTAAGTACACTGTCGTGTAGTTTTACAAGAAAATCAGCTGGTAGGTTGTTCCAAGCGTCTTGGAGAATTTGTCACAGCTCTTCTGCAGACTTCGGCTGTCCCGCTTGCTTTGGTCTCTACAGGTAATTGCAGAGAGCCTTGATGTTGAGATCAGGGCTCTGAGAGGTCATACCTTCTGAAACCATGGGAAAAAAAATTTAGGGTGCCTAAGATTTTAATGAATTTGGTAACAACTGCAGCATACTCATACAGGTTCGAAGATGAATCCCTGAATACAGTCCAGTCCACCGACTCAAAGCAGTCCTGTAGGCGCTCCTGTGCTTCCCTTGTCCAGACCTTCTTGGTCCTCATTACTGGTGCTGCAGTCTTCAGTCTCTGCTTATACTCAGGGAGTAGAAGTACAGCCAGGTGATCAGACTTCCTGAAGTGAGGGCGTGGAATAGCATGGTAGGCATTCCTGATGATAGTGCAGCAATGGTCCAGTGTGTTTGTTGTTTCCTCTGGTATTGCGAGTGATCTGTTGATGGTAATTGCTTAGCGATTTTCTCGGACTGGCCTGGTTAAAATCCCCCAAAATGATGGTGAATGCATTAGGGTATGCTGGTTCATGCATGTTGATCCCATTGCTCAGATCATCTAAAGCCAGACTGACATTGGCCTGAGGTGGAACGTATACTGCTACCAAAATGACCCCGGAGAACTCCTGTAGTAGGTAAAAAGGATAGCACTTAACTGCTAGGTATTCCAGGTCCAATTGTGCTCACCAGACCTGGAATATCTAGCAGTTAAGTGTGGTCCTTTTACCCTACCACGGGTAATCACAAACACCAACGTCAGGATGCTGTTCATCTACTATAGCTCAGCATTTAATACCATCATTACCATAACCCTGATTCAGAAGTTGCAGAATCTGAGCCTCTGTACCTCCTTCTGCAATTGGATCCTTGACTTCCTAACCGGAAGACCACAACCTGTGTGGATTGGTGATAACATATCCTACTGGCTGATGATCAACACTGGCGCACCTCAGGGGTGTGTGCTTAGCCCACTGCTCTACTCTACACATGACTGTATGGCTAGGCATAGCTCAAATACCATTTACAAATTTGCTGACGATACAACCATTGTCGGTAGAATCTCAGATGGAGACGAGGGGGCATACAGGAGTGAAATATGCCAACGAGTGGAGTGGTGCTGCAGCAACAACCTGGCATTCAACGTCAGTAAGATGAAAGAGTTGATTGCAGACTTCAGGAAGGTTAAGACAAAGGAACACATACCAATCTTCAGAGAGGGATCAGAAGTGGAGAGTGTGAGCAGTTTCAAGTTTCTGGGTGTCAAGATCTCTGAGGATCTAACCTGGTCCCAACATATCGATGTAGTTATAAAGAAGGCAAGACAATGGCTATACTTCATTAGGAGTTTGAAGAGATTTGGTATGTCAACAAATACACTCAAAAACTTCTATAGATGTACCGTGGAGAGCATTCTGACAGGCTGCATCAACTGCCTGGTTGGGGGGGGGGGGGGGGGGGGTGGGCTACTGCACAGGCTGGAAAGAAGCAGGAGAGGGTTGTAAATTTAGTCGGCTCCATCTTGGGTACTAGCCTACTAAGTACCCAGGACATCTTCAAGGAGCGGTGTCTCAGAAAGGCAGCATCCATTGTTAAGGACCTCCAGCACTCAGGGCATGCCCTTTTCTCACTGTTATCATCAGGTAGGAGGAACAGAAGCCTGAAGGCACACACTCAGCGATTCAGGAACAGCTTCTTCCCCTTTGCCATCCAATTCCTAAATAGAAATTGAACCCTTGGACACCACCTCACTTAAAAAAAAAATACAGTATTTGTTTTTGCACGTTTTAAAATCTATTCAATATACCATAGAACATTACAGCACAGAAACAGGCCTTTTGGCCCTTCCTGGCTGTGCTGAACCATTTTTCCGTCTAGTCCCACTGACCTGCACCTGGACCATATCCCTCCATATACCTCTCATCCATGTACCTGTCCCAGTTTTTCTTAAATGTTAAAAGTGAGCCCGCATTTACCACTTCATCTGGCAACTCATTTCACACTCCCACCACTCTGTGTGGAGAAGCCCCCGCAATGTTCCCTTTAAACTTTTCCCCCTGCACCCTTAACCCATGTCTCTGTTTTTTTTTCTCCCCCAAGGTTAACTGTAATTGATTTACTTACTTATTTATTTATTACTATTATTTTATTTATTTATTTTTTCTCTGCTAGATTATGTATTGCATTGAACTGCTGCTGCTAAGTTAACAAATTTCACATCACATCCCGGTGATAATAAACCTGATTCTGATGATTTTTGCACAACCAAAGCATCCATTATCTTTGTAGCGAGTTCTTACAGATTTCTAGAGTGCAGATCATCTTAGTCTCCTAGTACTATTTCTCTAATGATATAAAATGTTTAAAGTTTCTTAGCCCTTTAGCTAGCTACTATTTTAGGCATATTTTTGATGCCTTCAGCTAAGAAGCTAGAAATGATGACCAAAAGCTCTGTTGCAAAATCCAAACAGCAGCTTGTAGATAATCACTTATGCTATAGATAGCCACCATGCCAGAAAGAGACAACACAAAAACAAAGCTTCAGTTATAACTCAGAGACTTGAGCCCTCCAAGAATACCACAACCTCGGCATAAGGTTTGGAGGCTTGCGTGTCTCAATGACTCGGAGAGCTCTGCTGGCTAGAGTCAGGGTGTTATGCTTTGGGTCTTGGTAGGGTCAACCCATGGCAAATAGGCCAGACTAAGAGTGATCCACTGGTTCTCCAGGTTCGGGGGCTCAGCTTGGCTAATAATGCTGACTGGTCAAACAAAACTGTTACAGGAACAGCAATGAAGAATCCTTCAACATCTGAGTGTGGTGGTTTTCTTGAGTCTCCATCTGGGATTTGCATCGCTAACACTAGTGAAAACCGAGAGGAAGCTACTAATACGATGAAGGAAGCCCTGAACACCACCAGAAATGGAGGACCTTCATTGCTGCCCTAAATGCCAAAGGCATAATGGACAATAAGAGATTTGAACACTCCTACATTAACCTGTCTGAAATTAGTTAATTAATTTAATGGTTGAATTAATATGATCATAGCCGAACAATAAAAGCTTACTAATTATTACTTAAGTACAATTTCATTGAGACTTCATGCTTTCCAGAGCAATTAAATCATGCAAAAATATAAAAAATATCAGAATGAATTATGAAAACTGAAAAATCCTTACTCATCTATGTTCAATGGTAACATATTACAGTATGAAATGAAGAGTTCAGTTAGAATACATGGACAATAAAAACATCAATAACTTTCAAATGGTAAAGAAAGAGTAAGGGAGGCAAAGATTCCTAGCTGGAAGATCCAATCGGCTTCAAACCTGAAAACAGTTTTATTATACAGCTTACATGATCAATGATAAGAAAGAAAAAGATACCTGTATATAAGATGGCAACTGACCAAGTTATGAAAAATGTTTAAAATTTTTAATGGATTTTCTCTGTGTTCAATTTTCTTACTTAGAAAAAATCATTAAGGAAAATAACCATTTGAGAATGACTTCTGTAACTACAAGCTAGATTAAAAGAAAAGACATGCCTCACAGGACAGACAATGAATGGAGGACAACCTGATCTTGGTGCAAAGACTTCATATAGAAATTTTAGGCAATCTATAGTTTAGGTGACTGACTGCAGCATAGATGTGAACACTATTAAAATATAGTTGCACATGGAGGGAAAACATTGTTGGAGGTTTATTATCAATGTTTAACTCACAAGTAGGCTGAGGCAGGGTGTAGATATGGAACACTTATGAAAGTGGAAATAGTAGGTTTTGACCATCAAACTTGATGCCTACTTTTGTAATGACCATTTGTAAATTTTTGAATCCTTATTTTTGACAACATATTCTGGAACAAGTAACCATATAACCATAACAGCACGGAAACAGGCCATCTCGGCCCTTCTAGTCCGTGCCGAACGCTCTCACCTAGTCCCACCGACCTGCACTCAGCCCATAACCCTCCATTCCTTTCCTGTCCATATACCTATCCAATTTTACTTTAAATGACAATACCGAACCTGCCTCTACCACTTCTACTGGAAGCTCGTTCCACACAGCTACCACTCTCTGAGTAAAGAAATTCCCCCTCGTGTTACCCCTAAACTTTTGCCCCTTAACTCTCAACTCATGTCCTCTTGCTTTGAATCTCCCCTAATCTCAATGGAAAAAGCCTATCCATGTCAACTCTATCTATCCCCCTCATAATTTTAAATACCTCTATCAAGTCTCCCCTCAACCTTCTACGCTCCAAAGAATAAAGATCTAACTTGTTCAACCTTTCCCTGTAACTTAGATGCTGAAACCCAGGTAACATTCTAGTAAAATCTTCTCTGTACTCTCTCTATTTTGTTGACATCTTTCCTATAATTCGGTGACCAGAACTGTACACAATACTCCAAATTTGGCCTCACCAATGCTTTGTACAATTTTAACATTACATCCCAACTCCTATACTCAATGCTGTGATTTATAAAGGCCAGCATACCAAAAGCTTTCTTCACCACCCTATCCACATGAGATTCCACCTTCAGGGAACTATGCACCATTATTCCTAGATCACTCTGTTCTACTGCATTCTTCAATGCCCTACCATTTACCATGTATGTCCTATTTTGATTAGTCCTACTAAAATGTAGCACCTCACACTTATCAGCATTAAACTCCATCTGCCATCGTTCAGCCCACTCTTCTAACTGGCCTAAGTCTCTCTGCAAGCTTTGAAAACTTACTTCATTATCCACAACGCCACCCATCTTAGTATCATCTGCATACTTACTAATCCAATTTACCACCCCATCATCCAGATCATAGTAATACGTTGTTTTTTCTCCCCTATCAGAGAAAACGCATCTATAGCAGGGGTTTAAAATTGTGAAAGTTACTTCTCATATCGTGAAACTAACTTCGCCATTTGATTGTCCCAAGTCAAAATGGAGCAGAAATTAGTGCTAAAGTATCACAGCTTTAGGTATTAAGCTTTGATCCTACAGTCACATGCCATCTATTCGGATAGAGAATGCACATTTAGGAAATAAAGGGGAGTGGAATGGGACTGGATAGATTGTTTTCTTTGGAAAAGACAAACTCTATGGTCTAAATTTGCTGTGTCACACTATAAACCAGACAAAATATGAACCATGATTAGTTTAGGAAAAAAAAATTTAGATTTTTTCTAACAATTTCCCCATAGCTTAACTTGCATAACATCAGAAAATTTGAAGCCAATAGCAACTAACTATACAAGCCTTTTCTATTAATTGTGATTGATAGGCTTCTTTGAATATTACCAACTCACCTGCTTATGAGCATGGTCATAAGAATTAATATGGTTGTCAAACTCATGATGTTTTTGGTACTGCTTATCACACAATTCACAATAAAAATTCGCCCTTAGATCTTCTAAAGCTTTTGCAATTGCCTTTTCTTTTTCAGCATAGTCCTATAAGAAAAAGATGGGAAAACATTAAAGTGTTGGTTTGAGGAGCAGTCAAAATAAATGTAATTGTACTTTGCCAATAATTACATGTTGGTTCCTGGTAGTATATCTAATTATGTTTAATACCTCACAAAGATGGTACTTGGTGTATAAAATGTTAAGCTTTTATGATTCAGGACTGGACTTTAGTCACAATATGTCTGTGAAATGATAACCCTTATGCGTGTTTTGTATCTTTTTTTTATATTTTAAACCTGGAGTCAGTATCAAGTTTCCTATGGTCAATTTAAACATATCTAGAAGCAACGCAAGGCTTCTCTACTCAGCTGTAGAAGAGTAGCATAATCCTCAAAAACAAGAATGTCATTTTTCAGTTTCAAGCTTCAGCAATCTATAAAAATTGGCAATTCAATATTCTCTACCAAAAATGCACAGAACAACCTTGGGAAATGCCCTTACTACCCCTGACATATTTCTGGATACAATTGTAAATTTTGTTATTAAATGTATTAACAATTTTATCCATTTTGTTTTTGATTTAAGCATTTGATACAAAACCAAATCTGATCAATACATATACATTTTAATTTGACAGAAATAATCACAATTGTGCTTCAAAAAATGTAGCATCTTGACCACAACATTTTTCAGCATTGCTCTCTTCTGCTTTAGAAGCTGCATTCTCTACTGCTTTTTAATACTATCATAAAATCAGGCACGAATAAAGTGTTCAAGCAAACTCTGCCAGGGCTGATTTGCTTTCCTGGACATTAGATTCAAGAAATATAAGCATTGCCTTTTTATTGATTTAAGGCAATGGCTGGACTATTTCTTGTTCTAGGC
This sequence comes from Hemitrygon akajei, assembly GCF_048418815.1. NCBI lineage: Eukaryota > Metazoa > Chordata > Chondrichthyes > Myliobatiformes > Dasyatidae > Hemitrygon > Hemitrygon akajei. The sequence goes on along the minus strand of NC_133141.1, from coordinate 2,871,735 downwards.
CTACAAATGAGTCCCTATAGCTTTAATTCCATACTCACTGTAGTTCCATATTCCAATTTATACTACATCGTCCTACAGAGAAAAAGCCATTCCGATACAGTTGTCACAGTTCCACAAGCATCAAATCAACCTTTGCTAGAGCAAGCAAAAGGGACACATTCCACTCATCTTACCTCTGACACGTAAGATAATGGTGCATTGTCAAAATAATAGCAGTGACTGAAAGGCCTGGTAAAAGATATAGTCACTCAGGGATTGTAAGAGAAGGAAGAGGAGAGGTTTGACAAGGGAACACCATAGGCATGAATGATAGAGGCATGGGAGATAGTACACACAAGTCAGTGGCTAGCAGTCTAGAAGGATGGAGTTGGGTAGTGGCAGAAAGTTAAAAAAAATTCTGAGATCAAGGATAAAGGATAAGAAATCAAGATTACAATACTGTTGAGATAGAAGTGGGTGTGCTATCTGTTATTACTGCTTTTACAGAGGATGCAGGGAGATCAAGTAGATTTAAGTTTTAAAATAATATTTGCATTTATGTACTGAATGCAGTAAGAACACAAACAATAAGTAACAGGAGCTTGGACTCAATAGATTTGGTAATCTGGTATTTACAGCAAAGAATATGAGGCTGGTCAGAAGACGGCAGGAGCGGTTGCAACAATAAATAGTTAAGGCAAAGAATTTTAACTAATAAACTGAGCTACTGCAGAAAATCAAGTTATTTTACATAAGGCTGTAAGAGTTACAATGGGTTGACCCTGAGCAGAAAAAATACCTTCATGTAACTACTACAGGGACTGACAAATACCAAGCTTCATGGACAGCTATTCCTTTGAAATTGACTTTAGTATGTTATACAGAGACAAAAGAGAACAAGTATTTGACTAGAATTTGCTTATTCTTATTAACTATAATATTATTTTCATGTTACAAAAAACAGTAACTATTACATTGTTGTGCAAATGATAAATATTTAATCAGTACATTTTCATCATCACACATGCTATATAGTCATCATTGCAATATCTCAATGTAGGGCGTTGAATTTTAATTTCCTTATTGCATGTTAAAAACGGTTTAACAGATTGCAAAAGCCAGGTTATAAACAAAATCGCCAAGAAGCAAGGCACAGTAGCTTGTCAAATGGCTTTTCTTTGACTAGTTCTCAAACCAGAAGATCAGATAGCCGTCAATTATTTCAAAAGAATAATCTTTTTGCCAAACTATAAAATATTAAGCATGTAAACCTTTGCTGGAGTTTCCAACTTCCTAAAAATGAAAAGAACAATGATAGAAGCTAAATAACTTAATATTTAAAAGCAATACAATTTAAGTTCATTATATATTTTCTTGTCTTAGCTTAGAATTATTCACACTCAAGACAAATCCATCCCAAACTCAGAAGAAATTCAAAAGTATTGTATTTAAATAAAACACTTTGCAATCATTTGATACATTTAGCACATTGGTATATATTCCTACTACATTAAGTAATAGAGTCATGTGGACTTGAGCTTTCAAGTGGACACATTCAAGAAACTGAACTTCTGCTTTTCCAGAAAGAACCACCTTATCTATCACAATACTGGAAGTAAATTGTCTCAGGATCCTAGTCCAAACCCTACGAAGGGTTTCGGCCCGAAACGTCATCACTACCTCCTCCCATAGATGCTGTCTGGCCTGCTGAGTCCTGCCAGCATTTTGTGTTCCTATTAATAAGCTGCTCAATTATTACTGGGATACTGTAGAACTTGCTAGCTCTAGCATTGGTATTTCACATCAATTATAGGGCTGAGTATGTTCCAAACTTTCATAGCAGGATGGGTCATATAACACTAGAGATATCCCACAATAGTAGAAGATTAAAAAAAAAACCAATTAATTTCTTCCACTGATAGTAAAGTATCAGCATCTGTAGAACATATTGAATGCAGAAAACATTTCAAAATTGAAGGCTTCTTCAGCTGTTAAACATGAAATATAAAAATATCAGCTCAAATGGGTCAGTGATAAAGAAACAATGTTTGATCAATCCAGTGGAGCATTTTAACAGCATCTGTGGTGTGAGTAAACAGGGGAAAACAAATTGGCTTTAATTTCAGATTTCATGCCCTAGATATGCCATTATTCCACATGGACCTCTAAATGGCATGGAATTTGTACATTAAATGAACTGAAAATTACAGAATTTACCATATTAATTAATACTTATTGGTTTGAAGTGTATACCACCGTGAAAGTAACTGCATAGTTTTCTGTCTGATCCCAATGAAGGCGCATTCAAGTTCAACAGTGAGAGTTAAAGATTTACATAGGCTGGGTGCCAACGCATGGCAGTCTGAAGACTCAGTTAATACCTACATCAGAAATGTTTGCGTCATTGTAAAACTTAGCAAATCTGCCTTCTCCGATGTGAAGACTGACTACATTCTGCTTCCTTTATTTGTTTTATCACATCTGGTGGTTTCATATAGAGAGCACTGTCATTGTACATTATAGGAACAAAGCTAGCATAAGCAACTCACTAGTGTATATTGGGAAATTCCTCCAGTTTGAGATGTTGCTACTGAAGGCGTGCAAAAGTTTACTGGTAGTTGAAAGGCAAGAGAGTGAACTAAAAACACTACTTATGACATATTTTCTGAAGCAAACTGGCAAACTATCACCACAGACAGAGCAGGTATTGCTGCCAGAGATGGAGTGAGTGATTTGGAGAGGAGTCAATGGGGAACGGTTTTGATGTCTGTCCATGTAACCTGGGTGTGAGGATGGATCACTCCAAGTGCCCAACCAACTTGGTGAGATCAAGAATGGCTTTGGGCTGGCTGGCCCAAGCATATCGTGGCATCGGGGTCAGGGTCCTAAAGCGAGGCACCACCCAGTGCTTGCACAATTTAAACGCTAGTCCAGATAGACTGAAAGCCTGAGTGTCGGGCACTGAGGCAAGGGTCGGACTGATTTTGTTCATTCTCCCACGAATGCTCTTGCCTTTCTCCACAGCACCGAGTCTGTGAATTGATCTGGGTACTGTGTGCTTTGGCCCCACTGGTGTGATGACCTGGGGCCAAGAGTTGGGCCTACCTCAGCTGCTCTGGGAATGGATATAGGGATTCTGTTTGGCTCAGAATGCTGTTGGTCTGCTTCCATTGTTTGCATGATTTGTGTGGTTTTTTTCTTTCTATGCACAATGGTCTTTGTCCTTTTTTTAAAAAACTGGGTTATTCCGGTTTCTTGTTCTGTGGCTGCATGTAAACAGACAAATCTCAAGGTGTATAATTTATATATTCTTTGATAATAAACATGCTTTGAATCTTGAAAATACACATTTTGTTCTGAGCAATGTACATCTTCATATCCTTCATTCCATGTAGAACTAATGAATAAGGAATTGTGGTTGACTCCTAGTTATGGAATGCCAAAAACAAGCGCAGACAAGCAGAGGGCACAGACTCGCACAAAGGGCAGACAAAGTAGATAACAAGTACCTGCAAATATCGGAATAGGTAGACCAGGACAGTCACATTTGTGTTGCCCAAGTAATTTGCCTTCTCCTATGTGAAGAATGACTAATCTTTGCTGCCCCTGTATTTGGTTTATCACATCTGCTTTCATTCTGTACAGTTGGGGGTACAAAGCTAGAAAAAACAATCCATCACCCAGGTATTGGTGGAGCTGAACTTCCACAATGTTTCAATCATTAATGCTTCATATTTGCTGACATATCTTAATTCTCCTGTTCTGCTCTCATAGTCATTTGTAACCTACTTCAACTAAGATTTTTTTTTACAAAACCTTGTGAAATCCTGAGCATTTGAGTTCAATACTTTAGCTTTGAGAACATATGGGTTATAAAAATGTCCCATGTAAAATATTCTAGATTCCCAAATATTTTCAAAATTACAAATCTTGTACTTCTTTGAAACTGAGTGGCCTGAATGAGAAGCTAGATAATTTGAGCAGTTAACTAGAAAACTATTATTTCAAAATTTGCTTACAAGTGGCAATTCTACAATCTATTCATGAGTTTAGTTTTATATAAGAAATGCTTCTAACCCAAAGCTTTGCAAAAAAACTGTTCAAAGTATAAAGTAAAAAATAGAAATAACGGATAGTATGTGGCCTATCAGCGGCGTCAACAGAGCTTTACCAAGAGTGGTTTCTCACAGGTCAGCGGTGGTTATTTGAAAAGGGAGCTTCGAGAGCGTTTGTCCATTCTACGTGGCCTATCAGCAGCTATAACCGGAGCACTAAATGTGAGTTAGATAGCAGGGAAGGTTCAGGCATAAAAGGGAGACACTGCCTAGCAGGGTGGTCATCAACGGAGTGATCTGAGGCAGAGTGGTAGGGCTTTGGCTCATTGGGGTTTCGGCGATAACGGGTTGAGGCGAGGTATGTTACCAGAGAGGAATAGAAACAGGAAGTATGCCTGTGAGGCTGGCGTTCTGTGCTGGGTGTCAAATGTCAAATGTTTGGGAGACTCCCAGCCTCCTGGACGGCCATATCTGCACAAAGTGCATTGAGCTGCAGCTCCTTAGGGACCATGTTAGGGAACTGGAGATGCAGCTCAGTGACCTTCGTCTGGTCAGGGAAAGTGAGGTGATAGAGAGGAGCTATAGGCAAATAGTCACACCTGGGACTTGAGAGACATAAGTGGGTAAGTCAGGAGAGGGAAGGGCAAGAGTCAGATACTAGAGAATACCCCTATGGCTGTCCCCCTTAACAATAAGTACTCCTGTTCGAGTACTGTTGCGGGGGTGGGGGGGGTGGGGAGATGCCTACCTGGGGGAAGCAACAGTGGCCGCACCTCTGACAGAGTCTGGCCCTGTGGCTCAGAAGGGTAGGGAAAGGAAGAGGATGGCAGCAGAAATAGGGAACTCTAAAGTTAGGGGGTCAGACAGGCAATTCTGTGGATGCGGGGAAGAAACACGGATGGTAGCTTGCCTCCCAGGTGCCTGAAGTGGGAAGGTGAACAACCAGAGGTTGTGGTACATATTGGTACCAACGACATAGGTAGGAAAAGGGAGGAGGTCCTGAAAACAGACTACTGGGAGTTAGGAAGGAAGTTGAGAAACAGGACCTCAAAAGGTAGTAATCTTGGGATTACTGCTTGTGCAATACGATGGCGAATATAGGAATAGAGTGAGGTGGAGGATAAATACGTGACTGAGGGATTTGAGCAGGGGGCAGGGATTCAGATTTTTGGATTATTGGGACCTCTTTTGGGGCAGGCATGACCTCTACAAAAAAGATAGGTTGCACTTGAATCTGAGGGGGACCAATATCCTGGCAGGAAGCTTTTCTAAGGTTGTTGGGGAGAGTTTAAACTAGAATCGCTGGGGTGGGGAGGGAGGTGGGAACTGAACTGAAGAGACAGAGGAAGGGGCAGTTGGCTCACAAATAGAGAAAACTTGGAGACAGTGCGAGAGGGAGAAGTCGTGATAGAGAAAGGTCGCGTTCAGACCGATAGTTTGAAATGTGTCTATTTTAACACAAGAAGCATCATGAACAAAGCAGATGAGCTTAAGAGCATGGATCAGTACTTGGAGCTATGATGTTGTGGCCATTACAGAGACTTGGATGACTCAGGGACAGGAACGGCTACTTAGAGTGCCAGGCTTTAGATGTTTCAGAAAGTACAGGGAGGGAGGCAAAAGAGGTGGGGGGCATGGCACTGCCAATCAGAGAAAGTGTCACAGCTACAGAAGTCATGGAGGGGTTGTCTACGGAGTCTCTGTGGGCAGAAGTTAGAAACAGGAAGGGGTCAATAACTCTACAGGGTGTTTTTTTATAGACCACCCAAAAGTAACAGGGACAACGAGGAGCAGATAGGGAGACAGATTCTGGAAAGGAGTAATAATAATAGGGTTGTTATGGTGGGAGATACTAACTTCCCAAATATTGATTGGCATCTCCCTAGAGTGAGGGGTTTGGATGGGGTGGAGTTTTGTTAGGTGTTCAGAAAGGTTTCTTGACACAATATGTAGATAAGCCTACAAGAGGCGAAGCTGTATCTGATCTGGTATTGGGAAATGAACCTGGTCAGGTGCCAGATCTCTTAGTGGGAGAGCATTTTGGAGATAGTGATCACAATTCTATCTCATTTACCATAGCTTTGGAGAGGGATAGGAACAGACAAGTTAGGAAAGCGTTTAATTGGAGTAAGGGGAAATATGAATTTATCAGGCAGGAATTTGGAAGCATAAATTGGGAACAGATGTCCTCAGGGAAATTTACAGCAGCCTCTCTGGACTCTGGATTGGGGATTGCCAAATGTTATGCGGATTTTCTGGTGTAGTCTATTTTGTCATGTGCTTTGTTGATATCATTCTGGAGGAACGTTGTCTCATTTTTTAACTGCATTGCATTTGTGGTTTTTAAATGACAATAAACTGAATCTGAAATGTGGCAAATGTTCAGGAGATATTTACCATGGAGTTCTGGATAGGTACGTTTTAATAAGACGGGGAAATGATGGTAGGATACAGGAACCGTGGCGTACAAAGGCTGTTGAAAATCTAGTCAAGAAGAAAAGCTTACAAGAGGTTCAAAAAACTAGGTAATAATAGAAATCTAGAAGATGATAAGGCTAGCAGGAAGGAGTTTAAGAATGAAATTAGGAGAGCCAGAAGGGGCCATGAGAAGGCGTTGGTGAGCAGGATTAAAGAAAACATCTAAGGCATTCTGCAAGTATTTGAAGAGCAAGAGGATAAGATGTGAGAGAATATGACCAATCAAGTGTTACAGTGGAAAAGTATGTATGGAACCAGAGGAGATAGCAGAGGTACTTAATGGATACTCTGCTGCAGTATTCACTATGGAAAAGGGTCTTGGCGATTGTAGGGATGATTTTCAGCGGACTGAAAAGCTTGAGCATATAGGCATAAGAAAGAGGATGTGCTGGAGCTTTTGGAAAGCATCAAATTAGATAAGTCACTGGGACCAGACAAGATGCACCCCAGGCTACTGTGGGAGGCGAGGGATGAGATTGCTGAGCCTCTGGCACTGATCTTTGCATCATCAATGCAGACGGGAGAGGTTCCGGAGGATTGGAGGGTTGCAGATGTTGTTCCATTATTCGAGAAAGGGAGTAGAGATAGCCCAAGAAATTATAGACCAGTAAGTCTTAGTTCAGTGGTTGGGAAGTTGATGGAAAAGATCCTGAGAGGCAGGACTTATGAACGTTTGGAAATACATAATGATTAGGAATAGTCAGCATGGCTTTGTCAAAGGCAAGTCATGCCTTATGAGCCTGATTGAATATTTTGAGGATGTGATTAAACACATTGATGAAGGTAGAGCAATAGATTTCCTGTATATAGATTTTAGCAAGGCATTTGATAAGGTACCCCATTGCAAGGCTTATTGAGGAAGTAAGGAGGCATGGGATTCAAGAGGTCATTGGTTTGCAATTCCAGAATTGGCTTGCCCACATAAGGCAAAGTGTGGTTGTAGGCAGGTAACATTCTGCATGGTGGTTGGTGTTTCAGGGGTCGGTTCTGGGACCCCTTCTCTTCATGATTTTTATAAATGACCTGGATGAGGAAGTGGAGGGATGGGTTAGTAAATTTGCTGATGGCACAAAGGTTGGGGATAGTGTGGAGGGCTGTCAGAGGTTACAGTGGGACATCGACAGGATGCAAAACTGGGCTGAAAAGTGGCAGATGGAGTTCATTTTGGTAGGTCAAATATGATGGCAGAATATTGTATTAATGGTAAGACTCTTGGCAGTGTGGACGATCAGAGAGATCTTGGGGTCCGAGTCCAAAGGACACTGAAAGCTGCTGCGCAGGTTGACTCTGTGGTTAAGAAGGTGTACAGTGTATTGGCCTTCATCAATCATGGGATTGATTTTAAGAACCAAGAGGTAATGTTGCAGCTATATAGGACCCTGGTCAGACCCCAACTTGGAGTACTGTGCTTATTTCTGGTCACCTCATTGCAGGAAGGATATGGAAACCATAGAAAGGGTGCAGAGGAGATTTACAAGGATGTTGCCTGGATTGGGGAGCATACCTTTAAGAGAAAAGGTTGAGTGAACTCGGCCTTTTCTCCCTGGAGCGGCAGAGGATGAGAGGTGACCTGATAGAGGTGTACAAGATGATGAGAGGCATTGATCATGTGGATAGTCAGACGCTTTTTCCCCAGGGCTGAAAAGGCTAACACGAGAGGGCACAGTGCTTGAAAGTAGGTACAGAGGAGATGTCAGGGGTAAGTTTTTAAAAAAATGCAGAGAGTGGTGAGTGCGTGGAATGGGCTGCTGGCCACGTTGGTGGAGGCGGTTATGATAGGGGCTTTTAAGAGATTCCTGGATAGTACATGGAGCATAGAAAAATAGAAGGCTATGGGTTAGCCTAGGTAATTTCTGAAGTACATGTTTGGCACAGTATTGTGGACTGAAGGGCCTGTATAGTGCTGTAGGTTCTATGTTTCATAAAGACTAAAGATTCCTTTCTGAAGTTCCAATTACACAATAATGTAGGTGCCCATGTCTCTGTAATTTTAATTACCAACTTGCCTTCTGTTGATTCACCCTGGGAAAAAAAATCTGATTAAAACTGAAATTCAAATAATTCAAGTGATGAATGCCAGCTAAGGTTCTGCCTCTTACTAGTTAAGATAAGCAATCCCATTAATGTTCCCACTGCAGCATAACAGAAAGGCATTGGCGCAGAATGGTACAAAGTACCCAGGGCATCTTCAGGGAGCAGCATCTCAGAATGGCAGCATCTATTATTAAGGACCCCCAGCACCCTTTTCTCACTGTTACCATCAGGTAGGAGATACAGAAGCCTGAAGGCACACACTCAGTGATTCAGGAACAGCTTCTTCCCCTCTGCCATCCAATTCCTAAATACACACTGAATCTTTGGACAGCACCTCTTTTTTTTGAAATATACAGTATTTCTGTTTTTGCACATTTAAAAAAAATCTATTTAATATACGTAATTGACTTACTTATTATTTTTATTTTATTTATTACTTTTTTCTCTCTGCTAGATTATGTATTGCACTGAACTGCTGCTAAGTTAACAAATCTCATGTCACATGCTGGTGATAATAAACCTGATTCTGAACCCAAGCCATTTCTATGCAAATTCCATGTATTAATACTGACAGCATATTATTCTGCATTTTTAACTGAAAGGCTACATCGATGGTTAAACTGCTGGTATGACCGTACATTCCAGCCATTGACATAATTAGTAGCCAATAACTATCATAGAATGTACGAGGTTCTACAACCTCTCTCACATGCAAACCACTTAAAAAGCAGCAAGTACATAAAGCATTAATTCATCCTTTCCCTTGCACCCCCAAAGAGACAGTGAGTCATCAGCTGTGGAATGCTGACTTCCAATTGAAAATATTTTAGTAACTGCAGTTTAAAAACAAAGCAGTAATTACTATTTGACTAAAATAAACACAAGCATGACATCAAACAATCAATCAATTCCGTTAATCATAGGACACATCATCTTCTGTTAACTGTTAACAACAAAGATACGCATCTCAATCCCAGACTAATAATAATTTATTTGTTTTTAAATATTCAAAGTACTTCATTGTACTCTGGGCTTATAACCCTAGTGCCCATTTTCTTTAAAAACATGCCTCCTGAAATGAAATCTCAAAATTTAAAAGTGACTTATAAATATTGTCTACTATAGCACTGCACAAGATCAAGATCAGTTGCAGAAACTTGTAAAATTAGACAGCTTTATCATGGGTAACAGTCTCCGTAGTAACCAAGACATCTTCAAGGAGTGGTGCCTTAGGAAGGCGGTGTCCATCATTAAGGACCACCATCACCTCGGACATCACACTATTACCGTCACGAAGGAGGTACAGAAGCCTGAAAGGCACACACTCAGCGATTCAGGAACAGCTTCTTCCCCTCTGCCATTCAACTTCTAAATGGACAGTGAACCTATGAACACTACCTCACTCCTTTTTCATTTCTATTATTTTGCACTTATTTTCACTTAACTATTTAATAGACATACATACATGAATGTCACTCAGGTTTTTTTCCCCTCTATCATGTATTTCATTGTACTGCTGCCGTAAAGTTAACAAATTTCACGACATAAGCTGGTGATATAAATCTGATTGTTATTTCTAGGGAAGGAAATGCAAAAAGGATGAGACAAACAAAAAGTTGATCAAGAATCAAAAAGGTGAGGAATAAACTCTGCTGCCATTTTGTTTTAACCAACTTTTGTATTTAGTGTAGACCACAATGGCATACATTGGCCAATACATGGCTCAATAATCAAATGATATAGCCAATATTTAAGAAAAATGGAATTTAAATCTACATCTTTCTCAACTGCAGGCAAATGACAAAAGCAGATAGGAGCCTCCACTAGCTAGAAAAGTCTTAAAACAAAAAAAAACTGTTTTCAAAACCAAAAGAAAAGTTGAGACACATAAAAACCCCAAAACTTAACACTGGCACCTCTATTTCAAAACTCTTGAATTTGGTTGTGTGTCAAAATATGGTAACTCTGATTCACAGGGTCAAAACACTAACTCCTGTAGGATATACTATCAGAAATATATAATGAACATTATTTGTGCTGTCCTAAGCACTCCACATTGTGCAAGGTGAAAAACAAAGTTTTCCAAACAAATGCACAAACTCCAGCAAGCTACAATGCTACAACTGCAACCAATTAGACTGGCCTAACAAAACTGAATTCTCTTGGGCCACAATGATTAGAATAGAGGATAAAAGAAGGGTGAATAAGTCAGCCCCTCAAGCTTGTTTCATTATTCAATTAGATCATGGTTTAGTTGCCTTGCTCTAACTGCTTTGGTTCCAAAATCAAGCTGAATAAGTCTTTCAATCTCACTTTTGACATAATTAAGTAATGAAATCTTGGCAGCTTTCAGAACATAAGTGCCAAATTTTCACATACCTATTTGTAGGTAACGTGATACCATTATGGTGAAGTTTTTCTAATTTTAATACCTGTTTGGTCTTAGCTTGTTCCATCAGGAAAAAATGTCCTTTTCATCTACTTTATAAAATTCTTTCAACATCTTAACTACACCAATTAGATCACTTTTCAGTCATTTTCATTCAGAGTAATACAGTCTTTGGACTCTGACATCACAAGTTAACCCTGTCAATGGAAAACTAACATAGTACGTGTATCTGAACTATAAGTCAGACTTCAATTCTGAGATAAAATATCATACCAAGATTATATTAATAAAGTTTATTAGGAACACACTATCAATCTGCAGTGTTCTGGTGATAACAACCACAATACACCACCACAGATGCAAAGTTGGTGGTGAAGAAAGAAGATTTAAATCAGAAGGGCAGCACTTGAAAAGGAAGCACATAAGTGGTCAGTATGTAATGCAAAAATTACTGTTGAACATAAATATCTGTACACTGGTGTGTGGCCTTGAGTGAAGGATCTATTATGGTATATATATAATGGCCTCAGTCTCAACATGAACAAATCAGCTAAGCATGTCTTGCAGTTCAGGCAAATGAACAACAGTTGCCGGAATATGCATGGATGTTTAAGTGAAAAAATTGCAGGTTTAAATGAGATGTAAGACATCAATTAACTTGAGGGAATCATTATGCAATGATTCTTAAAGCTACACTTGGCAAATATTCTTAAGACCAAAGATAAATAAAATGACCTGTTTGAGCAAAGGGGAGAATAATACAGAAAGTCACAGTTGCAACAACTGCATCCATTTTGCTCTTATTTAATTAAGACTGGCCAGGTTACATTTGCTCTGAATTTGCCCGTAACCTATCTTTTTTACATCAGAATTTTCAGTTAAGTTAACATTTTCCAGTGGGAATTAGAAAATTTTGTGGTGTCACGATTCATCCAATCATCACTAGGTTTATCATCCCTTGTCTCACCATGCAAGTGATAGAATACAGTGAGGCACTTCCCTCTATCAAACTACACTGGTTTTCTGCAGTACATTATTTGTGCTCTTGTGGTCAGACTCATACTGCAACAATATCAAATCTGTTTTTCACTGAACATTATAAGCTAATACTGTAACTGTACACATCTCAGTAGGGTAGGGACTAAGGGATCATAAAGGATCAGATTGGAAATGTAATTAGAAAACTATTCAGCATTTAGCTTTGGTAAACTTAGACAACTCAATTTATAAATTGTAGTTTTGCCATTTTCATAATTTCTGCCTTTGTATGAATTTATTTATGTCACCATTTTCTCACCCACAGTGTTCAAATAAAATAAATAGGTATACTATTAGCATGACATTTAGAGGTAAAAGACATACAAATGAAAATGAGTCACAGATCATTAGTGCTGCAAGTTTAATCCCAAGAATGCACTGAGCCAGAAATATAATTCCACAATTTTAAAATTCCATAATGTACAATCTACATAATTTATGATGAAAGGTTTGGTAGTAATCCTGGCTGATACAATTATGTAAATCATGAACTCCTATGCATCAGTGTAAAGCAAAAGATAACAGCGCCAGTTCATGTATTAATAGATACTGTCAAATATTGAAAAATATTATGTATTTAGTGCTAGATCACAGAACTGAATCTCAAATTAGTCATCAGCAATTGAAGATACACAATCTCAATGTTTTAATCTGGATCCCTTGTTATGCACTCTTTAACACAGTAAATAATTTCCCCTACTGGATCAAAGTTGTAACATTCATTAGTTCATTCCTCATGTTGAAGGGATTCAACAAAATAGTGTAACATATTAAACTGTAAAGACTTCAATTGGGTTGATGCATTTTTTTTTTACAACCAAAAACAACACATCCTCAATCCTCAAATTATAGTTCTCGACCAGTTCCAATATAAACAAGGTTAAAAATAAACTCAATTTCCTGTTTCATCATTTCAATTTGCTTGATCCCTTAACATTTTCAGTGGATTTTCTGTGAGAAAAGTAGACCAGGTATAGTATTGATCTGACTGTGGCAACATGATACTATTAAAAACAGCACCTTGTCACTGTTACCCATGACACAGTATATCTATTGGAGGTTGTTTGTTGCTTAGATTAGAAATGTTATATTGCAGTAACTAAAAAAATTATTTTAATGAGTGCAAATTTGACTTGGACTATGCTTCAATGCTCCCTACATAAGTGTATACTCAGAATTCATAGCTTTTGAATTTTAGGTTCTCATATTTGTTTTCAGTGATTTCTATGTTCCACTCTATTTTTGTAATCATTTCCAGATCCTCTCCAATTCTGATTTCATACAGATCCCTAATTTTAATCATTACAGTACCTTGTCAAGCTCGAAAATTCATTCATCAAACCCTTCCACCTCTCCCTCCTTTTGGAATCTCATTAAAATCTGTGTTTTCAGTACAAATATTAATTTAAAAGTGCATCACAACAGTTATTTTTAGTTAAGAGTTCTGTATAAATGCAAGTTTGATTTAACAGATGAACAAATTTGGATTGACTAAGTTTCCTTTGGTAACCTTCTATGGGAAATTTTTTTTTGTAACAATCATTTATGTGCTTGTAAAAACTGCTTTTTAAATTCTTGTGATGATTGAACTCTGTCTTGGAGCCAATCCAGATTCAATGCACATATTGGGCAGTTATAAATTGTCAGTACAGTGCATTTAGAAATTTAATTTCACCTCAGAGCTCATTCAATCCTGAAACAACTCATAAAAATACAATTTAAACCATACACCAAATATAATTGAGCAAATAACATGCACTTGTCTGAAACAAAGGTTAACCGTGCTTCAACTATAGCATAGATTTAGATTTCCTCTTGAATTAGCAGGATTTTAATCATGCCCCAAATTAATAACTTCCTATAATTTCACACAAAATGCTGGAGGAACTCAGCAAGCCAGGCAGCATCTATGAAAAAGAGTAAACAGTCAATGCTTCAGGCAGAGACACTTCATGCATTTATCTATATTGAATATATTGGAAGTTATTTTCTATCAAAGTTACTGTGAATGGTCATAATGGTGACACTATAGCCATATGTGAAGAGGAATAGCAATTTTAACTGGAAAACACTGAAATGGTCTTCAGCGATTCAGACAAATAATGAGATCCTGAATCCTGAAAGAATCTGCCCCACTCAAGCTCTGACCTATCTAGCTAACATGCTTCGGCTTTCCTTTGGTTCTACATCATGTGTTGCCCTTCTCACAAGTAACACCTTGTAATTAATGCCTTTGTTCGTAATCAGAGCTGATCAGTCAATTGCTAGGCTCAGGTTACTCTATTCATAAATGTGCATCTTATTCAAAACCAGGTTTCACGTCACTGGCATATATTGTGAAATTTGTTGTTTTGCAGCAGCAGTACAATGCATTACACAGTACAAAACTGTTGCTGACAAGTCAAAGCTAATGTAAAAGCAAAACTTAGCATGGAGATAGAGGACTGAGAAGCTTTTAAAAACCTAGAGAGCAACATATGAAAGCAAGCTAGCAAGCTATCAAAGTCGATAGATAAAGCTTTTTCAAGTATATAAAAAATAAAAGGGAGATGAGAGTGGATATAGGACCGCTAGAAAATGAGGCCGGAGAAATATTAATGGGGGACAAGGAGATGGCAGCTGAACTAAAAGAGTATTTTGCATCAGTCTTCACTGTGGACGACACCAGCAGTGTGCCAGATGTTGAAGGGTGTGAGGGAAGAAAAATGAGTGCAGTCACTATTACAAGCGAGGTGCTCAAAAAGATGAAAGACCCAAGGGCACATAAGTGAACGGCAACTTAGGATTCTGAAACAGGTAGCGTTAGAGATTGTGGAGACATTGGACTCAGGCATGGTGCCAGAGGACTAGAAAATTGCAAAAGTCACTCCACTCTGTAAGAAATGAGAAAAGCAGGAGAAAGGAAATTATAGACCAGTTAGTCTGACCTCAATGGTTCGGAAGATGTTGGTGTTAATTGTTAAGGATGAGGTTATGGAGTACTTGGTGACACAGGACAAGATAGGACAAGTCAGTATGGTTTCCTAAAGAGAAAAATCTTCCCCGATGAACCTGCTGGAACTCTTTGAAGGGATTACAAGTAGCATAAAGAGGATGCAGTGGTGGTTGTATATTTGGACTTTCAGAAGGCCTTTGACAAGGTGCCAGACATAAGGCTGCTTAACAAGAATCCATGGTATTATAGGAATTATAATTATAATGGTATTATTGGCATGGTTGGAGCACTGGCTGATTGGTAGGAGGCAGTGAGTGGGAATAAAAGGATCCTTTTCTGGTTAGCCACCAGTGATTAGTGGTGTTCCGCAGGGATTGGTGTTGGGGCTACTTCTTTTTATGCTGTACGTCAGTGATTTAGATGATGGAACAGATGGCTTTGTTGCCAAGTTTACAGATGACACCAAGATTGGTGGAGGGACAGGTAGTGTTGAGGAAACGGGTAGGCTGCAGAAGGACTTGTGACAGATTAGGAGAATGGACAAGAAAGTGGCAAATGAAATACAATGTTGAAAAATGCATGGTCATGCAGTTTGGTAGTAGAAATAAATGTGCAGGCTATTTTCTAAACAGGGAGAAAATCCAAAAAACTGAGATGTAAAGGGACTTGGGAGTCCTGGTGCAGAACACCCTAAAAGTTAACTTGCAGGTTGCGTCAGTGGTGAGGAAGCAAATGCAACGTTGGCATTTATTTCAAGGTCTAAAATACAGGAGCAGGGAAGTGAAGCTGAGGCTTTATAAGGCACTGGTGAGGCCTCACCTTGAGTACTGTTAACAGTTTTGGGATCCTTATCAAAGATGTGTTGGCATTGGAAAGGGGTCAGAGGAGGCTCACAAGGATGATTCCGAGAATGAAAGGGTTATCATACGAGGAACATTTGATAACACTGGGTCTGTACTCACTGGAATTTTGGGGGGGGGGGGGGGGGTAGATCTTATCGAAACCTTTTGAATGTTGAAAGACCTAGACTAAGTAGTGGTGGAAAGGATGTTTCCCACAGTAGTGAAGTCTAGGACACAAGGGCACAGTCTCAGGATAGAGCAGTGTCCATTTAAAAAAAAACATGGAGAAATTTCTTTAACCAGAGGTGGTAAATTTTTGACCTCAGGCATCTGTGGAGGTCAGGTCATTGAGTGTATTTAATTAAATAATTAAGCCATAAGACATAGGAGCAGAATTAGGCCATTCAGCCCATTGAGTCTGTTCTGCCATTTCATCATGGCTGATCCCAGATCTCACTCAAATCCATATACCTTCCTTCTCGCCATGTCCTTTGATGTCTTGATTGATTAGGAAATAATCAACTTCCACCTTAAATATGCGCACAAACTTGGCCTCCACCGCAGTCTGTGGCAGAGCATTCCACAGATTAACAAATACGAAAAGTTAAATAAGTAAAAAAAGCTCAAAGTAAAATTCAAAGTAGTGCAAGAGAGCAAAAAAGGAAAACAATAGTGAGTTAGTGTACACAAGTTCATTATTCATTCAGAAATCTAATGGCAGAGGGAAAGAAGCTGTTCTTGAAAGAGTGTGTCATTAGGCTTTTGTACCTCCTTACTGATGATTGCAAAGAGAAGAGGGCATGTCCTGGGCAGTCCTTAATAACCATATAACAATTACAGCACGGAAACAGGCCATCTCGGCCTTTCTAGTCTGTGCTGAACGCTTGCTCTCACCTAATCCCA
The DNA here is from genome assembly GCF_048418815.1 of Hemitrygon akajei. NCBI lineage: Eukaryota > Metazoa > Chordata > Chondrichthyes > Myliobatiformes > Dasyatidae > Hemitrygon > Hemitrygon akajei. Next base: position 2,855,082 of record NC_133141.1, on the reverse strand, counting down.
CTGACCCGCACTCAGCCCATAACCCTCCATTCCTTTCCTGTCCATATACCTATCCAATTTTACTTTAAATGACAATACCGAACTTGCCTCTACCACTTCTACTGGAAGCTCATTCCACACAGCTACCACTCTGAGTAAAGAAATTCCCCCTCGTGTTACCCTTAAACTTTTGCCCCCTAAGTCTCAACTCTCAATGGAAAAAGCCTATCCACGTCAACTCTATCTATCCCCCTCATAATTTTAAATACTTCTATCAAGTCCCCCCTCAACTTTCTATGCTCCGAAGAGTAAAGACCTAACTTGTTCAATCTTTACCTGTAACTTAGATGCTGAAACCCAGGTAACATTCTAGTAAATCTTCTTTGTACTCTCTCTATTTTGTTGACATTTTCCCTATAATTCGGTGACCAGAACTGTACACAATACTCCAAATTCAGCCTTACCAATGCCTTATACAATTTTAACATTACATCCCAACTCCTATACTCAATGCTCTGATTTATAAAGGCCAACATACCAAAAGCTTTCTTCACCACCCTATCCATATGAGATTCCACCTTCAGGGAAGTATGCACCATTATTCCTAGATCACTCTGTTCTACTGCATTCTTCAATGCCCTACTATTTACCATGTACGTCCTATTTGGATTATTCCTACCAAAATGTAGCACCTCACACTTATCAGCATTAAACTCCATCTGCCATCGCTCAGCCCACTCTTCTAACTGGCCTAAATCTCTCTTCAAACTTTGAAAACCTACTTCATTATCCACAACACCACCTACCTTAGTATCATCTGCATACTTACTAATCCAATTTACCACCCCATCATCCAGATCATTAATGTATGTGACAAACAACATTGGACCCAGTACAGATCCCTGAGGCACACCACTAGTCACCAGCCTCCAACCTGACAAACAGTTATCCACCACTACTCTCTGGCATCTCCCATCCAGCCACTGTTGAATCCACTTTACTACTTCAATATTAATACCTAACAATTGAACCTTCCTAACTAACCTTCCATGCGGAACCTTGTCAAAGGCCTTACTCAAGTCCATATAGACAACATCCACTGCTTTACCCTCCTCAACTTTCCTCATAACCTCTTCAAAAAATTCAATAAGATTTGTCAAACATGACCTTCCACACACAAATCCATGTTCACTGTTCCTATTTAGATCCTGTCTATCCAGATAATTATATATACCATCTCTAAGAATACTTTCCATTAATTTACCCACCACTGACGTCAAACTGTTAGGCCTATAATTGCTAGGTTTACTCTTAGAACCCTTTTTCAACAATGGAACCACATGAGCAATACACCAATCCTCCGGCACCATCCCTGTTTCTAATGACGTTTGAAATATTTCTGTCAGAGCCCCTGCTATTTCTACACTAACCTCCCTCAAGGTCCTAGGGAATATCCTGTCAGGACCCGGAAATTTATCCACCTTTATATTCCTTAAAAGCGCCAGTACCTCCTCCTCTTTAATCGTCATAGTTTCCTTAACTTCCCTACTTGTTTCCCTTACCTTACACAATTCAATATCCTCCTTAATGATGGATGATCTATAGGTTAGCAGATTAAGAGCCTCAATTTGTGTTCACTTTAAAGTGCCTTGATACAGCTATTCCTGAGCAAAACCAATTCACAAGACAATTTATAAAATGAAGATTGTAGAGCAGTGTCACAAAATGGCGATCACCATTCCTTCAACCACATGGCAAGAATAAAGAAATTTAGTTTGTCTATTTTCACTGCTCTTGACTTATTAGATGTTTTCTTCCATATTTTAATTCCTTCATGGCCAATAATACATAGCCACTTATTCAGTGAAAATTACCTGCAGATTGACATTAATTGTAGAGATGTCCCATGTGTATTAATTAAAACCAAAGTACCTATTAATTCTGTGAAAGCCAATAGATATAAAAACTGCTGCAACTTTGAAACCATACTGGAGGAGAAAGTTGGAGAGCCAATAGAGTAGTTTGAATGAAAGTTCAAGGTTACCTTTGGAGTGAAAGTAAGAGACAAAATAGAGGGACCAAAAGATGATAACATCCAGCATATGGCGACCTGGTCCTAGGTTTTAGAGGCCAAAAACAGTAATTTATCAGCCGTCATCTTCCAAAATTTCATGGCTTCTTGAACTGTTCCCACAGATTGGAAGATAACAGAAGTACCTTCACTACTTAAAGACAGAGAACACAGAACTAAAGACAACTATCCTGAGATCACTAGTAGGAAAAATCCTGGAGTCTTTTGAAGAACCTGTAAAAGGACACTTAGAAAATAGTAATTGGATTGGGCAGTGTCAACAAGGAATTCTGAAAGGGAAATCATGTTTGATTAATCCCTTGGAATAGTTTGAAATTGTAACTAGAACATATTAGGTCAAACACGGATGTAATGTGTCTGGACTTTTAGAAGGCACTTGAAAAGGTGCTGTACAAGATTACTAATCGAATTAAAATTAAATATAACATACTGGGCATGGATTTCTGAAGTATCACAAAGAACGCCCTTGGGTGCTAGCCATTCACAATTCATATCAGATGAAGGAATGAAGACATATTTGCATTCTCTCCTGTTACAAAACTAAGCTGGCGGACTGAGGAGAGGTGAAGGAACTTCAGGGAGGTGTAGACAGGCTGAGTGAATGGGCTAGGATGGAGTAGTTGCAAAATGCTTCAATGCAATAGAAAAATAGATTTTTTACTAAATGGAGAGAGAATGAAAAGCATTGGTGTTCAGAGGCACACAAATTAAAGTGAACATGCAGGTATAGCGAGATATTAGAGAAGATAACAGCACGTAGGTCTTAATGCAAAAGAATTTGAATGCAAATATCACTCTAAACTTATAGGGTTCCGGTAAGACAACATTTAGAATATTATCTGCATGCCTGATTTTCTTATCTAAAAGAGAATATTTGTGATAGAGTTTTGCAAGGGTTCACTCAAACTGATTCTTGGGATGTGTTGTACAAGGAAAGAGTATGCACTATGGACAAAAGGCAGAATGATAGTTTCACTAAGCAGTGTGTCTAGAACCAGGTGTCAGTCTCAAAATTAGAGGTCACCCATTCAGGACAGAAATGACATTTTATTACCCAGAGTAGTGAACCACTGGAATACTCTGCCCAAGTGAGCTGTCAATGCTCAGTCAGAGTATGTATAGAGGCAATAAAAAAAAATCAAGAGATTTTATGAGCAAAGAAAACTGAGGGAAATGGAACTGGGGGGAGGGTTAAGTTCCAAGGAGAGACTAGACTGTACTCATGAAGGGTCCTCAGCCCGAAACATTGACTGTTTATTCCCATCCTGCTGAGCTCCTCCAGTACATTGCTCCAAAGGATGCTGACGGGCGACCTTACTGAGCCTAATAAAAGGCAAGGTGGATGGTGAGGCTTTTCTCACAGGGTAGAAATCACTAAAAATAGAAGTGATAGGTTTCAGGTGAAAGGGGAAAGATTGAAAAAAATGTGACCCAAAGAGCAAGTTTTTCCACATTGGCTGCTAGGTATATGCAATGAACCACCAGGTGAAGTGGTAAGTGCAGGTGCAATTACAATGTTTAAAATTTAGAGGGGCACATGGATAGGACAGGTTTAGAGGGATACACAGGCAAAAGAGGGTAACTCAGGTAGACATTTAGTTGCCTAAACAAGTTGGGTGAAGGGCTTGTTTCTATGCTGAGTAACTCAATGACATTTACGTGTTTAGTGCTGGAATATGGTGCTCAAGTATAACATCAGGCATAATTTTTTTGAACAACCAAGTTCAAAGTAAAATTATAAAAGCACATGTTAGCATATACTAATTTAAGATTCATTTTCTTGCATGCACAGGAAAAAAGTACAACAGAATTTTATAAACTATACAAAAGCAGACAAAGACTGACAAACAACCAATGTGCAGAAGACAAACTGTACAAATAAAATACTGAGAAAATAAGTTGTAAAGGATTGTTGGAAGTGAGTCTGTAGGTTGTAAATTTAGTTTAGAGTTGAGGAGAGTGAAGTTAGTTCAGGCACTTGATGGTTTTAGGGTAATAACTGTTCCCTAACCTGGTGGCTTGGGAGCCAAGTCTTCGGTATCTCATACCTGATGGTAGTAGTGAGAAGAGGACATGGCCTGAATTGTGGGGGTTTTTGAAATTTGGTGCTACTTTCTTAATGCAGTGCCCCATGTAAACGTACTCAATGATGGCGAGGGCTTTGCCTATTATAGACTAGGCTGTACCCACCATTTTCTGTAGCCTGTCAGACACGATGGTCTGAATGGTCTAGTTTCCTTGTTATGCTGATACTCTGCACTCTTTTTGCATCTGCCGATCTAGTATTGCTAGCAAGATGGTTTTCACCCAAATCAGCTGAAACATTTATTTTGATTACAGAATAGCTGAAACCATTATCCTGAGTACCTTGGCCAAAAGCACATTCTTCTTTCTTTATTAATCTTTTTATTGATTTAAAAGGAGTGTAAATACAAACAAGAGGAAAATTATCTCAAATATATGTATCAATAACAACAGAAAGTGAAATAGACATTATCAAAATCATAGTGTTAAGCTAGAATGTAGTATATAATAAAAAAGACAGCTAATTCTCCTTTTATCAATTCATGGAAAGAAAAAACCTTTAAATATTTAAATGAAGAAAAAAACCCACTACACTATACAAAAAAAAAGAAAAAAAAGGGACTGGGCAGTCCATTCTGAGGATATGACCAAAACATAAGACTTCCTGATCAAATCTAAAACTTCAAAACAAAATTGGAAGAATAATAAATCAAATATTGAATAAAAGGTCGCCAGATTTGCTCAAATTTAAAGGATGTGTGCCCGACTTCTTATTTTCTCTAAACTTAGACAGGACATAATGGAGGAAAGCCAATAAAAGACAGTAGGTAAATTAGAATTCTTCCACTTCAGTAAAGTGGCTCTCCTAGTCAATAAAGTTAAAAAGGCTATCAGACGTTGAGCGGAAACAGGAATATTTCCTGGTTCCAATGGGATAATCCCAAACATTGCTGTAAGTAAATTAGGTTGTAGGTCCAGATCTAAGACTTCTGATAATGTTTTAAAAACATCTCTCCAAAAATTATCTAGCTTTATAACAAGACCAAAACATGAGTTAAAGTGGCCACCTCAATATTACATCTGTCACAAATAGGATTGATGTTGGAAAAAATACATGCTAGTTTATCTTTTGACATGTGCCCGATGCACTACTTTGAACTGTATCAAGGAATGGTGGGCACAAATAGATGAGTTATTAACCAAATGAAAATTTTTACTCCATTGATTATCTGAAAATGACTCTTCAATTTCCAATTCCCAAGCAGATTTGATTTTGTTAGAGATATCATTCGTAAATTCAATAGCCATTTATAAATTATAGCTTTTTGAAGTGGTGAAAGCACATTCTTCCCTGGATTATTGTAATACTATGCTGCAAGTCAGTTATCCTGACATGGAAATCACTAAAGAACCAATGTTACTGTATTTATACTGCTGGGACAATATCCTTTAGCAAAAAACCTGTTCATGGAGAAAAAGACTTTTGATGTTATGAATTTACAGACATGAACTAAAGTAGAATGCGTTATCAAACATAATTTTAAGATAAAGTAGACTGCAGTAACAAAGGAGGCAATGTTTAAGATGAAAGTAGCAACTTCACCTCCCACTGCTCATCCTTTCCCAGTTTCAGAATGCTTCTGTTTCTATAAACATTTTCCAGCTATATTTTGTTTCTCTGACCGTGATGGACCACATTCACATGTTTATGGATCCAAGTTGACAATTATAATTTCCAAAAAAAAAGCAGTTGTTCACCTTAAGGAATATAGTTAATTGTTAAAATAGTGCTTGAGATTGTTCCACTGTGCATCACTGATTCATGCCAAGCAAATAAACTTAAACCATCAGTTTTCCAATCTGTGGCTATCTCCTATTCTCCTAACGTTGATCTTCTGCATTTAGATTCCTATATATGTGTTCTCGGGTTATCTACATTACATTTTGAATGGGGCATGACTGCGCAAGTGCGTAGGTTGGCCTATGAGAACAGCGGGAGAGTTTAAAAAGCGAGCAGATTAACGGAGTGGGTGACGGAGTAGTGGGAGACAGAGTAGGAATGCTTTGGCTCGAGAGGCTTCAGCGAGCAGAGGCTGAGGACGAGCTTGCTCCCAGTGAGGTAAGGCCGAGTAAGCTCCTTTAATTAATCTAATTAACTTAGAAGTAGGTAATAGAGGCAGCAGTTAGGGCAGTTGAGTGCTCCGTTTGCAGTATGTGGGAAGTCAGGTCGAGCACAACTGCCCCTCATGACACCACCTGTAAAAGGTGCATCCAGCTGCAGCTCCTGACAAACCGAGTTAAGGAACTGGAGCTGGATAAACTTTGGATCATTTGTAAAGCAGAGGCAGAAATAGACAGGAGTTTCAGGGAGATAGTCACCCCTAAAAGTCAGGAGGCAGGTAGCCGGGTGACTGTCAGGAGAGGGAATGGGAATAGCCAGAAAGAGCAGAGCAACCCGTGGTCATTCCCATAACAATAAGTATACTATTTTGGATACTGTGGTGGGGACGACTTACCAGGGAAAAGTACCAGTGGTCGCATCTCTGGCACCGAGACTGGACTCTCAGCTCAGAAGGGAAGGAGGTAAAAGAGGAGAGCAGTAGTGATAGGGGATTCGATAGTTAGGGGGACAGATAAGAGGTTCTGTGGGAGAGATCAAGAATCAAGGATGGTCTGTTGCCTCCCTGATGCCAGGATCCGCGATATCTCGGGTCGAGTTCTCAGTATTGTCAAGAGGGAGGGTGAGCAGCCAGATGTCGTGGTCCATGTAGGGACCAGTGACGTGGATAGGAAGGAGGAGGAGGTCCTGCAAAGAGTGTTTAGGGAATTAGGTGCAAAGTTGAAGGACAGACCTCCAGGGTTGCAATCTCAGGATTGCTACCTGTGCCACATGCTAGTGAGGCTAGAAATAGGAAGATAATGCAGCTAAATACGTGGCTAAGGAGTTGGTGCAGGAGGGAGGGCTTCATGTTTCTGGACAATTGGGCCTTGTTCCAGGGAAGGTGGGACCTGTTCCGACGGGACGGGTTGTACCTGAACTGGAGGGGGACTAACATCCTTGTGGGAAGATTTGCTAGTGCTGCTCCGGGGGGTTTAAACTAGATTTGCAGGGGGAGGGGATCCAGAGTGTTAGAGCAGATAGTGAGGTGGAGGAGGATAAAGGTCATGTGAGAACTGCAAGTATAGTGCATGGAGTAAAGCCAGATCTAACATATAGAGAGGCTTTGAGGAAAGAGAAGCAGAATAAGGGGTGTAAAGGTAGTAAAGTAGAAGGGCTAAAGTGTGTGTACTTCAATGCAAGAAACATCACGAACAAAGGTGATGAACTGAGAGCTTGGATACATACATGGAATTATGATGTAGTGGCCATTACAGAGACTTGGCTGGCACCAGGGCTGGAATGGATTCTCAATATTCCTGGATTTCCGTGTTTTAAAAGGGATGGGGGGGGGGGGGAGGGGAGGAGGGGTGGCATTACTGGTCAGGGATACTATTACAGCTACAGAAAGGGTGGGTAATGTAGCAGGATTCTCTTTTGGAGTCAGTATGGGTGGAAGTCAGGAACAGGAAGGGAGCAGTTACTCTACTGGGGGTATTCTATAGGTCCCCTGGTAGCAGCAGAGATACCGAGGAGCAGATTGGGAGGCAGATTTGGAAAGTTGCAAAAATAACAGGGCAGTTATCATGGGTGACTTTAACTTCCCTAATATTGATTGGCACCTGATTAGTTCCAATGGTTTAGATGGGGCAGAGTTTGTTAAGTGTGTTCAGGATGGATTCCTGTCACAGTATGTTGACAGGCCGACTAGGGGGAATGCCATACTAGATCTAGTATTAGGTAACGAACCGGGTCAGGTCACAGATCTGTCAGTGGCTGAGCATCTGGGGGACATGACCACCGCTCCCTGGCCTTTAGCATTATCATGGAAAATGATAGAATCAGATTCTTAGAGATAGAATCTATGGGCATTTAGAGAATCATGGTCTGATCAGGGACAGTCAGCATGGCCTTGTGAAGGGCAGATCGTGTCTAACAAGCCTGATAATGCTCTTTGAGGTGGTGGCCAGGCATATAGGTGAGGGTAGTGCAGTGGCTGTGATCTACATGGATTTTAGTAAGGCATTTGACAAGGTACCACACGGTCCGCTTATTCAGAAAGTCAGAAGGCATGGGATCCAGGGATGGGGTGGTAAATTGGATTAGTAACTGTGCAGATGATGCTAAGATAGGTGGCGTTGCGGATAATGAAGTAAGTTTTCAAAGCCTGCAGAGAGATTTAGGCCAGTTAGAAGAGTGGGCTGAAAGATGGCAGATGGAGTTTAATGCTGATAAGTGTGAGGTGATACATTTTGGCAGGAATAATCCAAATAGGACGTACATGGTAAATGGTAGGGCATTGAGGAATGCAGTAGAACACAGCGATCTAGGAATAATGGTGCATAGTTCCCTGAAGGTGGAATCTCATGTGGATAGGGTGGTGAAGGAAGCTTTTGGTATGCTGGCCTTTATAAATCAGAGCATTGAGTATAGGAGTTGGGATGTAATGTTAAAATTGTACAAGGCATTGGTGAGGCCAAATTTGGAGTATTGTGTACTGTTCTGGTCACCGAATTATAGGAAAGATGTCAACAAAATAGAGAGTATAGAGGAGATTTACTAGAATGTTACCTGGGTTTCAGCACCCAAGTTACAGAGAAAGGTTGAACAAGTTAGGTCTTTATTCTTTGGAGCATAGAAGGTTGAGGGGGGACTTGATAGAAGTATTTAAAATTATGAGGGGGATAGACAGAGTTAACATGGATAGGCTCTTTCCATTGATAGTAGGGGAGATTCAAACAAGAGGACATGAATTAAGGGGCAAAAGTTTAGCGGTAACACGAGGGGGAATTTCTTTACTCAGAGAGTGGTAGCTGTGTGGAACGAGCTTCCAGTAGAAGTGGTAGAGGCAGGTTCGGTGTTGTCATTTAAAGTAAAATTGGATAGGTATATGGACAGGAAAGGAATGGAGGGTTATGGGCTGAGCGCAGGTCGGTGAGACTAGGTGAGACTAAGCATTCGGCATGGACTAGAAGAGCCGAGATGGCTTGTTTCCGTGCTGTAATTGTTATATGGTTCTAAGTGTGGCCAGGTGAATTCAGAATTAGCTTGCCTGCAGAAAGCAGAGGGTCGTGGTGGAGGGAGTACATTCAGGTTGGAGGGTTGTGACTAGTGCTGTCCGACAAGGATCGGTTCTGGGACCTCTACTTTTCATGATTTTTATTAATGACCTGGATGTGGGGGTAGAAGGGTGGGTTGGCAAGTTTGCAGACAACACAAAGGTTGGTGGTGTTGTGGAGAATTGTCAAAGATTGCAGAGAGACAGTGATAGGATGCAGAAGTGGGCTGAGAAGCGGCAGATGGAGTTCAACCCAGAGAAGTGTGAGGTGATACACTTTGGAAGGAAGGATAAACTCCAATGCAGAGTACAAAGTAAATGGCAGGATATTTGGTAGTGTGGAGGAGCAGAGGGATCTGGGGGTACTTGTCCACAGATCCCTGAAAGTTGCCTCACAGGTAGATAGGGTAGTTAAGAAAGCTTATGGGGTGTTAGCTTTCATAAGTCGAGGGATAGAGTTTAAGAGACATGAGGTAATGATGCAGCTCTATAAAACTCTGGTTAGGCCACACTTAAGAGTACTGTGTCCAGTTCTCGTTGCATCACTACAGGAAGGATGTGGAAGTATTGGAAAGGGTACAGAGGAGATTTACCAGGATGCTGCCTGGTTTCGAGTATGCATTATGATCAGAGATTACGGGAGCTAGGGCTCTACACTTTGGAGAGGAGGAGAATGAGAGGAGATATGATAGAGGTATACAAGATATTAAAAGGAATAGATAGAATGGACAGCCAGCACTTCTTCCCCAGGGCACCACTGCTCAATACAAGAGGACACAGCTTTAAGGTGAGGGGTGGGAAGTTCAAGGGGGATATTAGAGGAAGGTTTTTTTCTCAGAGAATGGTTGGGTGTGGAATGCACTGCCTGAGTCAGTGGTGGAGGCAGATACACTAGTGAAATTTAAGAGACTACTAGACAGATATATGGAGGAATTTAAGGTGGGTTATATGGGAGGCTGGGTTTAAGGATCAGTACAACATTGTGGGCCGAAGGGCCTGAACTGTGCTGTACTGTTCTATGTTCTATTCCAGCTCAGTTGCCCACTTCTCCAAGTTTTGCAGGTTTAGACTGGTTGCACAAACAATAGAACAATGAACAGTACAGCATAGGATCACGCCCTTTGACCCATAGCAATAGGATACAAATTCAATCCTTTCAGAACAGACAGAATCTATGGATGGAAAAGGCTAGTCGATGCTTCGGGTTTAGGCAGCCCAAATGAAAGGACCCACCCTAAACATTTACTGCCCATTTTCCTCAATGAATGCTGCCTTATCTGTTGAATTTCTCTAGTACTTTTTGTGTTGCGCCAGATTCCAGCATCTGTTCTCTCGTGTCTCCACTTAATCGCCTACCACCACTGACACTATTTGTGGAGCGTATACTGACTGGCTACATCACAGCCTTGTATGGAAACACCATGCCCTTGATCAGCAAATTCTGCAAGTAATGGATAAGGGCCCAGTCCATCACGGGTAAAGCCCTCCCCACCATTGAACACATCTATACTGTTGCAGGAAAGCAGTATCCATCATCAAGGACCCCCACCACCCAGGCCATGCTCTCTTTCTGTTGCAGCCATGAGGTAGAAGGTACAGGAGCCTCAGGACTCACATCACCAAGCTCAGCAGCAGGTACCACACCTCAATCATCAGGCTCTTGAACCAAAGGGGACAACTTCACTTGCCCCATCACTGAAATGTTCTCGCAACTTATGGACCCACTTTCAAGGACTCATCTCATGTTCTGAATATTTATTACTTACCTACTATGATTTATTCTTTTTGTATTTGCACAGTTTTCTGTCTTCAGCACTCTGGTTGAACGCCCTATATGGGCAGTCTTACATTGATTTTGTTATGACTATTACTCTATAGATTTACTGTGTATGCCCACAAGAAAATGATTCTCGGGGTTGTATATGGTGACATACATGTAGTTTGATAATAAAATTTACTTTGAACTTTGAACACTAGAGACAACTTAGAATAGCTAGTTAACCTTGACAGCTTGTCTTTGGGATGTGTGAGAAAACCAGAGGAAATTCACATTTTACACAGACAGCACACAAAGTCAGCACTGAACCTAGGTAGTGGGAGCTGTGGATTAACAGTATGAACAGCTATGCCATGGTCCTGCCCAAATTAGTTCTATGAAGTGAAAAAACATCATGGATTAAAAGAAAAGTTTTCCAATCAACTGTTACTCTTTTAAATGCAAAACTTAAACTAGCAGTCATGTCATAATTGGTGATTTGTTTTAATCAGAAAAGGTAATTTCTTGTTAAAACATACTCCAATACTGTAGTGGCTGTGTACTTGAGTTGCTTTGTTTCTTTGACCGAGAATAGTGAAATATTTACAAAAGACAAGATTAAATTAACCCCATCTGACCACTCCAGCTTGCCTGGAAAATATTGCTTTCTGTCAATGGCAAATTAAAGAAACAACTTTTCTCTAAACTAAATAAGGTAGGATTTCAAATTTTGACTTCAAATAAATTCACTTTGAAAGATTTATAGATCGTCAAAATACTTTATACCCAGAAATTTCCTCAAGACAAAGCCAATACTGAAATAAAGAACCTAGTATCCTGTGCATTTATATTGCTTTTCATTTTCTGCATAAATGCCAAATTCAATTTAATTAAAACTAACTTAGTGATATTGGATTAATAATTGCAGAAATACTCCAAGGTATATCCTGAGCAGAAATTACCAATTCACCTTAAATGAATGAAATAAGATAAAAATTCAAGTTTTTATCATACTAGCGAATTATTCTATCAATCCAGTGTAATGTATTAACTAGATAAGATCTTATAAATTATCAAATCTTAGTGATAGCTGTTATATGAAATAGACAGCACTCATCTTGTAAACTTCTACCATAAGTTTCATCATAAGAATTAGACAGGGCAAGACCGAATTAGAATGTAGAGAATATTAAAAACATGAATTAGAAATATTATCAGTTGATTTTAAACAGATTTGCATGATATACTTACTACACAACAACATACAAGCAGGTTTTAGGCATTGAGTTTATTTCACAAAGTTATGAGAGGGTTTAATGATATTTTAAATTCAAAAATAGTGTCACTTACTCCTTTGACAATGAAATAAACGCAAGCCATGAGAGAAGTAAAATTTTCACAACAGTATATTTTACCATAGAATAAAAACCTATCCACATTCAGTCTGAAATATAGGTAACAGCTAATTATATCAGGTATGAATTTCAAAATGCAAAGTATAGCTACTGAAAGACCAGAAGTCTCTGGAAACGGCAGCACATCTTATTTCATACTTTAAATTTCACTTATAATTCCAAATGTTCATGACAAAACTAAAATATATTAAATACCAGCTCCTTGAGGATCGGTCCTCTGAAAACACCTTTGATATTCCTGAGATGCCCATTGATGAGATGAGTTGAACTGATGACTAAATAACAGCATGCCATATGGTTGCAAAACTGTTGTGCACATAGCACATACCGGTACATACAACTGGTTCAACAGTCAGATCAGCAGCAGCACGACTGCTCAGCAAACTGAGAATATACAGTAAATCCTTTGCAACAAAACAAATGCTGCATGCATCTTCAGTGAAGAAAATCAAAAACAGAATGCACATACAGAAATTCATCTATTTTTATGTCATGAATTTACAAATTTGAATTACACTTGCCCACAATTTTGCTAGCAGTGTAGAGAAAATGCTAATCTGCAGACAGTAGTTCGCAAAATACATCTCAGTGCAAGTAACAGACGAGGCATCTCACAAACACACCTCACAGGGGAATGAACCACAACCTCTGGACCAGAAATGGCTGATAACACTCTGATTTACTACTTACTGCCTCCAGCATTGTCTGGAATGAGTGTTAAAAGGAACAGTTTACTTTTAAAAATATAATACTGAATACAGAAATAACTAGACAGGGGAAAATTGTTCTGGCGCACTCGTAGCTTTTGATATTCGGTAATTTCAATATTAAGGAAAACTGCAGGCTTTGACACAAGTGAAAAATTAGCATAATTAGACTTTTAAAAAACCTAACTGGAAATGTGTTCAATTTTACATTGAATAATTTAATGTAAAGACAGACAAAATGGTAAGAGAATTTGTCAAAACAATGGTCAAACAAATAACCATGAAGCAAGTTATTCAAAAAAACTGTTCGAACTTGCTTACTGATGTTTTTTATCACATTAGCAAAGCTTTTTTTTTACAAAACTAGTTACTAACAAAGTGATTCCAATTTTAATTTTAAAAACTGCTATAAATCCTTAACTTTCAATGTGAGTGACAAAAATTGACTTACCCAATAAATAAACCTCACTTCTTGTCATGAATTCCCAAGTGAAGATGCAATTTATGTAACAAATTGCACAGTACTTTTATTATGGCAAGACAAAGCAATCAAACTCTCTAAAGTGAAGGGAAAAAATGACTGCCCAAAAGCTCCTGTCAAAATAATGGCATGGCTAATGGTATTTGCTGTTATATATGTGAAATTGTCCATGTTAACATTTGGCAAATTGTGCAATCACAGAAACTAAGAATTTACTGTTTCTGGTAAGCCACTCAACCAACATTTTACATAAAAGTCATTGGATCATATTGCTCACAAAAATTTTTGAGTTTTTAAAATTCTCTGTCACCAAGTTCAAACTTTCTCTCTAAAAAAGACTGGGCACTGAATTCACAATTCTAAACTGCATTTTCTTACTCGGGCATTAAATTTGCCTGGTTGCTCCCTGGCATTATACAGCATCCCATCCCACAATGATGTAGGTTATGAGTAAGGAACACACAAATGTCTAGCAGGTGCACTTTATTGACGTTATTGAAAGTTCTCTTCCATCTTGACCATTTAAAAACTTCCCATCAATTCTAAGCACACTCAGTGTTAGAACTAACATTTCAAGAACCAATTTGTTTTCTATATTGTTTTATATACTTTTTATATACTGTGCCAACTCTAAAAAACACATTTCATTCTTTCTTTCACGATGATACTGATTAAACAGAAACAGAATGAGGTTTATTGACACAAGTCAGTTGCTTGGATCGGTTAATTCTTGATTTGCAGTAGAAACAAACTTCACTTATAAATCAGCTTTAACATAATAAAATGTCATCTGATAATTTTCCAAACAAAATTGAATCTAAGCCATATGAAATAAGATTTTTTTTCTCACTGATACATAGAGCTCATTAACTGACAAGGTAACGGAACTCTGACATTAAAATCCAACAAAATTAATAGCAATCCGTACCCTGACTCATTACAATATTTTTTTTTAAAAACTCAAAGCACAACAGGTTTTTAAATCAGCAAACCAGAGGAAAGTTACATAGCTAGTTTTGAATACTGGAAATGTTATTATTAATTCTCCATGAAATACATGAAAAATGTAGAATCAATGTTTCTAAAGCTTGCAGAGAGATGGTCAATGCTCTATCAATGAAACACCCAAATGTAGAAAGTAACTGAAGATATTACATACACTCATTTGAGTCAATGCTCAGGTTCTCAATGCTACTGCAAAAATAACTGACATAATTCTGCAAATTGGCACAGATATCAAGGAAGAGGCAAATATTGCTGAGAGCAAAAGTGAGATCAATACTGCAGACACCAAGGCACATCAGATACAAGGAGTGAAAACATCAGGGGAGAAAAGGGGGAAAGTAGTCAAGGTTTTGATAGTCAAGGCAAAAACATACTTCCAATGATCCCCTTACATAAAACTGCTATACTGCTTGCACTATACTTGAGTTATTACCCCACAATTTACCAAAATGCTTGGATAAATCTAATGGTGTGCACTTCCTACCAGAAATGAGCCACTGTAAATTGGTTACACTAGCAGGTATCACAAATATTCACTGAAGCCTCTATGCTCAATTTATACAGTACCGCAATTACTTGAACTTTCTGCAAACGCGAAGGAAATGCTTTTTGGCAACTTAGAGATAAAGCCATGGCTATGAATCATCAGAGCTGCATTTAGCTTTTGACTTAATGAACCAAATGACTGTGGGAACTGTCATTTTAAAATTAATATGTTGTGCTTTAATGTACATCTCTGTGGAAGCATATTCTTAGCACATTAGTTGAAGGGCAGCTGTAACTATTGCCACAGACTGAGGATACAGAAAAAAGCTAATGACTATTTCAAGAAATAGCTAATTACTTCAAGTGTTCATTGTGCATTAATGTTGAACTGCACCCACTGATAAATCCTCTTCATAAGGTTCCTTTTAGCCTTAATGTAGGTCCTAACAGCATAGTACAATATTACACAATGAATGCAAATAGCACAATACTATGCTCAAGCTGAAATTCATAAGCTGATTTTAGCAGACCGTGTTACTGGCCAAAGACAACAGATTCCCTTAAATTATTCAATCATAATTAGGTCATGTAGCGACAATGGCACTTTTTCCAACACTTTTCCTTCAGCTACAATTGACGAAGCTCCTATGATTGATCCCGAGAATCAAGACTTTCAAAAGTACACTGACATTCAGAACTATCTTCTAACTTTTTCTTTTTCAATATTTTTATTAATTTCTACATAGAATACAGAGTTCAAGAAAATACATATAAAACAAAAGATATAATACCAAATACATTATATTTGAATCACATTGAAGAACTCCTTACCCTATATTCATGTAGATTAGATTAATTCGTATGTTGAGATATGAATAATTTTTTATATATATTGGGGAAAAAAACTTTATCAGATAGTGAAATATGACAGCATCTGTACTTTAACGGGAAATCAAAGGATTTGAAAATAATTCAAAAATGGTCCCGACAAATTTTGAAAATCTTGGTTAGATTCAGAAATTGAACGAATCTTTTCTAAATTTAAGCATGCCATAACGTCTCATAACCACTGAGCGTGATTAGGCAGAGTAGCATCCTTCCATTTAAGCAAGAGCGCCCTCCTAGCCATAAGCGAGATAAAAGCCAGAATGTGCAAGTTAGATATCTTCAAAATGATATCTTTCCCTCCAACAATACCAAATAAGGCTGTCAAAGGATTAGGCTTAAAATTTACTTTAAAAAGTACAGAAAAAGTTTGGAATACTTCCTTCCAATGTTTTTTCAAGACTTGGGCATGTCCAAAACATATGACTGAATGAAGCCACATCTTCTAACTTTAAAACAAATCCAAATACATTATTTCTGTGGTCTACAATCCATTGGCAGGTCTCTAACAAACTTATTCATTAAAGGCTCCAACTTCCAAAGTCAGAAAGTCTACATCCTACTTGCACATGAGAAAATCAATGCTCTAATCCACAGCATTTTCTCTGTTATCATTCCTATTACCGTAGTATAGATCTGACCTTTTCTTTTAAGATCGTGCACACACATTAGGCATTGAGAAGCTATGTAAATTAGCTAAAGACCACAAGACAAAACGATATAGGAGCATAATTAGGCCTTTTGGCCCATCAAAGTCTGCTCTGATCCATTTTCCCTCTCAGCCCCAATCTCCTGCCTTTTCCAACCCCCTCCCCTAATATCCCTTCATGCCCTGAACAATCAAGAACCTATCAACCTCTGCCTCAAATATTCATAAAGACTTGGCTTCCACAGCTGCCTGTGGGTATGAATTCCACAGATTCACCACCATCTGGGAAATTCCACCTCATCTCTATTCTAAATGGTTGTCCCTCTATTCTGAGGCTGTCCCCTCTGGTCTTAGACTCCCCCACAATAGGAAACAACCACTCCACATCCACTCTTATCAAGGCCTTTCAACATTCGATAAGTTTCAATGAGATCCCCTCTCATTTTTCTGAATTCAAGTGAGTACAGGCCCAGAGTCAACAAACAATCGATAAGCCTTTCAATCCTGGAATCATTTTTGTGAATCTCCTTTAAACCCTCTCCAACGTCAACACATCCTTTCTTAGATAAGGGGCCCTCAACTGCTCACAACACTCGAGTGAGGCCTCAACAGTGCATTATAAAGCCTCAACATTATATCCTTGTTTTTATATTCTAGTCCTCTCAAAATGAATGCTAACATTGCATTTGTCTTCCTCACTCCCATCTCAACTTGCTAATTAACCTTTAGGGAATCCTGCACAAGGACTCCCAAGTCTCTTTGCACCTTGGATTTTTCAATTTTCTCTCCATTTAAAAATAAAAATGTAGACTATTTTCTTCAACCAAAGTGCATGGCCATACACTTCCTGACACTGTATTCCATCTGCCACTTCTTTGTCCATTCTCCTATTCTGTCCAAGTCTTTCAGTAGCCTCTCTGCTTCCTCAACACAACCTGCTCCTCCACATCCTTTTGTATCCTCTGCAAATTTGGCCACAAAGCCATCGATTCCATCGGCCAAATCATTGACATATAATGTAAAAAGAATCAGTCCCAACAGGCCCCTGTGGAACACCACTAGTCATTGGTAATCAAACGGAAAAGGTTCCCTTTATTCCCACTCCTTGCCCCATGCTGATCAGCCAATGCTCTATGCATGCTATTATCTCTCCTGTAATACCATGGACTCTTAACTTGTTAAGCAGCCTCATGTGTGGCACCTTGTCAAAGGCCTTCTGAAAATCCAAGTACACAACATCCACTGATTCTACTTTGTCTATCCTGCTTGTTATTTCCTCAAGGAATTCTAACAGATTTGTCAGGCAAGATTTTCCCTTAAGGAAACCATGTTGACTATGGCCTCTAAGTACCCTGAAACTATATCCTTAATAGTCAACTCCAACATCTTCCCAACTACAGAGGTCAGACTAACTAGCCTATTATGTCCTTTTATCTGCCCCTCTCCCTTCCTGAAGAGTAGAGTTACAGCTGCAAATTTCCAGTCCTCTGGAACCATTCCAGAATCTAATAAAAGATCATTACTAATGCCTCCACAATCTCTTCAGCTATCTCTTTCAGAATGCTAGGGTGTACACGATCTGGTCTAGGTGACTTGTCTACCTGCAGACCTTTCAGTTTGCCAAGCACCTTTTCCCTAGTTCTGGCAACTTCACTCACTTCTGCCCTGACACTCTCAAACTTCCGGCATTCTGCTAGTGTGTTCTACAGTGAAGACTGATGCAAAATGCTTATTCAGTTCGCCCATCATTTCCTTATCCTCTAGTACTACCTCTCCAGTGTCATTTTCCAGTAGTCCAAAGATAACAATGGCAGCAGAAAAAATATGTAGTTACCAGCAAGCTAGACAGAGCTCATATGTATTACATTAAAATTAAGTTATTACCTTAAGTGGTAAAATGTAGACCAAATAATGTAAAGAGACTGGAAAAATACATAAGAAAATTTACACTAGTAGCAGGCAGAAAATGATAATGGGAGCTTTCAACTACATCCAAATAAGCTAAGAGACAAAAGAAACCAAAAGGAGGAAATGAAGTAGACTGGTCAATCAATGTGTTCAGCACTCCCAAAGTAAACACTTCATGTGCTGAAAATTTAACCAAGTACTTTAAATATTCAAAAAAATTACACAAAAAGCAAAATATGCTGGTAATTCACAGCTGGCTAAGCAATGCTATTTTCACTCATTGGAACCTATAAAACATAGTGGCTATGTCTCCACTACCCCACTCCCCCCCAAGTCTTTCCCGGTAGAATACAGAGTTCACAACATGAAAAATTACTGATCTGAAATGTTAACTCTCTACCTCTCCACAGATGCTGCCTGACCTGCTGAGAATTAATAGCACTTTCTGCTCAATACAAGAATCCTTTTTCACCTAAAAGTAAGGCGTCTCTCCCTCCCCGGATTAATGTTACAAATGAGGTCCTCTACTTGGGTATTAAAGTTAATACTTCCCTATCATCTGTGGCTAAAACAAATTACTCTTTAATTTTGAAAAAAAAATTAGAAGATATTAATATAGATGGAGACGCCTGCCAGCACCAGTCCCAGCCCGTATATCAGTCATTAAAATGAACATCTTACCCTGCATTAATTTTATCAGCTCAATGATCTCACTTGTGCCTCCAGCAGGATTTTGGCAAAAACTGGACTCCTTACTATGATACTATGCTTGGAACAGTAAACGACCCAATATAAAGTGGTCAGCTCTACAATTCAAAAAGTCAGATGGGGGATTGGCATGTCCAAATTTTAAACTATTTCACTGGGCATTTGTACTAAATGTATTTGTGGTGCTTTTTTTTTCTATTTTCTTTCTTTACCAAAAGGCTTTTCTTGGTAGTGGGTTCAGATTTTTAAATATAATAATAAAATTATTACTTTTCAATATTATGATTCAATTTAATTTACATGAATACAGGGTAATAAATCTATAAGTGTGATTCACATATATTGTAATTGATATGATATACATCCTCCTGTACTCTGTATTCTTTTTTGTTAGTAATCAATAAAAATATTGAAAAAGATAAAAGTATTAGCTACTGGATGGAGGAGGATAAAATTTCGTCAAGGAAAAATATAGAACAAGCACCAATAAGGTTGAAGTACTTTCTCCTTATAGGTATGTCTACCAGAAAATGTGATTTGTATTACAGTCCAATTTTAACCCATATGCTACAAGTGTTTAGAGCAGCAGAAAAATACCTAAAATTTAAAAGTGTATGGTGTAAATCATCTTCATTAAGGAACAATAATCATCCTCTATCTGGGGGGGGGGGGGGGGAACCATTCACTAACAGAACTTGGGAGGATAAAGGTATTACTACTCTTCAAGATATTAATGGGGCAAGTACTATCCTTAGCTTTGGCTTAGAACTGGTATCTCGATATAATATTGATAAACACTTTCTTTTCTTCTACTTTAGAGTAAGATCAGCTTGTAAAGTCTACGGGGTTCCCGGGAGTTAGATTTAAAGGACCATCCCATTTTAAGTTGGATACAGAGTGCTCCAAGACAGATACTGTCATATATCTATGATAAATTTAACTCCCAGAAATATATGCCCACATCAGGAATCAAAGCCTGGGATAGGGACATATCTGAATTGGGACAAGAAGCCTGAATCATTGTTATATACACTTGAAATTTTGTCAATAAGAGCATATCTAACACCAAGAATTAGACATCAAATGGGACTGGTTCCTGACCCATATTGCTCATTTTGCCCCCACAGAACCACTGGCTCTTTTATACATGTTGTATGGGAATGTCCAGGGGTTTTTGGTTTGTGGGGGAAGATTATCAGTACTCTTATAGAACTAACGGGGGTACAATTACCAATGGACCCCACTGTACATCTTCTAAATGATGACTCCCACCTTTCCCTTATGGAAAAAACACGCAAAATCTGGCTGGCAGGCCTGACTGCAGCTAAGGAGATTGTAGTCCAGCGTTGGAAACCTCCTCATGATATTTCAAGTACTCACTGGCTTCAGAGCTTTTTGGACATTTCTTACCTGGAATTATCATCAGCAAGAGTAAATGATGCACGACCAAACACAATCTTAATGTGGACAAATTTGATATCTAACTTAAAAGATCTTCTGTTAAAATAGGAATGCTCTGTCTGTGTATGCACTACTATTTGGATGGTGGAGGGGAGAGGGGTGGGGGGGAGAGAGGGGTGGAAGGGGGACGGCAATGAGGGTTGGGGGGTGGCTGGGTTGAACAGTCAAAATGTAATCTGCAACTGGTTGCATTCAATGCAATTTGTTGGTGTTGCAATAAAAATTAGTGATACAAAAAAAGAATCCTTTTTCACCTGAGTACTTCAGCACTTTGTTTTTCTTTCAGATTTCAGTATCTCTAGTTATTTGCCTTCAGATTCCTTTTTCACCATGCATATGAAAAACAAATATTGCTGGTTCTTAGAAAGGATGTTGTGCCAGAGTCATTTGGACAAAAAGAGCAGAACTGTAGTGGCATTGGTAAACTAGTTATGGTTCAGGTAACACAAGACTGACAAAAGTTATACAGTAATCAACTTCAAATGATAAGGAAATGAGGGTGGAATGGAACTAGTTTAAAAAGAAAGGAACAAAGGACTGAAAAAATGCCAAAAAATTAAAAGGATATTCAATAAATTTCAGAATTTATTTTTCTTAAATAATTTAAAGGCAAAAACAAGCAGTCTAATAAAAGAGAAAATAGAATCTGAAGGCAACTTCTTATACAAAATTCATCTTGCAGTGGATGCATTCCCTCTGTAAACAGTCTTTCAACTGGTTTCAATGTTTTCAATCACTGCAATACATTTTTCAATTCCACATGGGTCAAGAATTATTTTGTATAATTGATGCATCCGTACTGCTACTTGTCCATTAACTTCTAAAAATGACTGATCACCAAGTCACCATTCTGAAACTTTACTTTGTCACCAAACAATTGATACTTGAGCGTACAATCATCACAGCGATATTTGATTCTGCGCTTCGCGCTCCCTGCAGTACAAATTGAAGTAAATATAAAGATTTTAATTATAAATCATAATTAGAAAATAGAAAAGGGAAAGTAAGGTAGTGCAAGTCAGGTCCGGATATTTGGAAGGTACGGCCCAGATCCGGGTCAGGATCTGTTTAGCAGTCTTATCACAGTTGGAAAGAAGCTGTTCCCAAATCTGGCCGTACAAATCTTCATGCTCCTGGACCTTCTCCCGGAGGGAAGAGGGACAAAAAGTGTGTTGGCTGGGTGGGTCGTGTCCTTGATTATCCTGGCAGCACTGCTCCGACAGCGTGCGGTGTAAAGTGAGTCCAAAGATGGAAGATTGGTTTGTGTGATGTCCTGGGCTATGTTCACGATCTTCTGCAGCTTCTTCGGTCTTGGACAGGACAACTTCCATACCAGGTTGTGATGCACCCTAGAAGAATGCTTTCTACAGCACACCTATAAAAATTAGTGAGGGTTTTAGGGGACAGGCCAAATTTCTTCAGCTTTCTCAGGAAGTAAAGGTGCTGGTGGGCCTTCTTGGCAGTGGACTCTGCTTGGTTAGACCAAGTCAGGTCATTTGTGATATTCACCCAGAGGAACTTAAAGCTTTTGACCTGTTCCACCTGCGCACCACCGATGTAGATGGGGTTGTGTGGTCTGCTACTCCTTCTGAAGTCAACAACCAATTCCTTTGTCTTGCTGACATTGAGGGATAAGTTATTGTCTTCGTACCATGCCACCAGGTTCTTAATTTCCTCTCTGTACTCACTCATCATTACCCAAGATATGGCCTACAATTGTGGTGTCATCAGCAAACTTATATATTGAGTTCGATGGAAACTTGGCTACCCAATTATGGGTATACAGTGAGTACAGCGGGGGCTGAGTACACAGCCTTGTGGGGCACCGGTGCTCAGTGATTGTAGAGGAGAGCTTGTCCCCTATTTTTACAGCCTGGGTCCTGTCTGTGATGAAGTTGAAGATCCAGCTGCAGATCTGAGTGCTAAGACCCAGGTTCCGGAGCTTAGGAATCAGTTTATTTGGAATGATGGTATTAAAGGCAGAGCTGTAGTCAATAAAAAGGAGCCTTACATATGCGTCTTTATGCTCCAGGTGGTCTAAGGAGGAATATAGTGCCAGAGAGATGGCATCTGCCATTGACCTGTTGCTCCGGTTGGCGAATTGCAAAACGTCGAGGTTGACCGGTAGGTTATGGTTGATGTGTGCCATAACCAATCGCTGGAAGCACTTCATAGCAATTGATGTCAGAGCCACAGGTCGATAGTCATTCAGGCATGCCACCTTGCCTTTCTTCAGCACCTGGATTATTGTTGCCTTCTTAAAACACAAGGGGATCTTAGACTGAAGCAGGGAGCAGTTGAAGATGTCAGCAAACACTCCAGCTAGCTCACTTGCACAGGCCCGGAGAACCCAGGATGCCATCTGGGCCCGTCGCCTTCCTTGGGTTTATCTTCAGGGAGGCTCTTCTAACGTCTTCCTCGGTGACAGTGACAGGGGAGGCTCCGCTGCCACTTTCAACTGTCGGGGGCCCGGGCTGCCGGCTGAAACAAGTCCGTGAACTGTGTCACGGTTGCGGAGGCCTCCACTCCAGCTGAGCCCCGGGCTCGATTTTCGAGGTCGGTGGCGGAGGCCTCACTTCCGGCAGCTGTGGACGGCCACCAACGGGGTTCTACGGTGGTCGCTCCGGGGAAGCACCTGGGGCACCTTGAGGTCTCTGACGTCACTTTTGTGTGGTCGTCCGCTTCAGAGAGGTGCTGGTCGGAATGGGCCGCGTCTCCAGGCGCTCTGACACGGTAGCAGGCCGCGGATCTCTGGGAACGTGGTGGACCTGACAAGGCCTCGATGATCGGGTCCAGGTGCGGCCTGGAGTTGAAGCAATTCTGGCGCATCGATGATCTCCAGCTGGGTCAGTAACTTCGCTAGGGTGTTGTTGATCTTGCTAGATGTAGCAAATTGGAGGTTTAGAAGGGTTTCTCGGGTACAGGAAAGTGTAGAGGGCAGTTCGGGACAGCACGCGCAGAGTCGCCAGATACCGGCGCCATCTTAATGACCCAAATGGATTTCAATATCCTCCTCTTCTGATATTTTCTTTGAAGTTCAAAAGTTCTTTACTATTTCAGTTTATTCTCATTTGATTTAGTTTCATTCTAATTCTACATTTAACAATATTTTATCTTGTTTCCTTCTCTACCATTGACACTATTTGTCTATCTACTTCGTGACAAGATGGGTCAGCTGACCAATGTTTACCAGATCCCATGTGTAGCATTAATATTCATGGATAATTTGATCATAGTTACAGCAATTTGCAGCACAAATATTAAGCAATGTTGATTGTGAGAATAAAAGCTTAATAATGTCATTTGGCACAAAACACCCCGCTACAGCAATTTCAGGAATAGTAAATTGCTCAGTGTGTGCCATCTGATGTGGAAATTCCCATTAATCACTGCACAACTGTAGTTACTTGCTATATGCAAGACGTTACTTAAATATTTAGACCAACACCACTAAGCTCATCTTTCAGAATGTATAATGAAGCTTGAATTGATCTCTAGGGTCAGTAAATCTAAGTTTTGCATCTTTGGTTTTTAAACACCATGAAGTGGCAGAAGGAATTCAATCCAGATAAGTGCGAGGTGGTTCATTTTGGTTGGTCAAATATGATGGCAGAATATAGCATTAATGGCAAGACTCTTGGCAGTGTGGAGGATCAGAGGGATCTTGGGGTCCGAGTCCATAGGACACTCAAAGCTGCTAAGCAGGTTGACTCTGTGGTTAAGAAGACGTATGGTGTATTGGCCTTCATCAATCGTGGAATTAAATTTAGGAGCCGAGAGGTAATGTTGCAGTTATATAGGACCCTGGTCAGACCCCACTTGGAGTACTGTGCTCAGTTCTGGTCGCCTCACTACAGGAAGGACGTGGAAACCATAGAAAGGGTGCAGAGGAGATTTACAAGGATGTTGCTTGGATTGGGGAGCATGCTTTATGAGAATAGGTTGAGTGAACTTGGCCTTTTCTCCTTGGAGTGACGGAGGATGAGAGGTGACCTGATAGAGGTGTACAAGATGATGAGAGGCATTGGTTGTGTGGATAGTCAGAGGCTTTTTCCCAGGGCTGAAATAGCTAGCATGAGAGGGCACAGTTTTAAGGTGCTTGGAATTAGGTACAGAAGAGATGTGAGGGGTAAGTTTTTTTAAACAGAGTGGTGAGTGCATGGAATGGGCTGCCGGTGGTGGAGGCGGAAACGATAGGGTCTTTCTTAAGAGACTCCTGGATGACTACATGGAGGTTAGAAAAATAGGGGGCTAAGGGGTAAAGCCTAGGTTGTTCTAAGGTAGGGACATGTTTGGCACAGTTTTGTGGGCCGAAGGGCCTGTATTGTATTTTTTCTATGAATTTGTTAATTTAAGATATCCTGAAATCCAGTCTAAAGTAACTAGAATACAAGAGAAATGCAAAAAGCTGCAGACGCTGTATTCCGGATCAAGAAACAAACTACTGGAGGAACCCAGGTTGAGAAACATCTGGGGAAGGAAAGGACTCCACTAACGTTTTGGATTGAGACCCTGCATCAGACTAAGAGTAGACAGGGCTGAACAATTAATTCTCCAACTTCTGGTAATTCCCTCCCTCTCCCTTCCCCCATCCCAGTTTCACTCTGCCTCCTCCTCCCCTCATGGTTCTGCCTCCTTCTACTAACCATAGTGCTTTCCTCGTACATTCCTTCTTCACCTTTCCTACCTATCCTCTCCCCCACCCCTTGATCTTTCCTCTTACTGGTTTTTCACCTGGCACCTACCAGCCTTCTCCTTCCCACCCTCCCCCCACTTTCTTTATAGGGCCCCTGCCCCCTCCTTCTTCAGTCCTGACGAAGGTTCTGGGCCCACAACGTTGACTGCTCGTTTCCACGGATGCTGCCCGACCTGCTGAGTTCCTCCAGCTTGTTTGTACGTGTTGCTATAGCTGTTCTGTTTGGAGGGAGGTGGAGTGAGAGCAGAAACCTGGCAAATGATGAAAATGCACAAGGGCTACATCAAGCACAGAAATGGCATGCTTCCTGGAAAAAAGGAACATTTCAAATGATCTGGAACAGAAGACATCATCTTGAGAGCACATGTCTGAGTGAAGAAAATGGAGGAAAGATGGCCATAATTTTACAGGACACAGAATAGGAAGATATGTAGTCAAGGTAGCTGTGGAAATCAGTGGGTTTTGTCATACAGTAAATGTCAGTGAATAGCTTGTCTCCAGAGATGGAAACAGATTGAGAAAAGGGGGGGGGGAGGGGGGAGTGTCAGAAATGTCCCAAGTGAATTTGAAAATAAGATGCAAATTAGCAGAAAATGAACACTGCATGAGAATAGAAAATAGCACCATTGCAGTTGTCTGTGGAACAGAGAAAGAGATGGGGAGTAGCACCCGGAACAAATTTACAATAGCTACCCTGCAGAGCCAACAAAAAGACATAGCTATGTCCCAAACCAGTGTTCATAGCTACTTAGGCTACGTCCACACTAGACCAGATAACTTTGAAAATGCTGGTTTCACGTAAAAATGATAGGTGTCCACACCAAGCATTTTTGAAAATACCTCCTTCCACATTAAAACTGGTATTTGGGCTAATCTTCTCCTACTGGGCATACGCAGGACACACCTACAGAAAACAAGCGACATGTTTGGTGTCGAATCTCGCTGTGTAAGTGCACGTTTGTGCAGTTACAGACTAGAAAAACTTAAAAGGAAATTGCCAAACGACAGACAGCTGTTGGCTCTCGCGCAGGAGGACTTAAAACAAAAAAAAACACAAATACTGGATCATATGGAGGCAACCGACAGGGAGTTCGCAGACAGTATGACCCGGCTGACAACAGACATTGAAAAACTGACTAACTCTGTTGCATTAAAGGTATAAAACATGTCTGCATCAGTGTTTTTTTCCCCATACAATGTTACAGTGGGCTGTTACACATCTATTGTCAGAGAAGTAGTTGCATAAATAGGTAAACCGTTGTTCCTGTTAGAACTGTTCGCTGCTATCCCAATAATAAGCCCTGGATCACTAGTCACATCAAAGGCCTCCTAAACCAGAAGAAGAGGGCCTTTAAAGATGGTGATCGGTTGGAGCTTAAAAGAGTTCAGAAGGAACTCAGAGTACAGATAAGGGGGGCAAAGGAGCAGTATAGGAGGAAGCTAGAACAAAAGCTGCAGAAAAAAAGCATGAAGGAGGTGTGGGATGGGATGAAGATCATCACCGGATGCGGTGCAAAGCGGGGGGCAAACATAAGTGGAGATGTGGAGAAAGCGAACCAGCTGAACAACTTCTTCAATAGGTTCGACAGCACAATCTCATCCTCACCGCAGAACTCCACACCAGGCTTACTTCCCTCACAGGAAAATAGCCACTCACAGGAGACCTTGCCCACGCCCAGGATTACGGCTGCACAGGTGGAAGGTCAACTGAGGAAGATCTGTACCAGCAAGGCGGCGGGACCGGATGGAGTTTCCCCACGATTACTGAGGGCCTGTGCGACTGAGCTGGGAGAACCACTACAGCGCATCTTCAACATGAGCCTGGAGCAGAGAAGAGCACCCAGACAGTGGAAAACATCCTGTATTGTCCCGGTACCGAAGAAACCACAACCAAAGGAGTTGAATGACTTCAGACCTGTTGCCTTGACGTCGCACGTGATGAAGACCATGGAGCGGCTGATAATACAGAATCTGAGGCCACAAACCAGGCACGCCCGGGATCCTCTTCAGTTTGCGTATAAGGAGAAGGTGGGAGTGGAGGATGCTATCACGTATTTGCTGCACAAATCCCTCTCTCACCTAGATGGGGTCAGTGGTGCTGTGAGGATTACATTCCTGGACTTCTCTAGTGCCTTTAACACCATCCAGCCCAAGATCTTAAGGCACAAACTAATGGAGATGGGAGTAGACTCTCACATGGTGGATTGGATAGTGGACTACTTGACTGAGAGACCTCAGTATGTGCGGTTGGGAGACTGTAGGTCTGACACGGTGGTCAGCAGCACAGGAGCGCCGCAGGGGACCGTGCTCTCTCCGGTCCTGTTCACCCTGTACACATCAGACTTCCAATATAACTCAGAGTCCTGCCATGTGCAGAAGTTCGCTGACGACACGGCCATAGTGGGGTGTGTCAGGAATGGACAGGAGGAGGAGTATAGGAAACTGATACAGGACTTTGTGATATGGTGCAACTCAAACTACCTGCGTCTCAATATCACCAAGACCAAGGAGATGGTGGTGGACTTTAGGAGACCTAGGCCTCATATGGAGCCTGTGATCATTAATGGAGAATGTGTGGAGCAGGTTAAGACCTACAAGTATCTGGGAGTACAGTTAGACGAGAAGCTAGACTGGACTGCCAACACAGATGCCTTGTGCAGGAAGGCACAGAGTCGACTGTACTTCCTTAGAAGGTTGGCGTCATTCAATGTCTGTAGTGAGATGCTGAAGATGTTCTATAGGTCAGTTGTGGAGAGCGCCCTCTTCTTCGTGGTGGCGTGTTGGGGAGGAAGCATTAAGAAGAGGGACGCCTCACGTCTTAATAAGCTGGTAAGGAAGGCGGGCTCTGTCGTGGGCAAAGTACTGGAGAGTATAACACCGGCAGCTGAGCGAAGGGCGCTGAGTAGGCTACGGTCAATTATGGAAAACCCTGAACATCCTCTACATAGCACCATCCAGAGACAGAGAAGCAGTTTCAGCGACAGGTTGCTATCGATGCAATGCTCCTCAGACAGGATGAAGAGGTCAATACTCCCCAATGCCATTAGGCTTTACAATTCAACCGCCAGGAGTAAGATATGTTAAAGTGCCGGGGTTGATTGTATTTAATGTATCTAAGTAAACTACTTAAGAACTTTTTAAAAGCTATTATTAATGCTTTTTGAGAGAGTGATTTAGATGCATATCATATTTTTACTGAGTAATTTTATGTAATTAGTTTTGCTAAAACAAGTGTATGGGACATTGGAAAAAATGTTGAATTTCCCCATGGGGATGAATAAAGTATCTATCTATCTATCATATGAGCAAGGACAGAAAACAGAGAAAAGTGAGTATACTTATTTATTCAGTAAGTTATGGGTTAAAGTATTTGGTGAGTACATTTCTAACTCTTCTGGCTTCAGTCTCGTTGCCGTCTGTTCTGAAATGGTTAGGTTGTGTGTGAGGTTGCGTTCAAGAAAACAATGAAATGCCGCGCTGCCGCCAACATCTGTTCCAGCACATCATGACAGCGTTTTTAAAAAAATCTCCGGTTACCCCGTCCACACTGCTCTGCCCAATCAGATTTATACACTCTGGAGGGCGTTTTAGAAAAGCTCAGTTTTCGGGGGAGGAAAACACCGTTTCAGTGTGGACAGAGGGTCAAAACGAAGAGAAAAAGCTTCGGTTACGGATTTATCCGGTCTAATGTGGACATAGCCTTAGAATTGTTGGAAGTGAGAGGAATTAAAAAGTGAAGTTCTTCAGGGTAAAAACAAGTTAAGGGCTTTGAGACCTTGATAGAGGAATGTAAATGTATAAAGACTGGACATCCATAATGATGAGGTGGTGAGGTCTAAGGAATCAGAAATCGTCAAAATGGAATGCAAGGAGGGAACATAGAACAGTGCAGCACCATATAGGACCTTTGGCCCATGATGCTGTACCAACCTTTTAACCGACCAAGATCAGTTTAACCCTTCCCTCCCACAAACCCTTCCATGTGCCGATCGAGGAGTCTCTTAAATGTCCCTATGTATTTACCTCTACCACCACCCCAGCAATGCACTTACCACTTTGTGGGGAAAAAAACCTGCTTCTGATACCTCCTCCCCACCATACTTTCCTCTAATCCCCTTAAAAATGTCCTTTTATTTTATTTTATTTATTTAGCAATACAGCACGGAGAATGCCCTTACGGCCCTTCCAGCCACAATTAGCCGGCAATCCCGATTTTAACCCTAACCTAATCACAGGTCAATTTATAATGATCAATTAGCCTACCTGTATTGTGGGAGGAAACCCCATGTATACCACGGGGAGGGCACACAGACTCCTTGTAGATGACATTGAATTGAATTGACTACTTCTTACATCCTTCACATACATGAGAAGCAAAAATCTTTACGTTACATCTCTGTCTAAATATGCAATCATAGTAATTTATAATAAATAGAACAGTCAATATAACATAGAAATACAGTTGTGTCAGCGTGAGTTCATCAGTCTGATGACCTGGTGGAAGAAGCTGTCCCGGACTTGGTCCTGGCTTTTATGCTGCTGTACGGTTTCCCGATCGTAGCAGCTGGAATAGATTGTGGATGGGGTGACTCGGGTCCCTAATTATCCTTCGGGCCCTTTTTACACAACTGTTTCTGTAAATGTCCTGAATCATGGGAAGTTCACATCTACAGATGTGCTGGGCTGTCTGCACCACTCTCTACAGAATCCTGCGATTAAGGGAGGTACAGTTCCCATTCCAGGCAGTGATGCAGCCAGTCAGGATGCTCTCAATTGTGCCCCTGTAGAAAGTACTCAACTGTTTGAGGTGAAAGCAGCGCTGTTGTGCGTTTTTCACCAAACAGCTAGTGTGTACAGACCATGTGATGTTCTCAGTGATGTGGATGCTGAGGAACTTAAAGCTGTTCACCCTCTCAACCCCAGATCCATTGATGTCAATAGGGGTTAGCCCGGCTCCATTCCTCCTATAATCCACAACCAGCTCCTTTGTTTTTGTGACATTGAGGGAGAGGTTGTTTTCTTGACACCACTGTGTCAGAGATGACTTCCTCCCTGTAGGCCACCTCATTACTGTTTGAGGTAAGGCCATCGGCAAATGTAATTAGCAAATTAGAGATGTGGGTGGTGACACAGTAATGGGTATACAGGGAGTAAAGGAGGGGACTCAGTATGCAGCCCTGAGGGGCTCCTGTATTGAAAGTAAGAGGGGTAGAGCCCACTCTTACAAACTGCTGGTTACCTGACAGGAAGTCCAGGATCCAGCCGCACAAGGCAGGGTCAAGGACAAGGTCTCTGAGCTTCTTGTTGAGTCTGGATGGAACTATGGTGTTGAATGCTGAATTGTAGTCCAAGAACAGCATTCTCACATAAGCATCCTTCTTGTCCATATCGAAATTGAACTCCAAACTTCTCTAGTGCCTTTAACACCATCCAGCCCAAGATCTTAAGGCACAAACTAACGGAGATGGGAGTAGACTCTCACATGGTGGATTGGATAGTGGACTACTTGACAGATAGACCTCAGTATGTGCGGTTGGGAGACTGTAGGTCTGACACGGTGGTCAGCAGCACAGGGGCGCCGCAGGGAACCGTACTCTCTCCGGTCCTGTTCACCCTGTACACATCAGACTTCCAATATAACTCAGAGTCCTGCCATGTGCAGAAGTTCGCTGATGACACGGCCATAGTGGGGTGTGTCAGGAATGGACAGGAGGAGGAGTATAGGAAACTGATACAGGACTTTGTGATATGGTGCAACTCAAACTACCTGCGTCTCAATATCACCAAGACCAAGGAGATGGTGGTGGACTTTAGGAGATCTAGGCCTCATATGGAGCCAGTGATCATTAATGGAGAATGTGTGGAGCAGGTTAAGACCTACAAGTATCTGGGAGTACAGTTAGACGAGAAGCTTGACTGGACTGCCAACACAGATGCCTTGTGCAGGAAGGCACAGAGTCGAATGTACTTCCTAAGAAGGTTGGCGTCATTCAATGTCTGTAGTGAGATGCTGAAGATGTTCTATAGGTCAGTTGTGGAGAGCGCCCTCTTCTTTGTGGTGGCGTGTTGGGGAGGAAGCATTAAGAAGAGGGACGCCTCACGTCTTAATAAGCTGGTAAGGAAGGCGGGCTCTGTCGTGGGCAAAGTACTGGAGAGTTTAACATCGGTAGCTGAGCGAAGGGCGCTGAGTAGGCTACGGTCAATTATGGATAACTCTGAACATCCTCTACATAGCACCATCCAGAGACAGAGAAGCAGTTTCAGTGACAGGTTACTATCGATGCAATGCTCCTCAGACAGGATGAAGAGGTCAATACTCCCCAATGCCATTAGGCTTTACAATTCTACCGCCAGGACTTAAGAACTTTTTAAAAGCTATTATTAATGCTTTTTGAGATGGTGATTTAGATGCATATCATATTTTTTTACTGAGTTAAGTATTGTATGTAATTAGTTTTGCTACAACAAATGTATGGGACATTGGAAAAAAAGTTGAATTTCCCCATGGGGATGAATAAAGTATCTATCTATCTATCTAAACTCCAATGCCCCAAGCTGTAACAGCATCGTACTAACCACTACATTACCATGGCGCCCACAATGCCATCCTGAGAAAAGGGTGTTGGCTGTCCACTCTATGCCTCTTATCTTATACACTTCTATCAAGTCTCTTCTAATTCTCCTTCATTCCAAAGAGAAAAGCTGTAGCTCATTCAACCTTTTCTCAAAAGACATGTTCTCCAATCGAGGCATCATCCTAGTAAATCTTTTCTTTTTGATTCAGAACAAGAAGGCAGCGGGACAGCACCTAAGGATTTCCAGCAGGAAGACATTTTGAGTTCTCGGGGGAAGAGAGAGGCCAGACTGCGCAGGCACGTGACGTCAGCCAGTTGAGCGTGAACAGTTTAAAAAGGGCAAGGAAACTGCAGAAGTTTTTGATTCGGAACAAGAAGGCAGCAGGACAGCACCTAAGGATTTCCAGCAGGAAGACATTTTGAGTTCTCGGGGGAAGAGAGAGGCCAGACTGCGCAGGCACGTGACGTCAGCCAGTTGAGCGTGAACAGTTTAAAAAGGGCAAGGAAACTGCAGAAGTTTTTGATTCGGAACAAGAAGGCAGCAGGACAGCACCTAAGGATTTCCAGCAGGAAGACATTTTGAGTTCACGGGGGAAGAGAGAGGCCAGACTGCGTAGGCGCGTAACGTCAGCCAGTTGAGCGTGAACAGTTTAAAAAGGCAGCCACATTCAGCAGGCAGCATTGGGAGCGGGCAGCAGAGTGAGAGGCAGCACAGTGAAAGGGCTTTGGCGGTAACAGGACGAGGTGAGGCAGTTGTTGATTGCAAAAGGAGGTAGTATGTGTGTAAGGCCAGTTTTCTGTGGGTGGTGTCAGATGTGGGAGGTCCTGGAGTCTCCCAGCATCCCGGAAGGCCACATCTGCACCCGGTGCATCAAGATACAACTCCTAAGGGACCATGTTAGGGAACTGGAGCTGCAGCTCGATCACCTTCGTCTGGTCAGGGAGAGTGAGGAGGTGAGAGAGAGGAGTACAGACAGGTGGTCACTCCGGGGCCATGGGGGACAGACAAGTGGGTCACAGTCAGGAGAGGGAAGGGGAAGAGTCAGGTACTAGAGAATACCCCTGTGGCTGTACTCCTTGACAATAAGTACTCCTGTTTGAGTACTGTTGGGGGGGGGGGGGGGGGGGGGTGGGTGTGAGAGAACAGCCTACCTGGGGGAAGCGACAGTGGCCATGCCTCCGGCACAGAGTCTGGCCCTGTGGCTCAGAAGGGTAGGGAAAGGAAGAGGAAGGCAGCAGTGATAGGGGACTCTATAGTCAGGGGGTCAGACAGGCGATTCTGTGGACGCAGGAAAGAAACTCAGATGGTAGTTTGCCTCCCAGGTGCCAGGGTCCAGGATGTTTCTGATCGCGTCCAAGATATCCTGCGGTGGGAGGGAGAACAGCCAGAGGTCGTGGTACATATCGGTACCAATGACATAGGCAGGAAAAGGGAAGAGGTCCTGAAAGAAGACTACAGGGAGTTAGGAAGGAAGTTGAAAAGCAGGACCTCAAAGGTAGTAATCTCAGGATTACTGCCTGTGCCACGCAACAGTGAGAATAGGAATAGAATGAGGTGGAGGATAAATGCGTGGCTGAGGGATTGGAGCAGGGGGCAGAGATTCAGATTTCTGGATCATTGGGACCTCTTTTGGGGCAGGTGTGACCTGTACAAAAAGGACAGGTTGCACTTGAATCCTAGGGAGACCAATATCCTGGCGGGCAGGTTTGGTAGAGCTTAGGGACCGTTTAAACTAGTTTGGCAGGGGGGGTGAGAATCAGAATGTGAGTGCGGGGATTAAGATAGAACGACAAGGGCATGATGCTAAGAGTTCTGAGTTGATGAAGAAGGACAGGCAGGGGACAAAACATAATTGTAGCCAATTAAAGGGGTTGAAATGTGTCTATTTCAATGTTAGGAGTATTAGGAACAAAGAGGATGAACTTAGAGCATGGATTAGTACGTGGAACTACGATGTTGTGGCCGTTACTGAAACTTGGTTGGAGGAAGGGCAGATTGGATGATGCAGGTCCTGGGGTTCAGGTGTTCTAAAAGGAATAGGATGGGAGGTAGAGGTGGGGTGGGGGGGAGGAGAGTGGCATTGCTGGTCAGGGATAGTACCACGGCTATAGAAAGGGAGGACGCTGCAGAGGGAGTGTCCACTGAGTAGGTGTGGGTGGAAGTCAGAAATAGGAAGGGATCAATCACTGTGCTGGGAGTAGTCTATAGGCCCCCAAATAGCCCTCGGGACACCGAGGAGCAGATAAGTAGGCAGATTTTAGAATGGTGCAGGAAATACAGGGTAGTAGTTATGGGTGATTTCAACTTCCCTCATATTGACTGCCACCTCCTGAGTGCAAGGGGGATAGATGGGGCTGAATTTGTCAGGTGTGATCAAAAAGGATTCCTGACAGTATGTGGACCGGCCAATGACAGGAGAGGCTATACTGGATCTAGTTCTGGGTAATGAACCTGGTCAGGTGACAGACCTCTTAGTGGGGGAGCATTTTGGTGAGAGTGACCACAACTCCCTTAGCTTCAGCATAGCTATGGAAAGGGATAAAATCAGATGAAATGGTAAAGTGCTTAACTGGGGAAGGGCTAACTTTGAAGGGATGAGGCAGAAAGCACAGAAGTAATGTGGGAGAAGTTTAGGGACCACTTAAGCTGGGTTCAGAATGGTAGGAAAAGGGAACCGTGGCTGACGAAACACGTGAGGCAACTCATCAAGAGGAAAAAGGAAGCATATGTTAGATGCAATGTGGAAATTATGGAAGTAGTAGTGCTGGATCTTCTTAAAAACATCAAGATTGATAAATCCCCAGTGCCGGATATGATACACCCCAGGTTGTTGTGGGAATTGAGAGAAGAGATCGCAGGAGCATTAGCTATGACCTTTGAATCCTCTTTGGCTGCAGGGGAAGTGCTGGAGGACTGGAAAATCGCAAATATAGTTCCCTTGTTTAAAAAAGGTAATAGGGAGAAACCTGGGAACTATAGACCGGTGAGTCTTACATCGGTGACCTGCAAACTACTGGAAAGGATTTTTAAGGATAGGATCTACAAGCATTTGGAGTAGTACAGTCTACTCATGGATAGTCAACATGGCTTTGTGAAGGGAAGATTGTGCCTCACAAGCCTGATTGAGTTTTTTGAAGAGGTAACAAAAGAAATTGATGAGGGTAGGACAGTGGATGTGGTCTACATGAACTTTAGCAAAGCATTTGACAAGGTCCCTCATGAGAGACTCATGCAGAAAGTCATGAGGCATGGGATAAGTGGAACCTTGGCTGCTTGGATAAAAAATTGGCTTAAAGGACGAAAGCAGAGGGTAATTGTGGAAGGAAAGTATTCTGCCTGGCGGTCGATGACTAGTGGAGTGCTGCAAGGATCTGTCCTGGGACCCCTGCTATTTGTGACTTTTATAAATGACCTGGATTTAAAGGCAGAAGGATGGGTGAGTAAGTTTGCAGATGACACAAAGATTGGAGGAGTTATGGATGGAGTTGCAGGTTGTCGAAGGTTACAAGTGGATATAGACAGGCTGCAGACTTGGGCAGAAAAATGGCAGATGGAGTTCAATCCGGACAAGTGTGAGGTGATGCATTTTGGAAGGACAAACCAGAAGACTGAGCACAGGATTAATGGTTAGTTACTTAAGAGTGTGGTTGAACAAAGGGACCTTGGGGTTCAAATCCATACATCCCTCAAGGTCGCTGCACAGGTTGATAGGATAGTTAAGGCGGCCTATTGGATGCTAGGCTTCATTAACAGGGGAATTGAGTTCAAGAGTAGAGAGGTCATGTTGCAACTCTACAAATCTCTGGTGAGACCGCACTTAGAGTATTGTGTTCAATTCTGGTCACCTCATTATAGGAAGGATGTTGAAGCTATGGAGAGGGTGCAGAGGAGATTTACCAGGATATTGCCTGGTTTGGAGAGCAAGTCATATGAAGCAAGGTTAGCAGAGCTGGGACATTTCTCTTTGGAGTGTAGAAGAATGAGAGGGGACTTGATAGAGGTCTACAAGATTATGAGAGGCATAGATAGGGTGGATAGTCAGTACCTGTTTTCCAGGGCACCAATAGCAAACACCAGAGGGCATACGTACAAAATTAAGGGAGGGAAGTTTAGGGGAGACATCAGGGGTAAGTTTTTTTTTAAAACACAGAGGGTGGTGAGTGCCTGGAATGACTTGCCAGGGATGGTGGTAGAGGCTAAAACATTAGGGGTATTTAAGAGCCTCTTGGACAGGCACATGGATGAAAGAAAAATAGAGGGTTATGGGGTAGTGTGGGTTTAGTACTTTTTAAAAAAGGATTATATGGGTCGTCACAACATGGAGGGCTGAAGGGCCTGTACTGTGCTGTAGTCTTCTATGGTTCTATGCATCCTCTCTACAGTTTCTACATTTTACCTATGATGGGGTGACCACAGCTGAACACAATACTTCAAGTGTGGTCTGACCAGTTTTATATAGTTATAACATTACCTCGCGACTCTTGAACTTAATCCCCTAACTAACAATGGCCTACACACCATATGCCTTCTTAACCACAAAATTAATTTGCACAGCAACTTTGAAGGATCCATGGTCCACACTACCAAGAATCCTGCCTTTAACTTTGCACTCTACCTTGAAGTTCGACCTCCCAAAGTGTATCATTTGCTACTTTTCTGAATCGAACTCCATCTGCCAATTCTCAACCCTGTCAACTTCCCATTGGAAGCTACAACCTTCTATACTTTCCAGAAAAACCACCAACCTTTGTGTCATCTGTAAACTTACTAGCCCACCCTTACACTTCCTCATCTAAGTCATTTATAAAAATCACAAAGAGCAGAGGTCCCAAAATAGATCCTTGTGATACACCACTGGTCACAGACCTTCAAGCACAATACGCTCCATTTATTGTGCCCTCTGTAGGCAAGCCAATTCTAAATCCACACAGCCAAGTTTCCCTCAGTCTCGTCTCTGCAAGCTTTCTTAATGAGCCTACCATAAGGGGAAGGGAATGGAAAAGGACAGAGGCAAAGTTCAGTGGGGCAAGAACAAGAAGAAAGAATGAGCCTATCAGGATCTTGAGCGAAGTGTAACAACTAGTATAAACAATCACTCGATGCAATTTGTTTTCATTTAAAAATATTAGAATAAATCTAATGATGCATACGACTTCCATTAATCAAGCAGTTATTCAAGTCTGAGAGGTAGTAACATCTTACTAGTTTGGTTAAAAAAAAAAGATACTATAACTTATTTTTGAAAAGAAACTTAACCGTTGTACATTTGAGTACAGAGAATATGCAGCACCACCTAATGGTAAAATTAAAATATACCCAAGACAGGCTTGTGTTTAAAAAAGAGCATCCTTCTATTAATCTCCATTCTAGCTTTTTATGCAAAGAACAGGACAGCAAACAGTACAAGAGTACAAGATATTACTTTTACAATGGGACTCAATGGGTTGCAGTACCATGGACTAGTGAACAGCTAAATGACAATAGTTAAGAGAGACACACTGATGAATAGCAAGAATGGAAATGGAAACACATTGTGGAGCATCTAGTGATCAATATGAGGATCACTGGGTATTCCACATGCAGGCATCACTCAATTGATGCATTTATTGATTCTATTTATTCTTTAATATAATGTACTCATTAAGGTACACATCCTTGATACACTTTGGATAGTCTTGATGGCAGAGTACAAAGAACACAGATACCTCTAAATTGGTGTGCAAGGTGATAGGGTGGATAAAGTGTACAGATTTTTGGCCTTCATTAGTTAAGGGATTGAGTTCAAGAGTCGCAAGGTAATATTGTAGCTCTACAAAACTCATGTTAGATCATAGAGTACTGCGTTCAATTCTGGTCACCTCATTATAGGAAAGATATGGAAGCTTTCAAGAGTGGAGAAGAGAATGCTGTATGAAGAAAGAGCGAATTAGGGCTTTTCCCTTTTGAGCAAGGGAGGAAACTTGACAGGGGTTTACAAGACCTCTAGGCATGGAGAGAGCTGACAGCCAGCACCCTTTTCCCAGGATGGTAATGGCTAAACAAGGACATACTTATAAGGTGACTGGAGGAAAGTAGAGGGGGATGTCAAACGTAGTTTTTTAAAAAAACACAGGAGTGGTAAGTGCATGGAACACCTTGCCAGAGTTGATGGCAGAGGCAAATCCATTAGTGACATTCAGAATACTCTTAGATAGCACATGAATGAAAGAAAGGATTATGTGGGAGGGAAGGGGGTTAGATTGTTCTTGGAGTAGGTTAAAAATTGGGACAACATGAGCCAAAGGGCCAGTATGTGCTGTAATATTCTGTTATATCCAATCTCTTCCCATTACTAAAGTCCTACAATACAGGCACCATTTTCGTGAATCTCTCCAGCAGCATTTGAATAGGTCATTCAACCCAACTGGTCCATGCTGAACACAGCATCCTCCCTAGTGCCGAAGGTCTGGCAGTGTGGGTGCTTTCAGCAAACCATGCATCTATACTCCCATGTCCCACCATTGAAAAATAATCAGGGCCCTGCCATGCCCTGCATAGATCCTATCCCTGCTATGCTCTTGAGCAATCAAACACTCCAGTCTTGTCAGACTTCATTTCAGAAAATCTAAATCATCTGGTTGCCTTGCTCCTGCCTGCATACAGGCAGAGGTGAAGAGCAAGTCCAGGTGGTCACAGGAGACAGAGGAGCAGCTACAGGATTGCTTTGAGTCAGCAAACTGGGCAGTGTTCAAGAAGCCTGGATCTGAATGAATAAGCCATGGGTGTCAAGACATTCATGGGCGAGGGTGTCCCCACAATATCATCCAGTCTTCCCCAACCTTAAGCCCTGGATGAACCGAGATCTATAACCTGCTGAGAACTAGAACAGTGGTTTTCAGGTCTGGTGACCTATTAAATTGAAGAGGTCCAGGTACGACCTCTGGAAAGTCATCTCACATGCAAAGTGGCAATTACAGAACAGACAAACCACTGAAGGATATGCGACAGCTGTGGCAGGGCTTGAAAACTATCACTTCCTACAAAGTAGAATCAAGTGACATTTCTGTCAAGGCTTCACTACTAAACAAGCTCAACGCCTTTTATACTCACTCTGTCAAAACATGGAGGAACATTCACAACTCCCAGAGCTCCCAATGTTCCTGTATTTTCAGTCTTTGAGGCTGACATGAGAGCATTCTTAAGAAAATTAAGCCCACAGAAAGCAGCTGGTCCAGAATGGGTACCTGGCCAAGCACTAAAGACCTGTGCTAATCAACTGGCTGGAATATTCACTGATATCTTTAACCTCTAGCTTTGGCAGCCTGAGATACTCACCCGCTTTTGGAAGGCTCAATTATATGGGCGCCCAAGAAGAACATGGTAATCTGCCTCAATGACTATCATCTAGCACCACTTACATCCACTATGAAGGACTTTGAGAGGTTAGTGAAGAAACACATTAACTCCTGCCTGAAGAGCGACTTGGATCCACTTCAATTTGCCAAGAGTCACAACAGGTCAAAGTAGATGCCATTTCATTGGCTCTTCACTCAACCTTGGAACATCCAGACAATGAAGATGCACAAATCAGAATGTTCTTCATTGACTATAGCTCTGCATTCAATACCACCATCCCCTCAAAACTAATCAGTAAGTCCCAAGATCAAGGCCGCAATACCTCCTTGCGCAATTGGATCCATGATTTACTCAGATGCAGACCCTAGTCAGTTCAAATTGGCAACACCTCCTCCACAATCTCTATCAGCACAGGTGCACCACAAGGCTGTTGCTTGGCCCTTGCTCTACTTGCTTTACACTGAAGATTGAGATCCTAAGTACTGTTCCAAAACCATGTTTAAGTTTGCTGATGACACCACTGTTGTTGGCCAACTCAAAGGTAGTGACGAATCAGCGCATAGAAGGGAGACTGAAATTCTTGCTGAATTGTGCCAGAACAACCACATCTCACTCAATGTCAGCATAACCAAAGAGCTGACTACAGGATTATTGACTACAGGAAGAAGAAACCAGAGGTCCAGGAGTCATTCGTCATTAAACAATTTGCATGATCAATTCCGGCTGGACAAAATCAAGATTAGAATCCTTGGTTTATTTTTCTCTCCAAAATCCAGAGGCATGGAAACCAATTAAAGCAATCCTATAATACCTCAAATGAGTTCAGAAAGCTTGAAGTTTGCTCTACAGGAAGAAAGAAATGATTCCAAAATCCACAATTTGCAATAATTAAGACAATAGGAGTAGGCATGAAGTTCTACTGCCACCTCATGACACCCACTCAGGTTGTACACCAACCCTACAGGCAGATCATTGACATTCCTCCATCAACATGAGATACTCCTAGATTTCTAAACCTTGCAGCAATTGTTCATGACAAGCAGGAATAAGAATTAAACGCTAGTTTTGCCATTGAAACCCACGGCCCAACAATGAATTACAAACAATGCCTCTGGACTATAAAATACTTTTCCAAAAACTTCTAAATTGGTTATTGAAAGGCATTAAGTTCAACATTATGAATTCCTATTGTCCCCAGTTGCTCAGTCCAAAAAACAGAATGTATAGTGCTACTTTTCAACTTTTATAATTTTGTTTGTCACAGGCTTAAAATTCTTTATGAGTATAAACCCAAGACAATAACAATGATATTAGCTGATTCCAGCTAGTCTAATATGTCTAATCTTGGAAAATTAATTTGTAGCATTTCCAGTTGATAATGATATATTAAATTAAATCCAGAATACAAGATGAGAGCAACATTCATGGTAAGTTAGTTATAACATTGAGAACACGTGGAAAGGACAAACTCTCAGTCATACAATTTGGGACTTACTGCATCAAACATCTGTTTGATATACCGAGTTATACCAATTGTTACAACAATTGATTTTAAACTAAGATTAATGGTAAGATACAGCATTCACACATCAGAGTATCCTTAAAGATTTGTTATTACCTTATCAACATGTACAAACAAGCTGGATGAACTCAACAGGTCGGGCAGCATCCACTGAAAGAAGCAGTCGCTTCAGGCCCAGATCCTTCGTCAGGTCTGGAGGAGGAGGGGGCAGGGGCCCCATAAAGAAGGTGGGTGGAGGGTGGAAAACCAATCAGAGGAAAGATCAAGGGGTGGGGGAGGGGAAAGGCAGGAGCGGTGAAGAAGAAATCTTAGGGGAAAGCACTATGGGTAGAAAAAGAGGCAGAATCATGAGAGAGGTGATAGGCAGCTAGAAGAGGAGACAGAGTGAAAGTGGGATGGGGGAAGGGAGAGGGAGGGAATTACTGGAAGTTGGAGAATTCGATGTTCATACCAAGGGGCTGGAGATTACCCAGACGGTAGATGAGGTGTTGTTCCTCCAACCTGAGTTTGGCCTCCTCTACCGCTATGGTTGGTCTGATTGTTTGCTGTTGTGTGCTGGGGCAGCAGGCTGAGGGTAGCAGACACCAACAGAACCAACAAACTAATTCGTAAGGCCAGTGATGCTGTGGGGGTGGAACTGGACTCTCTGTCTGGGTGTCTGAAAAGAGGATGCTGTCCAAGTTGCATGCCATCTTGGACAATGACTCCCATCCACTCCATAATGTACTGGTTAGGCACAGGAGTACATTCAGCCAGAGACTCATTCCACCGAGATGTAACACTGAGCGTCATAGGAAGTCATTCCTGCCTGTGGCCATCAAACTTTACAACTCCTCCCTCGGAATGTCAGACACCCTGAGCCAATAGGCTGGTCCTGGACTTATTTCCACTTGGCATAATTTACCTATTATTATTTAATTATTTATGGTTTTATATTACTATATTTCTACACTATTCTTGGTTGGTGCGACTGTAACGAAACCCAATTTCCCTCGGGATCAATAAAGTATGTCTGTCTGTCTTTTCCACCCTCTCTCCCCCCACCTTCTTTATGGGGCCCCTGCCTCCTCCTCCTTCAGTCCTGACAAAGGGTCTGGGCCCAAAACATTGACTGTTCATTTCAACGGATGCTGCCCGACCTGCTGAGTTCATCCAGCTTGTTTGTATGTGTTGATTTGACCACAGCATCTGCAGTGTACTTTGTGTTATTACCTTATACTTTTGCCGAAGTTCTTCAGTATCCTGTTTCTCCACTTCCATAACACGACGTCGTTCTGTTGCATCATCTGCATAATCAAGCTACAATGAAGAAAAAATGTTTTCACAAAATGGATATTCTTCGTGGGTCAGATATATATAAACAAATATTAACACTTTCTTTGACTCATTTTAAATATGGAAGACGTTCCTTTGTGTTAAGTTCTCTTATTGTTTGTGGGATCGGGTCATCACTGACAAAAGTTAACTAGCATTCTGCATTGATCCTAATCTGATGTAGATAGCCATTCATGCTGCTAGGGAGCAAATTCCAGTGACAATTATGCCTACCAGTCTTGACCTTCAGGTCAAGAGTCTGGAAGGTATATCAAAGTCAGCTGAGCAAGTGTTAGCATAATCTATAGATGATACCTATTTAGTCATGCTGTTCAGAAGATGGAGATAATTATTTTACTGTAGAAGTAATTTTATTTGAGTTTTCAATTAGAACCAATTTTACACAAGTACAAATCATCCTGTTCTTTCCCCACTGCAGCTTTAAGTATTTTGCAGGCATTTCTCATAGAGGGAAAACATGAGAACTTTACTATCCAATTCTCAGAGCAAGATGGGTGAAGAAATCAAGGAAAGCAATATAGAAAGTCAAAGACAAATTCAAAAAATGTCTAATCTGGAACTTGAGGTTGTTATCCATTCATCATGCAACAAACTGTCTAAAGAAGTGAAAACCTGTATTTTTTTTTAAGCGACAACTCATCTCAATCTCATGTGTTTAAAAAAAGATACAGATCATACCAGAGATAATAGCTCATGTAGGTTGATTTCTCAAAGCTTGCTTGCAAATATTGTAAATTTAATGGGCTAAATTTCTTCAAGTGATGCAGCAGTATAAGGATTCTAAGACAATTCTATTATTGATTTTGCTCCAGATGCATATAATAATGTCAAAAAAAAAGCCTTACTTCAAAAGGAAGCATTATCATTTTACAGAGGCATAGATAATTAAAAGGAAACTAAAATTTAGGGGATACATTTCAAAGAAAAAAAGTTGGTTTAAAAAAATTCGTGAGATCTTCAAGGTGCAAGAAAATAGGCATCTGAAAGCCAAGGATGCAAATTGTTTAACATTCTTAGCCAAATAACTAAATGGATTTTTACTTGTCCTTTAAATTGGAAGCACAGCCCTAGCCATATTCTGATTTATATTTTTCTGGAAGAACTATGACTTGGCTTTCTAGCATGACAGAAATCTGCAATAAACAAATTCAAATTTAGTTTTATCGTGGGTTCAAATGTGCAGTAGTGTTCATAACCAGCCCCAACACTTCCTGAATGCAAGGGCAATGATGCCTCTTTGCCAGAAGTGTTCAATTTCTAGTCAAACCACTAGATGGAGTAGCATGCTGTGAGAAGCCTGAAAAATTCTTAAATGGCAACCAATGGAGTGATATAAAACTACTGCAATAGCAAACATAATATTGAGACAAACTGATGTTTTATTCTGTATCAATGACATTAAATGCCCCATATAACATTAATTTTTTTTTAATTCTCAGGAAATGAAATATTTATAATTTTAGTAGTCATTTCAAATCTTGATCATCAAGTAGAAATGATGATAAAACCATCAATTTCTTAAAGCCTGAACATGTTATTAATGCAATAACCAATAAATCAGTCTGAAAACACGTTTTACAAAAGTAATCACCAAATACTGTCAATTGCTTAAGTAATTTAGTAAGATTGAAACAATGTTTCAAATTTGCCATTTTTATTAACTTGATTTTCAGAATCTGCAGTCAGCGATGGGATCAATATTTACTGCTTTTCCCTGGCTGCCTTTAAGTGGT
This sequence comes from Hemitrygon akajei, assembly GCF_048418815.1. Taxonomy (NCBI): domain Eukaryota; kingdom Metazoa; phylum Chordata; class Chondrichthyes; order Myliobatiformes; family Dasyatidae; genus Hemitrygon; species Hemitrygon akajei. The sequence goes on along the minus strand of NC_133141.1, from coordinate 2,811,172 downwards.
GATAAGCCATCTTCTTCAACCTCTGCTGTGCTTTTAACCAAGGTAATCATTTCCTCGGCTATTGGGGAGGGAGTTCAAGGATATAAACTCAGCAACAATGAAGGACTAATAAATTTTGAGATAGGATGGTGAGAGAGAGGGGAACCTGGAGATTAGTGGTGTTACATGTACCTACTGCCTTGTCCATGGTCTTGAAAGCTGTGGGCTTGGGAGGTGCCATCAGAGCAGCAGAGGTGAATAACTAAACTCCATTTGATAAATGATATACAATGCAAACACTGTGCACCAGTGGTGGTGGGAATGAACATTTAAGATGGTTGATGGGGTGCTATTCAAGCAGGCTGCTTTACCTTGGATGGGGTTCAAGCTTTTAAAAAAAATAATCACTAGAGTAGCATCATTCAAACAAGTTAAAACTATTCCATTCCAATTTCAATTTGTGCTTTGCACATGGAAGAAATATTTTGGCGGGGGGGGGGTCAGGAGAGTAGAATACTCAGCCTTTGAATTTGCTCATTGTATTTATGTAGCTGGTCTAGTTAAATTCACACTCTACAGTGGAGGAGTTTTGATTATGATCTTTGCCTAGCTCTAAGGCACAGATGTTACTTTGTCACCTTTCACTCAATAGCTGAATATTCTCCAAAGTTGACTCATAAATAAGGAGACAAAGGCTAAAACTGTGCTTAGAAGGCTGCTTAATGACTAAAATCTATCTCAATTTTTGCTTAAACCTATTTTGATCAGATCTCAGAAGCCGTATGTACCCCATCTCCTTTGTGATTTGATGTTTTGTTAGGGTTAACAAGGAATTACAAATATGAACACAGATGGCCTTGCTGTTCTGAGATTTTAGAATAATTTTTAAATGACTAAGTGTAGACTAAAACCATTCTTGTAAACAGCTTACATCTGAATACATATATTGCAAAGAAAATGTAAATGAAAACAGTAATCTTCCTGAAACTTCTGCTTGTATCAGCCCAAAGTTTCAGCATGATCTATGGAGAGTTACTTTCAAATATCATTGCTGCCATCAGTGATTCAGGAAATAAAGCTCAGAAGCTTGAAGGTAACTAATGAAGGGATACATTTCATATAGTACAAAGCCCGTTTTGTTGTATAGTCTGGATTACACACAATAAACTCAGATCCAAATAGTCATAGAAAAGTACAGCACAGAAACAGGCCCTTTGACCCATCGAGTCTGTGCTGAACCATTTAAACTGCCTACTCCCATTGAGCTGCAGCAGGACCATAGCCCCCCACACCCCTACCATCTATGTATAACCATATAACAATTACAGCATGGAAACAGGCCATTTCGGCCCTTCTAGTCCGTGCCGAACGCTTACTCGCACCTAGTCCCACGGATCTGCACTCAGCCCATAACCCTCCATTCCTTTCCTGTCCATATACCTATACAATTTTACTTTAAATGACAATACTGAAACCTGCCTCTACCACTTCTACTGGAAGCTCGTTCCACACAGTACCTATCCAAACTTCTCTTAAACATTGAAATCAAGCTCACATGCACCACTTGCGCTGGCAACTCGTCCCACACTCATCCCTCTGAGTGGAGTAGTTTCCCCTCATGTTCTCCTTAAACTTTTCACCTTTCACCCTTAACCCATGACCTCTAGTTGTAGTCTCACCCAACCTCACTGGAAAAAGTCTGCTTGCATTTACCCTATCCGTACCCCTCAATTTTGTATACCTCTATCAAATCTCCTCTCTATCTTCTACATTCCAAGGAATGAAGTCCTAAGCTATTCAATCATTCCTTATAACTCAGGTCCTCCAGACCAGGCAACATCCTTATAAGTTTTCTCTGTACTCTTTCAACCTTATTTACATCTTTTCTGCAGGTAGGCAACATAATTGTACACAATACTCCAAATTAGATCTTACCAATGTCTTTTACAACTTCAACACAACATCACATCTCCTGTACTCAATACATTGATTTATGAAGGTCAATGTGCCAAAAGCTTTTTAATGACCCTATCTGTGATGCCACGCCATTGAATTATGGACCTGTATTCCTAGATCCTTTGTTCTACCGCACTCCTTAATGCCCTACCATTCACTAGGCAAGAATTATCCTGGTTTTTCCTACACCTAGGACAACACCTCGGGCTTATCTGCATTAAATTCCAGTTACCATTTTTCAGCCCATTATTCCAGTTGGTTAAAACCCGCTGCAAGCCATGATAGTCTTCCTCGCTGTCCACTACACTCCCGATATCAGTATCATCCGCAAATCTGCCGTTCCAATTAATCACATTCTCATCCAGATCATTGATATAGATGATAAACAACTCAGCACCATTCCCTGTGGCACTCCATTAGTTGCAGGCCTCCAGTCAGAGAGGGAACCATCTACTTTACCCATAAAGCTAACGTCTACTCTAATTTACCACCTCATTTTGAAAGCCGAGTGACAGAACCTTCTTGACCAACCTCCCATGCAGAACTTGTCAAATGCCTTGCTGAAGTCCACATAGACAACATCTACCACTTTGCCTTCATCCACTTTCTTTGTAACTTCCTCCAAGAACTTCAAGATTAATTAGACATAACCTACCATCCAGAAACCCATGCTGACTATCCTTAATCAGTCCATGTCTATCCAAATAATCATTAATCCAGTCCCTTAGAATACCTTACAATAATTTTCCCCACTGATGTCAGGCTCATTGGCCTATAATTTCCTGGTTTTTTTTTTCTTAAACAACATTAGCTATCCTCCAATTCTCCGGCACCTCATCTGTCACTAAAGATGATTTAAGTATCCCTGCAATTTCTACACTTAACTCCAGCAGGGTCCGAGGGAACACTTCATCCACCCTAATTTGTCTCACAACAGCAAAAACCTACTCCTCTATAACCTGTATAGAGTCCATTAAGTTGATGTCATTTTACCTTCTATAGACTGTCCAATTCCTGCCTAAATACAGATACAAAAAATCCCATTTAAGATCTCCTCATCTCTTTTGTCTCCATGCATGGATTACAATCTGATCTTCCAGAGGACCAATTTAGTTCTTTGCAATTGTTTTGCTCTCAACGTATCTGTAGAGTCTCGTAGGATTATTCTTCACCTTGTCTGCTAATGTGACCGTAACTGTTCTTTTGGATTGCTTATACAGGTATCTCCCACTTTACGAAAGTTCGCTTTATGCCACTTCCACTTTTACGAAAGACTTACATTAGTATCCGTTTTCGCTAACTGAAAGTAATCAGAAGAGAATTTTCGCTTTTACAAATAAAGGCGAAAAGCGAAAATAGCGTTCAGCGCTTGTTTTGCAGCGAGCCATTATATAGGCAGCGCGCACCCCGAGCAGCAAGAGTGGCAAAAAGCAAAAATAGCGTTCAGCGCTTCTTTTGCAGCGAGCTGTCACAGAGGCAACGTGCACCCCAAACAGCGAGAGTGGCGAAAAGGGAAAATAGTGTACACCATTTGTTTTGCAGCGAGCCATTATATAGGTAGCGCGCACCCCGAGCAGCGAGAGTGGTGAAAAGGGAAAATAGTGTTCAGTGTTTGTTTTGCAGCGAGCCGTTTGCGAGCAGTGAGAGTGGTGAAAAGCAAAAACAATGTTCAGTGTTTGTTTTGCTCTCAGCAAAATAACACTCAGCATCAAGCCACCATAGCTTTGAACTGCGTGAGATTTTCGCTACGACTGACAGTGCTGCAATGATTGCAGAAAAGTATGACGTTAATTTTGAAAGGGCACGTATGCAGGGTGCTTTGAGTGCTTACAAAGAACTATATGATAGAAAAATGTGTGAACCTTCCAGTGTGCTCGCTGTCTTCCCGATTCTGGTAAGTAAAACTACACTGTACATACATTATTTCTATTATATAGGCTGTGTATTTATCAGATCATTCCTGCTTTTACTATATGTTAGTGTTATTTTAGGTTTTGTGTGTTATTTGGTATGATTTGGTAGGTTAATTTTTTGATTCTGGGAATGCCCAAAATTTTTCCCATATGGTAAGTGCTTCTTCGCTTTACGCCATTTCGGCTTACAAAAGGTTTCATAGGAATGCTCTACTTTCGGATAGCGGGGGAAACCAGTACTCCATAGCAGCTCTTTTGTTCATACCTGCCTATACCTCAGTGCACCTCTTTTGCTTAACCAGAACCTTGAGATATTTCTCAATATCTCATGAAAAAGCAAGGTTCCCTACACCTGTTATTTTTACCTTCAATCCTAGCAGGCACATACAAGCTTTGTGTTCTCAAAATGTTACTTCTGAAGGCCTTCCTCCCACTTACCAAGTACACCTTTGCCAGAAAACAGCCTGATAATTTCTGATACCATCAAGATTGGCTTTTCTTCAACTATAATCGCAACCCGCAGACCAGACCCATCTCTTTGCATATTTACTTTGAAACTAATGGCATTGTGATCACTAGATGCAAAATGCCCCCCTACACAAGCTTCTGTCACCTGCCCTGTCTCATTGCAGATCAAGTACTGCACACTCTCTCGTTGGGACTTCTATGTACTGATTAAGACCACAAGAGACCATAAGATATAGGAACAGAATTAGGCCACCTGGCCCATTGGGACTGCTCTGAAATTTCATAATGGCTGAACCATCTCCCTCTCAGCTCCAATCTCTTGCCTTCACCCCATATCCCTTCATGCCCTGACCAATCAAGGATCTATCAACCTTTGCCTTAAATATACATGCAGACTTCTCCTCCACAGCTGCCTGTGGCAATGAATTCCAGATTCACCATTCTGGCTAAAAAAATTTCCTCATCTCTGCTCTAAAAGGACGCCCCTCTATTCTGAGGCTGTTTCCTCTGGTCTTAAGACTGTCCCACCATAGGAAACATCCTCTTGACTTTCCTGAACACATTTGACAAACTCCATCCCATCTAGTCCTTTTACAGTATAAGAATCCCAGTCAATATTTGGCAAGTTAAAATCACCAACTGTAACAACCATGTTTCTTGCAACAGTCTGCGATCTCTCTACAAATTTGTTCCTCTAAATCCCTCAGACTGTGGTCTGTAAAATATAGTCCCAGTAGCATGGTCATACCTTTCTTGTTACACAACTCCACCCATAACACCTATGTAATTTCAGTCTGTCCTGACTGAGCACTGCTATGACATTTTCCTTGAATAGTAATGCCACCCCTCCCTCTTCAATAATCCCTCCCGCTCTAAAACAACAGAACACTGGAATATTGAGCTGCCAGTCCTGCCCCTCCTGCAATCAAGTCTCATTAATAGCTAAGATAGAATTCCAGGTGTTGATCCATGTCCAGTGCTCATCTGCCTTTCCTATGATACTTCTTGCATTGAAATACACACAGATCAGGACACTAGTCACACCATGCTCAACCTTTTTTAGATTCCTGATGTTGTCTAAGGTTAACATCTGTCTCTAGAAGCTCAATACTATCTGTACTAGCACTCCGGTTCCCAGCCCCCTGCAACTCTCATCTAAAATCGTAATTGATTAAATGGCACATTTCCCACTGCTATTCATTTACACATCCAAGAGCTACAGAAACTTCACAGTAAGAACGTCGAAAACTGCAGATGAAGGAAATCTGATAAAAATGGTAATGGATAGAAGCTCCAAGATCAGCATACATTTGTGATGTTCCATTGAAAGGAATACAGCAAAGGAGTCAGACAACCATTAACTTGTACATTATTTCCGTAAATGCAAATTTATATGAGGAATGATTCCAGCAATTTTGTTTTCTATTAAGGCCAGCGCTCTTTGGAGAAGCCATGAAGGGTCTATTCTTTTATTAATTCCTCAGGAGCTTTACAATTTGTATAAACTTCAGAGACAATTTGCTGCAGGGTATATCAAACAGTTTATAGAGTTAAATTTGCTGTCACAATCACATTATCCAACTCAGCAGCCTTACCTCCATTTCCATCCGGCCCATACCCATGACATCATATTTGACGATAATCGGAATAGGATCTGTCCTTCCTAAAATAGAAGAATACATTTGTAGCAAGGGTAGCCACATTCAGCTATAATTACGTGCTTGGGACTGGTGGGTAAAGATCTTGCCTTAGAGTGCAGAGGCCAGAAAGCTACAGTGATCCAAACAGAAGCCATTCTCACAGCTTAGTTTTAACAGCACTCATTGTAGGTTTTCTAGAACAGTGAAGATTAGATAACACACTCGTGAAAGTCTGCACACTAATCATCAATTAAAGAATTTGAAGAATTTAATGCTCATAGCATTTATCATGCTTTAAATCAAAGTTGCAAATTTAATTCTTATGAAATTCTGAGGGAGGTATTTATAGAGCCTGACTTCCTACAAAGAAGGAATAAAAGATTTGAACTTATTTAAAAATTCTACAGATTTAGGTGACATTTGGCCAAGGCTTTATTTAGTTTCTTTTATTGAACCAGAGAGATACTTGTTTCTAACTTACAACATTTTTAATTATTTTTTGAGTTGGCAGTGGAAGGGGACAGGAAAAGGAAGACAAAAAAATTAAAAGTGAAATTGAACATATTACAAGATTTCATATAAACAGAGATTGGGAAAACAAGGAACAATTCAACCAAGACTATTTGCAATAAGCTGAAAAGTATGTTTTCATATATAAAATCAAAAGGTGTTGACTGCCTGATTAAGAACCTTGAAAACAATTTGAGTGCAAGTGATTCAATGTACTTTGCTCTTAGCAATTCAACACCAGCTGCACTGAACTACTTCTTAATTTGGTTTGGAAAGTAATTACTCTTCCTGCATTAAGACTTAAGATCAAATATGCCTTTTAAGTACACTGCTTCCAACCTTGGTCTTTGTTACATTAAAATTAAATTTCAAGCTACACATTTATAATTGTATATAAGCCATAACAGACAATTCATGAACTTTGCAATTGAGGCATTTATCCATTACTATGAGGTTTACAGCAAACATGCTGATGCAGGAGTCTAAGCTGTGAAAAGGACTTATGCAAAGAAAATTAAACTTTCAACTGTACTAATTGAACTATGTTTAAGAATCAGAATTTTTTTAATCCACTCAACCAGCCAAACAAAGCAAATGGGACAGCCTAGCACTTTACTACCACATAATCTAAATCAGGACATCAGCAGCTGCCTGCTGAGGGGAATGGAACAATCTACTTACCTTTAATGTTCAACAAATTTGGTGAAATACAAATTGGTTTCTCCACAGAAAAGTAGTGTATTTTAAATTAAAAATAACCACTCACTTATTTTTTTTGGGAGCAAGCCAATTCATAAAATAGCATATTTATTAGCCTTTGGGCTCTGACTTAATCTGTACAAGAGAAATACCAAAAACGGTGTTATAGAAGTCATCAACTTTTATAACTTATTTGGGTGCATTGTGAAGGGACTCTGATCAGGTTGCTGTACAGATTAAGAAAATTTTACAATTATTAGTAATACTAGTGTTTTTTAATTTAATTTAAATATTGATTTGCAGTAGCTTGCACAAGTGCCCGGCAAATGGGTAAAATCAACTTTTGCACAATACTACACATTGATAGAGGAGATTTGATTATTTAAGTAGCACATATTACAAAATCACTTTGCACCACTTAATCCCTAATGGACAACAATTAACACTTAGGACAGATGTATTTAAATAATTTTATAAGAAAAAAAGGTAATGAATATCAAGCAGCAGAATGAACGCTAAACAGAGAAGGAAAATAAGCCTTTCATATTGGTGCACTGATGACAGAGGGAAAGTAATTCAGTCTGAAATAAAATTACCACTGCTAAGTTTACCATCACCACAACATCTCCACGATCAAAATGCTGTAAAAAAGAAATACCACTTGTTAGGTGGGAACAGTGAAGAAACAAGTGTTTAGCAAATGAGGACAGCATAAGATACTACTGAGAACAGGAACAGTTGTGCTTTGCTGAGAGCAGGGTCATGGTTCATTTTGAGCAATCATTTCCTGGCCACATGGTTTAATTTTGCCAATATTTAGGTAGGTAATGTGGCTTCTTTTCACCTAAGTACACTTTCACTCCATATTGGCTTTTTGAACAATTCTCAGCACAAAATATACTCTTAAGCCTGCACTCTAAATCTAGACAGAAATGTGTCACCATGCTCTTCTTCAACAATTACTTCATATGCTTTGATGAAATAGTATTTGAATCTATTTGTGACCGCTGAAGTAAGACTCCCAATCTGACGGGTGCTCACTTAAGAAACAAGGATTGTTTTTATATTACCCCAGTATGGTCTAACAACTCGAATTTAAATAACAATTTTAATATTGAAAAATGTTTTCAAACAGAATTTGACATTGTGCCACATAAAGAGATTAAGGCTGATGAAAGAGGTTAAGTTTTATGCTGCATCTTGAAAGAAAGGCAGAGTTTAGCGATGAAATTCCTGAGTTTGAGGTCTTCAGAAACAAAGACAGAACTGGCTGGAGGGCATTCATTAAAATAGGATGTGTAAGATTCTGGGATTGGACACAGTTAGGGAGATGAGGCATTGAACAACTTGAAAACAAGGTTGAGAATTTTAAAATTTAAGTGTTGGTCACCAGGAGCTAGTTTAAGTCATGATGGCAGAAAAGGGGATTTGGTGAAAGTTAGCATATGGGCAGAAGTCTGGGTGAGCTTTTTTAAAAAAATGCAAAATGGAAGAAGACGGAAGCTTAGCTTGAATCACATTATCTAATTATCTAACTGTGCGAAGTGCCACATAATGTTTTTGTTTCCATAAATCTATTCCATTCCCTTCCTGACTGATTTCATCTGGCACATCTAGCAGATTTGCCAGTGTTACTTATGTGCACTTTGTACATACATATATTGCATTTTCCAGAGTGCTCTGGCTTCCTCCCCACATTCTGGGTTGGTGTTAATTGGACAGTAAAGTTGTAGAAGATCAGGGGGAGGTTGTTTGGAATGTTGGAATGAGTAAAATTAATTTTTGATGCTCAGCATAGATGTAGTAGGCCAAAGGACCTCGTTCTGTGCTGTTAAGACTTTACTTTTGGCAAGCTGCTGGACTATAGCTAGTGCTGACATTTACCATATCCCCAGACCTCCACTTGATCTTGCAGTTCCATCATTTGCACAACTTTATTTTTCAATTTAAAGGTGATGAGAATAGCCTGCGAACAGTTAGATATCCAGCTAACTCTGCACCTATAGCCTGGAATTAACTATGATAGCTGTACTATTCTTTCCATAAAATGGGTAGTGGCTTCAGGATTTGCCTGTTAGTGAAGGCAGATGTTTATATTCTAATATTGCCGTGGATAATCGCATTCCTCTAAAGCAAACACGAGGAAATCTGCAGATGCTGGGAATTCAAGCAACACACACATTCCTCTAAAGCCCATTTTGCTTACAGCCTTAAACAAAAAAGTCCCTAGAACTGCTGTGAATTTAATACTGGCCAACTTCTGGTGACACATTGGTACAACTAGTAAACCCGCACCCCAAGTTTAATGCTGACCTCCAAGTTAATGTGCAAATTTCACACAAATTCTCTCTAACATCTCCCCAGGACCTACTGAGTTCCTCCACTTGCAACCTATTATATTAATTGCACACTGAAAAGGTTTGGCATTGTTCAAACTCTTGTCTAAGGAAAGCAAACTTAATGGCAATTTACTATTCTTTCAGGATGAGGATTGAATTTAATCAACAAGAATACCAAATAACATGTACAGCTCAAACCTCTGGAAGGAAACAACAGCTTTGAAACAGCACAAATGTTGGCTCCTATGCAGAAGTTGGAAGCACCTTCATGAACATAAGTAGCAGAATCACAATGGTATATCCTCACAGAAGCTTGGAAAAAAATGTTTGCATCTTAGTCTGAGTAGCTTCATTAACATGGGCTGTTATTTTACAATGCAGATGCATTAAAAAAATTATTTCACTTACATCATATACTTAAACAGCCAAATTATAGGTGTTGTACAAATACAATCAAAATTTTAGCTTGTTAGCATTACAAAGATCTAGAAGTTCACAAAACACACACAATTACAAAAACGAAGTCCTAAGGAAGGATCCTGAATGCAGCACGATAGAAAAACAAGCCCTGCAGCAACACATCTGACAGGAAGGAAAGGCAATAGTCATTCAATATCAAAAGATGTGGATTATAGAAATATCAAACATTATTTATTCACTGCAAATGTACATTTTTAAATTACTATTTGCATTTTTGCTAGCAGACATTAAAGAATAAAATGGGTTAAAACAATTTTGAACGGATGGTGATGGAATCATTTGATAGAACCCATCACAAGTATATTATCAACCTTAAGAAACTTTGTATTTCTGAAAGAATCACTTGGATGGACAGAAAATGAGTCTAATTTGAATCTTCCAATTTAAGCATCATAATATTGATGGGAATAGTTAAGATGGACAAAACATTTGATTTGTAATTCAATGCTTTCTTTGCCTCTTTCAGGAAATGAAAGATATCTGAATTATCATGCTACATTTATGCGTTGCTTAAAAGTTATTTACTGTGATTCAAGAAAGCTAAACCTTTCACTTTAAGTGTTTTTAAAAAAAACATCTCAAGTTTTCACTTTATTAATTGAATAGAAAAAATATTTTTATCATGTGGAACAACTATGCAGTCAACTCAAATCAATTATCTTTTATTGTGTGCAAAAAACAGGAATTCTTAACATCAAAAGACTGGCAATAAATTAGAAAGGAGAAATGTCTGATTCAGGTAACAAGGGTTAATTTTATTAGTGAAGGTTACAATACATAACTCAGTTAAACACAAGCCTACCGGTTTGACTACGGACGATGCAACACACATGCCACTTTTGAACTTTTAGTGCTAATGCAAGAATTACTCTTGCATTTGCTAAGTGGCAGTGCCACATCAACCCAAAATTCCGCCTTAGTCTTCAGTTTTACATTGTATCAAATCACATGGTACATAGCATTCAAGTGAAGTTATTATTCAGATCAAAGATAAAATACGCAATGTTTTAATCTTGTATTGAAAAACTGCATCCAGTAAAAGGCAAATCAATTTGTGAAAATACACTTCACGTACCTGTTAAATCTTTCTGCAAAAATTGCCAAACTACTCTCACTTAAGATGCACTTAACCACTTTGGAATGTCATATTAATACATCTTGCATTGTCTTGCTTCATATGAATCAATAGTGCCTTTAGACTTCATGGCCAGTGTGTCAAAATTGCTACATTCTCCAAAAACAATCATACTTGTTGGGTACAAGGCTGTATTACCACCATTCTCTCTGGAAGAATCACATTAACAGCAGCATGGGAATTCAAATGCATAACAAGCCCAGTTAAGATTTCAGATTGAGCATCATTTGATGCTTTTAAGGAAAGTTTATTTTAAAATACCGCTTTAGGCTTGGAAGCATTAAGTGATTTAGTGAAAAATCAGAACACTTGCATCCAGATTTCACTTATCATCAAATGCATATTAAGTATATAATTTGTATGTGCATTAGAAGTATTAAAATGTTACCCACAAAAATAGTATGGGTTTTAGAAATATAACTACTTCTGCAAGCAAGATTTGGGGTGAAGGATATGGGGAATGGAAAAAATGCATGGTTCACAATTATTTTGTTCTCTTAACTGGCCAATACTCAAGAGTGAAAAGGTACTTAGTGGAACTGAAGATCAACAGGTGCACTTGAAACATCCGACTTGAGCAATGTAACAACAATCACTTAGGTAAATTTCCTAATTTATTTTTGATCATGTTTGCAAGTTACAAGAAATAATAAGCATCTTCACTCTTGTGCTTGAAACAGTTCTTCTAGTACATGGCAAGATCTTGTAAATTCTTGTGCCTCAATGTTTTTTTTGAGTAGCACAGACCATGAGAATACATACACATGTAGGTACACATGAATGAATCAAGCAAAAGCAGTATGCAAGTATTAATTTTAGACCATAAAAAGGCATGTGCATCGACATTAGTTTTGAACAGTGATCCACTGTAAGAAAATGCTATGCATATGAAAATGCCCAGACATGGCCTAGATAACACAGAAAAATATTTAATATAATCAATTAGCATCAATACATGAACATAAATCATAAATAACTGCCATTATAAATATAAAGTTTCTACCCTTACTCTAGAACAGATGACTCACATCATAAAACATTTGGCAAATAAACAGAACAACTTCAGCTGTAAATAGGTTATTGATGCCAATTCTCCTGAATGTGATAGTGTCAATATTACAGGATATTAGACTGATGTGGCTTAATTCCCACCAGATAAACTAAAAAATAAATCCAACTAAGTTCAACTAAAAAATTTCTAGTACCTTCAACTCCGAACAGCTAAGATGGCAAATGCAATACAATACTAAACTTCTTTATTGCTTGGTACATGGAGCTTAGAAAAATAGAGGGCTATGGATAAACCTAGTAATTTCTAAAGTAGGGACATATTCAGCACAACTTAGTGGGCCGAAGGGCCTGTATTGTGCTGTGGGTTTTCTATGTCCTGATCTAATCCAGCTGGCTTGAGCAAGGATGTATAACCAGCATTGGTGGGTATTCCAGAAAAAATGCAATACCCCTACACACTAGAATCATATTTAGTGAAGGCATGCCCAATAATTACATTACCAATTGTTAATGAGGTGTTAAGTATGGGACTACCAATTTTTGCTTGTCATTCAGAAGAAATAGAAAAAATTAGGATTTACAAACCTTGGATGTGGCTACTGATCCTGAACAAATTCTCTGCTAATCCTCGATTTTTGAGCATTAATCAAGAATTATCACTAACTACAGAACTGTACCCTGTTATAATCAGGATCACACAGGAGTATAATTCAATCTTCATGAAAGTTGACTGCTTTTGTACAGATAGCAGAATTGCTATCAACCTGTAGCTGTAAAAGAAAATTCACTGGAAACAAACCCTTGCCTAGCTGTTGGTGAGAGAGTCCTCATTAAGTATAGAATTTAATTAATTTTTACAATAATACCATCAATTGCAGAGTTAAAATGGAGTCTATTATTTTCATTGGATAGATTATTTCTCATCCAGATTATTTAGTTCAACAGCAGGATGATGAGAATGTACCATCCAGTGTGCAGTTCCAATTAAATGCGGAATGGCATGCCTAATAAACGATGAGAAATAATATGAAAAATTAGTATATTTTTAAATGAACCAAATAACATATTATATTTGAGCACATAGGAAAGATTTTTGCCTTCAAGTAAAACGAAACCAAGGGTCAAAATTCACCTTTCCACTAAAATATTCGTATTTGAGTCATAAATTATTTATAAAAATACTTTTGTAATCAAATATAGGCTTTGAAAGTGAAATTCCTATGTTTTAATTAAATTGTGAAACAACTTAGAGGCTTTTAGGCACTCCATTAATTTAAATAATCTATTAGTTTTACTGAATTGCTTGTTAAGTCATCTTTACAAGCTGAGTTAGAATCACTCCAATTGGTAATGGCACAAACCAAGTGCCATTCAATCAACTTGTGCATACATGAGACAAGATATGCCAAACAGACAAGTCAACTACGGAGACACAAGAAAGACTGCAGATGCAACGCAATTCCACTTAACCTTCCCTCCAGCTATCCTACACAATCATGACAATAAATGGATACCAATATTGGCACATGTGCATGTGTCTTTCCTTGCCCAAGTCTGAAATGTTTCTGACTATGGAAGGTACCTCACCACTAATTAATTTGATCTATTGTCTAACAGAAACCCCAAATTCACCAGTGGACACAAATCCATAACCACATCATTTGAAGCATATTGCTATGATCAGTTACACGACTTCAGGAACTCTGCAACAGGTTGTGTTGCTAAGCTACATTAAGCTAATTACTTATACCATCATTTGATTTCATGCAAATACATCCAAGATGAAGTCAGCCAACTTTCTTGGGCACCACAGTAGTGTAGCAGTTATGTGATGCTATCTATTACAGCTCGTGGCGTCGGAGTTTGGAGTTCAATTCCGATGTCCTTTGTAAGGAGTCTCTGCACGTCCTTCCCGTGGAATGTGTGAGTTTTTTCCAGGTCCTCCAGTTTCCAGTCAAAAGACGTACCAGGGAGGTTAATTGGTCATTGTGATTAGGTTAGGGTTAAATCAGAGTTGTTGGGGGTTGCCAGGCGGTGCAGCTCAAAGGGCCGGAAGGGTTTATTCCGCACTGTAACTCTAAATAAATACTAAAAGCTCATTATAAATTGATTGCTCAAGTCCACTACACAGAACTGTCAATAGTTAAACATATAAACTGTAAGATCAGCAAGGGTCTGGAAAAATGGATGAGTAAGGTAAGAGGGCAGAGGGATAGCCGAAGAGTGGCTAAAGAAAATGTGGCAGCAAATGAAGAGGGCAAGAGAAAGGTAGTGGGACATGAGGAGAAGCAGCACTGTAAAGTGGGGACCAGAAAGAGGGGAACATCATTTGTTACATAATTCAGATCTACCCTGCCAGACTTTGTTTTGCAGAAATTAGGTAGTCGAGAGAATGATTTATTCAATCATTTTGGCATGGACCTCTACAAAACGTGGCACTAAATTGTCAAATCCACTGAATATTACAAAAAATTCAAGAACATCTATAAATACTCTCACCCCACAAGATGAGCATCACCTTTATTCATATTATATCTGGCATATGTTTAATTTTATTAGAAAATGGTTTTAACTTAGCCAGAAGCAATTTTTGGAGATAAGCATGTATAAAATTAATTCCATTTCGTTGATGCTAAATATCGACTAAACGAATGACACAATCAGAATTCAAACTCATCCAATGTAATATAATGAAATTCAATATAACATTCATATCGGGAAATTCAAGGTTGCCCAAGTCAGGTTCAGGCCCTTTAATGCACAATGGATCCCACTCTCCCACCTCCACACAAAATAGAGTTAATCTGACAGGAAAAAAATGATTGAATCAAGTGGAAGAGCAAACACCACAAGCAACAGGAAAGGACGCTAAATAATTTATACATAAGAATTTTAACCGAATCAGCAGGAGCATAACAGCATGCAATTTACGAAGGTTACTCGTGAGATGCAATGCAAAAATTAATAATGAAAATACCTTCATACCTTACCTGAGCATTTTTGCTATTATTTAACAGAACTTTAGGTTCTGCTCAATGCACAAATAAAAATGACCCTGAAGCAGAAGTTGTGAAATTCTTACGTATATGTTAATCGTGATTGTTTTGCTCAAAACTACAGTGCACCCACAGCTACATGCACACAAGCCAATGTTAAAGTGTAGGGTCTCATTGCTTAAGCAGTTTTTGAATGTCCTGATTACAAACAAAAACTGATTAAATCAATAAAAATAGGCACTTACCTGATTCTTAAACAACAAGGTGCACAACAAAGTTGCATCTTAATCACCGCAAAGCACTTACCAGTATAGGTACAATTGGTGCAATTCTCTTTCAAGATTCAAAAAGATAAAAAAGCAAAAATCATTAATCTCTGGGTTTGCGGTTTGACTCTTTCCCTTTTGGCTAAAATAGAATGGGATAAGAGCATTGGTATTATGTTCTAAATCTTTCAAAAAAAAAAGGCCATTTTCATCAGGTCATTCTTTACAGCCAAAATACAACTTCAGTAAGTAGTCTGTTTCAACACAATAAAACCGGTATATACATTTTTAAATAATGCTCAAGATGAAACTTGAATTATAAATTGTATTTCATGAAGATTTTACATTTGAAACATCTATATGAATTTTAATATTGGCCTTAGAGAATGACCCAGCTCTAGTGTAAATTTCTGATATATTAAGGTAGGTGTTGGAAAAGCAGAAGTTCATACCAATGTAACACAAAGTGTTTCTCAAACTGTGGAACATGGCAAGGGTTAAAACGCTCCTATTCATCACTGCCTCTTGCCATCTCCAAGACATGCAGCAGTACTAAAGTTCTGCTGAACGAGAATAGCAGAAAGAAACAGTTACCGTGGAAAGGAAGGGTGGAGGGGGTGGGCAGAAAAAGGAGAATGGCATCTGTGCAGAATACATGGTTAGACTTATTGGTACTAATGTAATGTCCAAAACACAAGTTTAAACTGATGAGCTCATGTCTAACTATTGAGTGCAGTCTCAAGACTTGGCTTCATCAGAGGAAATATACCTGAAGCTCTATCAATGGCCGACATGCAATGTTGGTGAAGGTGAGATGTGGAAAATACTAAATATTCAATGCACTAGTTCAATTTTTCTAGGTATTATCCACCTGATAATTTGATTAATGAACCCACTGTGCATTTACGAAATCCTAGGTGAGCTCAATTTCTGGCTTGTTTTGCACCAATATCAATGTGCATTCTTTCAGTCATTTCTTCTGGTTTATTCAAGTAAATTAATGGGGTCAAAGCACTCGGCTTTTCAATCAAAGCAAAAATCCCTTTAAGCTTCCAGTTAAAAGTTCATGCTGTCCAGAGATCTGAAGTTGTGTTGGGCAAACTAGCATTTACAAACCTTCAACAATGAAACATTGCGACCAAAGTACTATATATGTAATGCTAAATCTTCCAAATCTACTCATTGAGACAAATCCTTCTTTATGTCTGAAAACAATGGGTGCCACAAGGCAGTTTATCCCCCATGTTCCAGAAACTGAAATTAAAGTGTTATAGAGATGCTTCCATATCACCAACCAAATGATCCAAGAGCTTAAACTCCCCTATTCAACCATTAACTTGTTAGATCTCAACAACAGAACATCAAGATGCCAGCTACATATTCTGGAATTTGCTTTCGAAGTGACAGTTACAGTAAGCAGATCAGTACATGAGAGAAAAAGAAGGAACACACACAAAATGCTGGTGGATCGCAGCAGGCCAGGCAGCATCTATAGGAAGAAGTACTGGCGACGTTTCGGGCCGAGACCCTTTGTCAGGAGAAGGAATTTGGATAGATAAAAAGTGAACCATATTAAATATTAACTCAGCTTCTCTCTTCATATATGCAGCCTGATCTGCTGAGAGCTTCCAAAATTGATTTAAGGATCGTTTATAATTTGCTTCAATGTACATCAGTTTTGATAAAAACAAGCAGCAAATCATTGTTAATTGACAACTCAATTGCCCAGATTTTAGATTTTTTGTTAAACACCAAAAAGTAGTATTAAACAAAATATGTGGCCAAACCTCAAAGAAACAATATACAGGAATATACCAAGCTTGAATCCAAAGTTTACAAGATCTTTGTGCTCCTTTCTTCTCATCCTAAGTTCCTATAACTTTAATGTACAAAAACACTTGAAGATAGATGCAGGAGTGTGCTACTTGGCTGCTCAATATTGCCATGTCACTCAATTATAATCACAATAGATCTACCCTAGGCTTCAACTCCTTTGTGCCTGATCCCAACATCCCCAATCTTTTCAAAATTTATATACCTCCATTTTAAATTACTCTAATAAACTATGCTACAGATTTGTGGAGACAATTGTAGAGATCCACTAGCCTCTATAAGTTTTCAAGGATTGTCCCGTTATCCTGAAACTATTCCAACTCATTCAAAACTCTCCCATTGATGAAAAGGTTTCAATCTACACTGGCATTCCCTCTTATGATCTTGTATTTCAATAAGATCACCCCTCAGTCTTCTAATCTCTAAAGAATAAAGAGCCAACCTGCTTAGCCTCTCTTCATGAGACAATCCTCCTATCCCAGGCAATTAGCCAGGTGAATCACTTTTGGACTGCCTCCAATGATCCTAACTTAAGCGCGGTGGCAAACACCTCATACAATTGCAGCAAAACCTCCTCTTTTCTAAGTTTCACCTCCTTATATTGGTATCATCCTGGAATTCATTAAGTTTTAAATGTGGTCACTATCCCTGCACCAAATTCATTTGAAACAAGTCATCAGGTATTGATACCAATAGACAAATAGCAAATGAGACTCCCATGTTGAAGAAGGAAGACAGAGGTTATGAAACTATATCTCCGCTAGTTTAAATTCTATTGTAGGCAATATGAGAGACAAGATCTTCCATGCTATTTGAAACTAACACATCTATTACCATTGGGATATTTGCAGTGTCCTTCAAAGTGAAGACCAGTGCATACAAAATCAAAGATGAATAATAACACTATGTCCTTGTTTCCTAACATCAATTTCCCAACCTCATTTTTAGATGACACTCACTAACCTTAGCCACTCAGTTTAAAAAAAATATACTGATAGAAACTTTTATTCAATTGCACATTAAGATACAAAGGACCAAATATTCCATGTGAGTCTGTTCAAAAGCAAAATCATTTGAAGGCTAGAAATATGAAGAAAAATAATTCTACAAATATTCATGCCAGGATCATTTATGGAAGAGAAACAGGGCTAATATTCCAAGCAGATGAGACTTTATAGTACCTTACACAGATCTTTCAACTACATAGACTGTATTCATCAAGGCTATCGCTTCTAAACTGGGGAGTCAAATGGAGATTGGTGAATACTTTGGTGAATACCTTTTACCAACCGGTAAGATTACTGCCAAGCTTTTGGTCATCTGCCATTTTTATCCCTTCTTTCATCCCTAAAACCCTAATTCCTTTTGAAGTCCTACAAAGTTCAAAGGACACCTCATCTATTAATAATGCATTGCTTTAATAGTAGGTTGAACCATTTCAGATTACAAGCACTCTACCCAGTTTTTTTTGCAAATAAAAATTTTGATTTTCAAAAGGGAATATTAGGAGGACTTCCTTGGTCTATGAAGGGCCTGGTGTGAGGTTTTAGAAAAACTAAGTGCAACGAACACTTTATTTTATTTTTATTAATTTCGAGATATGGCACAGTGACAGGTTCTTCCGGCCCTTTGAGCCGCACCGTCCAATTACACCCAATGGACCAATTAACCTTCTCACCTGTACCTCTTTGGAATGTGGAAGGAAACTGGACTTGGAGAAAACCCACTGAGTCACGGGGAGAACAGATACTCCTTACAGTCAGCGGTGGGAACTGAACCTGGGTCACTGGCACTGTAATAGCATTATGGTAACCACTACCCTACTGTGCTGCCTTAATCTTAAACATAATTTACTTGCAAAAATTTTGCCTTGCTACTGAGCTATGTGCAGGATACAGACATTCTATTTTGTTATCTTTAGACTTCCAGCCTGTAAACATTTGTTAACAGTTTTGCTGTTGCCATTTTCAGCCCCTCTAAATTCATCTTTACACTATACCTTTTGCCATTATCCATTTATCATTTAGTCCCTTCAGCCACCCACATCTTTTATTCCCTCTATTAATACCAACATCACAACTTTTACCAGTGCTATAGTAGCTCCTGCAGTTAAGATCGCCAGGTCCTTGCTTTTTGCAGTAAGGTCAGTTAGGTAAAGGATATACCTGAAACCAAATCCCAACTTATCACATTTGGTTGCATACACCATATCCACAAAATTAACTAATCTGGTCCAACAAATTAGAACAATCAGGGAGGAGGCCTGGGGGGAAGAGAGGGACTAAATTCTCACTAGAAAGAAACCAAAACATTCCAAAGACAAAGTTGCATCTACCTTTGGTGCAGTGCTTTGATTACAGGGATTCCTCTGGCTGCAACAGTGAAGTGATTTTCACTTTAATTTTCAATTCAATTTACTCTAAATGGTCTTACTTTTAACAAATGATTAGACAAGACAGCAATTAGGCATTGTCAAATGGCTTAACCTTGTAGTGACTTCATAGAACCAAAAGTAAGCATATATATGGACAGAGAACTGGATCAGGTCCAGCGCTGAGCTGCATTATGCTGTAGGTTCTCTCACATGATACATGGCTACTTGAACAAAGATATCAGATTAAACAAAATTTTAAAAAGCGTAATTCATTGCTGTCCACAGAAAGATAAAAGATGGAAGAAATTTTATATGTAATCTTATATGTGCATCAATCATTTAGTCCACTAACCCCAAGCCTGAAACATTGAATTGGATGCTGAGACAAGATGTGATTACAACATTGGCACTTTGGATGTTAGGCTCAGAAAGTGTTGTGGTATCAGCTATTCCTGCATGCATTTATATAATACATGCTAGAAAAAACGAATTACAGAACCCAAAATCTCACAGCACAAAGATAACAAATATCAGGATAAAAATCAGATGAGGAAAACTATAGCAAGAACATTGGCAACATTTAGAGCACGCAGCCAGTGAATGAGACTGGCATGAATAGACAGAATGCCACATGGTGTTCAATCTCACATAAACATTTGTATATCATAGAGGGTACACGGAAAAAAATTTGTATCCAGAGTACTCGTCCTGACTACACAAATAAACAAGTTTTTAGTACCTCACTTTTAAGAGCTTTCATTTCACTAACACATAGGGATATTTCACAAAAAGAAAATCTTAGATCACTTCTTCTTATATAGTAAACATGTAGAAGTGCGCAATGCCTTTGCCAACACTGAAATATTTTTCCATTTCAGCTGTCCAATGAAGGCAGCAAACATTAGTAAGTTTAAAAGAAACTCATTTCACATTTCTGCTTCCCCAGTGTATTGCTAGTTCCTGACAAGTAGAGCTGTGGGACTGCTCTCACAAGGAAAACTAGCACTCGTGGAAACATTTCATATAATTTTCAAAACAGAATAGAAGCGTCCAATTTACATTTAATCTGACTTCAAACTCTACTCCCAGAGTTCTAATTGCACCTTCCAGACATGCAGCTTTTCTTTTGAAAATATTTTTATGAGAAAACTGTTTATAAAATTTATTCTCCAAGCTACTTAATCAAATGTCACATCCATTTTAATTAACAAAATGGAATATAATATATCCAAGAATAAAGAAAAATCAAAGTGATCTTGCGATCACAAGAGCCTGACTTAGGATGTCCAAGTCATAAATGGTTTACTATAAATGCAAATTTTGTCTTTAAATCTGCAAAAGGTTAGAAGCAGAATGGGTTAGTGCTCTTGGTATGGAAGACAAACACTACACAAACTATTGGGTTCAAAAATTGGTCAGGGTCAAATTCCAATTTCTAGTGTCATACTTATTTTGGTCAAGAGACCAGAATAAAGCAATTAAAGTTCAATGATCTGGTTGGCTCATTGGACGTCCATAGTAGACTTCATAGTGAATTCTAACTCATGGGAAAGAAAGTGTACTTTCTGCCAAATACAAGGTGAAAACATCCATTTATTCCACTCCCAAGCATTAGTATTCACTTGTCAAAATATAATTGTTATTTAATAAAACAGGATTGCTTGGATCATTTTGAGTAGACTCTTAATGAATAATGATCCACCCCCGGAGCACAGTTCCACTATCTAGCGTGATTAATAAAGGATATTACTTTATAATAGAACTGTTACCCAAGATTCAATTTATCTGTATCTGATATGGCACTAGCTCTTCTGGTTTTGTTTGAGCAAGATATACAGTATCGGAGCAGTGAACCCAGCAGACAAAATGCAACCAAGTTTCAAGTTTTGGACAGAACAGTTGGACAAGCATAACCAAATTCTGGAGAATCACCACAAAAACTAACTTGTGCACTTCATTTCTAGTCCATGCTTCCACCTTTGCCCTTGTTTATTCTTCTATCACACTTCACAGGCTGTGTATTTTGAGTCCTCAGCAATTTGTTGCAAACTATTAATAATCATTTCAAAGATTCGGGATCAGCTAAATGCCATAAATCTTAAATACAAAGGGCAATAGGGCAAATAAGCAAATGACATTGTGGAGCAACTCCAGGAATTTTCTCTGAGAAAAACAATAACTCAAATTAGTGACCAAAAACTGAACTCAATCAAAATAGGAAAGAGCTGCAAGCCACATTATGTTAAGCACTGAGTATATCGCCCTAACATCAAGATGATAGCCCCAATCTTTCAAGGTCAGTATCAGCCTATAATATATACAACCAGGTTGTGGATATAGAGGCAATAGAAAAAGGGGGAGAAAGTCAAGAGATCGCAGTCAGAAAGTTAAATGTTTCCCTTTGGGAAATGCTATTTCTCTTAAAACATTCAATACACTATATGCAAAAGTACAAATCATGAATGAGTGTATACTCAAGAATAAAGTAAAAGAAATTCATGGGTCTCCAATTCCCCAATTGCAGTTTTAGAGCCAAATTCATTGCACCATTACCTAAAGACAGGCCGGGGGGGGGGG
Source organism: Hemitrygon akajei (assembly GCF_048418815.1). Taxonomy (NCBI): domain Eukaryota; kingdom Metazoa; phylum Chordata; class Chondrichthyes; order Myliobatiformes; family Dasyatidae; genus Hemitrygon; species Hemitrygon akajei. The sequence goes on along the minus strand of NC_133141.1, from coordinate 2,788,996 downwards.
GGGGGGGGGAGAATAGAAATACAAGTATTAATATTGAAAGGTTTCTACCTTTAAGCAATATACCAAATATTCAGATTTTCTATACTAAATTTTAAAGGGAAGCCAATCATAAAAGTCAGTACTTTTAATACACATGGGCACTTTTTTTAAACATTTGATAAACTGAAAGGCATTTGATTGTGTGATATTCTTAAACTTACCCTGAAGAGACTTTCCCAGACCTTGTCCAAGCTTCCACCCATGCTTCTGAAGCAAACGATGCCCAATGTTGTCCTGATGAACAGAACAGAGAATAGACCAAAAATACTCCAATAATATAAACTCCCTTTCAAACAACATTTTATATTGGGTGTACGATGGATAAACATGCAAGAAGTTGCTAATGGGAATGGGGTAGATGGAAACCCTAAGGAACACAATATCATAAATTGCTCACACAATTTGGAATTACTTTGATGGTGTGCATCTTCAGTGCATAATAATTAAATAATAAAAAAGCAAGATAAAAGGAATGTAAAACAAAATGAAAACAGAAAACTGACAAAACAATGCTTTTTTTTAAAACCATATCCGTCACCTTAACAGCATCAATTTGCAACAGACAACTAAACTTTTTTTTCTTTTAATTTGGTTATGTTGCGTGCCAGACTTCATGTCTGCAAATTACTGTAAGTGCAAAATCTGCCCCACCACTAGAAACCAAACACGATCAGAGCAAAATCCAGCCTAGACTTGATTGGGTTTATAACCAGCATGCAGCCATTATTAACATCAAATGAAACAGTGAAGTTAGTAATTTACAAAAATGAGCACAAGCACAGATTGTGATGCACTTCATATTTAGGGTAACAAAAACGCTGAAAATTAGAATGAAACAGGGCTCGCAACAGGTTTAATTATAGCAAGAACCATTAGTGCATGTGGGGGTTGGGGGAGCAGCAGTGTAATGTCTCATCTTCCTAATCAATGATTGCTTCACTCACAATGACAAACTGCAGAATTTTGAGAACTTTATTCCAAATTTTGAAAGAAATCTTACTACATTTGTCAATCAATAGGAAATTTTAACCCCAAGTGCTAGTTGTAGCTTTGCTAATTCAAATAATCTTTGCCAGTGTCAGCATTTCTTTACGCTGCAAGCCAACATTCGTTCTCAACTTTAACCTCAGGTTAAATATAGGAAAAATATTACTGAAGTCTCATTTGAAACAAATTTTTAGTAACATCCTACAAATAAGTAGGTTGCAAAGTTTTTACAAAAAGCCAAATTTAGCAAAGGTCTGCCTATAGTTACTTACTGTGCTATCCTGTTTGAGCAACATGAGGAAGTTTCCATACAGTAATGCAAAAAAATGGCTTTTTAACAGAAGTTACTTCACTGCAAACTGACCTTTGGAGATATTTTGGGGGCCATGTTTAGTATAGCATTCAGGGCTTATATTGCAGACAGTGTATGATAGTCTAAGCGCTAAGTGGTAGCAAACCACAAGAAGTTTGTCCAGAATTTGCACTTCAAGTGAAGGCTGCAATGAGCACTATACATTGTTTTAAGTGCTTCTTAGGGAAAACGTTATTTTAAAACTGGGGGCTCTATTACCTGACCAATTCTATTGAAAAAAAAATGTGGATATCAGGTAAAGGCAGGATCAAGCTTTTTACAAAAGAAAAGTAATATATGGAATGTTTCAAAGGCAACTGTTTCTTGTAAAAAAAACTAAAATGGGAAAAATGTAAAGCTTAAATTAAAAATGACGATGTGGGAAGTGTTGGGAGAGGAAAACAATAGATTAGACTATGTTTAAAGTTTGTTTTTCTTTAATTAAATCTGCCTTTGTAGCTTAGATTTAACTCTTCTAATACAGTATGTGTAGTTAACATATGTAAATCCATCAATTGTAAGAATGTGTGTTACTGGCATCAAATGAAGGAAAAAGCTATCTGCCAAGCCCACAAAAATATATTTCCTGTAACTTGAGAGCAGGTTTAAACTCCACACACGGACAGCAGGGATATGATTGTAAGCACAACACATTGTTTTGATATTTACATTGCAACATTTCATCCTTTTCAGGACTTGAGGGCTAAACACACAAGCTGTACATACTTTACAGTTAACTGCAAATCAAATAAAAAAATTCTATTAAAATCCCAAACTATAACACTCCATATACCTTGCTGTTTTGTAGTGCTAGGAATATATTTGGAAGCTAATTTATCAAAGGAAGAAATACACATAGTTCAGTGTGCTTTATTGCAGTGTCAGGTCAGAGTTAAAAAACATCTTCAGTCTGTATTACCACAAAGAATGGGAGCACATGGAAGTAACTAGTTTCAAAACCCATATTACATGGATTTAAATTTTCAACATACTTGACTATGATTTGTGACCTATGGCAATATTAATTCTGGAGATCCAAAGAGCTCCTTGTTATCATGTGAAATTTCAAACAGTCGGGAATTTTTAATTCACACAAATTGTATAGCATTAAACTTATTGTTCATCAAGAGACTTCCTTAAAAAAATTATTTCTCCCCCAAGAAAAAAATATTTAAATGTGTAAATTTAAAATCAGAGTCCAGTGCTACAAAAATGAATCCAGTAAAGACATAAATGCCACAAAAATATTGTAATAATGCATAATGGTCATAGAATGAGCATTTGTTAATTCAAACATAAAATTCAAAAAAGTCAATGCGAGGCAGGGGTCAATGTAAAACAAAGAAATTTGCTCGAGTGATAATGAGCAATTTAAACAGTTAACCTTTTTCTCTATAAATATCTTGAAACAGGGTTTATTCTCATTCACCCACATCTTTTAGTGACAAATTAATTCGCTTTCTAAAATGAAAATAAAATATAACCTCAAGTCTAATCTCGAAACTTTCAATTAAATACTAATGCTACTTTAGATTTTAAATGAAGGAAGTGAGACATTACCCTGACTGCAATATTAATTAATGCATTAAAATAATAAACAGACAGATGAAGCAGTAGGCTATTTCAAAGCAGTGCAAGTGGAGTGAAAGCATTTCCATACGAACCTGACTTTAAAAACTGGGCTGTCAAAAGAACAGTTAAATGTAACACAAAGTAAGAAACTGTCCAAACACTAATGGTCTGCTTCTGTTCAATTCACTGCTTGCAAGTAATGTCTACATTAGGTAATAGTGAAGCACAATGTAAATCCACGATTCAAGACCAGCTAGCCGTAAGTCAGTGCAGCGTGCCATGATGACACAATGGAGAAAAACAAATATATATTTCTATGTATATAAATATATATTATGTGTGAAGATATATATATGTATATACACACACACACACAAGGAAAGCGTGATAGAAAGGTGGATACTACTTCACTGTTACATGCAAGAACATTTTAAAATGATCCCAAAACAAACATTATGCTTAACTATAGATGACACATGATGATGGATAGGACAGCCAAATGGTAATGCTACACCATACAGCTACAAGATATGAAATATTTATAGTGCAGGGAACATGCGGCTACTGTTAAATGTCAAATCAGCAGCCATATTAACATAACCTTTGTTTAAGAGTCCACAGATCTTGTGCATGTGAAAAATGACAGTATGATTTGATTATTGTAAATATGCATACTGCTGTATCAAATTAAACAAGTAAATAAATTCAAGCCAATTAAACAACCCTTGAAACTGACCATTTATCTTAATATTGGATAATTGACAAATTAAAAGATTAACAATGAAACCTGCATAAATCTCTAAAATCCTTAAGGTTTACACATTCAGCATGTCCAGAACATATCAAAATGGAAAAAGAAAATTTGAAATAGTGGGAACATTTTAAATGCTAGTTGTTTCTAGTTAAGAAAACTAATTGCTTTCAATTAAACAAATTTTATTTTAAGTAATCCATGTGCATTGTTTCTGCAGAATTGAAGGTTTGAGTTTAATTAAAATTTAGAGCTGAAGTACAATCTTCAGCTTTCCAAGTTGGATTTCCTAAGTTACATGTATACAATCCTAATGATACCACCACCAAAAAATACTGCTATACACAAAATGAGATGTCCACTTAGAGCGAGAATATATTAAGATTTGAATAAACCCAAAACAATTTAAAAACAAATAACTTTTAAAATAAAAACTGTATACTTGCAATCTGAAATATGAATAGAAAATTAATGAAAATCAGTTCTCATGGAAGATCACTGACAAAAAAAATTAACTACTTCCCACTTCACAGTTGCCACCTGATCTGCTAAGCATTATTAAATTTTCCAGTTTCCTTCAATGTTTAATAGCTTCTACATTGTAACGGTTTAATATTCAGTTTTAAACGTTCATTATATTTATTGAAGTTAATAAATCATCTTTACCTAGGGAAGTCTGGATTGAGCAAATTTAATAAGTGCTAATATTGGGAAATGCAAACAGACTGATGAGGAAACAAATTTCCACATCATTTCTTACACCGTGTCCATTTGTTGCAGGTGGACAATGACCCAATCTCATTGTACTTGAGTTATCCTTGATGCATCACAGCTGTTGAGTAATAATTAACTGCAGTGAATCATCTCAAAATCGGTGGACTCTACATCGTAGCCAAGCTTGCTGTTTGCACTGACTGAACACTGTAGCATAGCATTTAGCACATCTCAAGAGACAATGCTGCAGGACACTTAATTTAGAATCTATGGAAGCCATTTTCTAACTATTAAAAATAATTCTCTGCTTCTTTGTTTTGAAATTTTAGATGGAAAGATACCTCTATCTGTACACAATTACCAATTCGCTGTTCACCACCAAGTTAAAATTCTATGCAGCTTTTAAAAAGCTAACAGAGAATTTGATGTGCTACAGAAAAATGTGCAACCAAAAGTATTGGTTTTAAATTCATAGGAATATTATTAATAGGGGCAATTTAGTTACCTGTTTATTAATGGACCAAACCTTATTGATAAATGCAGGTAGTTCCATGCCAAACCAATGGCATGGAATTGAGCGTTTGGAACAATAGTGAATTTCCACTCTTCCACTAAGGGAAGCAAGAGAAGGCAAAGCAGCTAAAATGGGGCCAAAAACTAACTGGTAGTCAAGAGAAAAAAAAATTTAGTTGGAGCTTTATAATCAGCGGTTTAAATTAATGAAGCTACCTTCCTTTTCCTTATTTTTAATTTTAATTTAATTTTTTTAAAATAGTTTTTGAAAAGTTAAGTCATCAATTAGTGATCAATTCATTAAACTGACAAAATATATGCTCCAATAACATTAAACAGGTCTACAGGAATTAGAATTTGGAAGTAAATGCTTGCATTTTATACACATTCTCATTTAATTTTGTGCAACTCAAGACACTGAAATGCCAATTCATTTGATACCAAACTAAATTTTTTGAAGGAAATTTGCTTTGGTGTATTGTTTAATTTGAAGGTGGTTTTGGCCAGCTATTACTCTGACCAACAAAATGTAAGTGATTCAAATTTACACAAACAAAAAAAATTACATGCAAAAACTAAAAATAAAGTTTGAAGGTGGCAAAGTTTTCAGTTATTTCATTTTTAAGGAGAAAAACAAATTTAAAGTTAAGTATGATGGAATTAAATGTTATTAGATCACTTATTGAAAACTCATCCTGCAGTATTATCAACATGCATCATCAGCTACTGCCATTCCATAAACAAACATCATGCCAGCAAAGTCTCACAGTAGCTATTCGCTGTATTGGAAGGACAGGAAAAGGAACCAAGAAACCCCTAAAAAAAAATAACAGAGCGTGCAATACAAACCAGTTCATGGTTGCTTAGCAATTATGGCCCAACTGCTGCAGAAGAGAAATGGTGGACACCCGAAGTTGTGTGCAAAATTTGTTACACGGAAACCTGGGTACATCTTGAATGAGAACAGAAATACATAATGATCTCCTAAATTTCTTACACTTTAATCATATAATGGATGGGAATTTGCACACATTTTAAACATAGCAAACCAGCTCAAACACTTTTTCCCACTTTCCATACTTTGTCTTCGTAAGGAAACAAGTTAACTTGATAATTGTTAACTGGTAACCCATTTGGCACGTAACCCTTGACCCTTAACCATTTACTCATGCTGGTAACTTCTGATTAACAACACCTGTAATTTATTCCTGAAATATGTCATTGCCAGCAAGCTCAGCATTTTTTGTTCATCTCCAATTGAAGAGTGTAGTGTCAAACTAACCTGAACTGCTACAATCAGTATGATGAAGAGACTCATATAGGCAGTGAATTGCATTGAGTAAAACACACAAAATGCTGGAGAAACTCATGTCAGGCAGCATCTATGGAGAGGAATAAACAATCGACATTTCAGGCTGAGACCCTTCATCAGGATGTACTGATGAGGTGCAACTGAAGGTGAAATTGGAAGTGGCTTCCCATTGCTATTGCCTTTGTTAGAGTAGTTCCAGATTTGGGACGAGTTATTGAAAAAACCCCGATTACTGCTGTATATTTTGTGGATGTCAAGATACCACAGCCACAATGCAAAAAACGGATCAATCAAGTTGCTTTATCCTACACAGCATTGAGATTCTCAAGTTTGTTGTAACTGAATACATCGAAGTAAATGGAGATTAGACACTATCACTCCTACCTTGTATCTTCAAATAGTGGGAAATTACCTCTACATATTTACTCTTTAACCACTTCCTGTCAACAAATCAAACCGATTGAAGAAAACTTCTGCAATGGTAGGAATTTCAAGAGGAAGCCAAGATGGATCACCAACTCAGCACTTTATAACTGAAGATAGTTCAGCACCTCAATTTTGCCACTCATATGCTGGGCTCCTCCATGAGGAAAAGGACATTTATGGAACCACCTTTCATTAATCCAGTCATTCAAGAATGGATAAGGCTCCAGAATGTAAACTTTTGATCTAACCTGTTTGTTATGAGATGAACTTCCACTAAGTACCAGTTTAATGTTGAAGCTGCAGCATTAACAACATTAAAAAGAAATCAATCTTGTGACTGGACAGTCTCTCAAAAAAAAAATCACACTGGCCTCAATTACCTCAAAAATAGTTGTACCTAGTAGAGTTCCGATCATCATAGAAAATTGCAGATTAAAGAAAAAAGAAATATGGCAGTGCATAATCCAGCTTGCTTCATGATTCCTTAGCTTGCTTATAGTTTGCTTCCATTGGAAAAGGAAATGCATTTCCATTGTTAGCTTGCCCTTAGTGGTAGGTCAATTTCAAACAATGCTAATACCAGATGGCAATTGCACTGCAGTAAAACAAACTTCCTGCATAACAGGTCAATGTAACCAATAAAATGTGTACAAAATATCCAGTAGGTAAAGGAGATCATCACATATTTCCAGTCCTTTTATAAATTTAATCATGCCACTCATCTTACATTGCATATGAAGTTCCAACCTTTACCATGTGAGTGCAATGACAATTACTACACACAAAAGCAAAATGCTGAAATACCAAAGCACTGGATTAACTCATGTAATGTAAAACTGAATTAGAACTACATAAAAGTTTAACAATTAAAAAGGAGACTTCTATATGGTGGGATTATTTACTAAGCGTTTTAAAGTAGCAATGAAGCATGTGTACTATTTATCCATGAAGTACAAAATGTTGATTTACCTTAAGATGCATTTTTCATGTCCTGTATATATAGTAGCAGCAGAGCATTAATAAATATATTACAAAATCCTGAAAAGCTTAAAATTAAAATAAAAAGGTGTACACTAAACACAATTTAGTAGTTCGGGCCAATTATGCAATTTTCACTGTTAGACACTGTATGGACTACTTATTCAAAACTGATATTGTCACACCACCTTTAGGGCACCCAATCATCATTCTCGTTTATACCAAATTAGCTCTCAAATCAAAATTAAAGTCCTTACCGATTCTATGGGCTTGTCCAAGGATGCCTGTTCAATCTCCAGGTGTCCTTCTTCATATTGATCGAAGTGATTCCCCTGGGGGGAAAAAAGTCAATAGAATATAGTAAGGAGATACTGTGAAAAAAATTATCACTATCTGATCTCTCTATGTAAGATTGCTTTGAAACAATTCATGAAGAAAAGTGCAATCAATACTGAAATCAGAGGTGCTGAATACTGTGCACTGTGCCTAATTTTCATTCCTCAGAGTTCAAATATTAAAAAGCACACTTACTGAACAAGTGAACATTTAAACTCTACATATTTACAGTTCCATCTGAAATCTGATTTGAACATTGAATATTCAATAAAGCAGAGCTGAATTCACAAGGATGAACATCACCTACACTACCCAAAAGTGCTCAACTCTGACAAAACTTCATTTGCATCTCAAATTTTAATTACTCAATATTTTATTGTTTTAAAAAAGGTGATATATAAATGTTTATTTCAGAAAAACTTAAATATTTCATTTTAGTTTCACCTATGCCAAAGGATTTGATAATCCTAATTCACTGGCATATTTTAAATTCCTTCTAAATTTTCTCTCAAGAGAAAGTACAATAATACGACACTTAAATATGAGAATAAAAGCAGCTATGAAATGACAACAAATCTCAACATTTTGTGGGGAGAAAAGGGAGTATTGATTAATTACACAGATAATGAAAGAAGTAGGCAAATATGAATTATTAGCTTTATGACAAGCCAGATGGACGGCACAATCTATCACAATACATTCACAATTCATCAATAATCCTTTATCCATTTAATCCATGGCTAGTTCATAGCTATGTAAATACAGATTACTAATTAATAAAAACATCTGCTGTTACTTTGGTTCCAACCAATATAGTTCTGCCATGGAACGATTTTTGAAGCAACTATAACAGAAGTGATTACCTGGAAAGTATGAAAATAACTCCATAACTATTGACTACCAATCATTTTTAGGGACAGACAAGTTCCACGATCCTCTAATATATTACGTCGGTGTTGTGGGTAGAATAGGATTTTATGTTGTACGTGACCAAGATTGAACAGAAACAGTCATAAAAATCAAGCAGACTATTTCAGATACTTGTCATGTGATATGTTGCAATTGTTACAAAACTGAACAGAATCACTGATCAACATGTTGAAGAACTGCTTTTTATTACTGTACCAAGTAGATCAAATGTTTTTTCTGTATCTAAATCTGTTAGAATAGAAAGGTACAGCATACAAAGAAACTTGCAAGTGGTCTATAGGGACTAACAATATCCCTTCATGATGTAAAAACAACAGCGCTAGTTCTATGCTTCTGTTTCATCTCTATGGGCACTCAGATCAACGTACAGCTGCTGCAATTTATCCCTGTTCTTCATTTATGAATGTTCGCTTTACGCCATTTCGCTTTTACAAAAGACCTACATTAGTAACCTGTTTTCGCATTACAAAGAGGATTTTTGCTTTTACGAAAATTTTTCCCATATAAATTAATGGTTCTTCGCTTTACGCCATTTCGGCTTAAGAAAGGTTTCATAGGAATGCTCTACCTTTGTAAAGTGTATCACACACTTTAAGCAGATTACAAATGTTGCTGGACTTTATGTAATCAGCAAAACAAATTGTACCTGCAAGAAAACTAGATGTTTCATTTGAAGAGTTAAAAGTAGGTCACTTAAGCAAGTCCCAAAGCCTTTGCCATGTTTTAGACTTCTGATCATTTAGAATAAACTGAACTGATTGAATGCTGGCTCTAACAAAAACAGTCTGAAGGAGCTTTTGGGGGGGGGGGGGGGAGAGAGGAGCTAAGATGGCACTTAACAGCAACTCATTCAAGCTCATTTGCGGTAACAGCTTAGTTTCCACCTCCGATGACTCTCTTTTTCCTTTTCAGGCTGAAGAGGTTCTTTTGAAGACTCTGACCTGGAGTTACACTCAAACTGTTTTTTTGCGGTGGTGGGACTGGCTATCAGGATCTCACGACCAGCTGCTTTTTGAAATCCCAAGGACACGGCATAGAAAACCAGTGCATCTTTGGGATTCCGAGGTTTCGCAGCCCTGTGGGCAAGGTTTCTATGCCAGTGCCTCTGACTGAAGTGCCGTGGAAGGAAACAGAACATTGGGCGCAGCGGATCAGCTGTTGGAGGCTCTATACTTGGCGAATCTCTCGCTCTGTGGTGGGGGAAGAGTTTGTTGCCGATTCTCAAGTCAGAGAACTTTTTGGGGGGGGGGGGGGGGGAGGCAAAGACACTATCAGTGCAAACTAGCAAGTTGTTTTGTTATGTCTCCCTTCTCACTGTGAAAGGGAGACACCTCCACTTCCCTTTTTTTTAAAGTGAGAGAGAGCCTGTGGTATGTTGAATTGCCGGGTGAGCGATTAGTTGTTGTTGTACTGCAGATCATGGTCTTTCTTGGGGTCTATGCTATTGCTTGGTGAGTGGAGGGTGCTGATGCTTTTTGTGGAAATGGGTGGGGTGGGGGAGAGGGTCATTGCTTTGCTGCTGCTTCTGTGTGGAGGGAGGGGGGGCTTTGCGGTTCTAACGTTTTAACCGTCACTCATCCTTTGGGACACTTCGTGGATGTCTGCGAAGAACAGGAATTTCAGGTTGTATATTGTATACATTCTCTGACATTAAATGGAACTATTAAAACTGTTGAAATGAATATACTTAGCTCCTTTGCCTGATGTTGGTTGTCATTAAATGTTCTTGGAGTCCCTTTGTTTAACCATCCATCACCCTGATGTGAACATGCTTAGACCTGATTCACTGGTTGTAGAATTGTTAACTGCCTACAAACATGCTGACTTCACTCTTCAGCATCTACATAGACCCATGCTTTGTCTTCACCAGTTTACCCATTTTGTGAAACTCCTTATTGGACCACAGAATGATGGTAACTGAAGAGTAGGGATATGTTAATCACCAAGTTATATACCAGATTAGTTATTAAATACAAGGGTTCACATACTTTTTCTAGCCTGGACAATGAATGCAACAATGTGTTCAATAAAGACATGAAAAGTACAATTGTTTGAGTGGTGTTAGTTTAGGCAGACTATGTTTGTCTATTATTCTGACTTAGATTAAGATCAGAACGCATTTTATGACCCAAAAATGCAAAAAACCACGTAACTGAAAAGGATTTACAAAATTTTTCTTGCAACCATTTCTGAATTATGATCACTGCACTCTGCAGCTTGTAATTTCCCTTTAAGAAATATACTTTTGAATGGTCTAAACAAATAACGATTGTACAATCTCTGAAGAATTTGACGAACTTGACTCTTGAGAATGCAGGAACAGTCAATGTTTGGGCCAGATACTGTGTCAAATCCCAAAAGAGGAAATCAAACCCATGTTCAGCTTCATTACGCTATACAGAATAAAGCAACAAGCCAGATTGAAGTGTTGAGGCCTCGAGAGCAGAAAATGTACTAGTGTTCGGCAACATCTGCCTGTGTTTGACCTGCCTCCCTTTTGTTACTACCATCAGGCAGGAGGTGCAGGAGTCTTGGGTCCCACAACACTAGATTCAAGAGCAGTTGTTGCCCCTGCAGCCATCAGGCTCCTGGACCGTCTCAGTACCGAATGGACTCCGCAGTCCATGGATTCACTTTCGGAGAAAATGCAGCTCAAGTAATTGTTCACTTTTTTTTTTACCATTTGCACATTGGATGTTTGTCAGTCTTTGTTGTGTGTTGTTTTTTTCATGGATTCTATTGTGTTTTTGTTATGTCATTGTCTGCAAGAAGATGAATCTCAAGGTTGTATATGGTATGTATGTATACTTTGATAATAAATTTGAACTACAGTACTGTGCAAAAGTCTTAGGAACATAAAAATTCTGTGAAGCAAAGATGCTTTCAAAAATAAAAAAGTTTCTAAATATCAGAAAAATTACTAAGAGCAGTAAAAAGCCAAATCATATCAATGTTTGCTGTGATCATCCTTTGCCCTTAAAATTGCATCAATTCTCTTAGATACATCATTGTGCAGTTTTATTTAAAAATCAGCTGATCGGTTATTCCAAGCATTTTGGAGAACTTGCTACAGTTCTTGTGCAGACTTTGGCTGTCTTGCTTCCTTCTGTCTTTACAGGTAATCCCAGACAGCCTCAATGATGTTGAGATCAGATTTCTGTGGTGACCATACCATCTGTTGAAGAACTCCTTGTTCTTTTTGCTGAAGATAGTTCTTTATGACCTTGGGGTGTGTCTGGGGTCATTATCCTGCTGCAGAATGAAGTCGGGATGCTTCTGTGATGGCATTATGTGATGGATGAGAATCTGCTTGTACTTCTTAGCATTGAGGATTCCATTAATTCTGACTATATCACCAACTCTGTTTTCAGAAAAGCAGCCCCAAACCTGCAGGGAACCACTGCCGTGCTTCACTGTTGACTGCAGACACTCATCCATGTAGTGCTCTTCAGCTCTTCTACAAACTGCCTCCTGGTCGAGGCAAAAATTTCAAACTTTGACTTTTCAGTCCAGAGTACTTGCTGCCGTTATTCAGCGCCCAGTCCTTGTGTTTTTGTGCATTGGTACATCTCTTGGCTTTGTTTCCACTTTGAAGGAATGGCTTTTTGGCAGCAATTCTTCCAATGAATACCACTTCTGACAAGACTTCTCCATACTGTAGAGGGCTGTACTTGGGTTCCAGTGGTTTCTGTGAATTCAGAGCTGATAGCAGTGCTGAACTTCTTCCAATTTAAAAGGGATGTCAATTTGATGTATCTCAAAGTTCAAAGTAAAATTTATTATCAGAGTACATATATGTCACCACATACAACGCTGAGATTCTTTTTCCTGCAGGCATACTTAGCAAATATATAGAACTATAACTGTACTTAGCAAATATATAGAACTATAACTGTAAACAGAATCAGTGAACAACACTGTGCAAATGCAAATATAAATAAATAGCAATAAATAATGAGAACATGAAATAACAAGTTAGAGTCCTTAAAGTGAGATCATCGGTTGTGGGAACGCCAGAAATAGAACAAGTGCAGCTATTCCCTTTTGTTCAAGATCCTAACAGTTGAGGGGTAGTAACTGTTCTTAAACCTGGTGGTGCGAGTCCTGAGACACCTGTACCTTCTACCTGATGGCAGCAGTGAGAAAAGAGCATGGCCTGGTTGGTGGGAATCTGATGATGGATGCTGCTTTTCTATGGCAACATTTCATTTACGTAGAATGGTTTTAGGGTTTTACCCATGCTGTACTGGGCCGAATCTATTACCTTTTATAGGATTTTCTTCACAAATGCATTGGAGTTCCCATACCATGCCATAATGCAGCCAGTCAGTACACTTTCCACCACGCATCTATAAAAGTTTGCCAGGGTTTCTGATGACATGCTGCATCTCTGCAGACTCTTGTGGAACAGGTGCTGTCGTGCTTTCTTCACAATTATGTGTGTCCAGGACAGGTCCTCTGAAGTAATGACACCCAAGAATTTAAAGTTACTGACCCTCTCCACCTCTGATCCTCCAATGATTACTGGCTCATGACCTCCGGTTTCCCTCACCTGAAGTCTACAATCAGTTCCTTGATCTTGTTGACATTGAATGAGAAATTGTTATTACACCACTCAGCCAAATCTCATCTGCTGCACTCAGATTCCATAGCTGACCACTGTGTTTCTGGTCCTCAACCGTACCCATTTCTTTATGCTTCTTCAGAAGAGCTTGGACAGCACATCTTGAAGCTCCTGTCTGCTGCAAAATTTCTGCTTGCAGGGTGACCACCTTGTGTCCTGTTGTTCTGCTCACTCTTGCCATTAAACTGTCAGATCTGCCACACCCTCACCTTTTAGTTTGGTTATACTTCACCAGTTTGATTCCTTCTACACCCACTTGTTTCAGTTAATCAGTTTAGTTCATTCAACTCATGTCCTTGATCATTCGCATCCTGTTTGTTATTTTTGTCTAATCATGTACTGGGCTATATACCTACAAAGTAATCAAGTTTTTATTTGAAAAGTGGCCTATTACTTAATAAGTTATTTGAACAAAATACAGGAATTCCTGTAAGACTTAATTTTTTGGAAAATGAACATTTGGAAATCTATAATTTGCTTTGTCTACTGCCAAACTAATGCAGAAGACAAAAAGTATCTATAAGAATTTATATAAAAAACTAAGGTGCCTAATACTTTTGCACAGTAACATACACACATACCATCTGAAAACTATGAAACTGTAAGATCTTAAAAAGAGTAATGGAACATGTGGAAAAACCGTCAACTCATTTCCTGACTGAAGAACATTCTTCGATGACAGCACTCTTTTTGTCACCAAACGTTTGATATGCATGGACTTGTTTCATCCAAATTTGCTCCACCTTAAACCTTTAATGAGACTTCATTTAACATCCAGAAACACTCAGCGACCACTTTATTTGGTACAGGAGTGGAACCTGGTGTGGTCTTCTGCTGCTGCATATTTCCTCCGTTCTGTTGTTTGGTCTGGACAACAACTGAACTTCATGACCATGTCTGCATGCTTTTATGCACTGAGCTGCTGCCCCGTAACTGGCTGATTAGATATTTGCATTAACGTGGCCACTAGGTAGGTGTACTCCATGACCTCAATTAACTTTAGATACTCCATCTTTAATAAATGCCCACTGTCTAACCATCTCTGTCTTAATCACTCTAAACAGAATACAATAGTCTGCCCTCCTTATCCGCGAGGGATTGGTTCCGAGACCGCTCGTGGATACCAAAAAACACGGATGCTCAAGTCCCTTATTCAGCCTGTCTCAATACGATGGATCTTAGGACTCAGCGGAACCCCAGACCTTATTTAACACGTCTCACTGCAGTGGACATTAAGACTCGGCGGTGGAGCTCTGAATCCGCAGTGTTTCTGTTCACAAAAATAATCATGATCACGATTGAAAATAAAATGGAAATAAAGCAGCGATCGGAAAGAGGTGAAACGACATCGGTCATTGTAAAAGCGTTAGGCTACGTCAGTCAACGATCAGAACAATTTTAAAGGATAAAGTGAGAAAGGCCCTGCCCTGATGAAAGCTACAATTATTACCAAGCAATGCAGTGATTTAATTATTGGGTTTTGGGGTTTTGAGTTTTTGATCCTCCACATCAACCTGGCATGAATGGAGAGCGCACTCAGGAGCGGACTGTCACTGGATCGAACTCTGGAACTTCCCGAGCCCGGTGCTGAAACATACATTCTTTAAGTGTTTTATATGCACAGAAAGGTAAAATATATACTACATACTAAGACCAACGTTTGACTAACTGACGCTAAGTAATACCAGATGTTACTGTTCCGACTTACTTAGTAAGACAACTTTCGATTTTTTTCGATCCCAATCCACAATAACCCACGCACGTCCTGCCGTATACTTTAAATCATCTCTAGGTTACTTATAATACCTAATACAATGTAAATGCTATGTAAAATAGTTGTTATACTGCATTGTTTAGGAAATAATGACAAGAAAAAAAAGTCTGCACATGCTCGAACAACAAGTGATGGAAGAGCACTTTCGGGTTTTCTCGATTCGCGGTTGGTTGAATTAATGCATGCGGAATATGCGGATAAGGAGGGCCGACTGTACAGTAACTTCTTAACCATTAATGTTCAACTGACTCTGCTGATTTATCCCTTTTCCCAACTCTTTATTTTCCAAATAAAGTTAGACGGCCAATCTCACTACAATATCTATTGCTGCTCATTTCAGTAACCCGAAACACATTTCAAATTACAAGTCCAGGTAACTTACCTACTTTATGTGTGCTCCCTCTTTAGTGGAACAGCATATACAAATGAAAAGTACACATTTAATAATTTAACTACATCCTCCCTCTGCGTAAAAATTCAATATTACTCAAGAAAACAGGCCATTTTTCCCCCAAGTATGATGTCTAACCTGTAGCTAATATGTAGATATCACTTTAATGTTGCCTCAGTCTTTTTCCATAAATTTTCTTTGGCTACAAAATTATCTTTCAGTCCCTCTTCCATTACCTTCCTGATTACTAGTTGATTCTTCTGACATTTTGCCGTTCAAGTCCATTGTCATTTGACTATACATATATACAACCCAAACAAAACAAAGCTCCTCTGGACCACAATGCAGCCACAAAACATATCACATTACCATATGTTAATAAAATACAATTCAAAATGCACATAGTGTGAAGCACAAATAAATAATAAACAGCTCACTAAACTAGTGACGAGACCTCAGTGGAGGCAGGGTATCATTCAATATTCTCACACCCAAGGCAGTCCTAGTCCTGATGTCCCTTATACCTCCTCCTAATGATATATAACCATATAACAATTACAGCACAGAAACAGGCCATCTTGGCCCTTCTAGTCCGTGCCGAACGCTTACTTTCACCTAGTCCCACTGGCCCGCACTCAGCCCATAACCCTCCATTCCTTTCCTGTCCATATACCTATCCAATTTTACTTTAAATGACAATACCGAACCTGCCTCTACCACTTCTACTGGAAGCTCGTTCCACACAGCTACCACTGAGTAAAGAAATTCCCCCTCCTGTTACCCTTAAACTTTTGCCCCCAAAAGTAGGTCAGGGATTGTGGGAGAGGCGGGTAAGGATCCTCAACAATGATTTGGGCCCTTTGTCTGCAGCATTCCCAGTAGATGTCAGAAATAAGGGGTGGGAGACCCAGGAGATCTTCTCAGCAGTTTTTACTGTCCTTTGTCAGGTCTCGGACCATAAGACATAGGAGCAGAATTTAGCCCATCAAGTCTGTTCCGCCATTTCATCATGGCTGATCCCGGATCCCACTCAACTCCATATACCTGCCTTTTCACCGTGTATCCTTTGATGCCCTGACCTATCAGGAAGCAATCAACTTACGTCTTAAATACACCCACTGACTTGGGCTCCACCGGAGACTGTGACGGAGCATTCCACAGATTCACTACTCTGGAGAAAAATTCCTCCTTACCTCCATTCTAAGAGGTTGCCCCTCAATTTTGAGGCTGTGCCCTGTAGTTCTGGATACCCCACCATAGGAAATATCCTCTCCACATCCACCTTATGTAGTCCTTTCAACATTCATTAGGTTTCAATGAGATCCCCTGCATTCTTCTAAATTCCAGTGAGTACAGGCCCAAAGCTGCCAAACGTTCCTCATATGTTAACCCCTTCATTCTCGGAACTTTCTCTGGACTCTCTTCAATGACAACACATACTTTCTGAGATATGGGGCCCAAAACTGTCGACAATATTCCCAAGTGTAGCCTGAGTAGTGTCTTATAAAGTCTCAGCATTATCTCCTTGCTTTTATATTCTATTCCCCTTGAAATAAGTGCAAACATTGCAATTGTCTTCTTTACCACTGAGTCAACCTTTAAAATATCCTTCTGGGAGTCTTGCACGAGGACTCCTAAGTCCCTCTGCACCTCTGAAGTTTGAACCTTCTGCAAATTTAGATAATATTCAGCACTATTGTTCCTTTTACCAAAATGCATTATCACACATTTCTCAGCACTGTATTCCATCTGCCACTTTTTTGCCCATTCTTCCAATTTGTCTAAGTCCTGCTGCAATTGCATTGCTTCCTCAGCACTACCTACCCCTCCACCTTTCTTCATATCATCTGAAAACGTTGCCACAAAGCCATCGATTCCATATCCATTGACAAACAATGTGAAAAGTAATGGTCCCAATACTGACCCCCGAGGAAAACCACTAGTCACTGGCAAACAACCAACCAGAAAAGGCCCCTTTTATTCCCATTCAGTGCCTCCTGCCTGTCAGTCATTCCTCGAGTAAGCAGCCTCGTGTGGCACCTTATCAAATGCCTTCTGAAAATCCAAGTAAATGACATCCAATTGTCCACCCTGCTCATTTCTTCCTCGAAGAACTCTAACAGATTTGTCAGACAAGATTTCCTTTTACAGAACCCATGCAGACTTTGACTTAATTTATCATTAGTCTCCAACTAACCCGAAACCTCATCCTTAATAATAGACTCCAACAATTTCCCAACCACTGAGGTTAGGCTAACTGGCCTATAATTTCCTTTATTTTACCTTTCTCCCTTCTTAAAGAGTGGAATGACATTTCAAATCTTCCAGTCCTCTGGGACCATGCCAGAATCAAGTGATTCTTGAAAGATCATAACCAATGCATCCACTATCTCTTCAGCAACCTCCTTCAGGACTCTGCAATGTAATCCATCTGGTCCAGGTGACTTGTCCACCTCAAGACCTTTGAGTTTGCCCCGCACTTTTCACTTTTAATAACAATGTTCCCTGACACTTACAGACCTTGGGCACTCCGCTAATGTCTTCCTTCCACAGTGAAGACTGAAGAAAAGTACTCATTAAGTTCATTTGCCATTTCTTTGTCCCCTGTTACGTCCTCCACCAGAATCATTTTCCAGTGGTCCAATATCAACTCTCACCTCTCTTTTACAGTTTATATAACTGAAAAAACTTCTGGTATCCTGCTTTATATTTTTGGCTAGTTTGCCCTCATACTGCATCCTTTCCCTTCTTATAGCTGTTCTTAGTTGCCTATTGTTGGATTTTAAAAGCTTCCCAATCATAACTTCCCACTCACTTTTACTACTTTATATGCCCTTTCCTTGGCTTTTATGCAGTCCTTATTGTCCTTTGTCAGCCACGATTGCTTACCCCTGCCCTTTGAAAACAACTTCTTCTGTGGAACATATCTATCCTGTGCTTTGTGAGCTATTCTCAGAGACTTCAGCCACCTCCGGTGCCATCATCTCCACCAGTATCCTCTCCCAATCGACTTAGGCAAGCTCCTCTCTCATGTCTCTGTAATTCCCTTTATTCCATTGCAATATTCATAAATGTGATTTATGTTTTTCCCTCTCAAACTGCAGTATGAATTCAATCATATTATGATCACTGCCTAAGGGTTCCTCTACATTAAGCTCCCTAATAAGATCTGGGTTATTACACAACACCCTTTCCCCAAGTTGGTTGAAGCACAAGCTGCACTAAAAAGCCACCTCGTAGGCATTCAGCAAATTCCCTCTCATGTGATCCAACACCAACCTGATTTTCCCAATCCCATAATGAAGTTCCCCATTACAATTGTGTCATTATTTTGTGTGTGTTGTTTTTAATTTCCAGCATCTACAGATTTCCTCGTGTTTGCATTATTTTGTTAGATGCCTTTTCCAGCCCCCTTTGGAATCTCAACCCCACATCTTGGCTACTATTTGGTGGCCTATATACGATTCCCATAATGGTCTTTTTCACCCTTGCAGTTTCTTAACTCCAAATGCAATAATTCAACATTCTATGTCACCTCTTTCTAAAGATGTAATTCCATCTCTTACCAACAGTCACACCACCGCCTATGCCTTCCCGCCTGTCCTTGTGATATAAAGTATATCCTTTGACGTTAAACTCAGAACTATGATCTTCTTTCACCCACGACTCAGTGATGCCCACAATGTCATACCAACCAATCTCTAATTGAGCCATGTGTTCATCCACCTTATTCTGAATGCTACTTACATTTAAATAGAGCACCTTCAATCCTGCATTCTTCGCCCTTTTGAATTTTGCCTCTATGGTACAATTTAACTTGTTGCTTTGTCTGCATTTCTACCCAATCATCAGCTTGTCCTTCCTTACATTCATGTTACATCCATCATCTACTTGTAAACCTGCTGGCTCAACCTCAGCTTGATCATACCGGTTCCCTCCCCCCCCCACCCCACCATATTAATTTAAACTACTCCCAACAGCTCTAGTAAATCTTCCCACAAGAATATTGGTCTCACTCGGATGCAAGCGCAACCCGACCTATTGTACAGTTCCCACCTGCCCCAGAAAAGGTCCCAATTATCCAGAAATTTGAATCCCTTCCCCCGCTCCAATTCTTCAGCCATGCATTTATTGCTATCCTCACTGTCTCATGGCACAGGAAGCAATCCCAACATTACTACCCTTGAGGTCCTGCTCCTCAGCTTCCTTCCTAATTCCTGTTATTCTTTCAAGACCTTCTCCCTTTTTCTACCTATAACCAATGTTATCAATATGTATCATGACTTCTGGCTGCTCATCTCTTTTCAGGATATTGTGGATGCATCCAGAAACATCGTGGATCTTGGCACCTCAGAGGCAAACTACCATCCATGTTTCCTTTTTGCATCCACAGAATCGCTTATCTATCCCCTTACTATACAATCCCCTATTACTGCTGCCACCCTCTTCAGTTCCGTTCCGTTCCTTTCCCATAGTTGGTATCATTTCTCATATATGAAGGATACTTCTTATATTTTTTGTTGCTATCCTTCAAAATTTGCAGATGTTTACCTACCTTGTTCTAGATTTTAAGAACTCATTTAAAAAAGAATCACTATTGTAACTACTACTCCTTTGTTCAATAACCCAAGCCACTTAAGACTATATCCTTGAACTATCATCAATGCTTTTTATTCAGAATAGTATCTATTTACAATTTTATTCAAAATCGTATCTATTTACAATTGTAGCGTAGTTGGTAATTAGGAATATTAAGAATTTCAGGCATATGAGCCCTACTCTAATAATACAACCATCGCATGCTGTAATTTGTGCTTTGTAGATGCAGCATCTTTAGTGCAGATCAATTTTCTAATTTTGATAAATTTCTTTAAATATTTCAAATATGCAACTGCTGCCAATTACTTTACCTCTTATACTACATTAATATACTAATTCTGGGAGTCAGCAAAGCAGCTTAAAATATGATTGCCATGCCATTCAATGCAACTAGCTGCAAAGCTGAGTAACATTTGCCAAATCAGAGATTAGGGTATGAAAATCCATTTATATTTTCCCATTCTTTAACCAGGTTGCCAGGAAACCAACTGAACTTCAATGAAGTCCATCACATTTAACACTGCTTTGATTTATTGAATACGTTTTCTCTTCTACCCCACCCCCACCCCAGTGGAAACAATCTGACTGTATCTAGAGCGAAACAAGCAGATTTCCAAAGATTTATGACTACCTTACAAGAGAAGAAATCCTCTTCAGCTCTGTCTTAAATGGATGACCCCTTGTCCCCTAGTTCTACATAATCCGGGGTAAACATCCTCTCAGCATCCACACTCACAATCTCAACAGAATCTTGTCACAATAAAATCACTTATTTTTCTGAACTTCCATGAATATAGGCCCAACCTGCTTCACCCATCTTCATATATCAAACCTCATTCAGAAGTTCACTCTGAGTCAAAGTATATACTATGAAGAACCCCAAATGAATTGAGCAAAATGTTAAGACATTTCTTCTTCACATCCAAATTGAATTGAGAAAAGCAGTGCAAGGTTCCTTCAAGTCTACTGTCTTACAATACCTTGAGACAATTGTTCAATTTAATCCAGACACAAACAGCAAAAATGAGGTCAGCAAATCGAACTAGTGGCAGAAAACCTGGTGAGAAAGTGACCCAATTGGGCTGTTAAAGTCAAGCTGAAACGACCTCAGTTCCAGGCTGAGAGACATCATTCATGTGTTTAATAATAATCCAAAGAAATAGAACATAAGATACACTAAGTCAAACATAGAACACAATACACCAAGTACATCAAAGTTATCCACTAAACATAGTGCAACGTAATTGACTCCATGTAATAGTAGGGAAAGGCAAATTATATCTTGGAACAAGGTACAGAATGATGGTATAATCAAAGAGCCCAATAACACTATGAGCAGTGAAGCACATTTGACAACTGAATCAAAAACTAACTCATTCTCTATTATTTTGTATTAACAATTTAGTGTTTATTATACCATATAATACTCAAAAAGATCATGAGAGCTCGAAAGCATGTTAACTTCACTATTCTAACAAAAACAATTCAAACTAGTTGAATTCAATGCAACATTCTCAAAGGACTATAGGAGGTTATAAATGTAGAAGGGGGGCAAGTCAACAACAGAATTGTAAACAAAAGGAAATGACATAAATAATTAACATTTAGATGGTGTCTGATTAAATCCAAAACTTATAGTGTACATGACTTTGTAAAGGTTAGAAGGGCAGAAATGCTTTGAAAGCCTTGGCACATGAAAGAGATGGACCAGACAGCACTAGAACATATAAATACAACCGTAGTAGTAGGCTCAAGAGATGGCAAGGAGAAAAATTTGGGTGCTTTTTTAAATATTCACTTTGAGTCCTAGATATCACAGGCAAGTTATTTACTTCCCATCTAATTGGACTTAAGATGGTGGTGAGCCCGCCTTCTTGACCAGCTGCAATCCTTCTAGTGAAGGTACTTCTGCAACATGTTAGCATGGCCATTACTCAGGGATAATGAGGGGTTGGCAATATATTTCCAACTCAAGATGCTGTGACTTAATTAGCAACTTGCCAGTTGGCAGTGCACCTATTGACCTTGCCCTGCAAGCACTAGAAGACAAGTCTGGGAGGTGCTCTCAGGAGTAACTTGAGCAAGTAACTGAATTGCATTTTGTTCACGGTACACACTACAGCCACTGTGGGCTTGTAATGGTAGGAATAAACATTCAGAGTGGCTGATGGGATGCCAGCCAACATGACTGCTTTTTCCTGGATGGGTTGAGCTCGAGCTATTTGTACAGAGAATTTGAGTTTCCTCCATCATGTTCTGTTCCTGACTTGCCTTGTTAATGGTAGAAAGGTTTTGCTGTTAGGTGGTGACTCGAAGGCTGCTGGATGCCTTAAATTTTTAGGTGGTTACATGAACTGTGCAACTGGGTATCATATCTATAGTGACCTCAATGTTGATCACGGGATTTAGCAGAAGATTAGAAAACTGTCTATTTGGCATCCATGTTCAAAAAAAGTGAAGTAAAAAGGCAATAATAAGATTTTAAGCACAACATTTAATGTAGGAGAAAGTGTTAGAAAAATAATAATATTGAAAAATCATTAGGTAATCAAGCACAACTGACATTGCTTTACTATTACAACATACATTAATAACTTTGAAACAAAGCATAGTTTGAAAAATTACACTGTTCATTTTGGAACAAGGATCCAAATTTGGGGGAGGAGAGAGGGAACTACAGAAGGCTACAGTACCAGAAGATTTGGGGGTCCCTGCAGACTAAACAAAGGAAGTTGGCATGAGTTCTGAAGGTAATAAGGAAGACTAACACAAAATTAGCCTTTATTTCAAAGGGATTAGAGTATGAAACTTCAAATACAAAAGGCACTAGTGAGACTATATATAGCTATAGATTTAAGATTATTTTATTGTTAATAATTCAGGGAACATTCACTCAGATGATCCCAGGTACAGAGTAATTGCCTTAGCAGGGAAGATTAAATGGATTGGGACTCCAATTCACTAGAGTTTAGAAGAATTCAAGGGGCTTATCAAGATGTGATACATAAGAAACAAAAGAGGCTAAATGCTGGGATGATGTTTACTTTAATGGGAGTGCATAATCTGCAGAGTATACCTTTCGGTGTCCCAAGGAGCTCAATGCCTTCTCACATGCTTTTTCTCCAATTTAGAGCAGTCAAGAATTAAATACATATTCTGATTGAGATGGTGAGAGTAATGCACCGTTGCCCATCCATCCCCCCAAAAAAGTGAGATTTTGAGAATGCCCTTGAAGCATCTTCTCTGTCCTCCAGGAAAAATCGTGCTGTGGCTGTGCGCAGTGATTGCATGGAATACAATCTGAATGCAGATATTGGCCTGAGGAAGGTCATGACAATGTTTCGCCTACATGGCCACAGGATTTGGAGAACCATCCCACTCAGCTGTGTATGAATACTAACCAATGGGAAAGCAACTGTTGGAAGCCTTCTCCATAGATTGGAATATTTGATAACATCATTGTATTGTACAACTGAGCACAAATACAATACTGCCTTGAATCCCTAAACAATACATCACATTTTCCCCCAGCAATTACTTTTAAATACTTCTATTGTTATATCAACTGAAACAATTGATGCTCTTTACACAAAAAGACCCTTATTTTCTCTGTTACAAAAAGTGATGTTAAATGGCATAAAATAAATTGGCCTGAATTAAGCACAGCAAACGCCTTGGATCAAGGGCAAACAATAGATGTTTTTCCAAACATTATTCATCCTTAGTGAACATGCAAAGATAGGCAAATTACATGTTATTTTAATGTTCTCGAAATTTCAGTATCATCTGAAATAAATCCACAAGTTCATTTTTTTCAAGTTATTTGTGCTAAGTACAAATAAATGCTTTTACAATTTTAAACATTTTACACCCTTCCCAAAGCACTAAGTTTATTTGAAAACTACATTGAGAGTACCATAGTGTACATTACAGTGAGTCAAGTAGTTTCATTCAAATGTAAAACATTTATTTCCAATACACTTTGGTATTGAACCATGGTAATAAAACAAATCCAAAAGGGTTTGAACAAAATTACAATAATACTTAACATGTAAAATATCTTTGAGATTGTTTATACAAAGGACCAAAAAAAGTTAGTATTTGGATTTATATTTTAAAATCTCAAAATAACAGAAGCTAGTCAGAAATATTGGAAATCAACTTGGAATATTCAGATTATTTTGGTTTCTCTGCCCTCCCCAACCACTCCAAGCCTGCTGCAGCCACATATCAAACACATAACAATCATAAAAGTGCTCACAAACAGCTTATATGTCCACACCTCTTCGATTAGAGTTTTTAAAAAAGCAACTCAGTTTTTGTTTACGCAGAACCCAAATCTGTTCGATTTTAAGGAGTTCTAACCTTCACCCATCTTCCTATAAACAGAGCAGGCAGACTAAAGGAGATCCATAGGGAATATCCCTACTCGTCACAGAATTACATCAGCAGAACCAAAAAGGCTGGGAGTGGCTGACTTTATAATTAAATAAGATGTGCCATCCTACAAAATTAATATTGCAATATACACCTAGCTCATTTTTACAAAACCACAAGAGATTCTACCAATGCTGGATATCTTGAGCAACACACATAAAATGCGCGAGAAACTCAGCAAGTTAGGCAGCATCTACGGAGAGGAATAAACAGTCGACTTTTGGCCTCGGCCCAAAACATCAATGTTTATTCATTTCCATATATGCTGTCTGATTTACTGAGCTCCTCCAGCATTTTATGTGTTGCTCCCTTTCACACAATCCTATTTATAAAATAAAATCGCCAAATTAAATCTACCAGTAAAAGTCACCCCAGATCCGTTGATGGAAACGGTTCCCTTCTCAATATTGCACTATGAATAGTAATAAGAAACAAGCAACAAAAATCACTGGAATCATACTAATTTATACAATCATACAAAATTTATACAATAATGAAAGTTGACGAACAGAGGTGTGGGAAAAAAGGGGAAGTAGCGGGGTACATGGTGTCAACAGAAGGGAAAATGAGGGGAGAGGTAGAAAAGAACGGCGGGAAAGGGGAGAGGGGCGGAGGTGGAAGGAGGGCTCGGAGCCGCAGGGGAGAGGAAGAGCCGCAGGCGGCCGAGGCCTCTGCACTGCAGACAGGGTGCCTGTGGGGGGCGGGGGAAGCACTGAGCAGCGCGCAGCCCGGCCCAAAGCCATCAGCGCCGAATACCAGCCGACAGCTCCTGAGCTCATCGCCGAGCCATTCAGCCTTCAACCGTGAGTGCGCCGCGCCTGCCCGGACTGCGGCCACTCTGTGTTCCCTTTACCTGGAAATCCCGGTCCTCGTTGAACCGAGCGAATTTGTCAGCCATTTTGCCGACACTTGTTTTTCCTGGCGATCAATTTTTTTCGCTCGTTCACTGCTCACCCTCGCTCCAGACCCCACCCCTTCCGTCACACACACGTGATCCACCAACTTCACCTGATTAACGCACGCTTCCGGTACCGAGGAATCGATCGGCGATAGGGAGGCGATCATGTGGCAGTATGACTGATAGGTCGACTAGCCATTCAAGGTACAAATTGATGTAGGCTGTGACAGTGTAGGGGTACGCCCTACGTGCTGCATTCTGGAGCATGTAGTCCACTAATCGGCAGTATGCTGAGCTATAAAATGTAGTACGTAGTTTACAATGTTGCAAGTCATTAGTATGCATTGTAGTGTTTACTCAGTCTCAGGTTCACGGCGGGCATCTTTGAGCATTATGGATAGTGATAGTTATTCGAAATGAAGGGTCTATAATTGAGTCCTGTGTCTTTTGATGTTACGTCTATTTATAGAATTGTGTCATTTCACTATTTGTGATGTAGGCAAGCTGTGAGTGCGATTTGCAGCCCAACTATAGTATCATTAATTTCAGAATTGAACTGATCTAAGCTTAATATAGTTAATTCAGTATCAGAACGTTTTCTTTATTACTTGAATAGCCCGCAAGCCAATTATATGAATATCGAATTTCAGATACTGTAATCCAGATCCCCCGAGTTTCTTTCAGCCATCATCCTCCCCATTCTCTTTCTCCCCTCCCCCAATCTACCTTGTCTGCCCTTCCCAGACTTGTTACCCACACACATATCCACCTGGATTTCTCTTCCCTCCATTCACCTAACCCTTTTTCCTATATGGTTTCATCTGCCTAATCACTTTTTGTTTCTATAGGCCTTGCCTCAACATTCTTTCTTCCCAACCTGCTGGGGTTTTCCAGCAATTTATTGCTCCAGATTCCTGCATCTGCAGTCCCCTGTGTTTTTATTGTGCATGCAGTATAATGCACATGAGATTGCATGTATAGCATTTGTCTTAAAATAGAGAAACTGGCAACGTTTAGAGTAAGATATAACATTTTGCAATATGCAAGCTTAATATACATCTCTATAAATGGGTCGTTGGGGCCTAGAAATCCCAAACATAGCCCAACCTTTTTTGTTATTGTGACTCGTTGTTCTAAAGTTTTAAATGGAGCACTGGCCTCAAGCCTTGTGGTCTTCTCATCCATCATTTCCTATTCAAGTCCACTATATTTTGCTTCCTATTGTACCTGAAGTACATTAGCCATGTGATTAACAATAATCTTTTTGAATGAATTTGAGCACCATCTCTCCACTCCCTTCAGGCATGATGAAATGTAGGAGTAAGAGTAGGCTCTTTAAGCATTTCTGCTATTACTGGCTCCAAAACCTTTTATCTTTCAAGTGCAAATTAAATTTTAAAAATGTTCCATTGTCAATTGCCATTACACATCATGTACTAATTTTCCATGATGTTGAATCTTTCTTAACTTCACTCTTAAAAGGACTCAGTGCTTTGATTAATCTATCGGTGATTTTTTTTTCTTCTTTCTCAAAAAGAAATAGAGTAGAACTTCATGAACAAAATATTGAAAGGGTAGTAAGGAATTCAGATTTGAAATTACAATAAGATCAGCCATTTTATTGAATGCCTGAGCAGGATTGAGGGGCTGAGAGGTTTTCTCCTGCTCCTAATTCATATGTTCATACTTAAACAAACTATTCAGATTTCTATCGTGCACACATTTTAATTTTGTATTAAGGTTTTTATTTTCAACAAGTTTTTAAACAAAGGTTGGAGTTGCCTGTTTAATAGATCACACATCATTTTGATTTGGAAATGAGCCGAGCTGTTCTTGTAGTGTCCTTCAATTCAAGTTATATTGTCATGTAAGATCTGTTTGTGAAAAAGCACACAAGAGGACACAGGTTTAAGGTGCTGGGGAGTAGATACAGAGGAGGTGTCAGGGGCAAGTTTTTACGCAGGGAGTGTGAGTGCATGGAAATGGGTTGCCAGCAATGGTGGTGGAGGCGGAAACAATAGGGTCTTTTTAGAGACCTTTGGATAGGTACATGGAGCTTAGAAAAATAAAGGGCTCTGGGTAAACCTATTAATTTCTAAGGTAGGGACATGTTCAGCACAACTTTGTGGGCTGAAGGGCCTGTGTTGTGCTGCATGTTTTCTATGTTTCTAAAAGAGTTGCCTGCTCTTCCTTTTTCTCATTTTGTGTCATTAAAAAAAGTATATTCAATGGATTTTTGTGCTCTATAAGTAAAGATTGCAAATCTTTATCCTATGGAAATGTTCTTCAAGGCATATGCAAGTCATAAATGTGATACTGGCACCCCGAGTTGTTCATGTGGTGATATCAGGTGTAAGAACGTGATTGGAGAGAGTTCTGAGCATGCGCAGAAATGATAGAAAGATCTGGAAGCATGGCGCTGCAAGACAGGTGTGGTTGTAGTTAAATAAAAGTTCTATTTCTCTCTCCAATCACGTTCTTACACGTGATATCACCACATCTTCCTTTCCTTAAAAAGAAAAACAATTAGCAACATTGACCAGAGCAAATGCATAATTTAACACGTCTCTATCAGTCTTTCTGGGGGTTTACAAACACGAGTAGACCTTCTCAGTGGTTCACACAGTTCTTGTGTTTCGTTGTTATTTCCATGTTTTGTCTGGTCCGCATCAGTTAACTGAAACTCTGAAGTTGGCTCTTTCTTGAGGTCTTTGCAATTTCTTCTTAACATTGCTCCTTCTTCTGTTTGGACCATGTACGATCTGGGTTGTACTTCCTCAAGTACTGTAGCTTTCTTTTTCCATGTGTTCATTTTGTCTTGTATCCTCACTTCATCTCCTTGGTACAGTTCAGGTAATGGATGAGAACATCTGTCAAAGTATGTTTTCTGCTTTGCTTTGTGTTCATCTTTCCATCTTTTCACTTGTTCACCTCCCTCTGTTCTCAGAAGGCTCTCATCTATTGACAGATTGGATTTGAAACAGTATCCCATCAAGAGCTGAGCAGGCGAAAATCCACATTCAAGTGGAGTACTGTCATAGGCTAACAAAGCTTTATAAAAATCACCTCCACTATCTTTTGCTTTGTGCATCAGCTTCTTGATAATTCCTACTGACTTCTCAACCAATCCATTGGACTGAGGGAAAAATGGACTAATGCTGTATGAACAAAGCCCCATTCATGAGCAAACTGTCCCATGCATTCACCATTGAATTGTGGACCACTGTCTGAAAACTTCATCAGGAACACCATGTCTGGAAAAAACTGATTTCATGCATGTAATTACATTCTCTGCAGTTGTTCTGCTCAGACCACACGCTTCAGGATACAATGAGTAGTAATATGTTATTAATAGATAATCTTTGTTGTCAGTTACAAACAGATCAACGCCTACCTTCCAATAAGGTCTCTGAGGTCCAGGATGTGGATGCAGTGGCTCCTTAGGGTTGCTAGGTTGGTATTTAAAGCATATTTGACAAGAAGACACCAATTCTGCAATTTCTTGATTCATCCTGGGCCAAAACATCACTTCCCGCTCCCTTCTCTTACATTTTTCAATACCTACGTGGCCTTCATGAATTTTCCCAAGCATTTCTTTTCAGAGACTTTTAGGAATCACAATTCTGCTACCTTTGTACAATATCCCATCCACAACAGACAGTTCTGATCTGTGGTTCCAATATTCTTGTACTTCTGAGGTACAGTCATGCTTATTATCTGGCCATCCATCCATCACCACTTGTATAACCTGACTGAGAATTTGTCCTTCTCTGTCTCAAGACGCAGCAGTTCCAACTTTTCTGGAGCAACAGGTACAGTCTCTATGATCACATCAACAAATGCCTGAACATCAACAGCGTCCCTGTGACTGTCTTTTGTTGTTGGATCCACAGCTCTGGAAAGTGTGTCAACCGTGTACATGAATCTTCCAGGTGTGTATAACACATTCAACGCATATCTTTGCAATTTGATCATCATTCGCTGAATTTGCAAAGGACAGTCACTTTAAGTTTGTTAAACAATGCAATCAGAGGCTTATGATCAGTTTCAACATCAATAGATTGCCCTGACACAAACTGATGAAATCTCTCACAAGCAAACAGAATACTGAGCAATTCTTTTTCAATTTGGGCATACCTTGTTTCTGGATCAGCTAAAGAACGAGATGCATATGCCACTGGTAGCCACTCCTGATCATGTTTTTGAGTAATATTGCCCCTAAGCCTGCTTGAGATGCATCACATGAGATTTTGATGGGTGTCTCAGCATCATAGAATTTCAAAACAGATTCTTTAGTGAGCACTTTCTTGAGATTTTGCCATGCCTTCTCCTGTTCATGATTCCAGCTCCATTTGTTTTTCTTTTCTGTTAACTGCCTCAATGGAGCAAGCTGTTCCAAAAGATTGGGTATGAATTTTCCCATGTAGTTGACCATTCCCATGAACCTTTGAACATCCTTTTTACATTGCGGTCTTGGCATGTTCTCAATAGCAGAAACCTTCAATGGATCAGGACGCACAGCCTCTTTGCTGAGGACATCACCCACAAATGTAAGTTCAGTCACTCCTAGCTGACATTTGTCTTTATTCAACTTCAGGTTTGCTTTGCGTGTTGCCTCAAAGACTTGTCTGAGCCTGGCATCATGCTCTTGTTTAGATGATCCCCAAACAATAATATCATCCATGAATGTATCCACACCCTCAGTGTGTTCATATAGCATGTGAATGGTTTTATGGTACACTTCAGGAGCTGATGCAATTCCAAACGGAAGCCGAAGAAAACAGTATCTGGTAAAAGGAGTGTTAAAGGTGCACAACTTTAAGGTTAAGAAGAAATCGCAAAGGCCTCTAGAAAGAGCCAACTTCAAAGTTTCAGTTAACTAATGCAGACCAGACAAAACATGGAAATAACAACGAAACACAAGAACTGTGTGAACCACTGAGAAGGTCTACTCGTGTTCATAAACCCCCAAAAAGACTGATAGAGACGTGCTAAATTATGCATTTGCTCTGGTCAATGTTGCTAATTGTTTTTCTTTTTAAGGAAAGGAAGATGTGGTGATATCACGTGTAAGAACGTGATTGGAGAGAGTTCTGAGCATGCGCAGAAATGATAGAAAGATCTGGAAGCATGGCATTGTAAAACACGTGTGATTGTTGTTGTTAAATAAAAGTTCTATTTCTTCCAGAATATGGTTCATTATTAGAAATCCACAGTACGTATTAATATAAAGAACACAACAGTTTAAACAGCCATGACAGTAACAGATTCAGCAATGTGCAAATGTGATCTGTTTCAACAGCTTCCCAAATCAAGTAAATACTTCTGTGTCAGGCACAGTAAATTTCAAAGTTAAGAACATTCAGCATGTATGAACTAGTATGTCACTGTTACAGAAGCAATTATAAATGAGGAGATAACCAAGCAATTGAAATCAAAGAAGATTAACAACTTTAAAACCCAATAATATACCTAAACAAATAGTTCAGCAAGTTACCAATTAGTCAAGATGGGGTGATGTAAAATAATAAGTTCTCTAATTATAACTGGGGCAACATTAAAGTTTTTTTCATATATTTTCAGGCTGTGAATATGACAAATAAAACAGGGGTTGATGTACATCTTTAATTATCCTCCAGACTACCAGAGCTTCATTGAGTGCATGGAGGTAGAACAAAGGAAAGCAATACAGAATGCAGAATAATATGTAATAGTTACATTGAAAGTGTAGAGCAGGTAAACAATAAGGTGCAAGGTAGTTTATGATGTCAAGAGTCCATTTTATCATACCAAGGAACTATTCAATAGTCTGATAACAGGGGGTAGAAGCTGTCCTTGAGCTTGGTGATACATGTTTTAGGCTTTTGTATCTTCTGCCAATTGGGAGAGCGGAGAAGAGAGAATGCCCAGGAGCTGATTGAATATAATTAGGGCATCACTGCTGGTGATGGTGGCTTTAGAGAGCACATTGATACTTGTTCTGTTATCTTTCCAGTGGATTTGGAAGATGTTAGTAAAGACGGTGTTGGTGCTATCTTTCTGGTAATTTAACAGGCATTAAAACATACAGAGGGCTAAGGATCACTGGAGGTCAGGACTGAATACTAGTCAGTAAAGCTATGAAGCAGTACTTCCTCAGGCTGCAGCACTTTACAACCCATATTTTCCAGAATATCTCTTAACTTCAATCATTTGGTCAATATGGAAACATCTGAACTTTCCTCCAATTTAAATAAAATATCGTTTCCTTGTGCAGACTTGTACTGTTTTTGTCAAATCCCCTGCTTCTGCATGTTGCACTTCTTTGTCAGTATTAGTACTCTCCCTTTCTCACACTGCTTGAATTGCTTCTCTTCACCTTTCCCAATGAGCACCACAGCACAGAAACAGACTTATCAGCCCACCACGTCCATGCCGACTGTTACAGTTATTTGTACATTCCCGTTTATTGGCATTTGGTAGCCATCTATGCCTGGTCAGTCAAGTGTCTGTCTAGATTCTTTTTAATTATTGTGAATAATTGCCTGCCTCCACCACTTCCACAGGCAGTAGGTTCCAGATTCCAATGACTCTGTGTGAAAATTTTTCACTCAAATCCCCTCTAACGTTCTTGACTCTCATCTCAGTCACCAAGGGTAAAAGATTCTGACTACTCACCCTATCTCACTCATAATTTTGTATATCTCAGTTCAGTCACTTCTAAAATTACCCTGCTCCAGATAAAATAAATCAAGCATACCCAATCTCTTCATATAACTGAAATGCTCCAGTCCAGGCTACATCCCGGTGAATCTCTTCTGCACCTTCTTCAATGCAATCATATCCTTTCCATAGTGGGACAGCCAGGACTGCACACAATACTCCAGTGCGGTCTAACCAATGTTTTATAAAGTTGTAGTATGACATTCTTGTTCTTTTATTCTATGCCACAGTTGATGAAGTATCTCTTCTTCTTCTTCGGCTGTCCATCGATTTCGATGTTGACTGTGCTGACAGTTTAGTCTCTGCAGGCACGTTTATGGGCCACAAGACAAGCATTGGCACACCATCCAGAAACTCTACTCCAACACATCTTGCACAGTAATAAGACAGACGGTATCATGCCCCCACCATACAGTCCCGCTGGGCTTCCAAATCTGATGCTAAGTGGTACACAGGAGTGTAACAGACTTAGCAAATAAGGAAGCAGTGACAACTAACTAGTCTAGTGATGACATCTGTTGATCAGCACTCTGGTTCCTCCGCATGCCACCAAGGTGGCTGTACCATTGACCCTTTTGGATTCATCTGCCACAGACACCATCAGACGCCCTGCTGCCGGCGTCCTCACTGAGTACAGCCTTTGCCTGAAGAGGCATAACCTACAAAGTAGCAAAAGCATGCTTACCTCCTTGACTTAGCTAGCCACGATCTGACTACTAGATTTAGTCTAGTAGTATACCGATGGATGGAACATCACCTTCACGGCTAGGTTAGACCTGCCAGAGGATGAATCTCCACCGTACTTCGCTGATGTTCAGCCAGTGTCACTCCTATGCCACAGTGAGGCGCCAAGGTAGGATTTTGTCAGATGAAGTATCTCTTATCCTTCTTCAATCCCCTATCTACCTACCCTGCCGTTTTCAGGGTTCTATGGACTTGTAACCCAAGGTCTCTCTGTTCACCAATGGTCTCTCAGACTCAACCATTTACTGTGGAAGTCCAATGCTTATTTGACTTTCCAAAATGTATAACTTTTTACATGTCAGGATTAAGTTCCAATTCCAATTTTGTTTTTCTTTCAACTGTTGTCTTTCTGCTGTCTCATCCCAGCTAGGCATAGTAACCTCAATCTCCTTCAGCATCTGTGACATACAATCAGTTCTGCTGTGGTGAATCTTGTAAAAAGAATGTTTTTGAGTACTTGAACAGAAGATTATAGTTTATAGTTGGACTTGAGTCACCTCAACAAATTCATCTCTTCAAAGCTTCCATAAGAATGTGTTTAGAGCATTCAACTCTACTGTTACAGCTGAATTAGGGAAAGAAATTACTCACATTTTGGGTAAAAACTTTTATCAGGACTAGAATTTGGCTGATTGATTGTACTTGATTAATTTGTACATGTTTGGCATAACTCCATGTGTCACACTTTGCTCAATTTAGAATGACCAATAATAAGGATCAGAAAGTTATTGTTGCCTTTTTGGCTGCATCTTGGGTACTAGCCTACAAAGTACCCAGGACATCTTCAAGGGGTGGCATCTCAGAAGGCAGTGTCCATTATTAAGGACTTCCAGCACCCAGGACATGCCCTTTTCTCACTGTTACCATCAGGTAGAAGGTACAGAAGCCTGAAGGCACACACTCAGCGATTCAGGAACAGTTTCTTCCCTTCTGCCATCCAATTCCTAAATAGACATTGAACCCTTGATCACTACCTCACTTTTAAAATATATATTATTTTCTGCTTTTTGTACAATTTTTAATCTATTTAATATATGTTTAATGTAATTGATTTATTTATTATTATTATTTTCTTCTTCTATATTATGTATTACATTGAATTGCTGCTGCTAAGTTAACAGATTTCACAACACATGCCACTGATAATAAACCTGATTCTGATTCTGATTTTAAAAAAACAATGTGATATTTCTGAGATGGTCACGATCAGCCATGTCCACTTTTGTAAATTGTGTCTTTGGAGCTCTCATTTTGTGTTTTTGTAAGATTTTATTTTATGACAATAAACCTTTTTATCCTATGTCAAAACCTAGCTGGTATATGAAACTTCTCACAGTAGACTTTGTTATGAAATTCATCAAAGATTCATCTTAGGGCATCAGAGTGATCTCCCCACTTGATCAGTGGATAGTCTACTCCTTCTTCAGTAAAGTGGATGCACATCCTTTTCTGAAATGGTCCAAGCTTTCCAAATGCACTGATTGACTTGTTTAAGAGAAACATCTGTCTGTGTTGTCTCAACATTCCTTTGGCTGCATGCGTGCAAAGTCATTTTCTAGTTGTAAAGCAAGGATTGTATTCAAGTTATTTACATCAATATCTTTGGTAGTCTGGATATGACAGCCTCAATTGCCTTTTGTTTCAAAGACTAATGCTTAATTGTTGAGTTATATTAGGATAATAAAATCATCCATCTCTGCAATGAAATTCTGCCGTGGTTAGAATCAATGATGGACCTCCGATGGCTAATAGGCATATGTGAAAGGTCTTCCTACTGATGTGACTTCTTCATTCCAAAATCAACACTTTTATCCCCAGCTGAGTATAAATCCATGAATTTTTACTTCAGTCAACACTACCAACTTGTCTAGGCTTTCATCCACTTATAATAACCGCCAATCTGTGGCTTGTGACTTCACACATGGATTTCGATGTCCTCACCATAACAGAAAATAAGGATTTGCTGCCTATCCTCTGCTTTCAAATGTTTGAGCATATGGTGGAATGGTAAAAATCCTGAATAATCCTGGACCATACCCAAAATAATTCTGATGTCAGTATGTTTTCTGGTCTTTTTGCCTTTACACTTGGCAGATCTTAAGCCAGCAGCATCCCCTTTTAATTCAAGATGGAAAACTTCAGGTTCAAAAAAGCATGTTTCCTTCATCTAGGTTTCACATTATCATAATGTAATGGTTTGAAATCCAGCTCTAAAATATGAAGATTTTCTTCCTTGATGTTCCTGCCACTGTCTGTAAGGAGTTTGTATCATCTCCCCATGACTGTGTGGGTGTTCTCTGGGTGCTCCTCACACAGACCAGTGACAATTCGGTTAGTAGGTTCATTTTTCTGCTTCTTTTTGGGTCCTTAAATCCTAGAGGAGCATCGTCCAAAGTCGATGGTATGGTTGGAGTTCATCAGTGTTTTTGTAATCCATTGCATCAACTGTACAGGGGATTGGCCTGTACAACTCCACTGGAGCCCTGTTGATCGGCCTTACCCATATAACCATATAACAATTACAGCACGGAAACAGGCCATCTCGGCCATTCTAGTTCGTGCCGAACGCTTACTCTCACCTAGTCCCACCGACCTGCACTCAGCCCATAACCCTCCATTCCTTTCCTGTCCATATACCTATCCAATTTTACTTTAAATGACAATATTGAACCTGCCTCTACCACTTCTACTGGAAGCTTGTTCCACACAGCTACCACTCTCTGAGTAAAGAAATTCCCCCTCGTGTTACCACTAAACTTTTGCCCCCTAGCTCTCAACTCATGTCCTCTTGTTTGAATCTCCCCTACTCTCAATGGAAAAAGCCTATCCACGTCAACTCTATCTATATCCCTCATAATTTAAAATACCCGTTTCCACCTCTCACGATGGGGACGTAGGGTTGGACTTTGAGAGGCGGTAGGTTAATTGGTCATTGTAAATTGTCTCATAATTAGGCTAGGGTTAAATCAGGTTGTTGGGCAGCTTGAAAGGGAGGAAGAACCTACTCTGCCTTGTATCAGAATAAGTAAATTTAAAAAATGAGAGCAATGGGAAAGGTTGCCCAGACTATATATAGACACTGGTCTTTGTTTTGCAGGATTTTCTCCATTGTTGTTCAGAAAGTTTTCAGTAATGGTTTAGCTCCAAAGGACAATTTTGTATATGAGTAAAGGTCCTTGTGTGCATTTATGGTGGTTATATTCATTTTTTGTCTACGTTTAATTGACATTTGTAGCAGTTTTAACTTTGTGGAAGAAATTGTCTCCTGCCAAATCTGTCTAAAGACCTTAAGATGTCAGTGATGGATAGTGCATGTTACTGATTGCTTGCTTGAGGGTTACGTATACTATTACATGGTTTAACGCTGTCGACAGCCTTGGCTGTCTGTACACAATGTTGTTTCCACTAACGATTCCATTCTTCTCAAACTTGGATGACTCCTATCCTGATAAAGGGTCTCGAACTGAAACATTGACTGTCCATTTCCCTCCATAGATGCTGCTTGACCCACTGAGTTCCTCTATCATTTTTGTGTATTGCTTCAGATTTCCACAATATGTGCTTTTTTTGTGTCTCCCTGATTCTTCTCCTATCTGTATTTTGAGTGACTGTAGCACTGGTTAAGATTTACAACATACTATGCTTTATGTTAAAGATAGATTGCTGAATTTCCTGTTTTAGATATCTCTGTCCATAATAGTATAATCTGCTGCTCTATCTACATTCACCTCTGTTGACTGGTTGTTTATCTTTGCCTTAGTTGCGTCCTGCCACCTTCCACATGGCATTGATGCTTCACAAGCCATTGTCTTTAATGTTAGACGGATATCCTCTCTGTATTTTCCTACTGAAGAGTGAAAGGGCCAATTCTCTGGTTATTTTGTTTCAGATGTAGATTTAGAGGCCATCCCCAGATTAAGGCCACCCAATTTATGGATATCCCTACATATGAATATGCCCCAATAATAATAGTAAATTCAAAGGCCTAGAGTGCATGCATATGTTTGTTCCTACAAGTGACCAATCTAGTTTTCACATTCTCTATTTTTGGTAATTGTTCTTTCTGTCTAGTTGAGCTTTAGACAATAGATATATGGTTATCATATCAAGTGATTTTCATGTATTTTTTGATTTATGGACAAAATTACCTCATGGGCATCTGTAAAAACAGAACCTGTGGACAGCCTGAACATGCAGCTGCTATATATGCCCTCCTCTGATTTGTAATCACATTACATTACAAATATAATGGTTTTGAAAAGTCAGACAAGCTGGAAATATGAAATAAAACCAGAAAATGGTGAGATTTTTCTGGCATTTTCTGTTTTTATACATAACACTTTGCTATCTTAAAGGAGCCCAGCAGAGATTGCACTTTTTGAGGAAGCTTAAACAAGCATCACTCCCCACTAACATCTTAACTACATTCTACAGGTTGAGAGTGTGCTGACCTTTTGCATCACAACCTGGTACTCCAGCTGCAGTGCTGCCGACAAAAAAGCCTTGCAGAGGGTGGCTAGGGGAGCAGAGATG
Source organism: Hemitrygon akajei (assembly GCF_048418815.1). Taxonomy (NCBI): domain Eukaryota; kingdom Metazoa; phylum Chordata; class Chondrichthyes; order Myliobatiformes; family Dasyatidae; genus Hemitrygon; species Hemitrygon akajei. Next base: position 2,751,384 of record NC_133141.1, on the reverse strand, counting down.
GTTATTGGGGTCTCCCTACCTTCTGTCCAAGACCTCTTTCCGAGGCGATCCCTCCAGAAGACACGGTACATCATTAAAGACCCCTCACACCCTCTCCATGAACTGTTTGTTCTTCTGCCATCAGGTAAACGTTACAGGAGCATCAAAACTAAAACCACAAGGCTACTAAACAGCTTCCTCCCACAGGCAGTCAGACTGCTAAATAGCTGCTCTACCTGACTCTGCTTTGGACACTTTTAACTTGCACTGGACACTTATAACTTGTTTTTAACTGACATGTGGCTGTTGTGTTTTACTATTTATTGTTATGTTTATTATTTAGTGTTGCGTTGTTATGTTATGTTTGCACTGCTCCTGGGAAATGCTGTCTCATTCTGCCCTGCAGAGCTGATGTACGGTTAGAATGACAATAAAGTTTTTGAATTTTGAATCTTGAATCTTGAACAGAATGATGACTTCCCATCTGTAGCAAGAACTACAGCCCTGTAATGCAGACTTCGTTCCAGAAATGGATCTTTCATTGTTGCATTCTTGCCTCGAGATAAACAAAACACGTTGGCAATTTTCAGTAACGTTTATACTCAGGATTTCTGTTTTGTATGCCTTCTCAAATTTAAGTTTCTCTGTGTTCAAAATATTGGACTGATTGCTTGTTTCAATCATACACAATTCCACCAAAGCACATGGCTTTAGAATTGACCGAAGTTGCAATGCCTGGACAAATACTTTGATTTCTCTTGCTAAACATGGAACTGTCTACTAGTTCAATGTGCTGCCTTTTAAATTATTCTCCACCTTCTGCATTAAATTAAGAGAATGTGACATTCTTAGTTTCTGTGTGGCTATCTGTTCAACAAGCATGTGATAAGCCTCAGAACCAGTCACTGTCATCAGAATAGCCTCTCCTTACCAGTGCACTTTTATTATTATGATTTACTGTAATAAACATTTCCATTTTCTCCACATTGGCTGTGAAAGACTCGCATGCTTGATTGCACATTCCCATGTAGAGTGTCTCACCTGAGGTAATGTTCTGTTCTATTTCCTGCAGCTGTCATTAGGGCTACTCTTCATTCCGCTCAGTCCTCTTGTGTTTAATCCTCATCTGCTTTCTCTAGTTATCAGCATCTTCCTATCTCTCACTACAACTGATATTTTAGTAGTCACTGCCTGAGCATTAAATCAAGATGCACTCATCCACAGAGCACCACAAGATCTTTGACAACATAACTCTTTTATGTTCTTTGATTGTGGAGTTTGCAGCTTCTCTGTTCAGTGCTACAAATCACTGATCATTGGCAGATTTTCCATAGAGCTTTTTCAAATCACGTCCACTTTTCCTTCTGAACTCAATTCATGTCAGTTTTTTCATAACTCTCCATCTAACCATTGTAATGAATTCAGAAATGATGCCTGCCCTGCCATTGTAGAGCTGGTGAATACTGCATTAAATAAGCTCCTGGTGATAACCAGAGCTTTATACTATGTAGTAACTCTCCTTTGAAGACCAACAGCCAACTATTTTGTGGGTTTACATGCAATATGTCATTCAATGACACAAACACACACCACATTTGCAATCAAAAATACTGAGAGAGCATTGGACATTTTTTTTTGTATTTATTATTGCCTGGGTTTACACCATTACATTTGAGTTAATTCCCATAGCTGTTTCAGGAATACATAACAGGAGTTAGAGGGAGTGAAATGGATCATTAGAGTTGGACAAGAACTTGAAAAATAATAGATTCCTTTACATAAAAGCAATATTGAAACAATGCAGTTGATGAATTATTCTAAACCTATGACATCGTGAACATTGCAGAATAGAAAGCATCAATACCACTTTATATTAGTAAAAAGAGAGGGGTGGAACTCGTTTTGAGTACAACATATTAGTACAGTTGGTCCCAAAAGAAAAGGTGCCTGAATATTTCAAAAAGGATGACAAAGATGAAAGAAAAGCTTGCTACTTGGGTAATTCCTTTCCTGATTTCAGTATGTCCTATTCTGCTTTTCATTTTGCACAAAAGACTACACTTCAGAAATAATGCACTTATGCAAAAGAAGAGGAAGTATGTGGGAAACAAAAAAACTTTCTCATGAGTCAGATTTCTCCTGTAAAAAAATAATACAAGTCTAATGAAGAAGAAATGCAATGTTATAAAGAGCAATGCCAGAAGTGATGAGTACAGCAGAGAAAATTAAGATATTTGAAGCTTGAATTATTAATCTTTTGCAATTTCTCATAATGGAAAATGTGGGTGAAAGTGATACTGACAGCAAAACATTTCCCAAGTAACTGAAAAATAATAAAAAGCAAGCCACATGAACTGGAGACACAAGAGACTGCAGATGATGGAGCAGCATCTATGCAGCGAAGTGGACTACAGTAGTCCATACTTAAGGACTGTCCTATACGTACAAATGAGAGTTTTGGAGACTGTTGGGATTGTTTGTGCTGGCTGCTGTGGGAACTCTGTTCATGGCAATAGAATTGCATCTTGTAGGGAAATCTGAATGGTTAAGTTAAATGCCCTGGTTTAGCTACATGTTGCTCTTAAGACATAAGATATAGGAGCAGAAATAGGCCATTTAGACCTTTGGCCAATGTTTTTATTTAAACATTTTGTCAGCCAACTGCATTTCCAATTTGCAGATATTTTGGGTTGTGAGCAGTTCTCAGAAACAGGAATCTGTCATAACTGGGGAACGACCATAACAGCCCCAAAAACTTTCAATAACTTCATTGTATGATTTTGGTGTGCAATGTCTCCTGTTAGATAGAAGAATTGGCTGCAATTGCTTGGGCCCGATTTCTGTTTGCTTCTCTTTTTTCTAATGTGATCTACACAATATAAAGGCAGAGGAAGCATTGTCTAGTCTGATCAAAGATATAAACTACAGTACTAATGGTGCAACGTTCACTTGTCTTTTCCTCTTTTTAATGATAAACTGGTCATGAGTGCACTTCCAGTATGTTTTAGTTATATTTAAATAAGGAAGAAACTGCAGATGCAGCACAAGCAAAAACACAAGATAAGGAACACAATAATAATATAAAAACACAATAAATATAAATACATAAGATAGCTTATATACATAGACTGATTGTATGTCCGTAAAGTGATGCACAAGTAAACTAGTAATTCTAGTAAAGAACTAGGTAAAGTTAGAATGTCTGTGAAATGGTAGCAGCCATGTGAAATAATGGTGTGCCAGCAAAGAGAGCTGATGAAAATTTGTTGATTTTAAATAATCTCCATAATGATCTCCTTGTTCTCTCCATCCCTCCCTCCTCTATGCATCTTCATACATGGTTGTTTTCTAACTTTACTTAATTCTTTACTAGAACTACTGGTTTACTTGTGTCTCACTTTATGGACATATAATCAATCTATGTATATACACAATCTTATGTATTTATATTAATTGTGTTTCTATTATTATTATTGTGCTCCTTATCTTATTTTGTGTTTTTTGTGTTGCATCAGATCAGGATTAATAATTATTTCATTCTACTTACACTTGTGTACTGGAAATGACATGACATAATCTTTAATTTTGAATCTTGAATCTTCTAATAGAATATTTCATTTGTTGTTCAATTTTCTAGTACTATCAGTTTGAAATCTGTTTTGATTGTAGATATAAATACTGTCAGATTGAACAGTGTAATTTTATCTCACTGAAAATTTGTCCTAGTTTCATTTGTTCTTTTTTACCCACAGTTAACATTTTTCATCTGCTGAATCTTACCAGGCTGTGTGTTTAACTGGCATCAGTTTAACTCGCTGGAAAAATGCCAAAGTTTCACTCAGCTTATAACCCATTGAACCTACCTCAATATTATGTTAAGGTCAGGTCCCAAAGTTTCTGGGGAACAACAAGGTGTATTGGATGCAAAACATACATCCTAATGTAGAACAAAATCTGGCTGTGTCAGGTTTTTGTACATTCTTTCAAACTTTCACACGGCCATTCTAGATTGGTGCATGTTAATGAATGTGGTGACTATTACTCTTATGCTTTGTTAGAACATTATAAAATCTGATTGGAAGCAAAAAAAAACCTTTGATGCTGTATCAGAATCAGAATCAGTTTGGATTGGCAACAACATCTTCTCCACAATCTCCATCAGCACAGATACACCACAAGGCTGGGTGCTTACGACCTGCACTACTCACTTTACACTTAGGACTGTGTAGCTAAACACAGTTCCAATGCCATATTCAAGTTGCTGACGACACCACTGTCATTGTCCAAATCAAAGATGGTGTTGAATCAGCATATAGGAGGGAGATTGAAAATCTGGCTGAGTGGTGCCACAAAAATCACCTCCCGCTCAATGTCAGCAAGACCAAGGAGCTGACTATTGACTTCAGGAGGAGGAAACCAGAGGTCCATGAGCCAGTCCTCATCAGGGGAATCAGAGGAGGAGAGGGTCAGCAACTTTAAATTCCTCAGTGTTATCATTTCAGAGGATCTGTCCTAGACCCGACATGTAAATGCGATTATGAAGAAAGCACTACAGCGGCTCTACTTTCTTGGAAGTTTGTGAAGATTCAGCATGTCATCTAAAACTTTGACAAACTTCTATAGATGAGTGCTGAGGGTATATTGACTGGTTGCATTACAGCCTGGTATGGAAACACTAATGCCCTTATACAGAAAATCCTAGGAAAAGTAGTGGATACAGCCCATCCATCATGCCCTCCCCAGGACAGAGCACATCTATATGGAGCACTGTAACAGGAAAGTAGCATCCATCATCAAGGACCCCCACCAACTGGGCCATGCTTGCCTCTCACTGCTGCTATCAGGAAGGAGGTACAGGAGTCACAGGTCTCACACTACCAAGTTCAGGAACAGTTACTACCCCTCAACCATCTTTAAGCAGAGAAAATAACTTCACTTCCACTTGCCCCATTACTGAACTGTTTCCAGAACCTATGGACCCATTTTCTAGGGCTCTTCATCTCATCTTTTCGATGTTTATTGCTTATTTATTTATTTATTTGTTTGTTTGTTTGTTTGTTTGTTTCTCCCTGTTTGTATTTGTACATTGGTTGTTTGTTCGTCCTGTTGGGTGTGGTCTTTCATTGATGCTATTGTAATGGGAGGCAGAGCATAGTCACGATGGCGTTAAACGGCAACTCCTTCGCTTGTATCTTCGGAAACAGCTCTATTTCCATCTTTGATATCTTTTTTCCCTTTCAAGGTTCTTTTGAAAACCTTGACCTGGAGTTACTCGCTAAATTTAGTTCTTTGTGGAAATGGGACCCACTCTCAGGTCACTTTTTGATATCCCACGGATGCGGCCTAGAAGACTAGTGCGCCTTCAGGGTGCCGGATTTTTGTGGCTCTGGAGACGGGCTGATTCAAAGTCGGTGCCCTGACTGAGGTGTTGTGGGAGAACAGAGAGGATTGGAAACAGTGGGCTTCCTGCTGGCTGTGCTCAGAGACCTGAGTTCTTTGGGCACAGAGCTTGGCAAAAGCAGATCCAACAGACTTTTAATACCATAAAGCAGCAAGTTGTTTGTTATTGCTCTCCTCTCGCTGTGAAATGGGGACACCCCTTTTTCCCTTATTAGGGAGGGAGAGAGCCTGTGATATGTCGAATACCAGGTGAACGAGAAGTCTTTGGGGTACTGCAAGTCTGTGTCTTTATTGATGCTTTGCTGTACGCTTTGAGTGTTTGGTGGGGGGCACCAATGCTTTTTTGCTGGAGGGTGGGGGGTGTTGCTTTGCTGCTGCTTATGTGTGGCGGGGGGAGCTGGGGTTCTAACGTTTAACTATCATTCATTCTTTGGGGCACTCCTCTGTTTTCGTGGATGTTTGCAAAGAAAAAGAATTTCAGGATGTATATTTTATACATTTCTCTGACATTAAATGTACCTATTGAAACCTATTGTGTTTCTTGTATTTACTGTGAATGCCCACAGGAAAATGAATCTCAAGGTTGTATATGCTGACATATATGTACTTTGTTAATAAATTTACTTTGAACTTTGAATCAAGTTTATTATCTCTATCTTATATGATGTGAAACTTGTTCTGCTGCAGCAATATAGTACAAAGACATAAATCACAAAATAAATAAATAATACAAATGAAAATGGATAATGAGGTACTGCTCATGGATAACTCAGAAATCTAATGGCTGAGGGCAAGCATTGAATACGGGTTTTCAGGCTCCTGATTCTTCTCCCTGTTCGAAGTAATGAAGTGATCATCTCCCGGATGAAAGGAGTGCAAATTAAAATAATTTACTCAAGCTTGTCTTCCAGTTCACCTCTTGTAAATGACACTCAAACTATGACAATCAGAAGTGTTAACAATAATTAGCAAAAACCAAGGCAAAAAAAATCTGTAATGAGCAAATTAGCTGTATTGATCTCAAAACAAACCAAAAAAAAGATAACACCAAGTTTCAGTTTGCTGGAGAAATTCAAAGATAAAGGCCAGTAATACTGGACGAGAACTAGTGAAATCTTTGACCAAAGGAGAAAAGTCAACAACTATCACAGGTAACAGATAATTCATGGTGTATAAAAATCCCTTGATGTCATACCAATGTCAATGGAGCATATGACTTACAAATAAGGCCGCCAACAAATTGAACTACAAGTATCAGTATCATAACTATTTAATTATGATAAAGATGTTGTTTACCTGTAGATATATTTCATCTAATCAAAGAGAATTAGCATAGATCATTTGGTCTGCTGTCTATTGCCACCTTATTCATATCATGGATACATTAATTTGATTGGTGATGATATTAAAATCAGTACAATTGGCATTTCTGGAGAATGTTATGATGCTGGTTGACTCAAATGACTGTTCAAACACTTGTGGAACACACAGCTGTTTGAAAAAACTACAGCAATTCCCCTAGTTTCAGAAAACCTGACTTACAGATATGCATAAATTCTCCTATAATTTTTTTCAAAGAGTTTGTCAATTTAGGAAAGTTAGTTACAGAAGTGCAAACTAGTATATTGTAAGAAAGACTGAGCAGCATGCGCCTTCCACATCTCCACAGCCTTTCACTTCCTCAGCTCTCCCTTTATTTCATCATTTATTTACTCTACCTCATTTATTGAACACAATTATATTATGATTGCTTATGATTTCGGCCAAAATTCATCATGAAGGTTCTGTTGGCCTAGCATTTAAAACTAATATATTTACAGTGGTGGTATTCATTAACAAGTGGATACATACAATATATATTTCAATAACTTAATTGCAGGTAGTGTGAGGGAGAATTTTTGAGGAAATTTAATTACAGGAATGCAGAGTGACATGATATGGGTAGCAGAAGAAGATCCAGTCATAGTGAAGTACAGCACGGAAACAGGCCCTTTGGCTCATCTAGACCATGCCAAAACCATTTAAACTGTCGACTCCCAATGACCTGCATTAGGACCATAGCCCTCCATATCCTAACTATCTGTGTATCTATCCAAACTTCTCTTAAACATTGACATTGAGCTTGCATGTACCTACCACATGTGCTGGCAGCTCATTCCACACTCTCATGACCCTCTGAGTGAAGAAGTTTTCTCTCATGTTCCCCTTAAACTTCAAACCTTTCACCCTTAACCCATGACCTCTGGATGTAATCCTACCCAACCTCAGTGGAAAAAGCCTGCTTACATTTACCATATCTATACTTCTCATAATCATAGATAGACAGCAGTGTGATGTATTGTTGAGAGAAAATAAGGTGGAAGGGGAGGTTTGATTATTTTAGGCAATGAGTCTTATCTTGGTTTTGGCTGAAGTTGTTCATTTCTGGAAAAATTAGGTTATGGACAGTTCTCAAGAATGAAACCTCGATGTGACCCGTGAATTATCTATACCAACTAGCAAAAGATCTGCCACCAGCATTAAATCATTCTGATTGTAAATTAACTGTGTTTAAGGATTATTCACATTAGTAAAATGAAGAGGCTCATTCAGCTTCTTCTTATGTTAGAGTGGAGACAATTGACAGTTGGTTCCTTTGTTGATATGGAAATTGCCTACTCCACCGTGGCTCTTGACACCCACACTGCTAATGAAATCCGTACAATACTGAAGTCAGGACTATCAACAGGCAAGTGTCTGAAGCATTCAATTAACAGTCATAGAGTGGAAGGCAGCCTGGGTCTTGAAAAAGATCAGTTGGGAAGCAAGAGTTCTGATTGTACAGCTTTTGTTTGACGACCACTTTCAGTGTTTCATTGATTTCTTTTTAATTATCATTGTTTTTTTCGGCGGTCTATTGAATGTCCTTTATTGAGGTAAGTGCCAATAAGAGTGCAGATCTCTACAGGAATCCTTTCCTCAGTCTCTGCTAGCATAATTCCAATTCCACTTAATGTGTCCTCACTCAGTCTCAAGTCCACTTAATATGGCCCTACTTCTTAATCAGTGTCTGTGCGAGCATCTTCTGTCTTGAGGGCAGAATGCCTTCCATTTGTTTTGATGACCTACTCTAATGGTTATCAGTGCACTAGCAGTGCCTGCCTCTTTCTGAATGTTGTTTTCCCACAACAGTATTGAGTAAATCAGACTCATGGTTATGGATTATCTCTTTGAGGACACTGGATGCTGAATAATTGGTCTGATGATATCATGTGTCACAGTGTAGAAAGCAGCTCAAACAGTTGTGAGCATAATTAATTTTGTTGTGAAAATACCAATAGACATCATAGGATTCCAAGTCAGGAGTTAACATAAATGCATAACGTGTCACTTGTTTACACATTACATTTAAAGATTAAATTAAATTAAAAACAGGTAAAGTGGGGAGGAGATGGGGTCTGAGGGGCTTCATATGCTAATATATTTCTTTCTTTACCATTTCTAATGAAGAATCCCAGCCCTGCTTTGGTAACTCTGTTTCTCTTTCCTGCCTGGTCTGATGCTCATTTCAAGTATCTTCTGAGTTTATCTCACATTTCCAGAATCTGCAGTTCTTCGAATTTTTGTATAATATGTGTGTTGAGTTCGGCTTCTGAAATGTTATCACACTGAGTAACAGAATTTCAGAATGGAGTTCAGAAGAGGTACCTTACTATATCACATGCTTAGTGCAGCCGATAGAATGAGCTTCCATTCCTAAGCATGCAGCTGACTATTGTTCCTCACTTAAACTCCGTGAAGAATTCAACATTAGAATATAGCTGAGAAATGTCCTGTAGATCAGCTCTCCTACATTTGTGTGAGAGTTCCAAACTGGATTACGTTTTCTAGGATATATGCAGGAAGTTTGCTATTAAACTGTAGGCATTACCCAATAGGTTCCAACCTATTGCCCCACCTCTCTCCCCCCCCACACACTTAATCAGATTTGTAACTGTTAAAGCTGCACATTTGGGAATTTATTTAAATGCACTAATTTTGCAAAATACAGCAAACCACAGATGCCAAAGTAAAAGTGTTTTAATTGTGACCCCACACCACACAATTCATCAGGCTCTGGCCCATTTCCATCTAGAATATATTCGAAAGATGTGCACACATCTGGTAATGAACCTGGTCAAGTTGCAGACCTCACATTTTGAAGACAGTGACCACAACTCCCTGACCTTTACCACAGCTTTGGACAGGAATAAGAGCAGAACGTATGGGAAAGTATTTAATTGGGGGAATGGGAATTCTGATGCTATTAGGCAGCAACTTGGTAGCATAAATTATGAACAGATGTATGTGGGGAAATGCACAGTGGAAATGTAGAGGTTGTTTAGGCAGCACTTGCATAGGATGCTGGATAGGTTTGTCCCATTGAGGCAGGGAAAGGATGGTAGGGTGAAGAAACTGTGGTTAGCAAGAGAAATGGAACATCTAGTCAAGAGGAAGAAGAAAGCATATTTAAGGTTTAGGGAGCAAAGATCAGAAAGGGCACTAGAGAATTACAAGGTACTCAGGAACGAGCTTAAGAATGGACAGGTGAACTAGAAAGGAACATAAGGCATGTGAGTAAGACTGTGAGTGACGTTGGATGATACATTTAGAATCCTTACAGAACTGGTGCCCAGTTTAGATAGTAAACAGTTACAATATCAATACTCTTTAGAAATGAAGTTATTTTTAAAAGATTAACTTTTGAACAGGTTTTCTAAAATAGTTAATTTATTTCAATCTGTCTCTGTTATACTTTTAATAGTAAAATAATGGATTGATGCAAGTAAGCAACAAGACTCATCCTTTCCCCTTAAAAATGTCCCTAATCATTGTTATTAATTCATCAATCAGTGATGATCTCTGCTCAAAATTACCATGGAATGTAAGAAATTTTTTTAGGAAATTCTCCTGGAAGGACTGTTTGGGGTCTTGAATGGACATGGGGGAAGAGGTGAATGGGCAGGTATCACACTCCTGCCGCTTTCAGGGATAAGTGCCTGGAGGGAGATTAGTATGGAGGGATGAGGGATGAATGGACAAGGAGATCTTGATGGACCAATCCCTACAGAAGTGGAGAGTGCGGGTGGTAAGGATGTGTTTGGTGGTTGGCTCCTGTTGAAGATAGTGGAAGTTGCGGAGAATGATATTTTTGATACAGAGGTTTTTGGGATTGTAGGTGAGAACAAGAGGAACTCTATCCCTGTTAAGGCACTGGGATGACCTCATATGTCTGTGAAATGGAAGAGATGTGGGTGAGAGTAACATCAATGGTGGAGGAAGCGATACCCCGTTCTTTGAAGAAGGAAGATATCTCTGGTGTTCTGAAAAGAAAAGCCTCATCTTGGGAACTGATAGAACAAGGACAAAGGAACTGAGAAAAAGGACTAGCACTGTTATAGGAGACAATGGGAGGAGGTAGTCAAGATAGATGTGGAAATTGGTAGGTTTTCAAAGATATTGGTAGACAGTTTGTCTCCAAAGATGGAGACAGAGAAATTGAGGAAGTGGAGAGAGGTGTCAGAAATGGACCAAGTGAATTTAAAGGCAGGGTGGAAGTTAGAGGCAGAGTTGATGAAATTGACGAGCTCAGCATGGGTACGTGCAGCAGCACCAATGCAATCGTCAATGTAATGCAGGAAGAGTTGGCAACATTACTAGGGAAGACTTGGAGCATAGACTGCTCCACATAGCCATCAAAAAGGCAGGTATGGCTGGGACTCATGTTGGTGCCCATGGCTACACCGTAAGTTTGGAGAAAGTGGGAGAAGCCGAAAGAGAAATTTTTGAGGGTAAGGACCAGTTTACCAGACAGAGGAGTACGGTGGTGGAGGGGAACTGGCTCTCAAAAAGATTCTCCACCCATGCTCACCCTCGGTAATTATGCCCATCAGCTTTCCACTGTACTAATTCCGATCAATAAAGACAGAGACTTTAAAAAATGTATTCATTATTCAGGATGTAGTTATCACTGCTAAGTGCCCTTGAAAATGTGGCAGTGATCCAGTTTCATAAATTTTTGCAATCCTTCTGGAGAAGATGCTCACAGAATTCTGTTGGGGATGGACTGCCGGGATCTAGACTTAAAGCTGATGAAGGAATGGTAATATATTTTCAAGTCAAGTTGGTGTGTGCCTTGGAGGGACCTTGCAGGTTACAGTGTTTCCATGCACCCGAAGCATTTGTCCCTCTATTGGTAGAGATTGTGGGTTTGAGAAGTGAATTACGTATTGTAGTGCTTGTTTTAAATGATACTCATTGTAACCATGATGTTCAGATAGGGGAGAGAAAGAACACCTAGCAACTTACATAGATTCATTATTGATGTTATTTATTTGTTTATCTTCTTTCCCTAATTGGGTAGTCCCTTGAGACCAAGGATAACTTTGTTCCATTTGGGTTTTGATGTCTAACAAGGTCAATGTGGGAATCTCCTGCATAGCTGGGCAGATAATGGCCAACAGTGTGGGTGAAAGAATAACCATAAGACAGGTGAACAGAATTAGACCATTCAGCCCATCAAGTTTGTTTCACTATCTGATCATGGCTGATTAATTATCCCTCTCAACCCCATTCTCCAGCCTTCTCCCTGTAACCTTTGACTTCTTGCTAATTAAGAACTTATCAGTCTCTGCTTTAAATATGCGTAATGACTTGGCCTCCACGGCCATCTGTGGCAATGAATTCCACAGTTTCACCACTTTCTGCCTAAATAAGTTCCTCCTCTGTTCTAAATGGATGTCCTATTCTGATGCTGTGCCTTCTGGTCCTAGACTCTGTGAATATTGAAAACATCCTCCCCATGATGCAAGTGATGCATGTGAGCTTAATTCCAACACTTAACAGAAGTTTGGATAGGCACATGGATGGTAAGGGCATAGAGGGCTATGGTCCCGGTGCAGGTCAATGGGAATAGGTAGTTTAAATGGTTCAGCACACACTAAATGGGCCAAAGAGCCTGTTACTGTGCTGTACTTTTCTATGACTCTATCTAGGTCCTAAAATATTCAATAGGTTTCAATGAGATCCCCTCTCAATCCTTTAAACTCCTTTGAGTACAGTCCCAGACCCATCAAATGCTCCTCATACGATAATCCTTTTATTCCCAGGATCATTCTTGTAAACCTCTTCTGGACCCTCTCGAATGCCAGCACATCCTTTCTTAGATATGGAGCCCAAAACTTCTGATGTGGTCTATCCTTCCAACCACCTATGCAGAGCCTTTGTATGCTTTTGATATTCCCAATGCCACTTCAGATTTTAATTCTCCACTATGAGAATCCATGTGTCGGAGATTCTTAGGTGTCCGTGTGGATATTGTATTTCTACAAGGAAACTTTGATCAAATCTTTGACTCATTGCCTCTGTTACCTGGTAATGACTTTCCATAATAGACCACGGAATTAGGTGTTAGTTTCAGGAGTCTGATGTTGGGCCAATGATATGACCTGATTGACATTGTTGTAGCTTACAGAAAGTGGCCAGAAATTCGTGTTACTATTTTGCCAACTACAGCAAAAAAAAATGCTCTCTATTATCTTGAATTGAATTCCAGACTGTTTAAAGAACTCAAAGTTATCTCTGGTTCTTTAAACTTATCTTAGTTTTGAAGGACTTTGAACTTTATTTGAGAGTTACTTCTTTGGTGGCGAAATTGATGATTTTTCTTACTAATCCACTGACAAAGAACTGTGCAGAAAATCGATTAGCCCATGACACAGAAAATATATGAATTTTTCATTACAGTGTATCTGTACTGGTTTTATTTGTGTTTACTACTGCAAGAATACAATTTCTTTAGAAATTCAATCATGTAGTGTTGTTTTATCCAATGTTATGCAGTTGAAAATAGATTATTTTCGGAAAGAAAGGTGATAATGACACTTCCAGGTTATTTTGCATCAATCCAGATATTTGATCAAGCACTTCTGGCCATGAGTCATCTTTGTGCTGTAAGGTTAGATCTGTGTTGGTTACACATGAACTGAACATATTGTGGAGCATTGCATTGACTGTTGCAGGAACAGACTAAGTTGAAAGCAAAGTACTGCAGATGTTGGTAATTTAAAATACAAACTGAAAATGCTGGAGATACTCAGTAGTCCAGGCAGCATCTGTGGAGAGAGAAACTGAGCAGATGTTTCAGATTGCTTTCATTTAATCAGAACTATGTTGTTTAGGAGTTAGAATTGTTGGGCACTTCTGGCTCAAATATGCTTTTGTTGTGCACAATTGGATTGGGACTCAGGAATTCATCTAACCTCAGCTTCACTATCCCAATATCCCACCTTCATCCTCCACCATACCAATCTTGCTCCCAAGACCTAGAGTCCTGAACACCTACTCTGTTAACCCTCTGATTCGCTAATCCTCAGTCCCCAAAGCCTCCACTCCTCAATCCCTCTAGATCTTCCAAACCTGTCAGGCCTGTCCAATTCCCATCATCACCTCCCCAAAAGGTGGAGACTCTGTCTGACAATAGAATCCATTCAGTGACCATAGATCCGCCCCCCACACCTTCTACATTTGAACCCAGATCCTGATTTGTCCAGGCAATCCCTACCCCATATACTGGAGTATCCAGATGGCCTTCCAGTCCTCTCTCCTTCCCTTGCCACCTAAATGTGGATTTATTCCTGCAACCCCTGTTCAGTGGATTAATAACAAGGGATCACAGTTGAACTGATCACCAGTAACTGGTTGCAACAACAATTAAGCACATACATCAATATTTGGGTTTTTCCAGGCAATTTTTATAGCTGTAGCTGACTGCTGGCATCAGAGAAGACAAATGAGGTGAATCGAAAAAGAATATTTATTTTTGCATGACCATTGAGCTCATAGAGACCCCCAACCCCTGACAAACAGAAGAATTTTACTGAAACATGCAATATTTTAGATTTATGCTCAAAACTATTTGTACATATTTCACAGTTTCACATACATGCACAAGGTTTCTGTCACACTTAAAGTAAATTTTTAGTGACTTTGATAGCCCTGTCATAGAAACATAATAAATAGGGTAAAATACTCTTCTCTGGAGACATAAAAAGTAAATTCAGAAGAGCTGACAGATCAACTCTACTTAATGTAATTTATTAAAACCATCATGAAATACAGATCCTTTAAAACAGTTTTATAGTAGATGACACTGTATGTCAATATGCAAGTTCTTAATAAAAAGGAAGAAAGTGCCCTACAAAATAATGCACATTGAGTCTTGAGGAAGGATCTCAGCCTGAAACATCGACTGTTTATTTCTCTCCATTGATTTGCTGAATTCCTCCAGCATTTTGTATGTTGCACATTGAAGTTGTTGCATTTGCCTTTGTTTAAATACATATTCATTGCTGCAACCATTGCCTGCAGGATTGGCATTTATTGAATTCACACTTTTAATTTATCTCTCCAGGCTATTTCAGAAGACAGTTAATAATTAAATAATAGATCCTCATAGAATATAGTGGAAGGGGCGCTGGGCAATAGATTACCATTTCTGAACCAGGTGAGGGTTTTCTTACATTGATCATGGGTCTCACCAGTGTAGAGGAGGCTGCATCAGGAGCACTGGATACAATAGACGACCCCAACAGGACTGCTCCTTAGTCTCTGCTGCATCTGTACCCAGCAAGAGGCTTTCCTTTCCAGCACATCAGAGGTGTCCTCCTTCAAAGAGGGGGTTTCCCTTTCTCTATCATTGATGCTGCCCTCATCTGCATCACCTCCATTTTCCGAACATCCATCTTCACTCCATCTTCCTGCGCCTTAGCAGGGATAGAGTTCCACTCATCCTCAACTACCACCCCATGAGCCTCCACATCCAACACATCATTTTCTGAAACTTCTGCCATCAACAGGATCCCACCACCAAAGACATCTTTACCTCCCCCAGCTCTCCGCTTTCCACAGGGAGTGCTCCCTCGTGATTCCCTTGTCCAGTCGTCCCTCCATACTAATTTTCTGCACCTGCCCATTCACCTGCTCCCTCACGTCTATTCAGGGCCCCAAACAGTCCTTCCAGGTGAGGCAACACTTCACCTGCAAGTCCACCGGGGTCATCTACTATATCCAGTGCTCCTGATGTGGCTTCCTCTACATTGATGAAACCCAACGAAGACGGGGTGGGGGAGACCGCGTCGTCGAACACCTTTGCTCCATCTGCAAAAGGCATGATTTCCTAGTGACCAACCATTTTAATTCCAATCCCCAATCCCATTCCATGGCCCCTCTTCTGCCATGATGAGGTAACTCTCAGATTGGAGGAGCAGCACCTCACCCGCCTATCACTTCCCTCTGGTGCCCTTCCTCCTTCCCTTTCTCATATAGTCCACTCTCCTCTCCTCTGAGATTCCTTTTCCTCCAGTCCTTTACCTTTTCCACCTGTCACTTCCCAACTTCTTAAGTCATCCTCCCTCCCCCACCCACCTGACTTTAAACCTCAATTATGGTAGAACAGCTCTTTAGAAAGGTATAAAATAAGTTAACTGAACAACCTTTGTAGAATTTTTCAACAGATCTTTTCAAAAGTAATATACTAACCTCAGATAATAAGCAACACTATTTCTCACCTAAAAATTCTTAAGATAATTAAAAAATTAAGAATATCAATGTGCTCATTCAGGGCCCCAAACAGTCCTTCCAGGTGAGGGAACACTTCACCTGTGAGTCTGTTGGGATAATCTATTGCATCCGGTGCTCCCGGTGCGGCCTCCTCTACATCGGCGAGACCTGACACAGATTGGGGGACTGCTTCGTTGAGCACCTCCACTCGGTCCGACACAACAGACAGGATCTCCCGGTTGCCACCCACTTCAACTCTCCTTCACATTCCCATTCGGATATGTCCATACATGGCCTCCTCTACTGCCGTGATGAAGCCAAACTCAGGTTGGAAGAGCAACACCTCATACCGTCTGGGTAGTTTCCAGCCCCTTGGTATGAACATCGAATTCTCCAACTTCCAGTAATTCCCTCCCCCTCCCTTCCCCCATCCCACTTTCACTCTGCCTCCTCTTCTAGCTGCCTATCACCTCTCTCATGATTCTGTCTTCTTCTACTACCCATAGTGCCTTCCCCTTACATTCCTTCTTCGCCTTTCCTGCCTATCCCCTCCCCCACCCCTTGATCTTTCCTCTTCCTGGTTTTTCACCTGGCACCTACCAGCCTTCTCCTTCCCACCCTCCCCCCACCTTCTTTATGGGGCCCCTGCCTCCTCCTTCTTCAGTCCTAATGAAGGGTCTCGGCCCGAAACGTTGACTGTTCGTTTCCACGGATGCTGCCTGATCTGCTGAGTTCCTCCAGCTTGTTTGTACGTGTTGATGCTCCCATGATATGTTGTTTGATTATGATTTATTTTGGCTGAATCCTTCCCATTAATAAAATGGGAATTCTAAACTGCAAGTCTGCTAGGAGAACGAGGCATATGTAACAGTCATTTGAACTAGCACAGATACTTAATGTACAGTATGTATGTACGTAAACTGGTCTTGACCACAAAATACACCTTGAAATATAATTGCCTAAATTAAACTTATACTAATATTTGGGAATATGTAGAGAAAAGACTTACAAAACTTGCAGAAGAAAATATGAAAAAATTGAGTTGAATAAATCTGAACTGTCACCTTCAAAATATTCTTAAAATACTAAATTATTGTCTAAATTTTCACTGATATGAGGTGGTTGTGTCAGTGCAATAGCATGGATAACCAATTTTGGCCTCAATTTAATTTCAGAATGAATTAAAAAACAAGTGGTGTAAACTACCAAGAATATTAGCATATATGTGACAACATGTGAGAAGACTAGTGTTTAGTGAAGCTATTAATTGCATCTCCTGGATGCCTTATAGAATTAGTACCTTATTTTTGATGTTATAAGAAGTACATCTTCTTTCTAGGAGTTTGAGTTCAATCCAGCCGACAGTTTGCATCTGAATTTTCAGCTATGCTTTTTTCTCTGTAATTATCAATATCAGAGTAGCTGTTGTATAAATGCAGCTTGGTTGCCGCATTGTACATTTTTTATCATATAAAACATTGCTATTAATGAAGCATTTAGCTCATGTAATTTTATAACATTTAAAAAATTTCCATTTGTTGTTTGTTAGATTTTAACCTTCTTTTCATTTCCAAATGGTCTCAATCAACCATATATGGCTGATATCAGTGTCTGCCAGGCACGCATCTCTGCAGTACGCTGGTCAAGACTAAAAAAATCAGGAGATTCATCTATGATTCAGTATCTTACTGATCTATAATGGTGAACTATTATGTAGCACCAGTACAGAACATCTCATCGTCAGAGCAAATGCAATGTCGCTGGAGGAACTACAATTTTACTTTTTATACTTTATTCATTTGGAGCATGAGGCATTTTTGGACTTTTGAATGTCAAGGCAATGAAGGCATACTGCAGGACATGGTTCAGGTAAATGATTGTCATGATTTTATTGAACATAAGAATTGAAGTGTGCACTATAGGTCCATGGCTTATGCAAGCTTCTAGTTCTTATGTTCTAACAGTTTCAATGCAAAATAAATATGCTATTATCTAACCAAAACTGAGGATTGTAGAATTTGGTACATATTGTTTTTGGACGTGTCTTCACCACTGAAGTTGATTTCCTAAAGTTTGATGCATGATTTTCACAATATGCCCATTTTGTCCCTTATTGATGCATTATCCATTCATTTCTGAGGTTAAACATGTTTATCTGAATGCTATCTATGATATGAAGGGGATGAAAGTATTGCAATGGCTCCAGCAGAAAGTTCATGAGACAGAAGACAGAACAGGGAAAGTGACACAGATGCTGGAAGTATTGCGGATGGCAACATATGGGACTGAACAGAAATTCCCTGAATACAGGAAACCGTGTGCGTAATGTGGATTCGCAAATCACTCACACAAGTGTTGTGCAATAAAGAGAACATCAAAGATCTATGGAGTTGATAAAATAAGTCAGACTAAGACAGAGACAAATGCAGAATCAGATTCAAAGAACCAGCTGAATATAATGCATTCCATAACAAATGACGTCAATTCTGTGGTTAGATAAAAAGAAACCAGTGATATGTCAACTTGACTTGGGAACAATGTGCACTGTCCTCCCAAAGCAATGCATTGATCATTTGAATGATATGTTGTTGCTGTATAAAACTATAATGAAGATAGATAGAAGATAGAAAATATATCTAGCAACAGCAAAATATTTAAATTTTATTTGAAAACTCCTCAGGCCACTGGCTACAAGGTAAACCCCACTGGGAGTACAACTGCTTGCCATCCCGAGCCCTGCATCTGGCTATGGGACCAATGATAGGAATGGTACCTTTATGAAATTCCTGTTCCTCTGTGCCGACTGAAGTTTGTAGAGCAAGTGTGGGTGGGGCCAAAGGTGGGGAAAGTGGGCATTGAACAAAGTGAAGACGCATTACAACATCCACTTGTACACCCTTGGAGTGCTCGGGGAATTCTAGGGTTCTTGTTTTAAAATCTTTCTTCAATAAAACATTTGTTATTTCTATAAAATTTACAAATTAGCAGTGTTTCACTAAATAAGGCAACAATAAAATTTATTTAAGATTGAACTTTCAAAACAAAATTATATTAAAAAATCTAGGGTGCCCAAGATGGTGCCCAAGTGCACAGTACTGTATATCAAACAAAAATACTGCAGGTACCCCAACTGCTTAGAATAAAAACAGAAAATGGTGGAAATACTTTGCAAATTATCTAGCCATTATGAAGGGAGAAATAGAGCTAATATTTCTGGGCAATTACCCTTTTTTAGAACATTGTTTCTTTTTTCCACAAAAGCTGCTTGACTGCTGATTATTCTAAGCATTTTCTGTTTTTTGTTTGTCTCAGACATTTATAGCTTCTGTATAAAATGCTCTGCAGACATTAGCAGATAATTCTACCTTCCATTGTAGGTGCATTTGGACATTTTAGAGAATAGGTGGAAATCAAGATTTGAAGAAGTAATTTAGATTCAGTTCCTCCTCCAGTCCAAACTGGATGATGAAGAACTCCTACAAGTATTGATAAACAAAGAAAAGTACAGAAATGTATTGGGAAACAATTTTAAATCAGGCTGAAACTTGCATGCTTCCTATTAAGAAACATTTGCAGACAGAGAGAGTTTATAGCTATACCACATGTCTATATAAGCAAAATGCAAAGCCACACCCATTTTACACAGATCATTATCAGCAGGGAATAATTTCCATCAACAAAAAATCCTGGTAGATTCATTAAGTCAGCTAGCATCCGTGGAGAGAGAGAGATGGTCAATATTTCAGATCTGCAATCTTCTGTCATTATTGGGAAAGATTGAGGTGTGTGTGTGTAGGTTTTCATTTGTGGGAAAGGTAGGGAACAAATGTGTAGAATGAAGGGAGAGTCAGTGATATGGTGAATCTTTGCTTGAGCAGCTTACTTTTTCCAGCATTTTCCATTTTCTTTCCTACTTTATCTTACATGCACAAGTTGGAATTGGAATTGTTTCATTATTGTTGTTTGCAGATGTTATTATGTTGAGGTTGTAAAATGTGAAACAGAATGCAGAATATGGCGTTACAGTGACAGAGAATGTTCAATGCAGTTAAACAAGGGCAACATTGAAGTAGATTCAGAAATTAAGAGTTTACTTTTAGTGCATGAAGGGTTAGTTCAAAAGTCTGATAATGTGGGACAGAAGGTCTCCTCGAGCATGGTACATGTGCCCAAGCATTTGTATCTTCTGCCTGACAGGAAGTGGGTAGAAGAGAGAATGACTGGAGA
This sequence comes from Hemitrygon akajei, assembly GCF_048418815.1. Classification (NCBI taxonomy): domain Eukaryota; kingdom Metazoa; phylum Chordata; class Chondrichthyes; order Myliobatiformes; family Dasyatidae; genus Hemitrygon; species Hemitrygon akajei. The sequence goes on along the minus strand of NC_133141.1, from coordinate 2,731,200 downwards.
GGCATGTGTCCTTAATTATGTTGGCTGCTTTCCTGAGGCAGCAGGAAGTATAAATAGGGTCATTGTGTGAAAGACTGGGCTGCATTTGCAACTCTCTGTGGTTCCTTGTGGTCTCAGGCAGAGCAGTTGCCATACCAAGCTGTAATGTATTCGGACAGGATGCTCTCTCTGGTGCAGCTGTAACAATCACTAAAATGTCACCAGGAACATGCTTAACTACCTTAGCAGTCTGAGGAAGTAGATGCATCGCTGTGCTTTCTTGGCCATAGCATTCATGTGGCTTGACAAAGCCAAATTATTGGTGATATCCAATACCTCAAAACTTGAACTTAGCAAGTCCCACCACCTTACCATTACCAACTCATTACACAAGCCTATTACAAAAAGCGTGCTTCATGGAGGGTCTTAGCTCTAAATTTTAAAGGTCAAGTCCAATTTTTCAATGGTTCCATTTAATAAGAGAGAACGTACATAGTATACAACCTGAAATTCTAACTCTTCATGGACATCCACGAAACAGAAGAAAACCCCAAAGAATGAATGACAGAAAAATGTTAGAGCCCCCAAAACTCCCCACCCCCACATAGAAACATAGAAAACTTACAACACAATACAGGCCCTTTGGCCCACAAAGTTGTGCCGAACATGTCTCTACCTTAGAAATTACTAGGCTTACTCATAGCCCTCTACTTTACTAAGCTCCATGTACCTATCCAAGAGTCTTTTAAAAGACCCTATCGTATCCACCTCCACCACCGTTGCCGGCAGCCCATTCCATGCACTCACCACTCTCTGAGTAAAAAACTTACCCCCGACATCTCCTCTGTACCTACTCCCCAAGCACCTTAAACCTGTGTCCTCTTGTGACAACCATTTCAGCCCTGAAAAAAGCCTCTGACTATCCACACAATCAATGCCTCTCATCATCTTATACACCTCTATCAGGTCACCTCTCATCCTCTGCCACTCCAAGGAGAAAAGACCGAGTTCACTCAACCTATTCTCATAAGGTATGCTCCCTAATCCAGGCAACATCCTTGTAAATCTCCTCTGTACCCTTTCTATGGTTTCCACATCCTTCCTGCAATGAGGTGACCAGAACTGAGCACAGTACTCCAAGTGAGGTCTGACCAGGGTCCTATATAGCTGTAACATTACCTCTCGGCTCTTTTAACTCAATCCCATGGTTGATGAAGGCCAATGAACCGTATTCCTTCTTAACCACAGAGTCAAACTGCACAGCAGCATTGAGTGTCCTATGGACTTGAATCCCAAGATCCCTCTGATCCTCCACTCTGCCAAGAGTCTTACCATTCTGCCATCATATTTGATCTCCCAAAATGAATCACCTCACATTTAGCTGGGTTGAACTCCATCTACCCCTTCTCAGCCCACTTTTGCATCCTATTAATGTCCCGCTGTAACCTCTGACAGCCCTCCACGCTATCCACAACACCCCCAACCTTTGTGTCATTAGCAAATTTACTAACCCATCCCTCCACTTCCTCATCCAGGTCATTTATAAAAATCACGAAGAGAAGAGGTCCCAGAACAGATCCCTGAAGCACACCACTGGTCACCGACCTCCATGCAGTATATGACCTGTCTACAACCACTCTTTGCCTTCTGTGGGCAAGCCAGTTCTAGATCCACAAAGCAAGGTCCCCTTGTATCCCATGCCTCCTTACTTTCTCAATAAGCCTTGCATGGGGTACCTTATCAAATGACTTGCTGACATCCATGTACACTACATCTACTGCTCTATCTTCACCAATGTGAATAGTTTCATCCTCAAAAAATTCAATCATACTCGTAAGGCATGACCTGCCTTTGACAAAGCCATGCTGACTATTCCTAATTTTATTATGCCTCTCCAAATGTTCATAAATACTGCCTTTCAGGATCTTTTCCATCAACTTACCAACCGCTGAGGTAAGACTCACTGGTGTATGATTTCCTGGGCTCTCTCTACTCCCTTTCGTGAACAACATCTGCAACCCTCTAATCCTCCGGAACCTCTCCTGTCCCCATTGATGATGCAAGCATCATCATCAGAGGCTCAGCAATCTCCTCCCTCGCCTCCCACAGTAGCCTGGGGTACACCTCATCCGGTCCCAGAGACTTATCCAACTTGATGCTTTCCCAAAGCTCCAGCACATCCTCTTTCTTAATATCTACATGCTCAAGCTTTTCAGTCTGCTGCAAGTCAGCCCTACAATCGCCAAGATCCTCTTCCGTAGTGAATACTGAAACAATGTATTCATTTAATACCTCTGCCATCTCCTCCAGTTCCATACACTTTTCCACTGTCACACTTGATAGGTCCTATTCTTTAACGTCTTATCCTCTTGCTCTTCACATACTTGTAGAATGCCTTGAGGTTTTCCTTAATCCTGCCCGCCAAGGCCTTCTCATGGCCCCTTCTGGCTCTCCTAATTTCCTTCTTAAGCTCCTTCCTATTAGCCTTATAGTAGCCCTCCTAAGCACAAGCAGCAAAGCATCAAGCCTGCCCCCACTTGTTTTGGCAGGAAGCATCAGCACCCACCACCTACCAGCAAGCAATAGCAAACCCCTAAAGAGCCCATAATCTGCAGTCCAACAATAAACGACAGTCTATAACCCAGCACTTCAACATGGCACAGGCTGTCTCTCTCACTAACAAGGACAGAGAGGTGTCACGCTTTCCATAGCCAGAGGGAGACCGACAATTTGCTGTTTTGATTTTCTGATCTCCACGAAGTTCCAGTTGTTTTTGACGACACCAGCGAGGAATCAGTTCATCCACAGGGGCCCCCCAAGACTGCAACTCCAAAGGCACACTTCTTCTAGGCCACTCCTGGAGATAATCAAAATGTTAGGCTGCTCAGCAAACCCTGGAAGCGGAAACCCATCACTACGTGGAACCAGAGTTTGAGTGCAGCTGTAGATCATGGATTCCGACAGGACGTCAGGCACCTTGAAAGGAGAAAAAGTGGCATTAAAGAGAAGAACATAAGCTGCTTTGCAGAAGAGCTTGAATAAGTTGCCTTTTGGCACCACCTCAGCTGCTCCCCATGTACAACCCTGAGATTCATTTTCTTGCGAGCATACTCAATAAATCCATAATAGAATCATAACCATAATAGAATCATTGTAAGACTGCACCAACTTGGGTGTTCAATCATTGTGCAAAAGACAACAAACTGTGCAAACACAAAGGAAAGAAATGATAATAATAAATAAATAAGCAATAAATATTGAAAACATGAGATGAAAGAGTCCTTGAAAGTGAGTCCATAGGTTATGGGAACAGTTCAGTGATGGGGTGAGAGAAGTTGGGTGAAGTTATCCCCTCTGGTTCAAGAGCCTGATAGTTGAGGGGTAATAACTGTTCCTGAACCTGGTGGTGTGAGTCCTGAGGCTCCTGTACCTTCTTTCCGATAGCAGCAGTGAGAAGAGAGCATGGCCTGTGTGGTGGGGATCCCCAATGATGGATGGTGCTTTTCTGTGACAGCGCTCCGTGTAGATGTGCTCAGTAGAAGGGAGGGCTTTACCTGTGATGGACTGGGATATATCCACTACTTTTTTTGTAGGAATTTCCATTCAAGGGCATTGGTGTTTCCATACCAGGCTGTGATACAACCAGTTAATGTACTCTCCACCACACATCTATAGACGTCTCTCAAAGATTTAAATCCGTATCTTTGCAAACTCCTAAGGAAGTAGAGGTGCTACCATGGTTTATTTGTAATTGCACTCAGGTACATGCTGGACCCAGGATAGGTCCTCCAAAATGATAACACCGAGGAATTTAAAGTTGCTGACCCCCTCCACCTCTGATCCTCTGATGAGGACTGGCTCTTGGGCCTCTAGTTTCCTCCTCCTGAAGTCAATAATCAGCTCCTTGGTCTTGCTGACATTGAGTAAGAGGTTGTTGTTGTGGCATCACTATGCCAGATTTTCATTCTCCCTCCTATTTGTTGATTTATAACCCCCTTTGATACGACCCACAACAGTGGTGTCATCAGCGAACCTGAATATGGGCATTGGAGCTGTGCTTAGCCTCACAGTTATATATGTAAAGCGAGTAGAGCAGGGGGCTAAGCACAGAGCCCTGTGGTGCACCTGTGCTTTGGGGATTGTGGAAGAGATGTTGTCAATCCAAACTGATTGGCGTTTGCTAATGAGGAAAATAGATAGAAGAGAAGCTAGGTTCCTGCAAATTTATTTTGAGAACAACTTTAAGCTTAAAAATATGAAAATATAAGAAGACACCACATCCTCATCACAGTTCATTTTTAACCAGCAAATTTTGTGTCATTATCAAACCTAGATTCTTTACAGCCTGTAAAAGACCTGAGAGCTCAGGAGTGGTTCATGTGACATCTCAGCAATGAGAACCTGCTGATCTAATAACGAACTGTTTACTTCTGCATCTCTCATTCTCCTGTAACTAATCTTTCATTTATGCTTACACTGACATCTGCACTTCTTACTTTGGGTAATTTCTTTTTAAGTGTTGCTACAGATATACTCTATCCATTAGTTCCACATTATCTATACTGGTTTGCATTTATTATGCTATGTTGACTCTGTTTAATCACAATTTGCTAAAAGCCCTGTTGCTACATCCATAATGACAGGTTAATGCATTTTTGCTGAAAACATATTGGTTTGATTGGATGATGTTTCCCAATTTCTCTAACTTGCTTCTTCCTTAATCTTTTAACAGAAGCTAAGTTATCTATATTTTTGTCAGTTTGAAGTAATCCAGAATCTGTGGGATATCTTTAGCTCTGCTGACAACCCTTTCAAAATTTAGCAATGCAAACTATCAGATGGAGGGGATTTGTTTGGTTTTAATTAGAGTTAGGAAGACAGAGAGCCATACAGCACAGAAACAATGTGCTTAGGAGGAAATCATATCATTTCTCCTGGTATTATTTCCATGGAACTCACATTTCTAAGATTGTAAAAGCTCTTCCGATCAATATTGTTAAACTTCTTCCTAATTTCCCCTGCATTTTCTTTACCAGTGATTTGGCCATTTGCTCATGCTGCTAACATTCTATGGACTCACTACTTGGTAAAATTAGAAGCCTCTTCTAATCCAATAGCATTCTGCACCTTGATAGATAACAGTGAATAGATCACTTTTCTCATAGAGTTTATAATTTTTAATAGAATGTACATTAGTTGGGATTTTCAACATATTAGGTTAAATGAACTCCCCTGTTTATTTACTTTGGAATCTTCCATTCTCACAAGAATCAAACTACCATACCTATTAATTGGATTTATTTAAAATTAAAACCCCATTTCCAACTGAAACTACATAGAAAATTCTACTATATAGAGTAAATGTAGATATTACAGCACACAAGGAGGTCACTTGACCAATCTGGAGAGCAATCCACTCAGTTCTTTTCCCATTACCCTACACCTTAATTCTCTGAAATGCTTTGAGTGTTTTTGGTTCCAGTAAATTTCTGGTCAAACCACATCCTTAATTAAAAAAAATACTACTTTACAATCTGCTGAATATCTTACCTAAAACCTTACATCTGTGTCCCCTGGCCCTAGCTGTTGTCTGGTCTGTTAATGGGAACAGAGTTTCCTTGTTTGCCATATCTAAACCGATCATATTGTAATCATTCTACAACCACCACACCTCACCTGACCCCACCCTCCGAGGATCATAGAGTCATAGATCATACAGCGTGGAAACACATCCTTCAGCCAAATCAATCCATGCCGATCATGTGGTCCACTGTTGGCCCCAATTTTCTGCATTTGGTCCATATCCCTCCAAGCCTCAAAGTTTCAAAGGTCACTTATTTATTATCAAAGTATCCAACTTGGAAATTCTTCAATCCTCCAGGTAGCCATGAAACCAAGAAAGAAAAGAAAGGCAGCACGATCATCCAGCCCCAAATCCCACATTCCCACCACAAATGAACAAATAGACATCTTTAATCGAGAGACAACTGTGAATGTCAGTGAGTTAGATCAACACAAAGAGTTTAAAAGGAGACAGTTTTATAGAGCAGGTGACAGGGTAGAGGTAGACAGAGTAGGAGGGCTTTGGCTCAACAGGGCTTCGGCGATAACGGGTCGAGGCAAGGTAGGTTGCCTGTGAAGAATAGAAACAGGAAATATGTCTGTGAGGCCGGTGTTCTGTACTGGGTGTCAGATCTGGGAGGTCCTGGAGACTTCCAGCCTCCTAGACGGCCACATCTGTGCCAGGTGCGTCGAGAAGCAGCTCCTTAGGGACCATGTTAGGGAACTGGAGATGCAGCTTGATGACCTTCATCTGGTCAGGGAGACCGAGGAGGTGATAGAGAGGAGCTATAGGTGGGTAGTCACACCGGGGCCTCGGGGGTTAGAGAGGTGGGTAACAGTCAGAAGAGGGGAGGGCAAAAGGAAGATACAGGAGAGTACCCCTGTGGCTGTCCCCCTTACCAATAAGTACTCCTGTTTGAGTACTGTTGGGGGGTACGGTTAACCTGGGGGAAGCAACAGTGGCCATGCCTCTGGCACAGAGTCTGGCCCTGTGGCTCAGAAGGGTAGGGAAAGGAAGAGGATGGCAGCAGTAATAGGGGACTCTATAATTAAGGGGTCAGACAGGCAATTCTGTGGACACAGGAAAGAAACACGGATGGTAGTTTGCCTCCCAGGTGCCAGGGTCCAGGATGTTTCTGATCGCATCCACGATATCCTGAAGTGGGAAGGTGAACAGCCAGAGGTCGTGGTACATATTGGCACCAATGACATAGGTAGGAAAAGGGAGGAGGTCCTGAAAACAGACTACAGGGAGTAAGGAAGGAAGTTGAAAAGCAGGACCTCAAAGGTAGTAATCTTGGGATTACTGCCTGTGCCACATGACAGTGAGAATAGGAATAGAATGAAGTGGAGGATAAATGCGTGGCTGAGGGATTGGAGCAGGGGGCAGGGATTCAGATTTCTGGATCATTGGGACCTCTTTTGGGGCAGGCGTGATCAGTACAAAAAGGATGGGTTGTACTTGAATCCGAGGGGGGACCAATATCCTGGCAGGGAGGTTTGCTAAGGCTGTTGGGGATAGTTTAAACTAGAATTGCTGGGGGTTGGGAACTGAACTGAAGAGACGGCAGAAGGGGTGGTTGGCTCACAAATAGAGAAAGCTTGTAGACAGTGCGAGAGGGAGGATAGGCAGCTGATAGAGAATGGATGCACTCAGACCGATGGTTTGAGATGTGTTCATTTTAATGCAAAGGGTATTACGAACAAAGCGGATGAGCTTACAGTGTGGATCAGTACTTGGAGCTATGATGGTGTGGCCATTACAGAGACTTGGATGGCTCAGGAGCAGGAATGGTTACTTAGTGTGCCAGGCTTTAGATGTTTCAGAAAGGACAGGGAGGAAGGCAGATGAGGTGGGGTTGTGGCATTGCTGATCAGAGATAGTGTCACGGCTGGAGAAAAGGAGGAAGACATGGAGGGATTGTCTATGGAGTCTCTGTGGGTGGAAGTTAGAAACAGGACGGGGTCAATAACAACTGGGTGTATTTTTATAGACCACCCAATAGTAACATGGCCATCGAGGAGCAGATAGGGAGACAGATCCTGGAAAGATGTAATAATAACAGGGTTGTTGTGGTGGGAGATTTTAATTTCACAAATATTGATTGGCATCTCCCTAGACCAAGGGGTTTAGATGGGGTGGAGTTTGTTAGGTGTGTTCAGGAAGGTTTCTTGATACAATATGTTGATAAGCCTACAAGAGGAGAGGCTGTACTTGATCTGGTATTGGGAAATGAACCTGGTCAGGTGTCAGATCTCTCTGTGGGAGAACATTTTAGAGATTGTGATCACAATTCTATCTCCTTTACCATAGCATTGGAGAGGGATAGGAACAGACAAGTCAGGAAAGCGTTTAATTGGAGTAAGGGGAAATATGAGGCTATCAGGCAGGAACTTGGAAACATAAGTTGGGAACAGATGTTCTCAGGGAAATATACGGCAGAAATGTGGCAAATGTTCAGGGGATATTTGCATGGAGTTCTGCATAGGTACATTCCAATGAGACAGGGAAAAAATGGTAGGGTACAGGAACCGTGGTGTACAAAGGCTGTTGAAAATCTAGTCAAGAAGTAAAGAAAAGCTTACAGAAAGGTTCAAAAAACAAGGTAATGATAGAGATTGAGAAGATTATAAGGATAGCAGGAAGGAGCTTAAGAATGAAATTAGGAGAGCCAGAAGGGGCCATGAGAAGGCCTTGGCAGGCAGGATTAAGGAAAACCCCAAGGCATTCTACAGGTATGTGAAGAGCAAGAGGATAAGACATGAGAGTATAGGACCAATCAAGTGTGGCAGTGGAAAAGTGTGTATGGAACCGGAGGAGATATCAGATGTACTTAATGAATACTTTGCTTCAGTATTCACTACAGAAAAGGACCTTGGTGATTGTAGAGATGACTTTCAGGGGATTGAAAAGCTTGAGCATGTAGATATTAAGAAAGAGGATGTGTTGGAACTTTTGGAAAGCATCAAGTTGGATAAGTCACCAGGACTGGATGAGATGTACCCCAAGCTACTGTGGGAGGCAAGGGATGAGATTGCTGAGCCTCTGGCGATGATCTTTGCATCATCAATGGGGACGGGAGAGGTTCCCAAGGATTGGAGGGTTGCAGATATTGTTCCTTTATTCAAGAAAGGGAGTGGAGATAGCCCACGAAATTATAGACCAGTGAGTCTTACTTCAGTGGTTGGTAAGCTGATGAAAAAGATCCTGAGAGGCAGGATTTATGAACATTTAGCGAGGCATAATATGATGAGGAGTAGTCAGCATGGCTTTGTCAAAGGCAGGTTGTGCCTTACGAGCCTGTTTGAATTTTTTGAGGATGTGACTAAACACATTGATGAAGGAAGAGCAGTAGATGTAGTGTACATGGATTTCAGCAAGGCATTTGATAAGATACTCCATGCAAATGTTTATTGAGAAAGTAAGGAGGCATGGGATCCGAGGGGACCTTGCTTTGTGGATCTAGAATTGGCTTGCTCACAGAAGGCAAATAGTGATTGTAGACAGGTCATGGAGGTCGGTGACAAGTGGTGTGCCGCAGGGATCTGTTCTGGGACCCCTTTTCTTCCTGATTTTTATAAATGACCTAGATGAGGAAGTGGAGGGATGGATTTGTAAATTTGCTGATGACACAAAGGTTGGGGGTGTTGTGGAAATTGTGGAGGGCTGTCAGAGATTACAGTGGAACATTGATAGGATGCAAAAGTGGGCTGAGAAGGGGCAGATGGAGTTCAACCCAGATAAATGTGAGGTGATTCATTCTGGGAGATCAAATATGATGGCAGAATATAGTATTAATGGTAAGACTCTTGGTAGTGTGTAGGATCAGAGGGATCTTGGGGTCCAAGTCCATAGGACACTCAATGCTACTGCTCAGTTTGTCTCTGTGGTTAAGAAGACATACTGTCCATTGGCCTTCATCAACTATGGGATTGAGTTCAAGAGCCGAGAGGTAATGTTACAGCTATATGGGTCCTTGGTCAGACCCCACTTGGAGTACTGTGCTCAGTTCTGGTCACCTCATTGCAGGAAGGATGTGGAAACTATAGAAAGTGTACCGAAGAGACTTACAAGGATGTTGCCTGGATTGGGGAGCATGCCTACACACAGACACACCACTCCACTCCCTTTGCAATTTTTGCTCATTTCTTTCTCAGTTCCTGCTAAAACATTGTTTACATTGTTTACATTTACAGAATTTATTATTATATTGTAATTTGCTCTTTACTGTGTCTGTTGTCTTGTTTATTAATTATTTTACTGTCTTGCGCTGTTTTGTGCACCTTATGTAGTCCCGTGTAGGTCTGAAGTCTAATGCCGTTTTGTGTTATTTCACGTAGTCTAGTGTAGTTTTGTGTTGTTTCATGTGGCACCATGGTCCTGGAGGAACGTTGTTTTGTTTTTACTATGTACTGTACCAGCAGTCTTGCCCGACTGCTGGTTTGACACCAGCCCCCTAGGCCTGAGTTGACATAGTAGTTGTAGTACCAGCAGTTATGGTTGAATGACAATAAAAAGCGACTTGGCTTGACTTGACTTGACCTTATGAGAATAGCTTGAGTGAACTCGGCCTTTTCTCCTTGGAGTGACGGAGGATGAGAGGCGACCTGATAGAGGTGTACAAGATAATGAGAGACATTGATCGTGTGGATAGTCAGAGGCTTTTTCCCAGGGCTGAAATGGCTATCAAGAGAGGGAGCAGTTTTAAGGTGCTTGGAAGTAGGTACAGAGGAAATGTCAGGGGTAAGTTTTTACACACAGAGTGGTGAGTGCGTGGAATGGGTTGCTGGTGACAGTGGTGGAGGTGGATACGATAGGGTCTTTTTAGAGACTCCTGGATGGGTACATGGAGCATAGAATAATAGAGGGCTATGGGTAACCTTAGGTAATTTCTAAGTAAGTACATGTTCAGCACAGCATTGTGGGCCGAAGGGCCTGTATTGTGCTCTAGGTTTTCTACGTTTCTATGATTTTCAAAATGGATCAGACACATCAACCCCCAAATCCCCCCTCCCCACACAAAACTACAAACTAAACAGATCAGGCACATCGAACCCCCCAATTCCCTTCTCCAGCACAAAATATGAACAAAAAGGAGCAAACACATCAGCTCTCAAATCGATCCTCCTGCACAAAAAAATGAACAAAATGTGTCAGGCACATCAACAGCCAAATCTCCCTCCCCGCACAAAAAAACAAACAAAATGGATCAAGCACATTGAACCCCCCAAACCCTGGCCAACTTCTCCCTATAACCCAGGTCCTCAAGTCCTGGTAATATCCTAATAAATCTTTTCTGAAAAGATCCTTTCCAATAGATGACTAATTAATATTGTCACAGTATATTAGAAAAGGTCCAAGATAATCTGATTCTGAATTGTCTCTATGATGTAGCCCAGATAAATGAAATCACAAAATAGGAACACAGTGTGTGCCAATAAATAGATGGTTAAGTGGTATTAGTTAACTCTGCTATTGATCTCACTGTTTCACTTCGTTGAAAGCTGATTCATACTTATATGCTCTTGAACATATCTGACAATTCTAAATCATTTTTGAGCACCACGATAGCATGGCGGCTAGTGCGATGCTATTATAGCTTGGGTTGTTGGAGTTTGACTTTCAACTTTGGTGCCGTCTGTAAGCAAGTTTGTACATTCTTCCCATAAATGTGTGGGTTTCCTCTGGGTGCTCCAGTTTCTTTTCACAGTCCAAAGATGTACCGTTTAGTAGGTTAATTGACCAACGTAAATAGTCCCCTGATTAGGCTAGGATTAAATTGGGGTTGTTGGTGGTGTGGCTCGAAGGGCCTGTTCTGCACTGTTTCTTGAAATAAAAAATAAATAGATTTGCAGTCTTTCCTTGACTGTTGAGGTTTTTAGCTCTAGAATCTTGTCACCAAACCTATAAGCCTTTGTTTCTCTTTCCTCCCTTAAGGCAGCTTTTTAGTAAAACCAAGCTCTTTGATTAATCTTCCAATCTGCCTTCATATCTCCTTTTGTGTCTTTGTCAATTCGTGTTTATTAGTACAAAGTATTTTTTGATTGCTATATTTAAAAAGCAACTTTCTGTTGCTGCTTTACTGATAATTTCTGTTATTTAAGTTAATGTAAGGCTCTATTGTCAGTTTCAAGGTCATGGCAAGTATGAATATTATTATCCTTTGCCCATGACTGGCACACTCTAAATCATGCAATAATTAGCCATTTAAAACCCAGGAACTGGGTTCAGTAATCAGTTTGCTTGTCATCAAATTGCTCGGCCGGCAATTGCAATTTAAACATGACTGAAGCACTTTATTACCTAATGGACCACAGATGGGCAGGGATGTTGGAATCAGAACTAGCCTGTTGCAGTGGTGTGATGCAGTTACATAGTGGTGAGACAAAGTATTCCTTGTATTAAGGACAGCATAATCCTCCTCTATTCCCTATTGTATCATTTTCTGAATAATGTAATTCACACATTTAGGGATCTCTCCTCTTGATTAACTTTTCCAATGTTTTTATTTTTTTCTCTGCATGAATCTTCTGTTATGATATGAACACTATAATGAAAGAATTATTGAGTTTGCTGGATGTAATGCTTCACTACTGTTTAGAAAAATAAGCATCAGTAAATGAGGATAAAATCTATGGGAAAACTGGACTTTTGTTTGTTTGCTTCTAACTTTGATTAAAATAATAGAATTCCAAATTGTTTTCACTTATTTACCACACTTTCATTGGCTGGTTTATCTTTATTTATTAACTATGATTTTGTTCACACTAAAATATGTGCTGAGAGAGGGTCCAGAGTTCTTTGTTCTTTGTGTACTACATCTGCACTAAGTGCATACAGTTGCAGCTCCTCGGAGACCATGTTAAGGAACTGGAGCTGCAGCTTGATGATCTTCGGCTCATTTGGGAGAATGAGGAGGTGACAGACAGGAGCTATAGACCATAAGACCATAAGATAGAGGAGCAGAAGGAAACCATTTGGCCCATCGAGTCTGCTCCACCATTTCATCATGGCTGATCCACTTCCCCCTCAGCCCCAATCTCCTGCTTTCTCGCTGTATCCCTTCAATCTCCTGAAGAAGATATAGGAGCGGAATTAGGTCATGTAGCCCATCAGGAGACAGGGAGGTAGTCATGCCTAAGATGCAGGAGGCAGGTACCTGAGTGACTGTCAGGAGAGGGAAAGGGAATAGGCAGCCAGTGTAGAGTACCCCTGTGGCCATTCCCCTCAATAATAAGCATAGCACATTGGGTACTGTTGGTAGGGGGTGGGGAAATGACCTACCAGAGGAAGCCGCAAGGACAGGTTCTCTGGCACCAAATCTGGCTCCGTGGTTCAGAAGGGAAGGTAGAGAAGAGGACTGCAGTAGTGACAGAGGATTCGACAGTTAGAGAAGCAGGCAGAAGATTCTGTGGGCATGAAGGAGACACCCGGATGATACGTTCCCTCCCTAGTGCTGAGATCAGGGATGTCTCAGGTTGGGTCCACAGCATTCTTGAGGGGGTGGTTGATCAGCTAGAGGTCATGGTACACACTGGTAACAAAGACATAGTGGAGAAGGTCCTGAAGAGAGATTTTAGGGAGTTGGGCAGAAAGCTGAAAAGCAGGACCCCCAGGGTAGAAATCTCTGGATTGCTGCCTGTGCCACGTGACAACGAGGGTAGGAATAGGATGATTTGGCAGGTGAATATGTGGCTGAGGAACTGGTGCAGGGGGCAGGGGTTAAGATTTCTGGATCACTGGGATCTCTTCTGGGGAAGGTATGTGGGGGGGCGCAGTATGGTTTAGATGCAGGTCGATGGGACTAGGCAGTTGAAATGGTTCAGCATGGACTAGATGGGTTGAAGGGCCTGTTCCTGTGCTGTACTCTATGATAGGGTCAGTCTATCTAAATCAAGAAACCAATTCACCAGTGGAAAGTCCTAGCCACCTGCTGAGGGGATACACAGCATATCCCCTACCCCCTCTCTTCACCAAGACAGTATTTACTCTATTTCAGCTTCGGTTTGCTTCAGAAGCACTTTGCGGAAGTTTACTCTGCGCTCCAAGCTCACTTTCCTGAGCAATGGGGGCAGGGGGCAGGGTTTCAGATCGCTAGGTCATTGGGATCTTTTCTGGGGAAGGTATGACATGTACAAAAGGGATAGATTACACCTGATTGGGGGGAAACCAATATCTTTGAGGGTAGCTTTGCTAGAGCTGTTGGGGAGTCTTTAAACTAATTTGACTGGGGGATGGGAACTGAAGTGCTGGGGCTGAGGATGGGGCAGCTGGTATACAAGTAGATGCACTGTGTAGTGAGACTGCGGAAGGACAGGCAGAAGATCGGGCAAAATTGCAGTCAGTGGGATGGGTTGAAGTGCAACATGGGGGCAAATTCAAAAAGGGTGATGAATACAGTACTGAAGGTGTTATATTTGAATGCACGCAGTATACGGAATCAGACATTGTAGGTGATCTTGTAGCGCAGTTACAGATTGACAGTCATGATGTTATGGGCATCTCCGAGTCATGGTTGAAAGAAGATTATGGTTGGAAGCTTTACATCCAAGGATACAGATTGTATTGAAAGGACAGGCAGGTAGATAGAGGGGTTGGCATGGCTCTGTTGATTAAAAAAAATGAAATCTAATCCTTAGAAAAGGCGACATAGCACTGGAAGATGCAGAATCCTTGTGGGTAGAGTTAAGAAACTGTAAGGGTAAAAATACCCTGATGGGAGTTGTATACAGGCCTCTGAACAGTAGCCAGGATGTGGGATACAAGCTACAATGGCAGATAGAAAAGGCATGTATAAAGGATGATATTATGATAATCAATACGCAGGTAGATTGGGAAAATCTGGTTGGTGCTAAATCCCAAGAGATGAAATTTGTAGAATACCTATGAGATCGATTTTTAGAGCAGCTTCTGGTTGAGCTCACTCAGGGAAAGGAAATTCTGGATTGGGTGTTGTGTGATAAATCAGACTTGTTTATGAAAGTAAAGGAACCCTTAGGAGCCAGTGATCATAATATGAAAGAACTCACCCTGCAATTGGGGAGAGAGAGAGAGAAGCTAAAGTCAGATGTATCTCTATTACAGTGGAGTAAGGGGAATTACAGGAGCATGAGACAGGAACAGGCCAATGTTGATTGGAAGGGGACACTAACAGGGATGACGACAGAACAGCAATGGCTGGAGTTTCTGGGGGACGTTCAGAAAGCGCAGGAAATATGCATCCCAAAGACGAAGAATTACTCTAAAGGGAGGATGAGGCAGCCGTGGCTGACAAGGGAAGTCAAAGACAGTACTAAAGGAAAAGAGAGGGCATATACTATAGCGAAATTTAGTGGGAAGGTAGAGGATTGGGAAGCTTTTAAAACCAACAGATAGCAACTAAATAAAAAGCCATGGGGGGGGGGGGGGTGGAGGAAGATGAAATATGAAGGTGGGCAAGCCAGTAATATTAAAGAGGATGCCAATAGTTTTTTTCAGATGTATAAAGAGTAACAAAGAGGTGGACTGTTGAAAAATGACACTGGAGAGGTGGTAATGTGGGACAAAGAAATCGTGGACAAACCTAGAAATTATTCTGTGTTGGTTTTTGCTGTGGAGGACATCATCACAATGCCAGAAATGCAAGAGTGTCAGGGAGTAAAAGTGAGTGTAGTTGCTATTACTAAGGAGAAGGTGCTTGGGAAACTGAAAGGTCTGAAGGTGGATAAGTCATCTGGACCAGATGAACTACATCCCAGGGTTCTGAAAGAGGTAACTGAAGAGGTTGTGGAGGTATTAGTAATGATCTTTCAAGAAACACTCTATTTTGAAAAGGTTCCGAAAGACTGGAAAATTGTAAATGTCATTCCGCTCTTCAAGAAGGGAAGTAGGCAGAAGAAAAGAAGTTATAGGCGAGTTAGTCTGATTTCAATGGTTGGGAACATGTTGGAGTCCATTATTAAGGCTTAGGGTTTGGGGTACTTGGAGGCACATGATAAAATAGGTCAGAGTCAGATGGTTTTCTTAAGGGGAAATCTTGCCTGATAAACTTGTTGGAATTCTTTGAAGAAATAACAAAGGAGAATCAATTGATGTGTACTTGGATTTTCAGAATGCCTTTAAGAAGATGCCACACATGATGCTGCTTAGAAGGTAAGAGTTTATGGTATTGCAGGAAAGATAGTAGCATGACTTTGTCATTTGCACTGGACTTTGAGGCGTGTGGTCCCGGGTTTGAGTCCTGCTGGTGCCTTGTACGCTTTCCATCTGTGCTGGGCTGAGTGTCGGCCTAGCAACTTGGCATTGTAAAAAAACATACAAAATGCTAAAGAAATGGCAAGGTTGCCACCAAGTGTGCCACAAGGCGTGGAAAGGAACAATAATAATAACACCAACTAGTATGCATAGAACATTGGTTGACTAGCAGGAGGCAAAGAGAGGGAATAAAGGGACTTTTTTGTGTAGGCTGCTGGTGACTAGTGGTGTTCCACAGGGGTCTGTGTTGGGACTGATTCTTTTTACGTTATATATCAATGATTTGGTTGAAGGAATTAATGGCTTTGTGGCCTTGTTTGCAGATGATATGAAGATAGATGGAGAGGTAGGTAGTGTTCAGGAAGCAAGGAGTCTGCAGAAGGACCTGGACAAATTAGGAGAATGGGCAAAGAAGTGGCAGATAGAATACAGTGTCAGGAAGTGTTTGGTCATGCACTTTGGTAGAAAGAATAAAGGCAAGGATTATTTTCTAAATAGGGAGGGCAAAATTCAAAAAATCTGAGATGTAAAGGGACTTGGAAGTCCTTGTGCAGGATTCCCTAAAGGTTAACTTGCAGGTTGAGTTGGTGGTGATGAAGGCAAATGGAATGCTAGCATTCATTTCAGGAGGACTATAACATAAGAGCAAGGATGTGATGCTGAGGCTTTAAAGGACATTGGTTAGATGTCACTTGGAGTATTGTGAGCAGTACTGGGCTCTTTATTGAAGAAAAAATGTGCTAGCATTGGAGAGGGTCCAGAGGAGATTCATAAGAATGATTCTGGAAATGAAAGGGTGAACATACGAGGGGCATGTGATGGCTTTGGGCCTGTATTCGCTGGTGTTTAGAAAAATTGGGGGGGGGGGGGGAAATCTCATTGAATCCTATTGAATATTCAAAGCCATAGATAGATTGGATGTGGAGAGGATGTTTCCTATTGTGGGTGACTCTAGGACCAGAGGGAATGCCTTAAAATGGAGGGACGTCCATTTAGAACAGAGGCAAGGAAGAATTTCTTTAGCCAGAGATTGGTGAATCTGTGGAATTCATTGTTAAAGTTGTGGAGGCCAAATCATTGAGTACATTTAAAGTAGAGATTGATAGTTTCTTGATTAGTCAGGGTGTCAAATGTTATTGGGAGAAGGCAGGAGAATGGGTTTGAGATGGACATTAATTCAGCCATGATGGAATAACGGAGCAGGCTAGATGGGCTGAAAGGCCTAATTCTGCTCCTATGTCTTATGGTTTTATGGTATTATGATTAGCTTTTCGAATATTTTTATTTCCTCCTTTGCATGACTCTATTTTTAATTTAACTACTTAAAATACATATGATTTACTTATTTATTTATACAATATTATTATGTATTGTATTGTACTGCTGCTGCAAAGTTAACAAGTTTCATGACATGCTGGTGATATGAAATCTGATTCTGATCTTCTGCTATGATATGAACACTACAGTATAATGAAATAATTATTGAGATTGCTAGATGTAATGCTTCACTGCTGTTAAATACATAATATTTAAGAATAAGCCTCAGTAAATGATAAAATATATGAGAAACTGGTCCTTTTGTTTGTTTGCTTCTAACTTTGATTAAAATAATAGAATTCCAAATTGTTTTTACTCAGTTGGTTTATTTTAATTTATTAACTCATCTGCTCATGTTTCTCTACCCCAACGGGGGAGAATTCTGTCACTGTATAGTGGTGCCTGGAGATTCCATTTCTCTATTCCATTATTCCTTCACCCTGACACTGTGGACTGAATGGATTTCAACACCATTCTCTGCATTAATTTCATATCTGATCCCAATGTTTTCTGGATTTTCCATCCCTTCTTTTCCCCTTCCCTGCTCTACACCCACGCTTCCTCCGAGGTGTCCTACGTGGGTGCTTCCAACCACAATCGGTGTTGTTTCCATCGGTTTTAAGCAGCGCTAGTTTGTTTAAATGCATTAAGACATCTTTGTTGACTGTACTGACCTTGGAAGCAGTTGTGCTTTTTGGCTGTATCAGGCTGAAACGGGAATATTTAATCGTATCCATTAAGTGTACTGCTGCTACTTGAGTCATGCCTAGGCGCCCTGGTCAAGTGGCAATACAGAACCAGGTGGTTAACACAAAGAATATCAAAAATACATACTGTAATAAAAGTCCAACAAATTCAAGATGATAAATGCAGAATATGCCAAGAGAAACCACATTACAGGATCCTGCAGCAATTTAACTCAATCTGATTACTGACACAGGCACATCAAATGGCAACCATCATTCACAAATATCTTACTTTAAAATACAAACTCATAAATGAAATCACACCTTAATATCAATACAAGCCTGATCCAGTTTTAGATTACCACTACAAATTATACTACAACTGATCCATTATTGCAGATAGGACAATGCATAATCATGTGATAACCTTAAGCAGCGGGCAGCTTCGTTTGCGGGCAGCGGAGTGAGCCGGGAGCAGAGTGTAGGGCTTGGGCTCAGAGGGCTTAGGCGGAAGAGGGCACAGTAGGCTTATCTTTTAGTTCTTGTTATTTTCAGTTATTCGGGAAGTATGAGTGTGAGGGCAGCTTGTTGTTCTCGGTGTCGGATGTGGGAGGTCCTGGAGTCTCCGAGCCTCCCGGACGTCCACATCTGCGCCAGGTGTGTCGAACTACAGCTCCTGAGGGATCGAGTTAGGGAACTGGAGCTGCAGCTCGATGACCTTCGCCTGGTCAGGGAGAGTGAGGAGGTGATAGAGAGGAGTTACAGGCAGGTGGTCACTCCGGGGCCACGGGAGGCAGATAGGTGGGTCACGGTCAGGAAGGGGAAGGGGCAGGTACTAGAGAGTACCCCAGTGGCTGTACCCCTTGACAATAAGTACTCATGTTTGAGTACTGTTGGGGGGGACAGCCTACCTGGAGGAAGTGACAGTGGCCGGGCCTCCGGCACAGAGGACGGCCCTGTAGCTCAGAAGGGTAGGGATAGAAGAAAGAGGACCATAGTAATAGGGGACTCGATAGTCAGGGGTTCAGACAGGAGGTTCTGTGGAGGTGATCGGGAGTCCCGGATGGTAGTTTGCCTCCCTGGTGCCAGGGTCCGGGACGTTTCTGATCGCGTCCAAGATATCCTGAAGTGGGAGGGTGAGGAGCCAGAGGTCGTGGTACATGTAGGTACCAATGACATAGGTAGGAAAGGGGAAGAGGTCCTGAAACGAGAGTATAGGGAGTTAGGAAGGCAGTTAAGAAGAAGGACCGCAAAGGCAGTAATCTCGGGATTATTGCCTGTGCCACGCAACAGTGAGAGTAGGAATGGAATTAGGTGGAGGATGAATGCGTGGTTGAGGGATTGGAGCAGGGGGCAGGGATTCAAGTTTCTGGATCATTGGGACCTCTTCTGGGGCAGGCGTGACCTGTTCAAGAAGGACGGGTTACACTTGAATCCTGGGGGGACCAATATCCTAGCGGGGAGGTTTGCTAGGGCTACGGGGCAGACTTTAAACTAGTAAGATGGGGGGGTGGAAATCAATTTGAGGAAACTATGGGAGAGGAGGTTAGTTCACCAGTAGAGCAAGTAAGTAGACAGTGTGTGAGGGAGGAAAGGCAGGTGATGGAGAAGGGATGCGCTCAGCCCGAAGTTGTAGGGGAGAAGAAAGAAAAGGATAATAAATTTGAATGCATTGCTAGGGATGAAAAGAGAGGAGGAGGTGGAGAGTATCTTAAATGTATCTATTTTAATGCTAGGAGCATTGTAAGAAAGGTGGATGAGCTTAAAGCGTGGATTGATACCTGGAATTATGATGTTGTAGCTATTAGTGAAACATGGTTGCAGGAAGGGTGTGATTGGCAACTAAATATTCCTGGATTTAGTTGCTTCAGGTGTGATAGAGTAGGAGGGGCCAGAGGAGGAGGTGTTGCATTGCTTGTCCGAGAAAATCTTATGGCGGTGCTTTGGAAGGATAGATTACAGAGCTCCTCTAGGGAGGCTATTTGGGTGGAATTGAGGAATGGGAAAGGTGTAGTAACACTGATAGGAGTGTATTATAGGCCACCTAATGGGGAGCGTGAGTTGGAAGAGCAAATGTGTAAGGAGATAGCAGATATTTGTAGTAAACACAAGGTGGTGATTGTGGGAGATTTTAGTTTTCCACACATAGATTGGGAAGCTCATTCTGTAAAAGGGCTGGATGGTTTAGAGTTTGTGAAATGTGTGCAGGATAGCTTTTTGCAACAATACATAGGAGTACCGACTAGAGAAGGGGCAGTGTTGGATCTCCTGTTAGGGAATGCGATAGGTCAGCTGACAGATGTATGTGTTGGGGAGCACTTCGGGTCCAGTGATCACAATAGCATTAGCTTCAATATAATTATGGAGAAGGACAGGACTGGACCTAGAGTTGAGATTTTTGATTGGAGAAAGGCTAACTTTGAGGAGATGCGCAGGGATTTAGAGAGAGTGGATTGGGTCAAGTTGTTTTATGGGAAGGATGTAATAGAGAAATGGAGGTCATTTAAGGGTGAAATTATGAGGGTACAGAATCTTTATGTTCCTGTTCGGTTGAAAGGAAAGGTTAAAGGTTTGAAAGCGCCATGGTTTTCAAGGGATATTAGAAACTTGGTTCGAAAAAAGAGGGATGTCTACAATAGATATAGGCAGCATGGAGTAAAGGAATTGCTCGAGGAATATAAAGAATGTAAAAGGAAACTTAAGAAAGAGATTAGAAAAGCTAAAAGAAGTTACGAGTTTGGTTTGGCAAATAAGGTGGAAGTAAATCCGAAAGGCTTCTACAGTTATATTAAAAGCAAGAGGATAGTGAGGGATAAAATTGGTCCCTTAGAGAATCAGGGTGGTCAGCTATGTGTGGAGCCGAGGGAGATGGGAGAGATTTTGAACGATTTCTTCTCTTCGGAATTCACTAAGGAGAAGGATATTGAATGGTGTAAGGTGTGGGAAACAAGTAAGGAAGTTATGGAACCTATGACAATTAAAGAGGTGGAAGTACTGGCGCTTTTAAGAAATTTAAAAGTGGATAAATCTCCGGATCCTGACCGGATATTCCCCAGGACCTTGAGGGAAGTTTGTGTAGAGATAGCAGGAGCTCTGACGGAGATCTTTCAGATGTCATTAGAAACGGGGATTGTGCCGGAGGATTGGCGTATTGCTCATGTGGTTCCATTGTTTAAAAAGGGTTCTAGAAGTAAGCCTGGCAATTATAGACCTGTCAGTTTGACATCAGTGGTGGGTAAATTAATGGAAAGTATTCTTAGAGATAGTATTTATAATTATCTGAATAGACAGGATCTGATTAGGAGTAGCCAGCATGGATTTGTGCGTGGAAGGTCATGTTTGACAAACCTTATTGAATTTTTTGAAGTAGTTACGAGGAATGTTGACGAGGGTAAGGCAGTGGATGTAGTCTATATGGACTTCAGCAAGGCCTTTGACAAAGTTCCACATGGAAGGTTAGTTAAGAAGGTTCAGTCGTTAGGTATTAATGCTGGAGTAATAAAATGGATTCAACAGTGGCTAGATGGGAGATGCCAGAGAGTAGTGGTGGATAATTGTTTATCGGGATGGAGGCCGGTGACTAGCGGGGTGCCTCAGGGATCTGTTTTGGGCCCAATGTTGTTTGTAATATACATAAATGATCTGGATGATGGGGTGGTAAATTGGATTAGTAAGTATGCTGATGATACTAAGGTAGGAGGTGTTGTGGATAATGAGGTGGGTTTTCAAAGCTTGCAGGGAGATTTATGCCGGTTAGAAGAATGGGCTGAACGTTGGCAGATGGAGTTTAATGCTGAGAAGTGTGAGGTTCTACATTTTGGCAGGAATAATCCAAATAGAACATACAGGGTAAATGGTAGGGCATTGAGGAATGCAGTGGAACAGAGAGATCTAGGAATAACAGTGCATAGTTCCCTGAAGGTGGAGTCTCATGTAGATAGGGTGGTGAAGAAGGCTTTTGGAACGCTGGCCTTTATAAATCAGAGCATTGAGTACAGAAGTTGGGATGTAATGTTAAAATTGTACAAGGCATTGGTAAGGCCAAATTTGGAATATTGTGTACAGTTCTGGTCACCGAATTATAGGAAAGATATCAATAAATTAGAGAGAGTGCAGAGACGATTTACTAGGATGTTACCTGGGTTTCAGCACTTAAGTTACAGAGAAAGGTTGAACAAGTTAGGTCTCTATTCATTGGAGCGTAGAAGGTTGAGGGGGGATTTGATCGAGGTATTTAAAATGTTGAGAGGGATAGATAGAGTTGACGTGAATAGGCTGTTTCCATTGAGAGTAGGGGAGATTCAAACGAGAGGACATGATTTGAGAGTTAGGGGGCAAAAGTTTAAGGGAAACACGAGGGGGTATTTCTTTACTCAGAGAGTGATAGCTGTGTGGAATGAGCTTCCTGTAGAAGTAGTAGAGGCCAGTTCAGTTGTGTCATTTAAGGTAAAATTGGATAGGTATATGGACAGGAAAGGAGTGGAGGGTTATGGGCTGAGTGCGGGTAGGTGGGACTAGGTGAGATTAAGAGTTCGGCACGGACTAGGAGGGCCGGAATGGCCTGTTTCCGTGCTGTGATTGTTATATGGTTATATGGTTATAATAGCCGTCAAGATATAATATTACAGAATAAATGAGCAAAAACAACTTACTTCATTGATATAGTTATTGCAAACAACATTACTTACAGAAATCAGTAAGTGAAAAACACCAGAAATATGCTGAATTAAAAGAGGAAATTGAAAGACTATGGAACATGACCATTGTCCCAACAGTAATATCTACAACTGGTATCATCCAAGGCATTACACCGTAGTGTCAAACAATTTAGGCTACTCAGCAATATCTATGTAAATCTTCAGAAAGCCACAATACTAAACACCACCAGAATAGTCTGAAAGTTCCCAGCAATTGAGAAATGAGCGTGCTTAGCTATGCCCTTATCTTGGGTTTTACCAGCTTGAGCTGAGAAAAATAATAATAATACTAATAAATATTTTGCAGTATTAATGACTGCATAATCAAATTCCATTAGTTGAATTATAGGTAATATTAGAATGAATGGAAGAATTATAGCAACTGAATGTAGATCAAACAATACAGGTAGCTATAAAAAATATACATTTATGACTTCAGGAGAAATCAGCTGACAGACAGTTCTCAGGAATGGCATCCTTACATTACCCCAGGTCATTTGTTTTCCCAGTCCCCACTGTCTTCCCTGCGATATCTCAGATGGAAGGAGCAGCTGTGTTTTTCCACAATTTGCATAGCTGATGTACACTGAGTAACTTTATAGAGACATAACAAAGTTCATGATCTCCACTGTGAATGGCTTCCCTGGAGATCTTTGAATACAGACTCCTACAGTTAGAAAGAAAGAACTTAAATATTTTGTTTGTCTCTGCTATTCTCTTTGCCCAAAGTGTCACAGAATTAGACTTTTGCAGATGTTCAAATCACTCAAACCCACAAACTCCACACACTGTCAGCTATTCCAAAGCAAGTTACCAAAGTACATACTCTAGCAATGATATGATCAGGAAGGAGCTCTGAAAAGGAGCAGAATATTCTGGCCATCAAGCATTACCATTCAACTATGTAATAGTTGATCTGCAGTTCATTTACATGTCTTCACTCCATTTGTCCATCAAGCCATTTTCTTACAAAACATCCTTCTCAGTTTTGAATATTCTTTTGTCTCTTGCGGAAAGTTTTTATTTACATTCATTTCGGCATGACAAAATGTTTCCTGATTTTTATCCAAGTGTTGCCGGGGTAATTTTGCAATGAGGTTCCTTGGAACAGATCTTTCCATTAAAGCAGATAATTTCCCTATCTCCCATTACCATTCTAATGGAAATGAATAGAGGCCAACTCTTGATATAGGGTCTTAACCCAAAACAGTGACCATCTGCTTGCCTCCATAGATGCTGCTTGACATTGAGAGGTTGGTCATGACTAGATTGAACTCCTGCCTCAGCAAGGACCTGGACCCATTGCAATTTGCCTATCACCACAATTGGTCAATGGGAGATGCATCCTCGATAGCTCTTCACACGGCTTTAGACCACCTGGACAACACAAACACCTACGTCAGGATGCTGTTCATTGACTATAGCTCAGCATTTAATACCATCATTCCTACAATCCTGATTAGGAAGTTGCAGAACCTGGGCCTCTGTACCTCCCTCTGCAATTGGATCCTCGACTTCCTAACCAGAAGACCACAATCTGTGTGGATTGATGATAACATATCCTCCTCGCTGACGATCAACACTGGTGCACCTCAGGGGTGTATGCTTAGCCCACTGCTCTACTCTCTGTATACACACGACTGTGTGGCTAGGCATAGCTCAAATACCATCTATAAATATGCTGATGATACAATCATTGCTGGCAGAATCTCAGGTGGTGATGAGAGGGCATACAGGAGTGAGATATGCTTACTAGTGGAATGGTGCCACAGCAACAACCTAGCACTCGTTAGTAAGATGATAGAATTGATTGTGGACTTCAGGAAGGGTAAGATGAAGGAACACATACCAATCCTCACACAGTGATCAGAAGTAGAGAGAGTGAGCAGCTTCAAGTTCTTGGGTGTCAAGATCTCTGAGGATCTAACCTGATCCCAATATATCGATGCAGTTATAAAGAAGGCAAGACAGTGGCTATACTTTATTAGGAGTTTGAAGAGATTTGGCATGTCAACAAATACACTCAAAAACTTCTGTAGTTGTACCGTGGAGAGCATTCTGACAGGCTGCATCACTGTCTGGTATGAAGGGGCTACTGCACAGGACCAAAAGAAGCTGCAGAAGGTTGTAAATCTAGTCAGCTCCATCTTGGGTACTAGCCTACAAAGTACCCAGGACATCTTCAGGGAGCGGTGTCTCAGAAAGGCAGCATCCATTATTAAGGACCTCCAGCACCCAGGGCATATCCTTTTCTCACTGTTACCATCAGGGAGGAGGTACAGAAGCCTGAAGGCACACACTCAGTGATTCAGGACCAGCTTCTTCCCCTCTGCCATCTGATTCCTAATGGACTTTGAAGCTTTGGACACTACCTCACTTTTTTTGATATGCAGTGTTTCTGTTTTTTTCACGTTTTTAAAATCTATTCAATATACGAATACTGTAATTGATTTACTTGTTTATTTACTATTATTATTTTTATTTTATTTATTATTATTTTTTCTCTTTTCTATATTATGTATTGCATTGAACTGCTGCTGCTGTGTTAACAAATTTCATGTCACATGCCGCTGATGATAAACCTAATTCTGACTGATTCTGATTCCTCTGTTTCTGTGAAGAGATCTTCAATCTTGAGCCAGGTGTTCACGCTTCTTTGTTGATATTCAGTCTGCTCAGTTTGTGGGGATGTCTTCCATGGAGGGTCATGATCTTCCACTGGTTAACTTTTTCTTCAATAGTGATAGTTTCTTCATTTTTCTGGGTTTTGCTTTCGTTTAAGTTTAGTGGTGTGTACTTCTTATCAGAATTGCATATGCTCGCCTGGAGTGCTGAATCCTGTTGTCGTTGATGAAAATATATCTTTAGAAATTTTATCCGACTGTTGTGTAATTCTTTTATGTCTGTTATTCCTCCTCCTCCTTCCGTCCTAGGTAGTGTATGTTCGAGTGTACATTTGAATGTGCATATTATTATTACTGTCTGGAAAAGTACTTTAAAATTGTCTGGGAGAATTTACTTAGAGTCTAATTTTCTTAAGCCAGGCCGTTCATTACATGGGGAGACCCTGCTCAGGAAAGTTTAAATGTGACAAGGAAACAGTCTAGAGAAGAAAAAATGTTGTAAGTATTTTTCACTTGTGTCTCCTCTAGATAACAAAAAAATAGTTCGGTCATTTATATCCAAATATTAACAAAATTCACTTGTGAATTTTAAGGAGGCAATCGAAAGTATCTGCACAATAAATACACTGTAAATGATAGGGGTTCGATAAGATTTGAAAACAGAGCAAAGTGATTAAATATCCTAATAATCCAAAGACAAATAGTGGAAACGTGGACCTTATCCTGTCTGGTTTTTGACCATGTGGTAAACCCATAAGCTGTTAATATTTTCTCCATTGAAGACTTCATCCTGTAGACTGAACATCTGAGTAACAGTGCAATTCTGTTGTGCTCAATTATTAATCGAATTAGCAACCCTAAATCGCTTCTTTTGTACTATGCCATGCTTTTGCACCTGAGAAACATATCTTTCCTCATAAAATAGATACCAGAAGAGAATATTGTTTGTGCGTTGTGAGATCTGGAATGGGAATAATGTGACCTATTGGAAAGTGCTATCATCTTATCTTCCCGAAAACTTCACTTTGCACCACTGATATATTCTTTGGAGAAGAAGTTAGCACATATTTTTAATTTACAGAATCACAGATACATCTTTCATTTCAGAACTCATTTCCCACAATGAAATACAACCAAATACTTATCTACACTTGGCTACAAGAAGTGCTAGAAATCCATCAATATTGTAGGGCAGCATCCTTCCTTCCTTCCTTTACAGATTTCAAGGGAAGGGTGCATTTTCTTAAATGGAACATAACTATGCCTCTCAGCCCACCAAAGTCAATCTATTCTTTGTGCGAATGAAAGCTTCATCCGATGTAATCCATTTCTCCAGAGTAGCAATGATTCCCTCTCTTGACACTGAATTTGGATGACATGTTTGACATTCAAAGGCTAATTTTGAACTCAGAAATGGGTTGGGTGAGATACAAATGAAATAAAACTCTCACCCTTAACCTAAGCTGTCTCCAAGAGTTTGGATTTAAAGGAAATGGGATCCAAGCTGCGAATCAACCCATTCCCAGGAAATCAATTGGTTATTTCGATGTAACGAGGAGGCTGGAAGTGGTTTATCAATCTCAGGCCTTGAGGCACAATGGTTTTAGTTCTCTGGCATCTTCTTCCCTGGGCAGCTGTGATCCAAGAAGCTAGTCCTTGCCACAACCGAGGTAACATAATCCCCCCATTGCTGGTCTCACCAAGGAACCAGTGAACCAGACATTACCAATGTTCAAGAGGGTCTTGCGATCACAATAAGAATGTCCTGCACTATTTATTCTTAGTAGCCGGCAGTGACTTGTGAGCATAAATTAAAAGATGCACAAGACGAACAAATACACCTTGGTTAATGTGCCAACAGTATTCCCCTCTCACATTACAGAGCAGGGTTTGGATTTTACATTGGTTACCATGGAATAAATATTTACAAAAGAATATTATGCTTCCTCGGTTTTAGAAATACTTTGGACGGATACATGATCTTGCTGGCATTGATCTTATGTCTATGTATAGATCTATCAGGCAGCAGTTAACAGTTTTAAAGTACATGCCTTTACCTTCCCCCCTCCTGATGTACTTGTCACTAACTTGTATAGGGTGAAGTCCAACCCCATGAATTTATCCACAAATAGAAGTTTCCACGTTGAAGTTCTGATATACTGTACAAACAGGAAATGCTTGAAATTCTTTGCAAGTCACACAGCTTCTAGGATTTGTTGCCATGAATAGCTGTGGAGGCCAAGTCATTGGGTGCATTTAAGGCAGAGATAGATAGGTTCTTGATTAGCCAGGGCATCAAAGGGTATGGGGAGAAGGCAGGGGAGTGGGGATGACTGGAAGAATTGGATCAGCCCGTGATTGAATGGTGGAGCAGACTTGATGGGCCGAATGGCCTACTTCTGTTATTATATCTTATGGTCTTCCCTGGAGCGAGGAACAGACATATAATTTTGGAACTCTGGATTTTCTGTTTATATTTCAAAAATCCAGCATCTGCAGTATTTTATTTTTGGATTCTATTGTAGATCCTCTTCAATATTGCAATTCAACTCATAGAATATAGAACATTATAGCACAGTACAGACCCTTCACCCCACGATGTTGTGTTGACCTTTTAACCTACTCCAAGATCAATCTAATCCGTCCATCTCACATAGCCCTCCATTTTTCTTTCATCCGTATTTATACCTAAGGGACTCTTCAATGTCTCTAATGTATTTGCCTCTACCATCAGTTCTGATAATGTGTCCTATGCACTTACCACACTCTATGTGGAAAAACTACCCCTCTGACATTCCCCCTATACTTCCCTCCAATCACCTTAAAAGTATGTCATCTTGTATTAGCCATTGCTACCCTGGGAAAAAGGTGCTGGCTGCCTATTCTATTGATGTCTCTTTTATCAAGTTACCTCTTATCATCTTTCAATCCAAAGAGAAAAGCAATGGCTTGTACAACTTGTCCTGATAATGCATGCACTTTAATCCAGGCAGCATCCTGGTGAATCTCCTGTGCACCCCCTGTAAAGCTTCCACATCCTTCTGTTGGATATGGTGAGATTAATGTAAGGATAATGAAGGCCAAGAATGATGTATAAAACATGGTTTCACATTTTATTAAGTGTTACAATAACCGGGAATGAACAATGAAAGAATAATGAAGAAAAGGAATAACGGGCACCTCAAACTCAGACTGGAGATAACAACATTCCAGTGATAACAATTGATCTATGAAATAGCCAGATTCAAATGGTGTGACTCCTGCTGCAGGAAAATCAGAATCAGGTTTATTATCACCGGCATGTGACATGAAATTCGTTAACTTAGCAGCAACAGTTCAATACAATATATAATCTAGCAGAGAGAGAGAAAAATAATAATAATAATAAATAAAATAAAACATAATAAATAAACAAGTAAACACGAGGAAATCTGCAGATGCTGGAAATTCAAACAACAACACACACAAAATGCTGGTGGAACACAGCAGGCCAGGCAGCATCTATAAGGAGAAGCACTGTCGACGTTTCGGGCCGAGACCCTTCGTCAGGACAAATAAACAAGCAAGTAAATCAATTACAGTATATTGAGTTGATTTTTTTAAAAAGTGCAAAAACAGAAATGCTGTATATTAAAAAAAGTGAGGTAGTGTCCAAAGATTCAATGTCCATTTAGGAATCGGATGGCAGAGGGAAAGAAGCTGTTCCTGAATCACTGAGTGTGTGCCTTCAGGCTTCTGTACCTCCTACCTGATGGTAACAGTGAGAAGAGGGCATGCCCTGGGTGCTGGAGGTCCTTAATAATGGATGCTGCCTTTCTGAGACACCGCTCCCTGAAGATGTCCTGGGTACTTTGTATGCTAGTGCCCAAGATGGAGCTGACTAGATTTACAACCTTCTGCAGCTTCTTTCAGTCCTGTGCAGTAGCCCCTCCATACCAGACAGTGATGCAGCCTGTCAGGATGCTCTCCATGGTCCAACTACAGTCAGCCCTCCTTATCAGCGGGGGATTGGTTCCGGGACCCCCCACGAATACCAAAATTCGCGGATGCTCAAGTCCCTTATTGAACATGTATCAGTACAGTGGTCTTTAGGACCCAGCGGAACCCCGGACTATTTAACATATCTCCGTGCAGTGGACATTAGGACCTGGCGACGCAGTTCTGAATCCGCAGTGTTTCTGTTCACGAAAATAATCACGATCGCGATTGAAAATAAGATGGAAGTAATAAAGTGATTGGAAAGAGGTGAAACGCCATCAGTCATTGGAAAAGCGTTAGGCTACAGCTGGTCAATGATTGGAACAATTTTAATGGAGAATGTGAAAGGCCCTGCCCCGATAAAAGCTACAATTATTATTAAGCAACGCAGTGGTTAAATTATTGAAATACGTATGTTTCTTAAGTGTTTTATATGCATAGAAAGGTAAAATATGTACTATATACCAAGAAAAATGTTTGATTAACTGACACTAAATAATACCGGATGTACCTGTTCCGACTTCAAATCCGACTTAAAGACGGACTCAGGAATGGAACTCATTCATAACCCGGGGACTGCCTGTACTTTTAAGTCATTTCTAGATTACTTATAATACCTAATACAATGTAAATGCTATGTAAATAGTTGTTATACTGTATTGTTTAGGGAATAATGACAAGAAAAAAAATACTCTGTACATGCTCAAGCAACGAGTGCTGGAGAGAGAACTTCCGGGTTTTCCCGATCCGCGGTTGGTTGAATCCGCGCATACGGAATCCGCGGATAAGGAGGGCCAACTGTATAGAAGTTTTTGAGTGTATTTGTTGACATGCCAAATCTCTTCAAACTCCTAATAAAGTATAGCTGCTGTCTTGCCTTCTTTATGATTACATCAATATGTTGAGACCAAGTTAGATCTTCAGAGATCTTGACACCCAGGAACTTCAAACTGCTCACTCTCTCCACTTCTGATCCCTCTATGAGGATTGGTATGTGTTCCTTCATCTTACCCTTCCTGAAGTCCACAATCAGCTCTTGTAAGCCCTCTTGTCACCACCTGAGATTCTACCAACAATGGTTGTATCGTCAGCAAATTTGTAGATGGTGTTTGAGCTATGCCTAGCCACACAGTCATGTGTATACAGAGAGTAGAGCAGTGGTCTAAGCACACACCCCTGAGGTGCACCAGTGTTGATCGTCAGCGAGGAGGATATGTTATCAACAATCCCCACAGACTGTGGTCTTCTGATTAGGAAGTCGAGGATCCAATTGCAGAAGGAGGTACAGAGGCCCAGGTTCTTCAACTTCTCAATTAGGATTGTGGTAATGATAGTATTAAATGCTGAGTTATAGTCGATGAACTGCATCCTGGCATAGGTGTTTGTGTTGTCCAGGTGGTCTAAAGCCGTGTGGAGAGCCATTGAGATTGTGAATGCCGTTGACCTATTGTGGCGATAGGCAAATTGCAATGGCTTCAAGAAAATACAGAATCAGCTACACTACAATTACTAGAAAACATACTGAACAATTATATGTATATAGGTGAGTATTTAAAAACTATACGCAAGCATAGGAAAGTGAAACTGCAAAGAAAATACAAGCAAAGTAACAATTCTACATCTTAAGCCTATATGATGTGTTACGAACCCCGTAACTGGGTCACTTACCAGCAAAGATAGAGACGTCCGTTGAAGTCTGATACTATTTTTAACAGTATTTATTAGAAAAATACACAAAAATAATATCAATGCAAATATACAGATAATATACGTCGTCAATACTAAATCTAAAAGTGCGGGTATAATAATAATCAATAAGAAATAAGCTCTATCGTTGTCTAGGGGATAATGTATTGTCCAATGGAAATATAAAGTTCACTCAGTTCATGCAGGCTGCAGCCTTTGGGGACCGCTGGGTTGCAATGGTTGGAGAGAGAGAGAGATTTGGAGAAAAACTTGCCGGCTTTCCTTTTATGATTTCGATTCGTCAGGAGTCTCGTTGTCGTGGCCTTTCACTTGTGGCCTCTCCTTTAGCTAAACCGTTCTTCCGTGATGAGCCCGCCACCCTGGCAAGGGAGGACGCACACGAGCTCTCACCCGGTGTTCGCTATAAAACGCTATCACGGGATTTCCAGCGTTTCTCCTGGTGCGTCTGAAGGGGTTGTTCCCCAGACCCCTCTTTTATCCTTACTCACGGGGTCTCAGATGTCAATCAGGTTGGGATGATGCAATCCCTCAACCAGACCACTCTGGTTGTCCCCTGAGGGGTTTCAATGAATAGTACAGTACTCAATACACAATTCCGTCTCCAAGAGACGATGGCATTTTATCAGTGGTTCCATTCCGCTGAGGTCAGGACACATTCCAAACCTTGTGTATTCTGGACGTCTCTCTCTCATTTCCTGGGTCTCAGACCCGAATTAATAGCGATCTTGCGATTCTCAAAAAGGAGGGGGCGACTTTGTACCCTTCGGCCCCTCAGAGTTGCTTCACATTCGTAACAGATGTAACCAGAACTGAACACAATATTCCAAGTGTGGTGTAACCAGAATTTTATAGAGCTACAACATTACCTCACGGCACCTGACTAATGAAAGCCAGCACTCTACATGCCTTCTTAACCACTCTATCAGCTCGCACAACAACTTTGAGGGATCTATAGACGTGGACCCCAAGATCCTTCTGTCCTTCACACTGCTAAGAATCATGCCATTAACCCTGTACTCTGCCTTCAAGTTGGATTTTCCAGACTGAACTCCATCTAACACTTCTCAGCCCAGCTCTGCATCCTGTTAAAGCTCCGCTGTAGCCTATGACAATCTAGTATACTTTCCACAAAAACCACTAACCTTCGTGTCATCTGCAAACTTACTAACCCACCCTTACACTTCCTCATCTAAGTCATTTATAAAAATCACAAAGAGCAGAGGTCCCAAAATAGAGCCCCATTATTTTTGCCTCTTTCTAAAATCTGCCTACTGATCTGAGACATCACTGACTCTGGCACATGGGAGGTAACATATCATCTGGAAGTCTCTTTCATGTCCACAAAGCTTCCTCTCTGTTCCCCTAACTATTGAATCCCCTATTGCCACTGCTCCCTATTCTCCTCCTCTTTTCTTTCTGAGCCACAGAGCCAGACTCAGTGCCAGAGAACCAGTTGCTTGAACCCCCAAAGATTGTAATGAAGCCTGCATTTGATTTCTTTTAATCTTATAACCTTCACACTATAATAGTATATACAACTGTTCCATAATGATGACAAATGCTGGAAATTCAAGCGACACACACACGCAATGCTGGAGGAAATCAGCAGGCCAGGCAACATCTATGGAAAAGAGTAAACAGTCAACGTTTCAAGCCCAGAATGATGTTTTCCAACAAGATATAAGGAATAATTAAGCATAGCATGCCAAATTCTAAGTCGTGCCAATATAACACCTTCTCATCTTGTTTTACCCCCTTCCCCAGCAATCCAACAGTTTTGTGAATTCTGTAAAGGTGTCTTCCCTTATGCCCATTATCCCACAGGTCTTGCCATAATCCCCTAATCCCTAACCCCACCAACCCTTAGGTTCTGATTTGTAAGTGGAAGGTCCATATCTACAGGTGAACTTTTAACAGCACTTTTGGCCAAACAATTAACCCGCTCATTCCCCTCAACACCTCTATGTGCAGGGACCCATAAGAAGCAGACATGAAGACCAATACTTTGAATATGAAATAAAGTTTGATGAGATTCCAACAGCAAATCTGAGTTACTACTAGAAAGACCTGTTTTAAGACTCATCAAAACCAAAAAGGGATCTGAATCAACTTGCAAGAACAAATTTACTCCATCCACTGTAAAGCCAAAATGATGGCAACCATTTCTGCTGTATATACTGATAATGGTTGTTAAGTTATTTCTTTATTCTTACTTGTAATTCAGACACAAAAACAGCCACACCAACATTCCCAGTTAAATTAACTTTTGAACCATCAGTAAAAATCATTAATATATCATAATAATTTTCCTTAACATATTGATGAGCCAACAGACTCTCGGGCATAACAGAGTCATTAGACTTTTTTCAGTCATGTAACCTGAAATCAACTAAAAGTCTCAAGTGGTTTTTGTGAAGATGGGCTCCACTTAATAGTCACTGAATCATTCAATTGTCATAATTTACATGGTATTAAGACAAAGAATTCACCTTAACAGCTGGTAACCCTCAATGTGGTGTTTGAGTAGATTTTATTTTGATGTAGTGACATTGAGAAGAAGATCTTGCAGGATTTATTAGATAGCTAATTATATGTTGGCTGTTTCTTTACCTCACCATCTAAGTGTGAAATTTGTTCCTGAACAGGCTTTAGACCCTAGGTATGAATTTGCCCTTTCTTAATCATTTCCAAAATTAGTGCTGAGGATTTGAGAAAGGTGGAAAAATTTCCAGCTATACTTAATGCCTACTTTTTTAAACCACAGTTAACTGATAGAAGGAAACATGGTGGTGCTGAAAATATCTCAGGGAAAGTTCTTGCAGCTAAATAATAACTAAAAGGACAAAAATTACTGGAAAGGCTTCAGTTTATTGTGCATTTGGTTCAGTTTGACTGACACTGTGCTTTGTGCAGCATTAGAAACACAGTGGTGAAAACATCGGAGTTGATTTACGTGCATGGCACTTTGCAGCCTGCCTTCCTTTAACCTTCAATGACTTTCTGCATGTACATCTTCCCGTCAGTAGTGAGTAAACAGCAAACAGGAAAGCACAGGCCTGTCTGGGAGCTGCAGTCATACAGATTCCTCATTTCAACAGCTTCAATATTCTCTTCAAAGAGAACAGCACATAACATATGCAGTTTGGTAGAATTCCTTTTTCTTGAAACACAATATTTGTTGATGCTGATGTGATTTTGGCGACATATTTTTTTAACAAATCAAGTCCCCTCCATTGTTTCAGTGATTCTTTTTTGAAATTGTAGCGTAGAACATAAGAAGGTCATTTGGATGAACTCTTTTTCAGATCCATTTGTTTTCTACATTCCCTGTAGAATTTTCATCTTTCAATATTTATTTAATTTCTTTTAAAAGCTATTATTGAACCCATATATTTCACCCTATCAGGCTGAATTCTAAATGCTAGTCATTCACTGAATAAAAGTATTTTTTTATGAGCATGCCCACTTCAGCCATTGAGGAATACTGCCCTCATAATTTACTCTAAGCACTGCATGATTTTAAGCATCCCTTTTAAATATCCTTGTAGCCTTCCTTGCTCTCAGAAGATCAAACCAAGCCTCCTTATTCTGTGTGCACACCTGAAACTTCTCATTCCTGGAACGTAGTAGGAGATTCTTGGACCAGATGACACAATCTCAGAATAGAGGGATGTCCATTTAGACCAGAGATGAGGAAGGATTTCTTCAGTCAGAGGTTGGTGAATCTATGGGATTCTTTGCAACAGAGAGCTCTGGAGGACAGATCATTGAGTATATTTAAAACACGAAGAAATCTGCAGATGCTGGAAATCCAAGCAACACACACAAAATGCTGAAGGAACTCAGCAGGCCAGGCAGCATCTATGAAAAAGAGTGAACAGTTGACATTTTGGGCTGAGACCCTCTTTTCTTGTACTTCTTCCTCTCCTCCCCTAACCTTACTACTTTGACTTCTCATCTTTTTTTCCGGTCTTGAAGAAGGGCCTCACCCTGAAATATTGGCAGTTTACTCTTTTCCATAGAATCTACCTGGCCTGCTGAGTTCCTCCAGCATTTTAAATATATTTAAAGTGTAGGTTGATGGGTTCTAGGATGGTAAGGTGATTAGAGATTACAAGGAGGAGGAAGGAGAATGGGGTTGAAAAATGTGCAGCAGACTCAATGGACTGAATGTCCTTGTTCTGCTCCTATGTCTTATGATCCTTTAAAGTGAGTCTGCATTTTCTTCACAGACATTACATTATTAGGAATATAGACTCAAACAGAGCCCTGGAGGATTATAAAGAAGCCAGAAGAGAACTAAAGAATGGAATGAGGAAAGCCAGGAGAGGCCATGAAAAGTCCTCAGCAAGTAGGATTAAGGTGAATCCCAAGGTATTCTGTACATACATCAGGAGCAAGAGGATAACGAGGGAGAGGGTGGGACCACTAAAGATAAAGAGGGGAACATTTGCATGGATGCAAAAGGTGTGGGTGAGGTCCTTAATGAGTAACACATTAATATTTACAAGGAGAGGAATGTGGAAGATAGGGAGATCAGTGCTGAGAATATTGATATGCTAGGGCATTTTGAGGTAGGTAGTATGGGGTTTCTTAAAGAGCCCTGAAGTGGATATATCCCCAGGGCCTGATGGAATAAGCCCCAGGTTATTGAGAGAGGCAAGTGAATGGATTACTGGGGCCTTGACCAATATCTTAATGTCCTCACTAGCCACAGGTGAGGTCCCGGAGGACTGGCAAGTAGCGCATATTGTTCCATTATTCAAGAAGGAACCAAGGGATGCTCCTGGAAACTATAGACCAGTGAGTCTCATGTCAGAATTTTTTGGGATAGGATTTATGAGCATTTGGAAAACTGTGGCCTAGTTAAGGAGAGCCAGCATGGACTTGTATGGAGCAAGTCATGCCTTACTAACATGATGAGTTCTTCATAGAGGCATGGAGAAGTACAGCATAGCAACAGGCCCTTCAGCCCATTGAGTCTGTGCCAAAACATTTAAACGGCCCACATCCATCTGCACTGGCACCATTGCCCTCCACGTCCCTACTATCCATGTACCTATCCAAACATCTCTTAAACGTTGAAATAGAGGTCGCATGCACCACGTGTGCTGGCAGCTCATTCTACACTCTCATGACCCTC
This sequence comes from Hemitrygon akajei, assembly GCF_048418815.1. Taxonomy (NCBI): domain Eukaryota; kingdom Metazoa; phylum Chordata; class Chondrichthyes; order Myliobatiformes; family Dasyatidae; genus Hemitrygon; species Hemitrygon akajei. The sequence continues at coordinate 2,695,273 of NC_133141.1, read as the reverse complement.
TGAGGGAAGGAGTTCAATAGTTCCATTTAATATCAGAGAAATGCATACAATATACATCCTGAAATTCTTTTTCTTCACAGACATCCATGACTTTTCCCCTCATGTTCCCCTTAAACTTTTCACCTTTCATCTTTAACCAATGACCTCTAATTGTAGTCCCTTAGTGGAGAAAAGCCTTCTTGCATTTACCCTATCTATACCCCTCATACTTTTGTATACCTCTATCAAATCTCCCCTCAATCTTCTATGTTCCAAGGAATAATGACCTAACCTATTCAATCTTTCCTTATAACTCAGATCCTCCAGACCCAGCAACACCCTTGTGAATTTCCTCTGCATTCTTTCAAACCTGTTTACATCTTTCCTGTAGGTAGGTGACCAAAACTGCACACAATACTCCAAATTAGGCCTCACCAATGTCTTATACAACTTCAACATAACATCCCATCTCCTGTACTCAGTACACTGATTGATGAAGGCCAATGTGCCAAAAGATTTATTTATTGTCCTACATACAAGTGATGCCACTTTCAATGAATTATGGACCTTAATTCTCAGGTCCCTTTGGGCTACAGCACTCCTCAGTTCCCTGCCATTTACTGTGTAAGACCTACCTTGTTTGTCCTACTGAAGTGCAACACCCCACACTTGTCTATGTTGAATTCCATCTGTGGTTTTTCTGCCCAGTTTTCCAACTGGTCCAGATGCCTCTGCAAGTCACGATAGCCTTTCTTGCTGTTTGTGATGTGTATATAAATGATTTGAATGAAAATGTAGAGGGTGGGTTAGTAAGTTTGCAGATGATAACATGATTGGTGGACCTGTGGATAGTGTAGAAGACGGGCAATGAATACATCAGAATATAGATCGGTTGCAGATACTGGCAGAAAAATGGCAGATGGAGTTTAACCCAGCCAAATATAAAGTGTTGCCCTTGGTAGGTCAAATGTAAAGAGACAGTACACTGTTAAGAGAAAGACCCTTAACAATGTTGATGAGCAGAGGAAACTTGAGCTCCAAGTTCACAGCTCCTTGAAACTGGCTACACAGGTTGGTAGGGTGGTTAAGAAGGCACATGGCATTAGTCGAGGTATTGAGCTCAAATGCCAGTAATGTTGCAGCTTTATAAAACTCTAGTTTGGTAACATCTGGAGTATTGCATACAGTTCTGGTCACCCCATTATAGGAAGGATGTCGAGGCTTTGGAGAGGGTGCAGAAGAGGTTCACCAGGATTAGGGGGCATGGACTATAGTGAGAAGCTGGATAAACTTGAGTGGTTTTCTCTGGAGCGGCGGAGCTGAGGGGAGATCTGATAGAGCTTTATAAGATTATGAGAGGCATAGATTGAGTAGACCGACAGTATCATTTTCCAAGGGTTGAAATGTCTAATGCTAGAGGACATGCATTTAAGGTAAGAGAGGACAATTTCAAAGGAGGTGTGAGCACCAAGTTTTTTCCACAGAGAGTGGTAGGTGCCTGGAGTGGTGGTAGAGGCAGATACATCAGAGACTTTGAAGAGACATTTAGATAGGCACATGGATGTGAGGGAAATGGGAAGATATGGACATTGTGTAGGCAGAAGAGATTGGTTTATTTGGCCATTTGATTACTAGTTTAATTGGTTCAGCACAACATTTTGCGCCGAAGGGCCTGTTCCTGTGCTGCACCGTTCTTTGTTCTATGTTCTAATGTTTATATAGGTTGACCAAATCTTTCCATTGTCTGTAACCATTTCTACAGCACTGGAATGAAACACTAGCACTTGTGTTAATTTTTCAAGTATGTTCTTACACATCCAATCACCTTTCATTCTTTTATTCTTTTACCTTTCAATCATCTTATTAACTGCAATTATTTAGGGGTCTATTTGTATCATTTGTATCACTCAGAAACTATCTGATAAAAGGAAAAATTGACCAGCATCATAAGTCAGTGTAATGGTTAACAAGATATAAAGCACAGGAAGTTATCTTTTGCTGATGCTGCCTGAGATAAGAGTGGTGAGAATTTCAATCGGCAGTGTAGTACCAGGGGGTATGCTGTGATCAGATTCTCACAACTAATGGATTCACATTGAATCTCAAGAAAACCACTTTGTTACAGCAGACAGATTAGGGCCTTGTCCCCTCTGAAATGGACATCACTGGGGAGGGACAATGAAGAGTTGGGAGCTCCTGCTCTGCTGCAAAAGCCAGGATTTTGAAGATATAAGACAGGTTGCTAAAAGCTTAGTCAGTGAAGTATTGGGGCAATGAAAGCTAAAAATGTAAAATCCAAAGAACAGAAAGAAACTCAGAGCAGAGTTGTGGGACTTGAGGTCTCTGTCAAAGTTACCACACGAGTTGATAGGGTGGTTAAGACGGTGTATGGGGTTGAGTTCAAGAGCTGTGAGGTAATGTTGCAGCTCTATAAAACCCTGGTGAGACCACACTTGTAGTATTGTGCTCTGTTCTGGTTGCCGCATTAGAGGAAGGATGTGGAAGAGATTTACCAGGATGCTGCTTGGATTAGAGGGCATGCCTTATGAAGATAGGTTCAGTGAGCTAGGGCTTTTCTCCTTGGAATGAAGGTGGATAAGAGGTGACTTGATAGAGGTGTACTAGCTAATAAGAGGCATAGATCGAGTCGATAGCCAGACACTTTTTTTCCCAGGGAAGAAATGACAAATACAAGGAGGAATAGTTTTAAGGTGATTGGACAAAAGTATAGGGGGATGTCAGAGATAAGTTCTTTACATAGAGATCGCTGGGTGAGTGGAACACCCTGCCAGGGTAGTGGTAGAGGCAGATACATTAGGGCCATTTAATAAACTCTTAGATAGGCACATGGATGATAGAAAATGGAGGGTTATACGGGAGGGAAGGGTTAGATTGATCTTAGAATAGGTTAGAGCTTGGCACAACATCTTGGCCAATAGGGCCTGTACTGTGCTGTGATAGCTGTGCAGCTCAGCAAATGGAACTGATATCAGGACTAGAGGAAGGTTCAAACTACAGAAGATACGAGGGGTGATTGATAAGTTCATGTCCTAAGGTAGAAGGAGTCAATTTTAGAAAACCTTGCACATTTATTTTTCAACATAGACCCCTACTATATTTACACACTTAGTCCAACGGTCTTGGAGCACACAGATCTTGGACCTCCAGAAAGTGTCCACAGATGGGTGATTGATAAGCTTGTGGCCTAAGGAAGAAGGAGATGAGTATACAGCTCTCGTTACATGCATATGCAGGTCAACTCTTTGAGTGATTATACAGAAAGTTTGAAGTTAATAACTTATCTCCTTCTACCTTAGGCCATGAACTTATCAATCACCCCGATATTATTAACTGATGAGTTATTAACTTCAAAGGTGACGTGAAATTTGTTAACTTAGCAGCAGCAGTTCAACGCAATAAATAATCAAGCAGAGAAAAAAGGAAAAAATAAAATAAATAAACAAGTAAATTAATTACGTATATTGAATAGATTAAAAAAAGTGCAAAAACAGAAATACTGTATATTTTAAAAAAGTGAGGTAGTGCCCAAAGATTCAAGGTTCATTTAGGAAACGGATGGCAGAGGGGAAGAAGCTGTTCCTGAATCACTGAGTGTGTGTCTTCAGACTTCTGTACCTCCTACCTGATGGTAATAGTGAGAAAAGGGCATGTCCTGGGTGCTGGAGGTCCTTAATAATGGACGGTTCTGAGACACCGTTCCCTAAAGATGTCCTGGGTACTTTGTAGGCTAGTACCCAAAATGGAGCTGACTAGAATTACAACCTTCTGCAGCTTCTTTCGGTCCTGTGCAGTAGCCCCCTAATACCAGACAGTGATAGCAGCCTGTCAGAATGCTCTCCACGGTACAACTATAGAAGTTTTTGAGCGTATTTGTTGACATGCCAAATCTCTTCAAACTCCTAATGAAGTATAGCTGCTGTCTTGCCTTCTTTATAATTGCATCGATATGTTGGGACCAGGTTAGATAATCAGAGAGCTTGACACCCATCTTAGGCACATATATATAGGGTGCCCAAGACTTTTGCACAAGTACTGTATTTGTCATTGTAGAACGGAGAACAAGTTTGTAAATCTGGTGGGAGTAAAGGATGTTGGGAATGGTGAGGGTGGAGTGCAAATGATTTTGCGAATGACGAAGGTGGTGTGCCATAGGAGTGTGTGGTACAGGTTCCAGAGAAGGTGTGCCAAAGGCGGGGCTTGGCATGGGTGCAGATACACCCAGCCCTGAGATACCAGGCAAGGTTATTTGATTCCAGACAATTGGTTTATTGATCATTACAGAATGACTCTCTGCGCTTCCTGCTCCCTCTGCTCTCCTTTCCCCTTTTCCCAATCATGATTCCCTTCTCTCTGCCCCTTCCCACTCTCAGTCCACAACAGAGACCCATATCAGAATCAGATTTATCATCACTCACATCTGTCATGATTTTTTGTGGCAGCAGTGTAATACATAAAATTACTACAGTACTGTTAGGCACACTAGCTATATATGTGTTGAATACTTTTGGACAGTACTGTATCTATGCTTAAATTGTACATGTGTTACAAGCTGAAGCACATGGGCACCATGTTCCATCAGTACAAATAGTGGAGATGTGTTCATAGACCAGCTGAGTAAAACTTATTTGCACTATTGATAAGGGAGAATGTCACAGTACCACTCAGAGTTGACATCATAGCATAGCCGTGTTCTCAGAGGACATACTGTAGGGCTCATTCACAGAGACAAATTAGATGGAGCTCAGAAATAAGAAAGATGCAATTATACAGTACGATGGGATTATTCTATAGCACCCCCCTACTTCCAAATAATCACCAAGAGGTGGTGTAACGTATACTGTATGTAGACAGAAACAACAGGGTTATAGTGGTGCTTTAGACTTCCCTGGTATTAACTGGAGTTTCCAAGAGGTTTGGATTGGGGTTCTTGAAACAGTATGTGTAGAGTCCACCGTGAGGAAAGAACATAGTGGACCTAGCTTTGGGAAATGAGGCTTAATGACTGATCGGATAGGGATGAATATTTTGGGAGCAGTCACCACATTCATTATGTTTTAAGATAGTTATGATTAAGGATGTAGTTTGATCCTGCAGGAAGATACTAAAATGGGAGGTGGTAAATTATGACAGGATGACTCATTGACTAGGATCCGTTACTGTCAGACAGGTCTACACCTAACATGTGGGAGATGTTTAAAGACCAACCGATACACAGAAGGACACACCCTATAAATTGGCACCAGGATCAGCACAGTGTCCAGGGGTTGAATGGCCTGTCCAGTGCTGTACTGTTCTATGTTCTTTGTTCTATGTGATTATGAAGAAGAAGAAGCTGCGTCGTTTCAAAGATGATTATATGTTGTCATCATTGGATGTCTTTGTGGTTTCGGTTTTTCCATGAATTCTGTTGTGTTTCTTTGTTTTGTGGCTGTCTGCAAGAAGATGGATCTCACAGACGTATATGGTGTACATACTTTGATAATAAAAGTACTTTGAACTTTGAGAACGATTCTGAACTGACCAACGCATGATGTCCACCATCTTAGCAATGATATGAACAGTATGGCCACAGCAAGCTAAGAATATCTTCCTACAGGAAGGACAGACCACAGACACAGAAGAAACAGAAGAACCTGCACTATCCTGCTTGGACTTCCACTTCCAGAGGTGAGAGAGTGCTGATACAAAAATCTCTGGTAGATGATATACCGAATGCATCCACTCTTTACATTTGGGAGCGAACAAGTGTCTGTAAAGAACTTGCTCTGGTCAGGAATGAATGCAGTAGTGAAATACTTTACAGAAAGGTGTGATGTCTTTTTCCCACTGGTTGAACGCTGTTTCATTAATTCTATTATGGTTATTATTCTAACATGGAGTTATTGAATATGCCTGAAGAAAATGAATCTCAGGGTTGTATATGATGACGTATGTGCACTTTGATAATAAATTTACTTTGAACTTGGCACGTTGAAGTGTACTGATCAATGGAGGCAAAGCTGCTGAAAGAGTCTATGCATAAATGCAAAGCTCCCAATAGACTTTGAGCAAAGGTTGGAACAAATTTCTTCACTGCAGATGTCAAGACCTATCTAGTTCTAATCAATTATTTTTCCAATCTCCTGCTATCACATTTAATCTGTCACTCAAGATTGAAACTCATTTTGTCAGAAATCATATTCCAGATGAAGTTATAATTGACAACAGCTCATAATTTGTTGTGGATGAGTTTGTCAAGTTGGCTTTTGTATAGGAATTCCCTTGAACCAGATTATTTCCACACTGTCCACAATCTGTGGAGAAGTAAAGAATGGTGTAAAAACAGCCACATCACTTCTGAGAATGGGAAAAGCAGCTCACACAGATGTGAAACTTAGTCAAACGAACTTCCAGCTGTTCAACAGCCAAGCCAGAACAACTCTGGCAACAGCTGACATGTTGATCAAGTTTTTAATTTAAAGCAGAGAAAGGAAAAGCAATCTTCCCACTACACCAGAAAGCTGAGTGATGAAATAAGAGACAAGAAAAACAGGGAACAACTTTGTGGACTAGGTTCAATGGGGTGACACAACATAGGACTAAGCACTGTCTGAGGAAGACTCTGACATTAAAGCCAATGGAGAGCCAATAGAGGAAACATCAGAAGCTCTGCTACAGCACAAGAAGATGGCAGTTGAGCCAGGCACAGTAGCACAGCTGGCAGTGCAGCTGCCTTAGAGTTCAGCCAACCAAACTCAGGTGTGGTTTACATGTTCACTGTGTGAACACAAGTGTCTGCTTTCTTCCCTCATCCCAAAGATAAATAAGTAGGTAGGTTAATTGCCCCTCATATGGAGGTGCATGGTAGAATCTGGAGGCAATTGATGGGTGCTTATGGAGAATAGAACAGGATTAGTGTAAATGCATAGTGGAAGATATCAGCACACCCAGTGGGCTGAATGGCCTGATTACATGGTGTATGACTGTATGACTCTGTAGCGGTAACCAATGATTATTGGATCTGGCACAACTATTCCAGTGAGCATGGATTTGTATATAAGTTATTGGAGTAGAAATGTTTCAAAACTTTGAACTGATAGCACAGCAGGTTATGTGGTGAAATGGTTTAATTATGTCATTCATGCACATAAAGCAGTGAGAAGTATAGAGAGAGTCCAGAGAGCTGAAGCTGGTTTCCACAGTGTGCTGAGCTGTGTCCATAACTCTGCAGTTTCTTGTGGTCACATGCAGATCAGTTGCCATATCAAGCCATTATGCATACAGATAGATATTTTCAGTGGTGCATTAATAAAAATTGCTGAAGGTCAACATCAATGTGCTAAATTTCTTTAGCCTCCTGAGGAGATAGAGGTGTTGGTGAGCTTTCTTGACCATGACATCCTCACGGTAGATGTAGAACAGGTTATTGGTGATACTTAAATCTAGGAACTTGAAGCTCTCAACACCGATAGGAACATGTGCACTGCTGCCCTTTCTGAAGTCAGTGATCAGCTCTTTTGTTTTGTTGACATTGAGAGAAAGCTTGTTGTCATGACACCATGTCACTGAGCTCTCCACCTCCGCCCTCTACTCCGACTCAGTGTTCTTTAAAATAACATTTTAATAACATTACATGCCAAGGACGTAAAGAATGTGATAGGAGTACTTTGTAAAAAGGATAAACAATTAACTGGTGGTAACAGTTGGTAAAACCTGAACAAAGAGTAAAAGTAGGTCAAGAAGACTTATTGTTCCACGAGGACTGATATTATGCAGTAATGTTCTGCTTCAGGAATCTCAGTCAAATTTCTTTACAAGGACCTGGAAACCAAAGTTGCCTCTTTAGGCCTGGAAGACCGTAATATTTGAGGTGAGTCTCACTGACTTGTAGAATGGCTTTCTGCAACTTTCAACTGATCACAGAGGATAATAAAGTAGCTTTGAACTTTGAACTTTCACAATCGGCATACTTTACTGAAAATCCAGAAATTCGGGCAGTAGTGAGTGGAAAGTTTTATTCCAAAAATATTATACTGGTTGAGCAATAAAATGTCAACAACAAACCAATTTATTCTTCTCTTCTTTTCGATTCTAGTTTGAACATTGTTCATCTTCACCTTTTCCTGGATTATATCCTCCCAGCCTTCACACAGTCAGGAAAGAACTGCAGCTATTTATATCTTGCCTCTTTATAAGCAAAGATTAGCTATAGGATCAGCTGACATGGTTTAAAACAGCAAGGCTTGCAGCAGTGTTACACCTCTGTTTATTTCTTCAGCCTTGGCATCTACAGTCTGGATCAAGCCGTTTGCCAACTGATAGGTTGTCAAATTCTGTTTATTATAGAGATGTTAGCAATTGACAAACCAAAATAGAAAGGTAACATTTGCTGATATGGCAATGGTGATGTGTACAGGCACTGAATAATGGTTGGAGTGAATGAAATAGCTATGTTCAATTATATATTTTTGAATTGGATAAACACTTAATATAGAGCCTTGTGGAGACCACCTAGAGCATATATGTCAAACTCAAGGCCCGCGAGATAATATCTAATTACTATTAAAGCTGGCCCCAGTAATCGAAGTGCCTATGGCGTATGATATGGCTAATGCTGAGTTTATTCAGGTACCAGGTTTTCAGGGTTTTTAGTGTTTATTCGGCAGTCTTGCTCGGCAGTCTTCTTCATAAGAAACGGAATTTGTAAAGTGAAACACTTTGTAGTTATAGCAGAGACTGAGACACATGAGAGCAGGCTGAAAAAATGGAGGCAACGAAAGCTGCGTTCGCACGCGTCCGACTGATCCAGCCCGCATGAAGCTGCATTTTGCTCAATCCGGCCCGTGACCTAAAATGAGTTTGACACCCCTGACCTAGAGAATTCTCTGCAGGGTTGTTTTCTTAATCTAAGAGAGATATATTGCACTTGTAACAGAGCGAGTGTAGTGAAGGCCAAGAACCAAATCCTTTGGTCACCCCACAGGTTATTTCCTCCAGTTGGAAAATGACCCATTTATTCCAACTCTTTGTTTTCTATGTGAGGGCAAGTTTTCAACACATACCAACACACTTCTTTCAATACCTTATGCCCTTAATTTATGCTCCAGCCTCTTGTGTAGCATCTTCTCAAACGCATCTTGGATATCTAAATACATTGCATCTACAATTGTCCCTCTACAAACTCTCCCCATTGCATCCTTGAAGAATTTGAGTACATTTGTTAAACAATATTCATCTTTCATAAGGTTGATAGGGTAGTTAAGAAGGCCTATGAGATGCTAGGCTTCATTAACAGGGAGATTGAGTTCAAGAATAGAGAAGTCATGTTGCAACTCTACAAATCTCTGGTGAGACTGCACTTAAGAGTATTGTGTTCAATTCTGGTCACCTCATTATAGGAAGGATGTAGAAGCTATGGAGAGGGTACAGAGGAGATTTACCAGGATGTTGCCTGGATTGGAGAACAAGTCATGTGAAGCAAGGTTAGCAGAGCTGGGACTTTTCTCTTTGGAGCGTAGAAGAATGAGAGGGGACTTGTCACAGTTGTCACAAAATTTTACTGAAGTTCTTGACTTGTTTGAATTGTCAACCTTCTCTAAGAGGGGTACATATGAATGGAGATTTGGGTTGGGTGTTGATTAGAATTAGCCCAGCACACTGGAAAGCCTGCAGAAAAGTTACCTAAACTTAAAAATGCAGTGAGCATTTGGAATGGGACATGCAATGTAGTTCATTGAAATTCTCGTGCATTAGACAGTTAAAATTTTGCAGAAATAGATAGTGTAGAGAGTGAGAATGCTTACTACATTCCCGATTCCGTATCAGTATACTCTCAGTGGCCACTTTATCTCTGTGGAGCAGGACATCGGAGAGTGAGCTGGAGACAGTTCCTAGAGGACTTTACGTACCAGTTTTAAAAAGCAAACAGAGCATGTCAGGACTTGTCTGTGGAGCGGGAGTTTGCTTGGATTAATAGCAACTAGGGTAATTAACAAGGGACAATAAAATGAAGGAAGGTTTAAGCAGAGTTGTTGGAGTGGCTATTTTGTGAATGGATGGTGTAAAGTGCTCAACAGGCTTAGGCGAGAACAGGCGCAGGGTAGAACATAAATTTGAGAAGTTAGAGGCATAACAAGTGTAGGCGGGATGGAGTTCAGGCAGTGGAATGCTCCTCCTGTGAGAAATGGGATTTCAGGATACCGACCAATCTCCCCAATGATGATATCTGCAGGATGTACACCCAACTGCATCTTCTGATTGTCGAGGTTAAGGAACTGAAGCTGGAGCTGGATGTACTCCATAAGACCATAAGATATAGGAGCAGAAGTAGGCTATTTGGCCCATCAAGTCTGCTCTGCCATTCAATCATGGGCTGATCCAATTCTTCCAGTCATCCCACTTCCCTGCCTTCTCCCCATACCCTTTGATGCCCTGGCTAATCAAGAACCTATCTGTATCTGTCTTAAATGCATCCAATGACTTGGCCTCCACAGCCGCTCATGACAACAAATTCCACAGATTTACCACCCTCTGACTAAAGAAATTTCTCCGCATCTCTGTTCTAAATGGACGTCCTTCAATCCTGAAGTCGTCCATCTCGTCCTAGACTCCCCTACCATTGGAAATAACTTCGCCATCTAATTTGTTCAGGCCTTTTAACATTCAAAATGTTTCTATGAGATCTCCCCTCGTTCTCCTGAACTCCAGGGAATACAGCCCAAGAGCTGCCAGACGTTCCTCATACAGTAACCCTTTCATTCCTGGAATCATTCTCGTGAGTCTACTCAGGACCACTGGGAGGCTAAAAGCCTGTGTCACTGAGTGGTCACACCCAGAGCACAGACTTCACAGAGGTGGGTGATCAGCAGGAGGAAGCAGTTCCACTATGGCCATTCCCCCTCAGCAACAAGTATACCCCTTTTGATGCTGTTGCAGGGGATGACCAATCAGAGCATAGCAGCAGCAACCAACCCAGTGGCACTGTGGCTGGCTCTGAGGCTCAGTAAGTAAGGATAAAGTCAGGCAGTCATAGGAGACTAAGGCTACATCCACACTAGACCGAATAATTTTGAAAACGCCGGTTTCGTGTAAAAACAATAGGCGTCCACACTATGCGTTTTTGAAAATATCTCTATCCACATTGAAATGGGTATTTGGGCGAATCTCCTCCTACTGCGCATGCGCAGGACACATCTACCGAAAACAAACGACATGTTTGATGTTGAATCTCGCTGTGAAGGTGCGCGTTTGTGTAGTTACAGACTAGAAAAACTTTAAATGATGGACAGCTGTTGGCTTTCTCGCAGGAGCACTTAAAAGTAAAAAAAAACAAATACTGGAGTGTACGGAGGTAACCGACAGGGAGTTCATGGACAGATTGACCCGGCTGACGACGAACATTGAAAAACTGACTAACTCTGTTGCATTAATAAAGCCCCTTGTTAAATGTGTAAAACATGTCTGCATCAGTGTTATCTTGTATTTCCATACAATGTTACATTAGGCTGTTACACATCTATTGTCAGAGAAGTACTTGCATAAGTAGGTAAACCACCTTCATACGAGCAAGGACAGAAAACAGGGCAAAGTGAGTATACTTATTTATTCAGTAAGTTATGGGTCAAAGTATTTGGTGAGTACATTTCTAACTCTTCTGGTGTCAGTTTCTTCCCTCCCTTAATTTTGTACATATGCCCTCTGGTGTTTGCTATTGGTGCCCTGGGAAACAGGTACTGACTATCCACCTTATCTATGCATCTCATAATCTTGTAGACCTCTATCAAGTCCCCTCTCATTTTTCTACGCTCCAAAGAGAAAAGTCCCAGCTCTGCTAACCTTGCTTCACATGACTTGTTCTCCAATCCAGGCAACATCCTGGTAAATCTCCTCTGCACCCTCTCCATAGCTTCTACATCCTTCCTATAATGAGGTGACCAGAATTGAACACAATACTCTAAGTGCGGTCTCACCAGAGATTTGTAGAGTTGCAACATGACTTCTCTATTCTTGAACTCAATCCCCCGTTAATGAAGCCTAGCATCCCATAGACCTTCTTAACTATCCTATCAACCTGCACAGCGACCTTGAGGGATGTATGGATTTGAACCCCAAGGTCCCTTTGTTCATCCACACTCTTAAGTAACTGACCATTAATGCACTCAGGAGGTGCCAGTCAATATGAGGGAAGTTGAAATCACCCATAACTACTACCCTGTATTTCCTGCTCCATTCTAAAATCTGCCTGCTTATCTGCTCCTCGGTGTCCCGAGGGCTATTTGGGGGCCTATAGACTACTCCCAGCACAGTGATTGATCCCTTCCTATTTCTGACTTCCACCCAGACTGACTCCGTGGGCACTCCTTCTGCAGCGTCCTCCCTTTCTATAGCCGTGATACTATCCCTGACCAGCAATGCCACTCCTCCCTCCCCCTTCTACCTCCCATCCTATTCCTTTTAAAACACCTGAACCCCGGGACCTGCATCATCCAATCCTGCCCTTCCCCCCAAAAAGTTTCAGTAACGGCCAGAACATCGTAGTTCCAGGTACTAATCCATGCTCTAAGTTCATCCTCCTTGTTCCTAATACTCCTAGCATTGAAATAGACACATTTCAACCCCTTTAACTGGCTACAATTATGTTCTGTCCCCTGCCTGTCCTTCCTCATCAACTCAGAACTCTTAGCATCATGCCCTTGTCCTTATACCTTAATCCCTGCACTCACATTCTGATTCCCACCCCCCCCCCCCCGCCAAACTAGTTTAAACCCTCCCCAACAGCTCTATCAAACCTGCCCGCCAGCATATTGGTCCCCCTGGGATACAAGTGCCACCCGTTCTTTTTGTACAGGTCACACCTGCCCCAAAAGAGGTCCCAATGATCCAGAAATCTGAATCCCTGCCCCCTGCTCCAATCCCTCAGTCACACATTTATCCTCCACCTCATTCTATTCCGATTCTCACTGTCGCCTGGCACAGGCAGTAATCCTGAGATTACTACCTTTGAGGTCCTGCTTTTCAACTTCCTTCCTAACTCCCTGTAGTCTTCTTTCAGGACCTCTTCCCTTTTCCTACCTATGTCATTGGTACCAATATGTACCACGACCTCTGGATGTTCTCCCTCCCACTTCAGGATGTCGTGGATGCGATCAGAAACATCCTGGACCCTGGCACCTGGGAGGCAAACTACCATCCCAGTTTCTTTCCTGCGTCCACAGAATCGCCTGTCTGACCCCCTAACTATAGAGTCCCCTATCACTGCTGCCATCCTCTTCCTTTCCCTACCCTTCTGAGCCACAGGGCCAGACTCTGTGCCGGAGGCACGGCCACTGTTGCTTCCCCCAGGTAGGCTGTTCTCACACACCCACCTCCCCCCCCCCAACAGTACTCAAACAGGAGTACTTATTGTCAAGGGGTACAGCCACAGGGGTACTCTTTAGTACCTGACTCTTCCCCTTCCCTCTCCTGACTGTGACCCACTTGTCTGTCCCCCATGGCCCCGGAGTGACCACCTGTCTGTCCTCCTCTCTCTCACCTCCTCACTCTCCCTGACCAGACGAAGGTGACCGAGCTGCAGCTCCAGTTCCCTAACACGGTCCCTTAGGAGTTGCATCTTGATGAACCGGGTGCAGATGTGGCCGTCCGGGATGCCGGGAGACTCCAGGACCTCCCACATCTGACACCGACCACAGAAAACTGGCCTTACACACATACTACCTCCTTTTGCAATCAACAACTGCCTCACCTCGTCCCATTACCGCCGAAGCCCGTGGAGCCAAAGCCCTTTCACTCTGCTGCCTCTCACTCCATTGCCCGCTGGATATGGCTGACTTCTTTTTAAACTGTTTGCGCTCAACAGGCGGACGCCACGTGCCTGTGCAGTCTGGCCTCTCTCTTCCACCGAGAACTCAAAATGTCTTCCTGCTGGAAATCCTTAGGTGCTGTCCCGCTGCCTTCTTGTTCCGAATTTAGGGCCCCTTATTTAAGAAAAGATGTGCTGGCATTGGAGAGGATCCGAGGAAGTTCATGAGCATGATTCCAGGAATGAAAGGATAATATTTGAGGAGCATTTGATGGCTCTAGGCATGTACTTACTGGAGTTTAGAAGAATGAGGGTCACACCTATTGAATAGTGATCACAATTCTATCTCATTTACCAAAGCATTGGAGAGGGATGGGAACAGACAATTTAGGAAAGCGTTTAATTGGAGTAAGGGGAAATATGAGGCTATCAGGCAGGAAATTGGAAGCATAAATTGGAAACAGATGTTCACAGGGAAATGTACGGAAGAAATGTGGCAAATGTTCACGATATATTTGCATGGTGTTCTGCATAGGTATGTTCCAATGAGACAGGGTACAGGAACCATGGTGTACAAAGGCTGTTGAAAATCTAGTCAAGAAGAAAAGAAAAGCTTATGAAAGGTTTAAAAAAACTAGGTAATGATAAACATCTAGAAGATTATAAGGCTAGCAGGAAGGAGCTTAAGAAAGAAATTAGGAGAGCCAGAAGGGGCCATGAGAAGGCCTTGGCAGGCAGGATTAAGGAAAACCTCAAGGCATTCTACAAGTGTGTGAAGAGCAAAAGGATAAGACATGAGAGAATAGGACCAATCAAATGTGACAGTGGAAAAGTGTGTATGGAATCGAAGGAGACAGTAGAGGTACTTAATGAATACTTTGCTTCAATATTCATAGAAACATGGAAAACCTACAGCACAATACAGGCTCTTTGGCCCACAAAGTTGTGCTGAACATGTCCCTACATTAGAACTACCTAGACTTACCCATAGCCCTCTATTTTTCTAAGCTCCATGTACCTATCCAGGAGTCTCTTAAAAGACCCTATTGTTTCCGCCTCCACCACCATCGCCAGCAGCCCATTCCACACACTCATCACTCTCAGCGTAAAAAACTTACACCTGACATCTCCTCTGCACCTACCTCCAAGCACCTTAAAACTGTGCCCTCTCGTGCTAACCATTTCAGTCCTCGGAAAAAGCCTCTGACTATGCACATGATCAATGTCTCTCATCATCTTGTCCACCTCTATCCTCCGTCGCTCCAAGGAGAAAAGGCCAAGTTCACTCAACCCGCTCTCATAAGGCATGCTCCCCAATCGAGGTAACATCCTTGTAAATCTCCTCTGCACCCTTTCTATGGTTTCCACGTCCTTCCTGTAGTGAGGCGACCAGAATTGAGCACAGTACTTCAAGTGGGGTCTGACCAGGGTCCTATATAGCTGCAACATTACCTCTTGGCTCTTAAACTCAATCCTACGATTGATGAAGGCCAATGCACCGTACGCCTTCTTAACCACAGAGTCAACCTGCGCAGCAGCTTTGAGTGTCCTATGGACTCGGACCCCAAGATCCCTCTGATCCTTCACACTGCCAAGAGTCTTACCATTAATGCTATATTCTGCCATCATATTTGACCTACCAAAATGAACCACCTCACACTTATCTGGGTTGAACTCCATCTGCCACTTCTCAGCCCAATTTTGCATCCTAACGATGTCCCGCTGTAACCTCTGACAGCCCTCCACACTATCCACAACACCCCCAACCTTAGTGTCATTAGCAAATTTATTAACCCATCCCTCCACTTCCTCATCTAGGTCATTTACAAAAATCACGAAGAGAAAGGGTCCCTGAACAGATTCCTGAGGCACACCACTGGTCACCGACCTCCATGCAGAATATGACCCGTCTACAAGCACTCTTTGGCTTTGCAAGCCAGTTTTAGATCCACAAAGCAATGTTACCTTGGATCCCATGCCTCCTTACTTTATCAATAAGCCTTGCATGGGGTACCTTATCAAATGCCTTGCTGAAATCCATGTACACTACATCTATGGCTCTACCCCAGGTAACTTCTAAAGTAAGTACATATCCGAAACAGCATTGTGGGTCAAAGGGTCTGCATTGTGATGTAGGTTTTCTATGTTTCTATGAATATTGAAAGGCCTAGACAGAGTGGTGTGGAGAGAATTTTTGGAGTGGTGGGGGAGTCTAAGACTTAAGGACACAGGCTCAGAATAGAGGGACATCCATTTAGAACACAGATGAAAAGGAATTTCTTTAGTCAGAGGGTGGTGAATCTGTGGAATTCATGGCCATGGATGGCTGTGAAGGCCAAATCATTGAGTGTATTTAAAGCAGAGGCTGATAGGTTCTTGGTTAGTCAGTGCATTAAAGGTTACAGGGAGAAGGCAGAAGAATGGGGTTGAGAGGGATAATAGTTCAGCCATGATGAAATGTCGGAGCAAACTCAATGGACTGAGTGGCCTAATTCTGCTCCTATATCTTATCGTCTTACTAGGTCATCTGTATATCTAGTAGTTAATGCCAATATCTAAGCAGCAAATCATGTGGCAGCAACTCAATGCAGAAAATCATACAGACATGACCAAGTGGTTCAGTTATTGGTCAGACCGCATACCAGAATAAGGAAGAAATATGATCTAAGTGACTGACTGAATTTGATAAGGCATTTGATAAGGTACCCTATGCAAGGCTTATTGAGTTGGTGCCAGATGGGGTGGTTTGAGTATCTCACAAACTGCTGATCTCCTGATTTTCAATCATAACTGTCTCTAAAGTTTATAGGGAATGGTGCGAGAAAGAACAGAAGGAGAATGGCCAGACTAGTTCATGCTGTTTCTCTAAATAAAAATAAAGTTTACAGAGAGTGGTGTGAAAAACACCAAAAAAAGAATCCAGTAAGCAGCAGTTCCATGGTTGAAAATGTCTTGTCAATGAGAGAGGTTAGAGGAGAATAGCCTGACTGGTTTAAGCTGACCGGAAGGTGACAGTAACTCAAAAAAATGCACATTGCAATAGTGGTCTGCAGAAGAGTATCTGAACGTTGAAGTGGACAAGCTACAGCAGGAGAAGACCATGAACATAATAAAGTGGTCACTGAGTGTATGCTGTACTAGACTCAGAACCTCCTCTACTCTTGTAATTTGAGATGGTGCTGTAACACTTAGCTCAGACACAATTTAAAGATATGCAAACACTGGATACCTGGAACATAAAGAAAATATTGGAAACATATTGCAAGCCAAGCTATGCACAGAAACCAAGAATTGAATTTTCAGGTTTAGTCTCTGACAGAGGTAGAAATGATTACAGACAGGCAAGATTGCAAAAAGCAAAGAACACAAAGAAAGAAGAGAGAAGTTAAAGCCAACTTCCTAAATTTGCCATTGGTATTTACAATGGAGGAAGCTTAAAAGATTCTGATTTACTTGGCTGGAAACAGATAAACGTTTTTCTCATCTTGTCTGGATTTCCTGTTTTTGAAGGAAGCAGTGTTCCCAAGAGTAACCTTTGTTCTCTGTGAAGTAAAAATTGTAACTCACTGTGCAGAGATGTTTAGAATTACAGAATCTTAGAGCATAGAAGCAGGCCATTTGTCCCAGATTGCCAATGCTGCCCAGTGTGTGCCCTTCTGCATTAATCCCATCACCCAGCCATCTATCAGAATCAAAATCAGATTTATAATGTCTGACAAGTATAGAGAAATTTGTTGTTTTGCAGTGGCATTATGGTGTAAGACATTACAAAAATAAATAAATATTGCAAAAGAGGAATAACAAAGTAGTATTGATGGGTTCATGGATCATTCAGAATCCTGCTGGCAGAGGGGAAGAAGCTGTTTCTAAATCATAAAGTTTTGGTCTTCAGGCTCTTGTACCTCCTCCCCAAAGGCAGTAACTTGAAGAGGGCATGTCCTGGTGGGCGATAATCCTTCATGATGCATGTCACCTTCTTGAGGGATTGCTTCATTAAGATGCTCTTGATGGTGGAAAGGATTGTGCCCGTGGAACATATGAGCAATACATATATTAAGCTGCTATTTATTGATTACACCTTGGCCTTCAACACCATCATCCTCTCAGTACTATCCAATAAGCTTCAAAAGCTGGGCCTCTGTACCTCTTTATACAACTGGATCCTTGATTTCCTTATCCGGGGCCACAGTCAGTGGATCTCAGTAATAACATACTCTCCTTGCTGACAGTTAATACAGACGCAGCTCAAGATACATGCTCAGCCCATTCCTCTAATCTCTGTACACTCATGGCTGTGTAGCTAGGCACAGCTCAAGCGCCATCTATAAATTTGTCAATGCCACCACTGTTATTGGCAAAATCTCAGATAGTGATGAGGAAGCATACAGGAGTGAGACAAATCAGCTAGTGGAGTGGTGTTGCAGCAACAACCTTGCACTCAATGTCAGCAAGACCAAAGAATCGATAAGATGTAAGACATGTGACATAGGAGCTGAATTAGGCCATTTGGCATATTTGAGTCTGCTCCACTATTCCATCATGACTGATTTATTGTCCCTCTCAACTCCATTCTCCTGCCTCTCCCCATAACCTTTGGTGCTGTGACTAATCAAGAACCTATTAACCTTGGCTTTAAATATACCCAATGACTTGGTCTCCACAGCTGCCTGTGACAATGATTTCCATAGATGTATTACCCTCTGGCATTTCTGAACAGAAATTTCTGTTCTTCTCTGTTCTAAATGGGCATTCCTCTATTCTAAGGCTATGCTCCAATGTTTTCTCTAATTTGTAATGACCAGTGTGCTCAAAAATCTTGTGCTGTGCAACTTTTTGCCCAGTGACAACATGTATGCACTGAATTTTATATGTAGAGGTACTCATTTTAACAATTAGCAAAACGCGGTCAATAAGAACTTTGATCTCCTCTGGGTTTGATCATTTTTGCTCTTGTTCATCTGCACTCTCACAAAACATACAGAGTGGGCCTGTAGTGGGCAATGAAGCATTTTCTCACCAGAGCTTTTGCACACTGTCTGTATGTGATTTGCTTGCTAAATGATACTTTGAAAAGTCAAGTTTCCAAACATCACTGCACTTCTTTCCACTTGCAAGTTCTCCAGCAACTTCTGCATATCGACAATACACGTAGGTAACACCAGTTTCTGTATTGAGCATAAATATTTCTTGTAGCTGCATGTCCCTGAGCTCATGAGCTTTCAGTGTAGCAGTTTCTACTGTTGCATTAAGCAATTCCACTTTAAATGAACTAGCAGTTCTTTTGTGCTTCACACCCTTTGCTTCTTTAGAATTTGACATAGTGAGTCAATAATTTCTTCAATAAAAACAGTGTAAATAAGTTCTAAAATCTGCAGACAAATCATCACAAACTCAACATTGTCAACACTGTCAGCATCAGAAACTGGAAAAGGAAATGTGATTGTGAAATATACTGAACATGCCAATGAAGTAGAAGGTGACAACATTTTGTGACAGTTTAAATTCCTTTGTGTGCTAGTAGCAAAAGATGTGTGTGTGTGTATACACACATGCCCACCTTAGAGGGTACAGTGCTGTGCCCTCTGGTCCTAGAATTCCCTACTATAGGAAACATCCTTTCCACACCCACTCTATCTAGACCTTTCAATATATGATAGGTTTCAATGAGATACCCTCGCCAACTCATTCTTCTAAACTCCAGTGAGTACAGACCCAGAGCAATCAAACACGCCTCATATGTTAACCCTTTCATTACCAGAATCATTATTGTGAACCTCCTTTAGACCCTCTCCAATTTCAGTACATGTTTTCTGAGATAAAGGGCCCAAAACAACTCACAAGACTCCAAGTGTGGTCTGAATAATGCCTTATAAAGCCTCAAAATTACACTTTTGCACCCATAGACTAATCTTGAATGAATGCTAACATTGCATTTGTCTTCCTTACCACTGACTCAACTTGCAAGTTAACTTTTAGGGAATCTTGCACAAGGATCTTTGCACCTCTGATTTTTGAATTTTCTCCATGTTTAGAAATTACTCCTTTATTCCTTCTACCAAACTGCATGACCATACACTTCCCTACACTATATTCCACCTGCTACTTCCTTGCCCTTTACCCCAATCTAAGTCCTTCCGCAGCCTCCCTGTTTCGTCAACGCTGCCTACCCCTCCACCTATCTTCGTATCGTTGGCAAACTTGGCCACAAAGCCATTAATTGTGTCAACCAAATAATTGACATATAATGTAAAAAAAAGCACTCCCAACACCATCCCCTGTAGATCACTATTAGTCACTGGTAGCTAACCAAAAGAGGCTCCCTTCATTCGCACTTGTTGCCTCCTGCCAGTCAGCCAATCTTCTATCCATGCTAGTGGAAGATTGGTAGGCAATTCATCTGGACACCACTTAAACGCTGCCAGCAATCCATATTCGACTACTCAGGCAGTGCATTGCAGTTACTTACCTCTCTGAGAGTGAAGAAAGTTCCCCTTCATATTCCCTCTCTTGGCGTATGGGATCATAATACAAATTATCACAACTATCTCCTCTTGGTTGTACGTCAGCTCTGACAGGGTTTGCAAGCCATCATTTCCAACAAGGTGAAACCTAACTTCATGATTGGCTGTGATATGTTACCTCTAGATGAGTTTAACACCTTTTATGCATGCGTTGCAAGGGTTAATAAAACTACACCTGTGCAAATCCCTGCAGCGTGTGGTGACCCTGTGATCTCTGTCCTGGGAGCCAAAGTCAAATTATCTTTCAAGAAGTTGAACCCTTGCAAGGTGTCAGTTCCTGACAGTGTACCTGCTTGGGCTCTGAAAAACTGTGCCAACCAGGAGTATTCAAGAACATCTTCAATCTCTCACTGCTGCAGTTGGGAGTTCCCACCTGATTTAAAAGAATGATAATTATACCAGTGCCCAAGAAGAGCAGGGTGAGTTGCCTCAATGACTATCATCCAGTTGCAATTCATCACAGTAGACATGAGTGCTTTGAGAGGTTGGTCATGGCCAGAATCAACTCTTGCCTAAGCAAGGACCTAGATCTGCTGCAATTTGCCTATCAGCACACTAGGTCTACAGTGGATAGATAGATAGATAGATACTTTATTCATCCCCATGGGGAAATTCAACTTTTTTTCCAATGTCCCATACACTTGTTGTAGCAAAACTAATTACATACAATACTTAACTCAGTAAAAAAAAATATGATATGCATCTAAATCACTATCTCAAAAAGCATTAATAATAGCTTTTAAAAAGTTCTTAAGTCCTGGCGGTAGAATTGTAAAGCCTAATGGCATTGGGGAGTATTGACCTCTTCATCCTGTCTGAGGAGCATTGCATCGATAGTAACCTGTCGCTGAAACTGCTTCTCTGTCTCTGGATGGTGCTATGTAGAGGATGTTCAGAGTTATCCATAATTGACCGTAGCCTACTCAGCGCCCTTCGCTCAGCTACCGATGTTAAACTCTCCAGTACTTTTCACTGCCATTTCACTGATTCTCCACTCTGTCTTGGATCACCTGGACAATAGCAATACCTACGATAGCCTACTGTTTGTTGATTAAAGCTCAGCGTTCAACACAATCATACTTCAGTCCTAGTCAACAAGCTCCAAAACCTGAGCCTCAATACCTCCCTCTGCAACTGGATCGTTGAATTTCTCATTGGGAAACCACAGTCTGTGTGGATTGGAAATAATAATAATAATAATAATAATAATAATAATAATAATAATAATAATAATAATAATAATAGGAAGAAGTACTTTATTGATCCTGAGTGGGAATTTCTTTTGTTACAACAGCAGCATTTAAAAACACACTTAGCAGTGTTCAGTCTGAACTACTAATAAAGTACAGAATAATAATATACATAATAATGCACCAATGTGCAATAATAATGTACAAAATATTAAAACAGAGACTATTGTACCATGATATGTGTTCTCCTGTTGCACAGAGACGAACTGTTGTAAGAGAAATGCCATCCTGTTCTCCCGAAACGTCAACATTACTCTTTTTCCATAGATGTTCCCTGGCCTGCTGAGTTTTTCCAGCATTTTGTGTGTGGGGCTTGGATTTCCAGCATCTGCAAATTTTCTCTTGTTTATGAAGTGTTGTATATGCTCATTACATTTGGTAGGAAAGATTTTCTGTAGTAATCCTTGTGACAGAGGAGCTGAATGAGTCTGTTTGAAAGAGTGCTCCACTGCTTATTCAGTAGGTCATGGAGAGGATGTGCCTGATTGTCCAGAATGGACAATCTCCTCACTGACAATCAACACCAGTGCACCTCAAGAGCGCTTGCTTAGCTCACTGCTCTACTCTCTCCACACCCACGACTATGTGGCTAGGCACAGCTCAAATGGCATCTATAAATTTGCTGATGACACAGCTATTGTTGGCAGAATTTCAGATGGAGATGAAGAGGTGTACAGGAGTGATATATATCAGTTGGTTGAGTGGTGTTGCAGAAACAATTTTGCACCCCACGTCAATAAGACCAAAGAATTCAGACTTCTGGAAGGGGAAGATGAGGGAACACACATCAATCCTCACTGAGGGATCAGCAGTGAAAGGGTAAGTAGTTTTAAGTTCATGGGTGTCAACATCTCTGAAGATCTATCCTGGGCCCAACATGTTGATGCGGTTACAAAGAAGGCATAACAGCGACTATATTTCATTAAGAGTTTTGAGGAGATTTGGTGTGACACCAAAGGCTCTAGAAAATTTCTACAGATGTATCTTGGAGAGCTTCTGACTGATTGCATCACCGTCTGGTATTTTCAGGATCAGAAAAAGCTGCAGAAAGTTGTAAACTCAGCCAGCTCCATCATGGACACAAGCCTCCCCAGCATCGAGTACACCTTCAAAAGGCGGTATCCATCATTAAGGACCCCAACCTTCAGGACATGCCCTCTTCTCATTACTACTATCAGGGAGGAGGTACAGGAGCCTGATAACACACATATGCCAGTGATATTCAGCAGTATTAAAAAGTACTTACTCTTTGGTTCATTACTTGAACCAGTCACTGGATGTAAACCACAGTAAAAGTTGTACAGGTGCACCTTCTGTCAGGATGGGGGATTACTTAGCAATAGTATTCCAAGTCTAACCTGTCTGCAGTACCAACTTGTCTGTGAGAATATCCACTTTGAAAATGGTCTTTCAGAGAATGGTGTTGCATTACATATAAATTCCTATTCCGAATGCACTTTTATGATGGGAGTGAGATAACAAATGGAAGAATGAATATACCACACCACTTGGTTGCAAAATGAAATTACTTTCATTTCTTTGAAATAAGTATCAAGAACTTTGCCAACATAAGACGGTTAAGCTTTTCCACTTAAGAAATAACTGAAGCTACTACTTCGAAAGGTCAAACACTGAACTATTTTTAAGGCCAAAGTTTTCCTCAAGCTGAACTAAATCCAAGTTTTTGTCAGCTGACTTTAGTTTTGGCTTCTATCACTGACTGTTTTGTGCTTTGGAAATAGTGGACTGCTCTGTTCTTGCTATAAGTAGCATAAAAAGCTCCTGACATAAAGCAATCACGTGGGCCTGGAATGGTCATGTGATTTAAACAAAATAATAGCTTGAATCATTGCAAACAGCAGCTGCACACTTGGAAATTAGTCTGCTGAATATGTCGTTCTCATTCTTCAAGACGCTGGTCTGTTCTGAGCAACAGCTGCACAATTTGCATTAGAGACATTTGTTCTGATTTATTGGCTGTTCAAATGATCCACAGAACCTTCTCACTGTGCTCTAGAATTGTTGTTCGCTGTGTTCAGCAGAGTGAATGAAGAGCAAAGGTGTTGCCATTGTACGCAAGCCAATACGCTGTGATTTCTGTCGATTAGCAGGTTAGTAGTATGGGACACCACTGTTTCAAAGGACAATTGGCTTCCAGAGAAACCAGCAAAAGTTAATAAGTACTGCCCTTACCATCAATATCTTTATGTTCAGAATTCAGCCATTGAAAGGATCTTCCTATATCCTGGGAATCATATACAGTATTATGGCCATAAGGAAAGGTTTGGTATCACTCATGAAAGTGACAACATAGTTTTAAGTTCAATTTAAAACTTAGTGGTTTAATTTGGACCCAGGGTGGGAAAGAAAACCACCTTTGTTAAAGTCAAACCTAGAATAATCGGCCTCCATTCCACTCATTTCACTGACTGACCATGATGAATAGTACTTTTTGGGAAATGCAGGGTTAACATTTGAATTCCTTTTTGGATCATTAGGTTGGGCCTTGATGCCCAGCATCATGAGTGCTATCAAACATACATCCAATATATGTCAAAATAAGCAAAAAAAAATTGCTGGGAGAGCTCAGTCACACAGACATTATGGCAGCAAAGAGATGGTTGATGTTTTCCATTGAGTCCTGGCATCCAAAGTGAGAGTGTAGAGGGAATCAAGTCAGTATATTGAAGGGTTGAGGCAGAGGATCATAGGTCACAAGAGATTCTGCGGGTGCTTCTGCCACTCCTGTCCAGTCCTGATGAAGGGTCTTAACCCAAAACATCGACTGTTTATTTGCCTCCACAGATGCTGCCTGACCTGCTGAGCTCCTTCGACATTTTATGTGTTGCAGAGGATGGTGGATGATAGGTGGAAGCTGATGAGGGAAGGGCGGTGGGCAGATGGAGATGGGCAGGGGAGTGGAAAAGACAGGCAAGGTGAATCAGATGAGAGAAAAACTCAGGTGGATAGGTATGTGGGTGATGGGCAGGTAGAATCAGGCGGGAGATTGTGATGAGCTTAGGTACCAAAAGTGTGAAGGCAAGAATGTAAAAGTTGAAAAAAGGAGAGAAACCCTGTGTGGCTGGTGGGAGTGAGAAAAGAACACATGGGGAGGGGTTATCTGAAGCTGAAACATGCATTGTTCATACTGATCTGTAGACTACTCAAGTGAAATATGAGTTACTGTTTCATTTTGTGTTTGGCCTCACCATATTACCTGCCCCTTTCCTCATTACTTAGAATCATCATTCTTCCCCACATGGTTCCATCTGCCCATTTTCCATCCTTTATCTGTTTCTACCTATCACCTAGTAGCCTCTGTCTCTCCCATCCCCATACCCCTGTGTCAGCTGGCTCCTTCTTCCTGTTGTCCCTCACAACACTTGTGAAAATAGGTTGAAACTCTCTTAGTGTTACGCTAGAAAAGATTGTCTGGATATTTGAAAAGTTGTCCAGTGAATACATTCAGAGGAGAATAGTGAATTATTTGAAAATGAGTGGTGAAGGCAGGAAATGCTGGGAATACTCAGCAGATCAGGCAGTATCTGTGGAGAGAGAAACTGAGTTAATGTTTCAGGTTAGGACATTTTCTTCCAGATTTTCAGCATCTGACATAGGAGCAGAATTATGCCATTTGGCCCATCGAGTCTGTTCTGCCATTTCATCATGGCTGACCCAATTTCCTCTCAGCCCCAATTTCCTGCCTTCTCCCTATATCCTTTCATCCCCGATCATTCAAGAATTTATCAACCTCTGCCTTAAATATACATACAGGCTTGGCTTCCACAGCTGCCTGGGGCAAAGAATTCCACAGAGTCTCTGGCTAAAGAAATTCCTCCTCATCTCCATTCTAAATGGACACCACTCTCTGTGTCCTCTGGTCTTAGATTCTCTCATCATAGGAAACATCCTCCTCACATCTACTCTATCACTTCTCTATTTCACTATTTGACAGGTTTCAATGAGGTCACCCTTCATTCTTCTGAATTCCAGGAAATACAGGCCCCGAGCCATCAAATGCTCTTCATATGACAAGCCATTCAATCCTGGAATCATTTCAGTGAATCTCCTTTGAACCCTCTCCAGTTTCAGCACATTCTTTCCAAGATAAAGGACACAAAACTGCTCACAATACTCCAACTGAGGCCTCACCAGTGCTTCATAAAGCCTCAACATTACACCCTTGCTTTTATATTCTAGTCCTCTTGAAATGATTGCGAACATTGCATTTGCCTTCCTCACTACTGACTCAACCTGCAAGTTAACCTTTAGGGAATCCTGCACAAGGACTCCCAAGTCCCTTTGTACCTTAGTTTTTTGTATTTTCTCTCCACTTAGAAAACAGTCAAAACTTTCATTTCTTCTACCAAAGTGCATGACCATACACTTCCCAACACTGTATTCCATCTGCCATTTCATCGGCCATTCTCTTAATCTGTTTAAGTCCTTCTGTAGCCTCTCTACTTCCTCAAAACTACCTACCCCTCCACCTATCTTCATATGGTCTGCCAAATTTGCATTAAAGCCATCAATTCCATCATCCAAATCATTGACATATAATGTAAAAAGAATCGGTCCAATGCAGACCCCTGTGGAACACCACTAGTCACTGGCAGCTGACTGGTGGCACCAGCAAAGGCTCCCTTATACCCACTCTTTGCCTCCTCTCAATCATGCTAAAATCTTTCCTGTAACACCATGGGTTCATAGCGTATTAAGCAGCCTCATGCATGGCAACTTGTTAAAGGCCTTCTGAAAATCCAAGTACACAACATCAACTGAAATTCCTTTGTCTATCCTGCTTGTTATTTCTTCAAAGAGTTCCAACAGATTTGTCAGGAAAGATTTTCCCCTGAGGAAACCATGCTGACTACGGCCTATTTCATCATGTGCCCCCAAGTACCCTGAGACCTCACCCTTCAGAATCAAATCCAACATCTTCCCAACCACTGAGGTTGGACTAACTGGCCTGTAGTTTCCTTTCTTCTGCCTCTCACCCTTCTTGAAGAGTGGAGTGACATTTACAATTTTCCAGTCTTCCAAAACCATTACAGAATCTAGTGTTTCTTGAAATATCGTTACTAATGCCTCCACAATCTCTTCAGCCGCCTCTTTCAGAAATGTGGGATGTTCACCGTCTGGTCCAGGTGACTTATTGACCTTCAGACCTGTCAGTTTCCCAAAAACCTAATAATGATAACTTCACACACTTCATGACCCCTGACACCTGGAACTTCCACCACACTGCTAGTGTCTTCCACAGTGAAGACTGATGTAAAAACTTAACTTTACATGTCAGATTTCTTTGGATCAAGAGAAGACATGAATCATTTTCATTGTGATGTGCATGTGAACATTTGATGGGATTCAAATCAATCTAATATTTAAAAATTCACTAATACTTACAGGAAAGTATTGGTTCAGTTCTGGGAAATGTTCCCATGCTCTGCTTCTGGGTGCACACTGTGTAGCTGGAAGGGAGTAAGAGTGGAAGTTTGATGGATATTCCTTTAAAACATGCATCTGTACTAAGCAGAAGGTTCATGCCACATTCACAAGGTCTGGACTAAATGTTTTCTATCCCTTCCCCCTTCAGTAATGTTATCCCTCCAGGCAAGACGAAAAAAAATACACACACCACAAAAGTAAAGCCAAAATTTGAACCTCTCGAACTTCCTTAGGCATGTTGTAACTGGCTCAAGAAATTCTGTTTTCCTATGTCTGCTCATGGCTAAATCGCTTACCTTTAATGCAATGTGTTCTGTGCCCCAGCCAAGAACCAGTCCAGCCTCCATTTGTAGGTCTCCAGGATATTTTTTTATCTAGCACATGAGCTGGCAAGACATCCCAGAGGATCACTATTGTCTGGATTTTGAATGTCCCCGTCTGCCCCATTTTACTGCTGTGCACTTCCCTAATCATTTACACGGTTACACCCGCCAGTTCATCGTTACTACATCCCTTTCTTTATTCCAGGTACTCATCTATAAATTAATAGATCCAGCTCTATAAATTTGAGGAATTAACATTCTCTGAGTTGGGAGTAAGTCTTTAAATATTTTAAATATTAATTATCTTCCTCAAGCGTTCTCAAGCACCTTTACCACCCACCAAGCAAGGTGACCAAAACTGGCTGGGTTTAACAGTCTGCCTCCTATGCATTGAATGGTGCTATGAATACTATCTACTCTCCTGTTTGCTTTGCTTATGCCTTCTCAGCATTGTTTGTTAATCTGAAGTGATCTGGTGTGCAATATTACGATTCATTTCCTTATCAATGGTTTTCAGGTTGGGCTCACGTGCATTCATCTCACTGCACTGAGCGAGATTAAATTACATTTTTCATTGTTCTTGATTGGTTTGGAGTTTTAGTATGTGATATAGGGATCAGTTAACAATCAATTTCTGGCAATCTGATAATTAACAGATTGTTGGAACCAGACAACAGAAGGCAGCTTGTGTGCAGAAGTGGAGTCAGTGATTATAAAGTTGTCCTATGCTTTAATCGAGTACTTCTTTTTTATTATTTAACCAGAATTATCCCTCAAGCAAAAACGGACAAGCATGTACTGGAGAGTGATTACCATCTCCTTCGGAGTGCCTGGTGCAGAAAGATGTTCCCAAGACATAGTCCTGCAAAGTTCAAAATAAATTTATTATTAAAGCATATATATGGACTGAGGAAGGGGAAAAAATCAGCCATGATTGAATGATGGAACAGACTCAATGGGCCAAATGGCCTAATTCTGCTCCTAAGTCTTATGATCTAAGTCACCACATACAATCCTATGATTCATTTTCTTGCAGGAACTCACAGTAGAACAAAAATAAAATAGTATCAATGGTACATTGCACCACGTGGGCAGGGAACCAATGTGTAAAAGGCGACAAACTGTACAACTGCAAAAAGAAAGAAGGAATAATAACAATAATAATAAATAAGCAATAAATACTGAGAACAATGCTTTAAGAGGTTGGTCATAACTACACTGAACTCCTGCCTCAGCAAAGACCTGGACCCACTGCAATTTGCCTATCGCCACAATAGGTCAACGGCAGACACAATCTCAATGGCTCTTCACTCTTTGTAGGTACTAGCCTACAAAATACCCAGGACATCTTCAAGGAGCGGTGTCTCAGAAAGGCAGCGTCCATTATTAAGGACCTCCAGCACCCACGGCATGCCCTTTTCTCACTATTACCATCAGGTAGGAGGTACAGGAGCCTGAAGGCACACACTCAGCAATTCAGGAGCAGTTTCTTCCCCTCTGCCATCCGATTCCTAAATGGACATTGAACCGGTGAACACTACCTCACTTTTTAAAATATACAGTATTTCTATTTTTTGAACTTTTTAAATCTATTCAATATACATATACTGTAATTGATTTACTTCTTCTTATTATTTTTATTTTTTTCTCTGCTAGATTATGTATTGCATTGAACTGCTGCTGCTAAGTTAACAAATTTCACGACACATGCCGGTGATAATAAACCTGATTCTGATTCTGATTACTGATCTACATAGGTCTTGCCTGATCAGTTGGAAATTTTCAAACTGTTCAAAGCTTACATACAGACATTTAACAGAGACAGAACTTAAATAATCTAACATTTATTGACCTCCTGAAATAAATGTTAGAGTAATAATAACAATAATAAAAATAAGAACTTTATTGATCCCGACTGGGAAAACCTTTTGTTACAGCAGCAACATTTAAAAACACACTTAGCAGTGTGCAGACTTAACTAACAATAAAGTACGGAATAATAACATACACAATAATCTAGTTAATAGTTCCCGGATTCCATCTCTCAGTTTAAAAAAAACATACTGACATGCACTACTGTATATCCTGGTTTGCCGCTGTAGTTTTGGAATCTAGAGAAATGCAGAAGATTACAGTATGGCCACGAATACCCTCTGTCTTTTAGAACTGATGGAAATCTAGGGAAGAAGCTTGACTTTGGGAACTGTCACTCCTCATTTTCTTCATTACTTTCATTTAGTGACAGCAAGTCCTTGATACATTAATAGCTTCTTCTTTTTGTCTGGCATGACCTTTTTAGGTTCTGGCATCACATCCAAGATCAGCATTTATTGCTCATCCATAATTGCCCTTGAGAAATTGGTGGTAAGAAACCTTCTTGAGCTATTTTGGATAAATGTACTTCCACAGTACTGTTAAAGATGTGGGTGGAAGGTGGAAAGGAAATTATAGGATTTAGTCTCTGAAGCTATGAAACAACCGTGATATATTTCCAAAGCTGGATGGTGTGTAAGTTGCAGGGGAACCTTTGGTGTAGGTGGTCTTCGTTCTTAAGGTCTTTGTCTCTTTTTGTTGTAGAGATCACAGGCTTGGGAAGTGCTGTCAGAGATATACAGGTGAGTAACCACAGTTGGCATCTGCTGCAGGTGGCAGAGGGGGTGAAGGATGATGGGAGAAAGCTTGATCCTGGGTGGCACTGAGCTTCATGAGTGTTACTGGAACTTAACCCAATAAGGATAGTAGGGATTGTTCTATCACACTGCTGACATGTACCTTGCAGATGATGGAAAGGAGGAAATATAATCTTTAACTACTCTTACACTGAGGATACCGGAAGAGAGAAAGGGGGCGACGATGAGGAAGGAAAGGATGCTTGAAGTACAGGAGACCCCAGGGGATGTACCTCTCGTAAACAAGTTCACCCTCTTGGAAGCTGTCAGGACAGAAGATACTGCCAGTCTGAGAGGCGGACAGGTCTGCGAGCCGAAAATTGGTGCAGAAGCAGAGCCGAGGAGTCAGACATCAGGAAGAGCCGTGGTAGTAGGGGATTCCATAGTAAGAGGTACGGAAAGGGGTTTCTGTGGCAACAGGCGAGATTTAAGGATGGTGTGTTGCCTCCCTGGTGCTAGGATCCAGGACATCATGGACCGATTGCAGGGAATCCTCAAGGGTGAAGGTGAACAGCCAGAAGTGGTAGTGCATGTCGGCACAAATGACATCGGGAAGAAGAGGAAGGACATTCTGCAGCGGGACTTCAGAGAACTCGGAAGAAGGCTGAAAAGCAGGACTTCCAGGGTGGTTATCTCTGGTTTGCTTCCAGTTCCTCGTGCTGGAGAGGGCAGGAACTGGGAGATAATGGATCTGAATGTGTGGCTGAGGAACTGGTGCAGGAAGCAAGGATTTACATTCTTGGACCACTGGGATCTGTTTTGGGGTAGGGATGAATTGTACAAAAGGGACGGGTTGTACCTTAATAGGCGGGGGACCAGCATTCTGGCAGACAGGTTTGCCACTGCAACACGGATGTGTTTAAACTAAGTAGTGGGGGGAGGGGAAGAACTGGAAATATAAGGATGGAGTTAAAGGGAAAGTGAAAATAAGAAAAGTTAAAAAGGACAACAGAATCAATGGAGTAGAAAGCTCAAGAAGAGATCATACAGTATGGCCAAGTGAAATAGGAATTGATTTGAAAGGAGAGGGGAGTAACGAATTAAAAGTATTATATATGAATGCACGAAGTATAAGGAATAAAGTAGATGAGCTTGAGGCTCAGTTGGAAATTGGCAAGTACGATATTGTGGGAATAACAGAGACATGGCTTCAAGCGGACAGGCCTGGGAAATGAATATTCAAGGATATACATCTTATCGAAAGGACAGACTGACTGGCAGAGGGGGTGGGGTGGCTCTGTTGGTGAGGAATGATATTTAGTCCCTTGCGAGGGGGGACATAGAATCAGGGAATGTAGAGTCAGTATGGATAGAACTGAGAAATTCTAAGGGTAGAAAGACCCTAATGGGAGTTATCTACAGGCCCCCAAGCAGCAGTCTGGATGTAGGGTGTAAGTTGAATGAAGAGTTAAAATTGGCATGTCGCAAAGGTAATGATACAGTTGTCATGGGGGATTTCAACATGCAGGTAGACTGGGAGAATCAGAATGGTACTGGACCCCAAGAAAGGGAGTTTGTGGAGTGTCTCCGAGATGGATTCTTAGAACAGCTTGTACTGGAGCCTACCAGGGAGAAGGCAATTCTAGATTTAGTGTTGTGCAATGAACTGGATTTGATCAGGGACCTGGAGGTAAAGGAACCATTAGGAGATAGTGACCATAATATGATATGTTTTAACCTACAATTTGAGAAGGAGAAGGGAAAATCGGATGTGTCAGTATTACAGTTGAACAAAGGGAACTATGGAGCTATGAGGGAGGAGCTGGCCAAAGTTCAATGGAACAATACCCTAGCAGGGAAGACAGTGGAACAACAATGGCAGGTATTTCTGGGAATAATGCAGAAGGTGCAGGATCGGTTCATTCCAAAGAGGAAGAAAGATCCTAAGGGGAGTAAGGGGCGGCTGTGGCTGATGAGGGAAGTAAAGGGCAGTATAAAAATAAAAGAGAAGAAGTATAACATAGCAAAGATGAGTGGGAAACTGGAGGACTGGGAAGCTTTTAAAGAGCAACAGAAGATAACAAAAAAGGCAATACGCCAAGAAAAAATGAGGTACGAGGGTAAACTAGTCAAGAATATAAAGGAGGATAGTAAAAGCTTCTTTAGGTATGTGAATAGCAAAAAAATAGTTAAGACCAAAATTGGGCCATTGAAGACAGAAACGGGTGAATTTATTATGGGGAACAAGGAAATGGCAGATGAGTTGAACAGGTACTTTGGATCTGTCTTCACTAGGGAAGACACAAACAATCTCCCAAATGTAATAATGGCCAAAGGAACTAGGGTAAAGGATGAACTGAAGGAAATTTATATTAGGCAAGAAACGGTGTTGGATAGACTGTTGAGTCTGAAGGCTGATAAGTCCCCAGGACCTGATGGTCTGCATCCCAGGGTACTTAAAGAGGTGGCTCTAGAAATCGTGGACGCATTGGTAATCATTTTCCAATCTTCTATAGATTCAGGAACAGTTCCTGCTGATTGGAGGGTGGCTAATGTTGTCCCACTTTTCAAGAAAGGAGGGAGAGAGTAAACAGGGAATTATAGACCGGTTAGCCTGACGTCAGTGGTGGGAAAGATGCTGGAGTCAATTATAAAAGAGGAAATTACGACACATTTGGATAGCAGTAGAAGGATCAGTCCGAGTCAGCATGGATTTATGAAGGGAAAATCATGCTTGACTAATCTGGAGTTTTTTGAGGATGTAACTATGAAAATGGACAAGGGAGAGCCAGTGGATGTAGTGTACTTGGACTTCCAGAAAGCTTTTGATAAAGTCCCACATAGGAGATTAGTGGGCAAAATTAGGGCACATGGTATTGGGGGCAGAGTACTGACATGGATTGAAAATTGGCTGGCTGACAGGAAACAAAGAGTAGCGATTAACGGGTCCTTTTCGGAATGGCAGGCTGTGACCAGTGGGGTACCGCAAGGTTCGGTGCTGGGACCGCAGCTGTTTACAATATACATTAATGATTTAGATGAAGGGATTAAAAGTAACATTAACAAATTTGCCTATGACACAAAGCTGGGTGGCAGTGTGAAATGTCAGGAGGATGTTATGAGAATGCCGGGTGACTTGGACAGGTTGGGTGAGTGGGCAAATGTATGGCAGATGCAGTTTAATGTGGATAAATGTGAGGTTATCCACTTTGGTGGCAAGAACACGAAGGCAGATTATTATCTAAATGGAGTCAAGTTAGGAAAAGGGAAAGTACAACGAGATCTAGGTGTTCTTGTACATCAGTCAATGAAAGCAAGCAAGCAGGTACAGCAGGCAGTGAAGAAAGCTAATGGTATGCTGGCCTTTATAACAAGAGGAATTGAGTATAGGAGTAAAGA
Organism: Hemitrygon akajei; assembly: GCF_048418815.1. NCBI lineage: Eukaryota > Metazoa > Chordata > Chondrichthyes > Myliobatiformes > Dasyatidae > Hemitrygon > Hemitrygon akajei. The sequence goes on along the minus strand of NC_133141.1, from coordinate 2,661,946 downwards.
GGTCCTTCTGCAGCTGTACAGGGCCCTGGTGAGACCCCACCTGGAGTATTGTGTGCAGTTTTAGTCTCCAAATTTGAGGAAGGACATTCTTGCTACTGAGTGAGTGCAGCGTAGGTTCACAAGGTTAATTCCCGGAATGGCGGGACTGTCATATGTTGAAAGATTGGAGCGACTGGGCTTGTATACACTGGAATTTAGAAGGATGAGAGGGGATCTGATTGAAACATATAAGATTATTAAGGAATTGGACACGCTGGAGGCAGGAAGCATGTTCCCACTGATGGGTGAGTCCAGAACTAGAGGCCACAATTTAAGAATAAGAGGTAGGCCATTTAGAACAGAGATGCGGAAAAACTTTTTCACCCAGAGAGTGGTGGATATGTGGAATGCTCTGTCCCAGAAGGCAGTGGAGGCCAAGTCTCTGGATGCATTCAAGAGAGAGTTAGATAGAGCTCTTATAGATAGCGGGGTCAAGGGATATGGGGAGAGGGCAGCAACGGGGTACTGATTGTGTATGATCAGCCATGATCACAGTGAATGGCGGTGCTGGCTAGAAGGGCCGAATGGCCTACTCCTGCACCAACTGTCTATTGTCTATTGTCTATTATAATCACAGTTTTATATGTCAGGTACATTTCAGTTCTTGATCAAAGTTGACACTTCCAAAGACGTTGACAGTGTGAGACCAGGGGATGATAATGCTATTGGTAGTTGGTTGGATTCATAAAGTCACAGAGAAGTACAATACAGAACTAGGCCTATCTAGTCCATGCCAAAGCCATTTAAACTGCCTACTCCCAATAATCTGCACCTGGACCATAGCTCTCCATATCCCTACTGTCCACGTGTCCATGTAGCTATCCAAACTTCTCAGATGTTGAAGTTGAGCTCGCATGGACAACATGTGCTGGCAGCTCATTCCACACTATCATGATCCTCTGAGTGAAGCAGTTTCCCCTCATGTTCCCCTTAAACTTCTCACCTTTCACCCTTAAGCCATGACCTCTGGTTGTGGTCCCACCCAACTTCAGAGGAAAAAGCCTCCTTGCATTACCCCTATCTATTCCCTTCATAATTTTGTATACCTCTATCAAATCTCCTCTCAATCTTCTACATTCTGAGGAATATTCTAGGCAGTTTCTAGAGTGGGTTGCACGGTTGGCACAACATTGCGGGCCAAAGGGCCTGTAACATGCAACAAATTATGTATCTGTATTCCCAGATCCCTTCGTCCTACCACACTCCTCAGTGCCCTACCATTCACTCTGTAAGACCTACCCTGGTTGGTCCTGCTGAAGTGCAAACCCTCACACTTTTCTGCATTAAATCTTGATGTCATTCACAAATTTCTTGACCAGCTTCCCATGTGGGACCTTGTCAAAAGCCTTACTAAAGTCCATGTAGACAACATCCACTGCCTTGCCTTCATCTACATTACTGGTAACTTCATTGAAAAACTCTATAAGATTGGATATGACCTAGCACAAACCAAGCCATGCTGTCTATCCTTAATCAGTCCATGTCTATCCAAATACTTACTTATCTGGTCCCTTAGAAAACCTTCCAATAACTTTCCCACAACGGATGTCAGACTCACCAGCCTGTAATTTCCTGGTTTCAGTTTAGGGACTTTTTTAAAAAGCGGAACAATATTGGCTACCTCTGGTACCTCTGGTACCACTTCTGTCGCTAAGGATGTTTTAAGTACCTCTGGTAGGTCCCCTGCAATTTCTGCACTTGCCTCCCACAGGGTCTGAGGGAACACCTTGTCAGGCCCTGGGGATTTATCCACTCTGATAGGAGGTGGAGCTTAGGAGGGATAATGGCGCGTAATAGCGACTCCTTTGCTTGCATCTTCAGAAACACCTCTATTTCCATCTTTAATATCTTTATTTTTCCCTTTCAGGGTTCTTTTGAAGACCCTGACCTGCAGTTACATGCTGACTTCGGTTCTTTGTGGGAATGGGACCCGTTCTCGGGGTTCCATGACTGGCCGCTATTCGACCTGCCAAGGGTCTGGCCTGAGAGTCTCGATCATGTTCAGAAGCCTAGGATCTCGGGGCTCTGGAGGTGGGCAGATCGAGGTCGGTGTCACGGCAGGAGACTCATTTGTCGTAGGGGAGGCCAGAAAACCTTTTGCTGTGGGCCCGAAGACTCGAGGTCTTTACGATCTTCAGGCACAGTGCTCGAAAAAAGCAACAAATCGGTCCTTCAACATCGTAAACCAGCGGGTTGTTGTTATGTCTCCCGATCGCTATGAAAATGCGGGACACCTCCCTCTCCCTCATTAAGGAGAGAGAGAAGCTATGGTTTGTCGAATGTCGGTTGATAGGTGAAGCTTTTGGGATAACTTTGGTCTGTGTCTCTGCTATTGCTTAGCACACACTAGGACTCGGTGATGGTACCGATGCACTTTTTTTGCTGGTGGGTGGAGGGGGAATTATTGCTTGCTGCTGCTTATGTGCGGGAGGGGGGAACTGGGGGGGCGACTTTGGGGTTCTCATGTTTAACTGTCATAAATTCTTTGGGGCACTTCTCTGTTTTCATGGATGTTTTGTGAAGAAAAACCATTTAGGATATATATTGTATACATTTCTCTAACATTAAATTTGACCTTTGAACCTTCTGAACCTTTGAACCTGATTTACCCCAGGACAGCAAACACCTGCTCCTCTGTAATCTCAACAGGTTTCTTGAAGTTGATATCACTTTGCCTCACTTCTATAGACCCTGTGTCCATCTTCTGAGTAAATACAGATGTAAAGAATGCATTTAAGATCCCCCCCCCCTTTGTTTTGGCTCCACACAAGGATTACCATTCTGGTAATCTTCCAAAATCGAACAGGGTGAATACAGGACTGAAAGAGTTATATTTGAATGCACACAGATGAGCTTGGATCATAGTTGCAGATTGGTACGTATGATATTGTGGGCATCATTGAATCATGGCTGAAAGAAACTATAGATGGGAGGTTAATGTCCAAGGATTCACATTGTATTGAAAGGAATGGCAGGAAGGCAGAGGGGGAGGTGTTGCTCTGTTGGGAAAAAGTAAGATCAAATCATTAGAAACAGGTGACATAGGGTTGGAAGGTGTTGGACCATTGTGGATAGAGTTTAGGAGCTGCAAGGGTTAAAAGACCTGAAGGGAGTTATATACAGATGCCCAAATATTAGTAAGGATGTGGCCTACACATTACAATGGGAGACAGAAAATGCACGCCAAAAGGGCAATGTTACAATAGTCATGGGGAATTTCAATATGAAGGTAGACTGGGAAAATCAGGCTGGTGCAGGATTTCAAGAGGTAGAAATTCTAGAATGTCTATGAGATGACTTTTTAGAGCAGCTCGTGGTTGAGCCCACCGGAGGATCGGCTATTCTGGATTGGGTGTTGTGCAATGAACTGGAATTGATTAAACAGCTTAAGGTAAAAGAACCCTTAGGGGAAAGTGATCAAATTCACCCTGAAATTTGAGGAGAAGTTAAAGTCAGATGTATCGGCATTACTGTGGAGTAAAGGGAATTACAGAAGCATGAGAGAGGAGCTGGCCAGAATTGATTGGAAAAGAACACTGGCAGGGATGATGGCAGAGCAGCAAAGGCTGGAATTTCTGGAAGAAATTCAGAAGGACCAAAGAGGAATAAGTATTCTAAAGGAAAGCTGACACAAATGTGGCTAATAAGAGAAGTCAAAGCCAGCAGAAAAGACAAAGAGAGGGCATATAATAGAGCAAAAATTAATGGGTAATGGAAGGATTGGGAAGCTTTTAAAAAACAACAGAAGGCAACCAAAAAAGTTATTAAGAAGGTAAAAATGGAATACCAAAGTAAGCTAGCCAATTATATTAAAGAGGATATCAAAAGCTTCTTCAGAAACATAAAGGGAAAAAGAGAGTTGAGACTGGATATTGGACCATTGGAAAACAAGGCTGGAAATTTAGTAATGGGTGACAAGGAAATGGCAGATGAACTGAATAAGTATTTTGCATCAGTCTTCACTGTGGAAGACACCAACAGTATGGTGGAAATTCCAGGTGCCAGGGGTCATGAAGTGTGTGAAGTTACCATTACCAGAGATATGATCTTGGGAAACTGAAAGGTCTGAAGGTGGATAAGTCACCTGGACCAGATGGTGCACACACCAGTGTTCTGAAAGAGGTGGCTGAAGAGAGATCATGGAGGCATTAGTAATGATTTTTCAAGAATCACTAGATTCTGGAACGGTTCCAGAAGAATGGAAAATTGCAAATGTCACTCCACTCTTCAAGAAGGGAGAGAGGCAGAAGAAAAGAAACTATAGGCCAGTTAGCCTGACCTCAGTGTTTGGGATGGTGTTGGAGTCGATTCTGAAGGATGAAGTCTCAGGGTACTTGGAGGCACATGATAAAATAGGCCGTGGTCAGCATGGTTTCCTCAAGGGAGGAACTTGCCTGACAAATCTGTTGGAATGCTTTGAAGAAATAACAAGTTGGATAGGCAAAGGAGAATCAGTTGATGTCGTGTACTTGGATTTTCAGAAGGCCTTTGACAAGTTGCCACACATGAGGCTGCTTGACAAGCTATGAGCCCGTGGTATTACAGGAAAGATTCTAACATGGATAAAGCAGTGGGTGATTGGCAGGAGGCAAAGAGTGGGAATAAAGAGAGCCTTTTCAGACTGGCTGCTGGAGACTTGTGGTGTTCCATAGGGGTCTGTGTTGGGACCAATTATTTTACGTTATATCTCAATGATTTGGATGATGGAATTGGTGGCTTTGTTGCAAAGTTTGCAGGCGATATGAAGATAGGTGGAATGGCCGGTAGTTTTGAGGAAGTAGAGAGGTTACTGAAGGACTTAGACAGATTAGGAGAATGGGCATAGAAATGTCAGATGGAATACAGTGTTGGGAACTGTATGTCCATGCACTTTGGTAGAAGAAATGGAAGGGTTGACTATTTTCTAAATGGCGAGAAAATACAAAAAAATGAGGTGCAAAAGGACTTGGGAGTCCTTGTGCAGGATTCCCTAAAGGTTACTTTTGCAGGTTGTGTCTGTGATGAGGAAAGAAAATGCAATATTAACATTAATTTCAAGAGGACTAGAATATAAAAGCAAGGATGTAATGCTGAGACTTTATAAGGCACTGGTGAGGCCTCACTTGGAGTATTGTGAGCAGTTTTGAACTCCTTATCTTAGAAAGAATGTGCTGAAACTGGAGAGGGATCACAGGAGGTTCAGGAAAATGATTCCAGGTTTGAATGGCTTTTGATATGAAGAACATTTGATGGCTCTGGGCCTGTATTAACTGGAATTCAGAAGAATGCGGGGTAACCTCATTGAAACCTATTGAATACTGAAAGGACTTAATAGAGTGGATGTGGAGAGGATGTTTCCTATGGTGGGAGAATCTAAGACCAGAGCACACAGCCTCAGAATAGAAGGATGTCCTTTTAGAATGGAGATGAGAAGGAACTTCCTTACCCAGAGAATGGTGAATCTGTGAAATCTGTTGCCACAGGCAGCTGTGGAGGCCAAGTCATTATGTACATTTAAGTCAGAGGTTGATAGATTCTTGATTGGTCAGGTCATGAAGGGATACAGAAACATTGAAACATAGAAAACCTACAGCACAATACAGGCCCTTCAGCCCACAAAGTTGTGCCGAACATGTCCCTACCTTAGAAATTACTAGGCTTACCTATAGCCCTCTATTTTACTAAGCTCCATGTACCTATCTATAAGTCTCTTAAAAGACCCTATCGTATCTGCTTCCACCACCGTCGCTGGCAGCCCATTCCACGCACTCACCACTCTCTGAGTAAAAAACTTACCCCTGACATCTCCTCTGTACCTACTTCCCAGCACCTTAAAACTGTGTCCTCTTGTGGCAACCATTTCAGCCCTGGGAAAAAGCCTCTGACTATCCACATGATCAATGCCTCTCATCATCTTATACACCTCTATCAAGTCACCTCTCAACCTCCGTCTCTCCAAGGTGAAAAGGCCGAGTTCACTCAACCTATTCTCAAAAGGCATGCTCCCCAATCCAGGCAACATCCTTGTAAATCTCCTCTGCACCCTTTCTATGGCTTCCACATCCTTCCTGTAGTGAGGCGACCAGAACTAAGCACAGTACCCCAAGTGGGGTCTGACCAGGGTCCTATATAGCTGCAACATTACCTCTCGGCTCTTAAACTCATTTCCACGGTTGATGAACACCAATATACCATACGCCTTCTTAACCACAGAGTCAACCTGTACAGCTGCTTTGAGTGTCCTATGGACTCACACCCCAAGGTCCCTCTGATCCTTCACACTGCCAAGAGTCTTACCATTAATACTATATTTTGCCATCATATTTGAGCTACCAAAATGAACCACCTCATGCATATCTGGGTTGAACTCCATCTGCCACTTCTCAGCCCAGTTTTGCATCCTATCAATGTCCCACTGTAACCTCTGACAGCCCTCCCCACTATCCACAACACCTCCAACCTTTGTGTCATCAGCAAACTTACTAACCCATCCTTCCACTTCCTAATCCAGGTCATTTATAAACATCAGGAAGAGTAAGAGTCCCTGAACAGATCCCAGGGGCACCCCACTGGTGACTGACCTCCATAGAGAATATGACCTGTCTACAACCACTCTTTACCTTCTGTGGACAAGCCAGTTCTGGATCCACAAAGCAATATCCTCTTGTATCCCATGACTCTACTTTCTCAATAAGCCTTGCATGGGGTACCTTATCAAATGCCTTGCTGATATGGGGCTATATGGGGATATGAGGAGAAGGCAGGAGGTTGGAGCCGAGAGGAAAATTGGATCAGATATGTTGAAATGGCAGAGCAGTCTCAATAGTCCAATTGGCCTAATTTTATATCTTATGGTCTTGCAGGACCAATTTTGTCCCTGGCAATGTTTTTGCTGTTAATGTAGTTGCAGAATCCCTTAGGATTCTCCCTCACCTTGTCTGCTAGAGAACCTTCATGCCTTGTTTTAGCCCTTCTGATTTCTTTCTTAAGTGTTCCCTTGCATTTCTTGTATTCCATAAACACCTCATTTGTTCCTACTTACCTCCTTTTCTCTCTGAACCACTGCCTCAGTATCTCTTGAAAACCAAGGTTCCCTATACTTGTTATCTTTACTTTTTTTTGTTCTGACAGGCACATGCAAGCTTGGTTCCCATTTCTGAAGGCCTTCCACTTTCCAAGTACACCTTCGCAAAAAAACAGCCTTCCCAACCCACACTTGCCAGATCATTTCTGATACCATCAAAATTGGCCTTTCTCCATTTTAGATTCTCAACCCCTAGACTAGACCTATCTCTTTCGATACTTACTTGGAAATTAATGACATTGTCATGACTGAATGCAAAGTGTTTCCCTACACAAACTTCTGTCACCTGCCCTGTCTCATTCCCTAATAGCAGATCCAGTATTGCATGCTCTCTTTGGGACTTCTACGTTCTGATGAAGGAAACTTTCCTGAAGGCATTTGACAAACTCTATCCCATCTAGTCGTTTTACAGTATGGGAGTCCCAGTCAATATGTGGAAATTAAAATCACCTACTGTAACAATCTTATGTTTCTTGCACCAATCTGCCATCTCTTTACAAATTTATTTCTCTAATTCCTTTGGGACTGTTGGGTGATCTGCAATATTAATATCTGCATTAACTTTCTTATTTCTCAGTTTCACCCATAACACCTCACTAGTTGAGTTCTCCAGTCTGTCCTGACTGAGCATGGCCATGATATTTTCCCTGACTAGTAATGCCACCTCTCCTCCTTTAATCTCTCACGCTCTGTCACATCTAAAACAACAGAAACCTGGAATATTGAACTGTCAGTCCTGCCCCTCCTGCAACCAAGTCTCATTAATGACTGCAATGTCAACCTGTTTATTCCTGACTTTGTTTGAGGATGTATCAATATCTGCCTCCAAACCTCTCCACTAACTGTTCTGGCACCCTGGTTCCCAACCCCCTGCAACTGTGGTTTAAACCCCACCGTGCAGCATTAACAAACCTTCCCATTAGGATATTAGTCACCCTTCAGTTCAGGTGGAAACAATCCCTTCTGTACAGGTCTCATCTTCCCTCAAAGAGAGCCCAGTTATCCAAAAATATTCCTGTTGTTGAGGGGGATGGCCACAGGGGTACTCTGTTCTGGCTCCTTAACCCCTTTCCCTTTCCCAACTGTCACCCAGTTTCCTGTATCCTGCACCTTGGGTGTAACTACCTCTCCATATGTCTTATCTATCACCCCTTCAGCCTCCCGAATGCTCATCCAGTTCCAGCTCCAACTCCTTAACGTGGATTGTTAGAAGGTGCAGCTGGATTCACTTCTTACAGTTGTAGTCATCAGGACACTGGAGGTCTCCCTGCCTTCCAAAAACCCGTAAGAGAGGCATTCAACTATCCTGCCTGGCGTCCCTACTATTGTAGATAAGCAGATGTAAAGAAGGGAAGGAAAGAATACTTTACCTAGAACTTTTCATTTCTTTGCTTTCTCTGACTGAAGCCTCTCTTCTCTGAAGCTTCGAAGAGCTAAAGCCTCAAGACCACCACTCGGACTCTGTCCACTCAGACGGTGATCACTGTGACGATGGCCACTGCACTTGCCCCTGCATTCCTTTAATTTGCTCTTGCTAATCAATCTCAAACATGAATCGGTCACTATTATCCTGCCATGACTTGCTGGTCGCTTATTCTACTCAGGCTGTGGTACTTGAATGAAATCTCCTCCTCTCAAAATTCTGACTTCTGGATTGGTCACCAGTCAATACTCTATTTCGCTGCTTTGACCTGCTGCTCCCTTTATCTATTGAAGATAATCAGCACCTGGCACTTTTGTGGCATGAATGCTTTTTACCACCTATAGACTATAGAACACCAAGGGATCTTTCAGCCCACAATTTTGTGCTTATTTTTTTGAACAAGCAAGCCTACACTTAAATGCTATTTAACTGAATATAGACATGTTAATTGAATTAAATATTGTGTAATCATCAACTAACATCACCACTTCTGACTTTCTGATGGAAGGAAGGCCATGAAAGATAAATTCTGATCTTCAACATCTGATGAGTAAATTCTGAACACAAGGAGCCTTACAAGTAATAATTAAATCCCTCCCTGAAACAATCAACTTACTTTGCCAGAGCACTTTTGAGAATGCCTTTTCCAGCATACAAGGAGAGATTGACACTTACGGACCTGTGAACTGTCAAACTAAATAGCTTGTGAAGGAATGGAGGTTGCAGCTATGATGATCGTGCATCATTTTTACAAGGCAGATGTACTGCTCTAAAATGGAATTACGCGTCAGCCCAGGAAAGTTAAATTAATTATCACACTGGACCAAAATTCATCCTTAGTTATAGTTCAGCTTCATGGTTGTTGTTATGACTGCAATTTTGCACATATGAAGTATATGCAGAATTAAAATTATGCACCCACCGCTCCTACTTTTAAAAAAGAAAGACATGTTCATTTCACTTCCCTTTACCCCAGCAGAATAACAAACTTAGATTTGTGTTTTTTTCACTGTTTCTGGATGTCTCACAGTTTCGCAGTTGGATTACTTTTGAAATTTCCACTGATTAAATAATTTGAATAAGTTTTAAAACTTGTGGTTGTGCTGAGGAAGATTATTGAAGGAAGATGTTGTGTGTTCAGAAAAACATTGCAGGGAATTACTTATCATATGCAATAAAGTGAAATTCCATCTTTACCTCTGTGGGATAGCAGGAGCAAAACAAAAACAATGCGAACTTTAGAACGTAGAACATAGCACAGGAACAGGCCATTCAGCCCACAATGTTCAAGTCCAGTCAAGTTTATTGTCATTTAACTATGTACATGTACATAATCTATATTATAATGTATATAGAAATGAGACGTTTCTCCAAAACACACAATAACCTATGAAGGTAAGGATAAAATCTGAAGATTTTATGAATAACATGCATGAATAACAAACAAAAGTGCTTAAATTAAATAGTGTAGGGTACAGATCAGATTAACCAGTGACACTTCGAATATGATGCAGCAGGGAGTGCAGAAGCCTAATGACCTGGAGGAAGGAACTGATTCCCATCCTGACTGATTTTGATTTTATGCATTGGAGTCTCCTGTCTGATGGTAGAAAGTCAAAGAGGATTCTAAATGGATGGGCGGGGTCCTTAATAATACTAAGGGCCCTGTGTACACAGTGCTCCTGATAAATGTCCCTGGTGGATGGTAGTGAGACTCCCATGGTCCTCTGAGCTGTTCTCACAGTCCTTTGTAGGGACTTCTGGTCCAATGCTTGTCTGCTTCTGTACCAGATGGAGATGCAACTCAACAAATGACCAACTAAACTAATCCCTTTTGTCTACACAATGTCCATATCCTTCCATTTTCATCACATTCACATGCCTATCTGAACATCTCTTAAAAGTTGCTAATGGAAAAAGATATTGTCTGTCTAGTCTATCTCATCATCATCATTATGTGCCATGTCATATTGAAGAGGGTGGTCACGGTCTTTACATGACCACGATTGTTCTTGGCAATTGTTTCTACAGAAATGGTTTGCCATTACCTTCTGGGGCGTGTCTCTACAAGGTGAGTGACCCCAGCCATTATCAATACGCTTCATAGGTTGCATAACCAGGATTTGTGATGTGCACCAGCTACTCGTACGACCATCCTCCACCTGCTCCATGGCTTCACGTGACCCTGACTGGGTGGAACTAGGTGCTATACCTTGCCCAAGCGTAACCTGCAGGCTAGTGGAGGGAAGGAGCGCCTTATACCTCCTTTGGTAGAGACACATTTCCACTCCACCACCCCCTATTCTATCTGTGCCTCTCATAACCTTATAACCTTCTATCACATCTCCCCTCAGCCTCCGCCACTCCAGAGAAAACAACCCAAGTTTGTCCAACCTCTTGTTATAGTCCATGCCCTCTAATCCAGGCAGCATCCTGGTAAACCCCTTCTGAACCCTCTCCAAAGCCTCAACATCCTTCCTATAATGGTGTGACAAATATTGCACAATCAGGTTTGCAGTACTCCAGATGCACCTAACTGAAGCTGCAACGTAACTGGCATTTGAGCTCAATGCCTCAACTAATAAAGGTAAGTATACCATATGCTTTCTTAACCACCCTATCAACCTGTGTATCCACTTTCAAGAATTTGGACCCCAAGATCCCTCTGCTCATTAACACTGTTAAGGGTCTTACCCTTAACAGTGTACTGTCTCTTTACATTGGACCTTCCAAGGTGCACTGTTATAAATTTGGCTGGTTTAAACTTCATCTGCCAATTCTCTGCCCATATTTGCAACTGATCTCTGTCATGCTGTATTCTTTGTCAACCTTCTACGCTATCCACGACACCAACAATCTTTGTATCATCTGCAACTTAACAACCCACCCATCTACATTTTCATCCAGGTCATTTATATACATCAGAAACAGCCAAGGTTCCAGTACAGATCCCTGTAGAACACCACTAGTCACAGGCCTCCAGCTAGAGTAAGTTCCTTCGACCACTAGCCTCTGTCTTCTATGGGCAAGCCAATTCTGAATCCAAACGGCCCATTCACCATGGAAGCATGCATCTTAATCTTCTGGATGTACCTCCCATAAGGGACCCTGTCAAACACTTTATTAAAATCTATGTAGGCACCATTCACAGTTCTTCCTTCATCAATCATCCTCGTCACCTTGTCAAAAATCTCAATCAAGTTAGTAATACTCAACTTGTCCCACACAAATCTGTGCTGGGTCTCCATAATTAGGCCATAGTTTTCCAAATGCTCATAAATCCTATCCCTTAGAATTCTCTTCATGAACTTCCCTACCACTGACACGAAACTCACTGGGCTATAGTTTCCAGGATTATCCTCGGTTCCTTTCTTGAATAATGGAACAAGATTATCTACAAGCCAGCCTTACAGGACCTCACTGTGGCTAGTGAGGACACAAAGATATTGGTCAAGGCCCCAGCAATCTCTTCTCTTGCCTCTCTCAATAACCTGGGGATTATCCCATCAAGCCCTGGGGACAGGGCTCTTTACGATACCCCATACTACCTACCTCAAAATGCTCTAGCATATCAATTTGCTCAGCACTGATCTCCCTATCCTCCACATTCCTCTCCTTGGTAAATATTAATGACCTTACCCACATCCTCCATATCCAAACAAATGTTCGCCCTTTTATCCTCGAATGATCCTACCCTGTCTCTAGTTATCCTTTTGCTCTTGATGTATGTATAGAATGTCTTGGGATTCTCTTTAATCCTACTTGCCAAAGACTTTTCATAGCACCTCCTGGCTTTCCTAATTCCTTTCCTTGAGTTCATTTTGGCTCTTATATAATTCTCAAGGGTTCTGCTTGATTCAAGCTTCCTAAGCTTTACATACTTTTTCTTTTTCTTCATGACTAAGTTGATCATCTCTCTCAACATCCAGTGTTAACTTACCTTGCCATCCTTGTCCTTCCTTCTGACTGGAACATACCTGTACTCTGTGCAGTAGTTGGTCTTTAAACACCTTCCAAGTGATTTGCCCAAAAACAGCTGTTCCCAATTAACTCCCCCTAGTTCCTGCCTAATGCTTTCATAATTTGCCCAGCTCCAATTTAATATTCTCGTACAAGATCTATACTTATCCTTACCTATAGCTTCGTTAAAACTTAAGGAGTTGTGGTCACAGTTCCCTAGCTTGAAAGGTTAGTTACCTGGCCAGGATCAATGCTGCGTATTTAATATTTTAATATACTTGAGGAATATTGTAAATATATTGTTTGATTCAGCATTCTATGTTGTTTGTGTAACCCCCGGGAAAGGTTTGACTGCTACCATAATGGTCTTTCTGTAGAAACAGTGTTTGGGTTATGGTTAGAGATAATGGATGTTTTGGAACGTGAGCTGAGTCTCTTGTTTGGCGAGAGAGAAAACACTGGAGATCACCGGACGTAGGATACGACCTGGTGAGGAGATCGTGATTCGATGGAACCGGACTGAGGATCAGTGAATTGAGCTTCAACTTGTGCACATTTGACTGTTTAATTATAACGGGCCCCTTTTTTCTTTCTTTCTTTTCTTTACTAACCCTTTAGTTAAGATTCATAAATATAATTCCTTTAATTGTATGCGGTGTGCTGTCTGTTGTTTCTTGGCACTGAGTTGTAACAGGGTTGCAAATTGCACAGCATCCACACAAACCGGGGTTTGGGGTGGGAGAACCGTCTCAATCTCACAAGTTTGGCGGGACCAGAGTGTGTCTTCCCTAGAGTTACGCAGCCAAGGAAACCAGTGGGTTTTCATTTACATAATTCATTGTGGTTTATATGTTAAAAAAAATGTAAAAATACATGAATGGCTTACATCATCACGACACCACAACATACATGTGCATCTTGCTAAAAGTAAAGACTTAGAAACGTACATGTTACTCCCACTCAATTAGTTTTATGTTTTGGAGTCATAAAGCATAACAGTGGCGACGGGGAAGTTTTAAATGAACCCAAGATGATTACCTACCTGTTGAAGCGCAGTGAGATGTTCAAGTTCAAAAAAAAGCAGCATGTGCTTATTTGGGAAGGGACAGAAACAGTCAATTTAAAAAAGGCAGAAAATGGTTGAAATTTGTGGGTTCATAAACAAATACGGGGTGATAATAATCAACATTAAAATGGCTGGTTACATCAGAAAGATAGACACGTTGATTGAACAAAAAATAATTGGCTAATGTTTACCAAGTGAATTGAGCAGATAGTAATCCAGAGATTACTATCTAACCCCCTATACTCACTGCTCAGGACCTCTTCCCATTTTACCTTCAAAGATTCAATGATTCAAAGTACATTTATTATCAAAGAATGTATAAATTATACAACCTTGAGAATTGCTTGCTTACAGTCAATCCGAAAGGCCTCCATGCTGCAGGACTGCTTCGATGACGTCTTCCACGATGAGGATATCTTCATGTTCACTGATGGAGTCATGTGCTTCACCCAGAAGTGCATCGACGATGTTGTCCCCAGAAGTCAGTCAGGGTCTTCCTGAACCAGAAACCCTGGATCAATAGTTCCGTGCGAGCAGCACTTACAGCGCAATATCGAGCTTACATCGCTGGAGATCAACTAGAGCTCAAGAAAAGCAGCTACGATCTGTGGAAAGCTATCAAGGCTGTGAAACAACAACATAGGGTGAAAACTGAGTCAACATTCACAATGAATAGCACACGTGACTTGTGGCAAGGGCTGCATATCATCACAGACTTCAAAGCCAAACACTGTGGTGCTGCCAACATTGTGGCCTGTCTCTCAGATGAGCTCAATCGCTTTTACGCTCGGTTTGATGTCACTGACTCTGAGCCTCTGAGGAAAGCCACCACTACAACCTGCAACCTGGTCATCTCTGAGGCTGAGGTACGCAGATGTTTCCAACGAGAGGACAGTCGCAAGGTTGTAGGACCAGACGGCATCCCAGGACGAGTACTTAGAGTGTGCGTAGCACAACTGGCAGCTGTGTTTACTGACATTTTTAATCTCTCTCTCTCCCGGTGTAGAGTGCCCAACTGCTTCACCTTATCCACCATTGTCCCTGTACCAAAAAAGACCAAAGTAACATGTCTGAACGACTGGTGTCCTGTCGCACTCACCTCAATAATAAACAAATGCTTTGAGAGGCTGGTCAAGGACTACATTTGCAGCATGCTACCCACACTGGACCCCCTAAAATTCACCTACCGACACGACCGATTGACAGATGACACAATAGCCACAGCTCTACACATCGTCCTTACACATCTGGAGGAGAAGGATGCTTATGTGAGAATGCTGTTCTTGGACCACAGTTCAGCATTCAACACCATAATTCCATCCAGGCTCGACAAGAAGCTCAGAGACCTCAGCCTTCACCCTGCCTTGTGCAGCTGGATCCTGGACTTCCTGTCAGATCGCCAGCAGGTGGTAAGACTGGGCTCCCTCACCTCCACCCCTCTGACTCTCAACACTGGAGCCCCTCAGGGCTGCGTCCTAAGCCCCCTCCTTTACGCTCTGTATACCCATGACTGTATTGCCATTCACAGCTCGAATCTGCTAATAAAATTTGCTGATGACACTACATTGACTGGCCTAATCTCAAACAATAACGAGGTGGCCTACAGGGAAGAAGTCATCTCTCTGACACAGTGGTGTCAAGAAAACAACCTCTCCCTCAATGTCACAAAAACAAAAGAGCTGGTTGTGGAATACAGGAGGAATGGAGACGGGCCAGCCCCTATTGACATCAATGGATCTGGGGTTGAGAGGGTAAACAGCTTCAAGCTCCTCAGCATCCACATCACCGAGGACCTCACGGGGCCTGTACACACCAGCTGTGTGGTGTAAAAGGCCCAATGGAACCTCTTTCACCTCAGACGGTTGAGGAAGTTTCGCATGGGCCCCCAGATCCTAAGAACTTTCTACAGGGGCACAATTGTGAGCATCCTGACTGGCTGCATCACTGCCTGGTATGGGAACTGTACCTCCCTTAATCACAGGACTCTGCAGAGAGTGGTGCGGACAGCCCAGCGCATCTGTAGATGTGAACTTCCCATGATTCAGGACATTTCCAAGGACAGGTGTGTAAAAAGGGCCCATAGGATCATTAGGGACCCGAGTCACCCCAACCACAATCTATTCCAGCTGCTACCATCTGGTGGCCACTGCCTGTAGAGAGTTTCTATGTTCTTCCTGGCTTCCTCCAACAGTCCAAAGATGTACCCGTTGGTAGGTTAATTGGCCTTTGCAAATTGTTCCCTGATTAGACTAGGGTTAAATCAGTGATTGCTGGGTGATACGGCTCAAGGGGCCAGAAGGGCCTATTCAGCACTGTTTCTCAATAAATAAATAAATAAACATGCACTGATTTAAAAAAAATGTGTGCAGTTGGGCCCCCAAATCTGCTTTAGAGTGTTACCAGGTTCGGATATGGCCCAAGTGCGGAGTGAGAGACACTGAAGCAGGTCGATAGTTCACAGACTTTAATGTGAACAGTGTTAAAGGGAAAAGAAAACAATAAACCCTAGGCCAAACAAGGCCATGAACTAAAACTCTCAAACGGAAAATGAAGCCTATACTGTGGCTGAAAAGAACACCTAAATATTAAATGAATACCGCTAGTCTTCAGAGTCAGTTGATTTGAAAGTCCAATTTCTCATGGAAGGCCGAATGCAAACCAGCAGCAAAGCATTGCTATGCTCTGTCCAAGTCTCAACAAGCACTACAACGACAAGAATGGAGTTAAATACTATCATGATTAAATAATAATTAGCTGACACGTGCAAATTCACAAGCGCAATTGCCAAATCCATCCTCTCTAAGCGCAGCCCCTGAGTTGCCATAGGCCTGTGTCTGCTGGAAGTCCCGGATCAGTGACTTGTCCAAGATGTCCTTCGCCGGGATCCAAGTACATTCTTCTGGGGCATACCCTTCCCAGTCCACAAGGTACTGGACCTTACCACGTACCCGGTGAGATGCCAGGAGGCGCCGCACAGTATAGACTAGGGAACCATCTACCAGGTGGGGAGGAGGGGGAGGTGGGGTGACTGGGACAAGGGGAGAGGTAGTAAACAGTTTGAGCTGGAAAACATAGAATACTGGGTGGATTTCAATGATGCTGGTAGACGCAATCGACAGGAACACCTTGTTGACAGCCCTTTCCACTACAAACGGTCCCACGTAGGGTTGGAAGAGGTAAGACAATGCAGAGTTGTCTCCAGCCCCTGGTTCACTCTCTCAGTCTGGCCATTAGATTGAGGGTGGAAGCCAGACGAGAGGCTGGCAGTGGCTCCTACGAGAGAGCAGAAAGCCCTCCAAATGCGGGAAGTGAACTGTGGTCCACGATCAGATACTATGTTGAGCCATGAGTGTGGCAGTCTCACGAGCCGATGGGAGCTTGGGGAGGGCAATGAAGTGGGCAGCCTTGGAAAATCAATCCACAACGACCAAAATGGTGGTGTTTCCATTAGACGGGACAGCCCAGTGATGAAATCTACTGAGAGGTGGGACCAAGGGCGGTGGGGCACAGGCAGTGGACATAACAGACCCACAGGACACTGGTGTGATATCTTGTTCCGAGCGCAGGTGGGACAGGCAGATAAAAAGTTGAGGACAACGTCCCAAAGCCACGTACTTTTAGTTGAAACAATTAAAGTTGGTAGTAGTAGTAGTCTCTCGAAGTCCGAGGAGGACGGATGTGTTGCGCAGTCAACATCCGTGGGCACGCATATGAGTTCTGAGGCCGAAGTCCGAAGCGCAGATACGGTTGCAGATGGGGCAAGGAGCACCGCCTGTTGGGGCAGGAGCGGACGCCTTCCTGTGTCTCTCTTGACTCGCCTTGAGGCGCTGCATGCGCCAGTTGGCTTGGAAGTTGTTTGCTGCCTTGGAGCATAGATTGCGCCACTTGGACCGATCAACAGCAGTGTGTTCGAGATCGCGGGGCTGGAGTTTGGCCCACTTAAGGTTTGACTTGAGGTTGTCCTTGTACCTCTTCCTTGGGCGACCTTGGGCACGGTTGCCCTGCTCCAGTTCTCCGTCGAACAACTGACGTGGCATTCTGGACTCATCCATGCGGATCACGTGGCCGGTCCATCTGAGCTGAGCCTTCAAAACCTTGGCTTCAATGCTTGTGGAATTGGCTCGGTCCAGGGCTGTCAGGTTGGAGATATGGTCTTGCCAGCGGATTTGCATGATTGATCGCAGAGCGCAATTGTGGAATTGTTCAAGCTGTTTGACATGTCTGCAATACGGTGTCCAGGTTTCACAGCCATATAGAAGTGATGAGACCACAACAGCATTGTAAACCTTCAGTTTAGTGGAGAGGCGAATGTCTTTGTGCTGCAGAACTTTGACCCGGAGCCTTCCGAGTTCCTGGCTTGTTTTCTGGATCCTTGACGTGATTTCTTTATCAAGGGCACCGTCGCTGGAGATGGTACTCCCCAGGTATTTGAAGTTGTCAACGTTCCGTAGTTGTGTGTCATCGATGGTGATGCATGGCTGTGGCGGGGTGCTGTTAGTGCAGGCTGCAGGAGGACCTCTGTTTTACCGAGGCTGATTGTCAAGCCGAACAATTTAGATGTGGCGGAGAATCTGCTGACCATTGTTTGTAGGTGGTCCTCTTGGTGCGCCATGAGTGCGCAGTCATCTGCAAAGAGCGCTTCTATGAACAGCTTTCGGAGGGTCTTTGTGCTGCAAGGCGACGTAGGTCAAAGAGTGACCCGTCCAGGCAGTATTTGATATAAATGCCCAGGTTTAGGTCTTTGACGGCATGCATTAGTACTTGAGTGAAGAAAAGGTTGAAAAGTACTGGTGCAAGCACACAGCCCTGTTTAATGCCACTGGAGATGTCAAATTTCTCACTAGGTTCGTCAGCTGAGAGAATCTCTCCAGTCATGTTGTCATGGAAGAGGCGCATGAGGTTGATGAACTTTGGAGGGCAGCCAAGTTTCCCGAGGATAATCCACAAGGCTTCTCTGTTGACAGTATCAAATGCTTTAGTCAGATCAATGAAGACAAAGTACAAGGTCATGTTCTGCTCCAGGCAGTTCTCCTGCATTTGTCTAACAGTGAAGATCATATCCACAGTATTGCGTTTAGGCCGAAAGCCGCAATGCGATTCTGGGAGGTTTCCTTCGGATACTGTTGAAATAAGTCTACTGAGGATGATGCGAGCCAGGATTTTGCCGGCGATGGAAAGTAGGGAGATGCCCCGGTAGTTCCTACAGTCTGTGTGCGGGCCTTTGTTTTTGTATAGGGCGACTATTGCAGCATCCCGAAGGTCGGGTGGCATTACTTCCTCTTCCCAGATACTGACCAGGACGTCCTGGAATGCTTTGAGTGACTCCCGGTTGAGAGCTTTGAACAGTTCTGCGGGAATGCCATCCTTGCCTGGTGCTTTGCCACAGCTCATCTGTTTGATGGCTGTGCTGACCTCCGTCAGGGAGGGGGGGGGTTGTTGAGGTGCTCATGGACTGGGCTCTGGGGAATCTGGTCAAGTACTGACTGGTCGACAGTGGAGGGGTGGTTCAGGAGCTGACTGAAGTGTTCCTTCCACCTGGTGTTGATGCCCTTTTTGTCCTTGACAAGCGAGGATCCATCAGCAGAAAGCAGAGGAGCTATACTTGATTTTGAGGGACCAAAGACAGACTTGATGGCATTGAAGAACTGCTTGGTGTTGTTTGTGTCAGCATAGTGCTGAACCTCATCCGCCTTCTTATTCCACCATGTGTCGCGCATTATACGGATTTCCCTTTGAGCGAGTGTCTGATAGGACTTGAATCTGTCCTTTTTACAGGTGGAGTTCGGGTCATCCTGCCATTCTTTGAATGCCTTGTTCTTGGTGAGTAGGTCATCGATGGTGGTGCTATTCTCATTGAACCAATCTTGGTGGGTGCGCTTTCTGCGGCCTAGGGTTGATTTTGCCGTTTCAGTTATAGCATGTTTGAAGTGGCTCCATTTCTGGATTGGGTTACCAGTGAGTGGCTGGTTTGTTGATAGTTTCTGTTTAAGAGTATTTTGAAATTTGCATAGACACGGAGGGTGCTGAAGTTTGGAGGTATTAAAGGATGGCCGTACTGCCTTTAGACGCTTTTTGTGAGATTGAACGATGTGTAGCTTGAGGGTGGTGCGGAGGAGTCTATGGTCCGTCTAACACTCTGCTCCTCGCATGGCTCGTGTGATGACTACGTCTCGGATGTCACGTTGACGGACAATGATCAGATGCCATTGTTTGGATCTTGGGTGCATCCATGTTGTCTTGAATTTGTTGGCCATTCTGAACACTGTTCGTGATAGTGAGGTCATACTCTTCACATTTGCTGAGAAGCAGAAGGCCATTGCTGTTCATCTTCCCGACTCCGTGTCTGCTGAGCACTCCACTCCGCTGATCATGGTCTTGGCCGACTCGGGCATTAAAATCTCCCAGCAAGATCAGCTTATCACTGGCCGGCACTGAGCGCAGGATGGAGTCAAGGTCGGCGTAAAACTGCTCTATGGTTTCAGTAGGGCTGGTCAGGGTGGGGGCATAGGCACTAATAATAGTTGCATTTCGATTTTGGCTGAGGGGCAGACGTAGCTTCAGCAATCTTTCACTGATGCCAACAGGCAGGTCGGGGAGCTGTTTCATCAGGGTACTCCTTATGGCGAAGCCCACCCCGTGGATCCTGTTTTTGTTCTGTGCCCTTCCTCTCCAGAAGAAGTCGTAGCTGTTGGCAAGCTCAGAGATGGATCCCTCATCTGCAACCCTGGTTTCACTCAGCGCTGCGATGTCAATGTTGTGGCGAGCAAGTTCTTTACCAATGAGAACTGTTCTCCTTTCAGGTCTTGCAGTGTTTTCCTTATCCATTAAGGTCTGAACGTTCCATGCTCCTAGACGGAGAATCTTTTTCTTTTGATTTTGATTTCGACCGCAATGATTGGGTGATCCATCAGTCGCGGTTAACTGGCCAGATGATCTAGGGCAGGCGATGTTTAGGCCACCTTTTCTAGGCCCCTCCCTGATTACAGGGTGGGTAGCGCTGTCCTAAAAAGGGCTGCCCAGTCAACCTGGATGCTGCCGGACTCCCCTACTGCCCTGGGTTCGGAGGAGAACGACCATCTGTCCAAGGGCCGCCTACGTGCAGGTTTGAAATTGCAACTCAGTGGTCATCTCCACCTGTTGGTTCGCTGCTCTCCCATCGCTGGAGGGCTTCTGAAGAGAGAAAGGAGACGAAGATGCACAACACAAAGGCCTGTGCGTGAAGGATATTATAGTGAAAACGCCTTAGCACAGAGACAGTCCCACTCTCTCGGCCTCGGAGGTCAGGACCCACTGGCACGAAGATCGTTACACATGGTGGCCTCTTCGGCTGCAGGAGTTGCCGGACAATAGATTGATGAAGTCCTCCCTATTGACCGCCTACGGGGCTCTGGCTCCGGATTTCTTCTCAGGGTTTACTCCCATAGCCTTTCCCATGATTGGGTGTGGCCACAAGGCAGCGGAGGTTTTAAAATCGGAGTTTCCCTTCTCCTAGGTGGGCAGTCGACCAGGACTAGCGAGCCCCACCTGCCCGAAGCATCTGGTTTTGAGGCGCCAGAGACCCGCCTTTGCCCCTTCTCCCGTTGGTAGGAACAGTTCCGCCACGTGAAAGCCGGGAGCTGGACTTGATTGACAGAGGCTATTTGAGACGCAAGCCATGTGGAAGCACTTTATAGGTAGCGAGAGCTTATCCTCATTACCACCTCCGGCGATGTCAAACTTGGAACCTGAAACAATAAAAGTTACTTGCTAGTAACTACAGATTCTCTGTGCCTCACTGATCATTATTACAAGGTGTGAATCTTGTAACAGGTGGAAAGGTGGATCTGGCCGGTTCCCAGAGGTCCACTGTCCAGCGCCTTGACGTTGAACTTTTCACTTAATTCCTGAGTTGGAACTCCCCATCTTTGAGCGAGAGAGATGTCCATAAGATTCCCGGCTGCACTGGAGTCAATAAATGCCTTAAGTTCATGGGTCTGAGATCTCCACGACAAGATAGCTGCGAGCATTACACAATCAGGGGAGGCTGACTGAAGGGAGAACTGACCCGTCAGGATTCCCCTCCCTGCTGATGGGTGTCCTCTTTTGCTGGACACTTGGTACATGCTGCCCAGAATAGAGGCAGGAACCTGTTCTCCCGCGCCTCTCTCATTCCTCCTGAGACAGGCACATGCGCCCCACTTGCATAGGCTCATCCGTGGGCTGAGTGCTGGGTGGTGAGGGAAGGGGAGAGGGCGAGGAAAGATGGTGATCTGCGCATCATCACCAAAACAACCAGGCTGGGCTTGGAATGTCAGCTCGCATTGGGTAATAAAATAAAATTCCTGCAACCATTGGGATCACCAGAATATCTGCCTGGTGGTGGAATACTCGGTTTCTGAACGGTCGTGGGAGTCGGATCTGGTCCAGGCGCGTGAGTGGTAGGTAGCATTAATAGCAGAGATTGTCGGGGCAGCAGAAAAGAAGGACCCGCGAGATGCTGGGAGTGGGACTGAGGTGGCCTGAAGCTGCTGAGTTCAGCTGGCGAGAACGTTCATGGCTGTCAGGTGATGCTGGCTGTTCACAGTAGGTTCGTGGATGGCGGCTGTGAAAGTGGAAATCGCAGACACCTGAGTCTGATTGTCTGTGGTGAGCTGTTGAACAGTTGTGGCTAGGGATGATTATCTGTTCCTCCTAGTGAGAAGTTATCTGCCTCATTGCCTCCGTAACTTCACTGACAACAGATTCCATTGCCTGTAGCTTGTCTGACCAATGAATCTCACGGCCAAGGTCAGCTGCTCTCTCTCTGCTGGGTCCATCTTTGTGTGGTCGTGACTTGCTGTTACTAGGTTTGGATATGGCCTAAGCAGGTCAATAGTTCACAGACTTTAATGCGAACAGTGTTAAAGGGAAAATAAACAATAAACTCTAGTCCAAACAGGGCCTTTATCTAAAACTCTCAAAAGGAAAACGAAGCCTACACTGTGACTGAAAAGAACATCTAAACATTAAGTGAATCCCGCTAGTCTTCAGAGTCAGCTGACTTGACAGTCCAATTACTCAGGGAGGCCGAATGCAAAACAACAGTGAAGTATTGCTATGCTCTCTCCAAATCTTAACAAGCACTATGATGACGAATATGGATTTAAATACTATCACGATTAGATAATAATTAGCTGCCACATGCAAATTCACAAGCACAATTGCCATATCTACTGCACTGCCGGATCTGTGGTTGTGACATAGAGGCTAACATAGGATAAGGCATTTGGACACAACTCTTCCCTCCTTCCTGCAATATGTAGTAAGTTCATCTGCATTTTCCTGTGATTTACAATAGTGCCCTACTAAATGCCACATTTGCCCTTATCGTTCTGCACTAAGATGTCTTCCAGGGTTGGATTGTCAAGTGTCTATATGACAGGGTCTAAATTTCATTAGGAGTTTGAGGGGAATTATATGTCACCAAAGTGTCTCACAAATTTCTACAGATGTACCGTGGAGAGCATTTTGACTGGTTGCATTACTGTCTGGTATGGAGGGAGTCACCGCACAGGATCAGAAAAAACTACAGAAAATTGTAAACTCAGCCAGCTTCATCATGGACACCAGCCTCCCCAGCACTGAGGACACCTTCATTTTCATTTTAAAAATCTTTTTTATTAATTATTATTGAAGATAAACAAAAAGTACATTAAGGTAATCAAGTCAATATGTCATTATGTAAAATGTACAATGAAGAATTAAAGGACACCTTCAAAAGATGATGCCTCAAAAAAATGGTATCCATCACTAAAGCACTAAAGACCCCCAGCACCCAACTCAGGCCCTCTTCTCATTGCTACCATCGCGGAGGAGGTATAGGAGCCTAGAGACCCACACTCAATGATTCAGGAACAGCATCCTTCCCACATCCGATTTCTGAATGGATAATGAGCCCATGAACACTTTCTCAGTAACTTTTTCCCTTCTCTTTTTTAACTCTCAGACCCAGTCTCCTGCCTTCTCTCTGCATCCTGTCATGCTCTGACCAATCAAGAATCTATCAAGCTCAGCCTTAGAACATAAGAACATAAGAAATAGGAGCAGGAGTAGGCCATCTCGTCCGTCGAGCCTGCTCCGCCATTCAAAAGATCATGGATGATCTGACCATGGACTCATCTCCACCTACCTGTCTTTTCCCCATAATACTTAATTCCCCTACTATGAAAAAATCTACCCATCCTTGTCTTAAATATATTTACTGAGGTAGCCTCCTCTGCTTTACTGGGCAGAGAGTTCCACAGATTCACCACTCTCTGGGAAAAGCAGTTCCTCCTCATCTCCGTCCTAAATCTACTCCCTCAAACCTTGAGACAACTTCCCCTAGTTCTAGTCTCACCTACCAGTGAAAACAGCTTTCCTGACTCTATCTTATCTATCCCTTTCATAATTGTATATGTTTCTCTGAGATCCCTTCTCATTCTTCTGAATTCCAGCAAGTACAGTCCCCTGCTGACTCAATCTCTCCTCATAGTCTAACCCCCTCATCTCTGGAATCAACCTGGTGAACCTCCTCTTCACCGCCTCCAAAGCCAGTATATCCTTCCTCAAGTAAGGAGTCCAGAACTGCATGCAGTACTCCAAGTGAGGCCTCACCAGTACCCTGTACAGTTGCAGCATAACCTCCCTGCTCTTAAATTCAATCCCTCTAGCAATGAAGGCCAACATCCCATTTGCCTTCTTGATAGCCTGCAGCACCTGCAAACCAACCATCCTTTCGTGATTCAACCTATTGCTTTAAATATTCATAAAGACTTGGCTTCCACAGCTGCCTGTGGCAACAGATTTCACAGATTCACCACTCTCTGGGTAAGGAAGTTCCTTCTCATCTCCATTCTAAAAGGACATCCTTCTATTCTGAGACTGTGTCCTCCAGTCTTAGACTCTCCCACCATAGGAAACATCCTCTCTACATCCACTATATTGAGGCACTTCACTGTTCGATAGGGTTTAATGCTTAATCCTCATTCTTCTGAATTCCAGCAAGTACACGCCCAGAGCCATCAAATGTTCATAATATGACAAGCCATTCAATGCTGGAATCACTTTCGTGAAACTCCTTTGGCCCAAAACTGCTCACAATACTCCAAGTGAGGCCTTACCAGTGCTTTATAAAGTCTCAACATTACATCCTTGCTTTTATATTCTAGTCCTCTTGAAATGAATGCTAACATTGCATTTGCCTTCCTCACCACAGACTCAACCTGCAAATTAACCTTTAGGGAGTCCTGCACAAGGACTCCCAAGTCCCTTTGCATCTTAGTTTTTTTTGGATTTGCTCTCCATTTAGAAAATAGTCAACCAACCCTTTCATTTCTTCTGCCAAAGTGTATGACCATACAACTTCCCAAAACTGTATTCCATCTGCCACTTCTTTGCCCATTTTCCTAATCTGTCTAAGTCCTTCTGTAGCCTCTCTACTTCCTCAAAACTACCGGCCACCCCACCTATCTTCATATCGTCTGCAAATTTTGCCATCAATTCCATCATCCAAATCATTGACATATAACATAAAAAGAATTGATCCCAACACAGACCCCTGTGGAACAACACTAGTCTTCGGCTGTCAACCCTTTATTTCCTCTCTTTGCCTCCTGCTTTATTAGCCGCTGCTTTATCTATGCAAGAATCTTACCTGTAATACCATGACCTTGTAGGTGTTAAATGGCCACATGAGTGGCACCTTGTCAAAGACCTTCTGAAACATCAACCAATTCTCCTTTGTCTATCCTGCTTGTTATTTCATCAAAGAATTCCAAAAGATTTGTCAGGCAAGATTTTCTCTTGAGGAAACCATGCTAACTTCGGCCTATTTTATCATGTGCCTTCAAATACCCTGAGACCTCATCCTTATTAATCGACTCCAACATCTTCCCAGCCACTGAGGTCAGATTAACTGGCCTATAGTTTAAATTCTGCTGCTTCTCTCTGTTCTTGAAGAGTGGAGTGACATTTGCGATTTTCCAGTCTTCTGGAACCATTCCAGAATCTAGTGATTCATGAAAGATCATTACCAATGCCTCCATGATCTCTTCAGCCACCTCTTTCAGAATTGTGGGACGTACACCATCTGGTCCAGGTGACTTATCTACCTTTAAACCTTTCAGTTTCCCAAGAACCTTCTCTTTAGTTATGGTAACTTCACACACTTCATGCCCCCTGACACCTGGAACTTCCACCATATGCTAGTGGCTTCCACAGTGAAGACTGTATTCAGTTCATCCACCATTTCCTTGTCTCCCATTTCTACCTCTCCAGCATTGTTTTCCAGTGGTCCGATATCCACTCTCACCTCTCTTTTACACTTTATATACTTATTGTAATTTATAGTTTTTATTATTATGTATTGCAATGTACTGCTGCCGCTAAGTTAGCAAATTTCATGACATGCTGTATGCCAATGATATTAAACCTGCTTCTGATTTGGATTCTTTGACAGGCATGAAACTAGTACATACTGTGAGAAAGGAGGGTGCCGGCATCAAACTCAACCTGCACAAAGCTAGCTTGATGCTCGCTCGGACAGCCCTCACTTTATTAATGCCCTATTGGATATTTTGGGCTGACTTTGTCTAAAGGATGGTACCACTGATGGCATGTATCACTGAGAAAAAAGGTCAGTGAAGTTTGTGTTGCAAGAACAAAAACAAAATCTAATTTATTGAAGCTGGTCCTGTGGGATCTTATTCTTCTCATGTTCTGAATTGCTCAAAACTTGTGGCTTTAGCAAAGGAAAGCAAGTGCTAGAAGCTGTCGATAACCAGAAAAATCTGAGAGCATTCAATGGGTCAGTCATTATCAGAAGAGAAGATGGACCAGTTGATGTTTTGGAAGCGTGAGCTTCCCTTTAGTGGACTAAACTGCACTGCAGATTGTCATTGCACCTCAACGTTTCTCCCTTATCCTTAACTCAGCCAGAGTCACTCCCTCCATCACCCAACTCCAGAGATTCATTAATAAGACACTTAGTTTAGCAGATTTTACATCTCCCTTCTCTGCTATCCTGTTTGAAGCATTTCTCAGACTAAAGTTGATAATTACTTTTTAGTCAATTCTTTATTTGAATGTCTTTTGCATAACTCCCCTATTTGAATTTGAACTTTGGATTTACATGTACCTTGACTATATATAATTTTCAACTATAATAAAATAAATGTTTGCATTTTTATGCTGCCCTTTATATCTCTTTCAGGATGCTCCAAAGCCCTTTGAATTCAATGAAATACTTTAGAGGCAGGAGTTCTCTCAAACAGCAATGTCATAATAACCAGATCATGTACTTTAGTAACACTATTGTTCATATCTGGAAGAGCATCGTGGGATCTTTGCATACAGTAACAAGCATGATATTTAAAGGTGGTACATTCCGTATCATCAGGTAGTGTAGGCCTAGATTCCTGTGTTTATGTCTCTAAGGCAGGACTTCATTCCATAATTTTCCAACTAAGAGACAATAGGCTAGAAAATGAGTCACAGCAGACTTCAAACCTCAATATCTCCCCTTGCTCCCTTCCTATCATTTTTATGGATAGATAAAGGCATATAAAATTATGAGGGTATAGATAGGATGAATGCATGCAGGCCTTTTCTCCTCAGGATGGGCAATAGTAGAAATAGAGGCCAGAGGTTGAGGGTGAAAGGTGAAATGTTTAGGGGGAATCTGAGGGGAAATTTTTTCAATCAGAGGGTGTTCATGTCTCGAATGAGCTGCTAGTGGAAGTAGTGGATGTGGTTTCAATACTTAAGAGAGGTTTGGACAAGTACATGGTTGGGACGGGTATAGAGGGTATGGTGTAAATGCAGGTAGATGGGACTAGGGACACGATCAGGTAGGCACTATACGGGTCGAAAGGCATGTTTTTGTGCCATAGTACTCTTGTAGGGGAGTCTATAAGAGCATTCATATTGCTTATTCTCTTCACTCTTGAAGTTCTTGCTGCGTTATTCAGTACTATCTTTGTTAATACGATGACAAATATTTCTGAGAATTGACACCCATCCCTCTTTGGATTCAAGGGTGGACTTTGTGTCAGTTTGTGACAGGCAAGCAGCTCCTTCCGACCTCAAGGAGCACACGTTTATTACTGTGCTAAGTAGAATGCCCCCCCCCCCCCTTTATCAACAGGTGCACTGATGATTGAAAAAAAGGTTGCTCCAACTTTCTGGCAATACTTAATTGATTCTCATTTCTCAATGATAATCAAATATTTATAACTCATTTTATGATGCTTTCCAAGAATTAGGTCTGAAGTGTTGACTTTTTTTTGTTTTGTTACTTGGGTATTTAGTGGAGCAGATAGGCTGCTATTCATTGTGACTTGTTGTTATCAAATATATACTGAGGAAATGAGGAAAAGGAAGAGGTAGGAAGAAGACAACCCAGATAGTCCCTTCCTAACTAGTTTGTCTTAATAACTTATTAACTGAGATTCTGGTTAATACAACTCAAATTCCATGGTAAACAGTCACACAAAACACCTCTTCTCCATCGTTTCACTGTGTCCAACAAAACACAATGCAAAAATGTGACACAAACTATTTTGAAGATCGAAGTATTGCATGGGAAACATCAACTAGTCACATGCTCACCGCATTAGCCATTGTATATGTGCAGCTTTTGGGATGTCCGGACTGTCTTACGCAGAGAGGTTAGAGAGACTGGGCTTGTACATGCTGGAATTAAGGAGATTGAGAGGAGATCTGATTGCAACTTTTAAGATTATTAAGGGATTGGACAAGATAGAGGCAGGAAATATGTTCCAGATGCTGGGAGAGTCCAGTACCAGAGGGCATGGTTTGAGAATAAGGGGAAGGTCATTTAGGACAGAGTTAAGGAAAAACTTCTTCTCCCAGAGAGTTGTGGGGGTCTGGAATGCACTGCCTTGGAAGGCAGTGGAGGCCAATTCTCTGGATGCTTTCAAGAAGGAGCTAGATAGGTATCTTATGGATAGGGGAATCAAGGGATATGGGGACAAGGCAGAAACCGGGTATTGATAGTAGATGATCAGCCATGATCTCAGAATGGCGGTGCAGGCTCGAAGGGCCGAATGGTCTACTTCTGCACCTATTGTCTATTGTCTATTGTTTTAGCAGTTCCTAACCAGAGCAATCTATGTGACTGTGGCTTGGCTGGTGGAAAATTTCCTTAAAATGTTTTTGCTTTCGCTCATCAGATGCAAACACAGCTGACAATGCCCTCAATTATATTGCCCACTGCTAGTTACCCCTAATGAGAGGGGAAGATTGTACTGGGAGGACTGGAGGCATATATTGACCAGACTGAGTAAAGATGACAGATTTCTTTCCCTGAAGTGAACTTGGATTCACCACAGGATCATAACACTGAGCAACTAGCAGGTTGTTCTTTGAAATGGGAGAAGAAAGGCAGGAGTTTGGGAGTGAAGGAACGTGTATTGAATGGCAGAGCAGGTATAAGACATACAGCGGTCTACTTTTGTCCATATTTCTGATGGTCTGATTGTCAACAGTAAGGCCATTATCAGAGGAGTGGTGGTATGATTATTAGCTTCCAACTAGTGTGTATGTTAATAAGCACCTTCAGGTGTAGTGAATGACTGATGTTGTGTAGCAATTGTCTCCTGGCAATAAGAGACAGTGTTCCCTCTTCTGCACATAACTCTCCCACTTCCACCCTCACTTCTCATGCCATGTGGTTGTGGTATATCTCGCCCTCTAAAAATGCAGGTTGCCCTTGAGTGATCCTAACCAATCACAAAAGGCGAGAGCACATATAACATACTAATGAGTGATCAATGACACAAGTAGTCCTGACGAAGGGTCTTGGACCGAAACGTCGACAGTGCTTCTCCCTATAGATGCTGCCTGGCCTGCTGTGTTCCACCAGCATTTTGTGTGTGTTGCTTGAATTTCCAGCATCTGCAGATTTCCTCGTGTTTGCTGAGATGACAGCATGTCCACTTTCAGTGGAGTCTACCCAAACTCATTCAGTCAGTGTCATTTCACTGGCCATTGTTTCTTGACAACAGCATTGTGCCTGAGGTTTGAAGAAGGAAACACCCTGCTCCACTTGGTAATCTATTCCCATGAGTAATTACTTGTGTAGGTAGACTAAAGTGCTCTCTCTCCTCTCTAGCTATACAGAGCCAGTGTTGATTCTAAGCAATGAGCACTGTAACAGGCACTTTCAGACCAATAAGATAACAAGAAACTTAAAAATAAATTAGAGAGAAAAAGAACATCATCATGCCTTTAAGAGAAGCATTCTAACCTCATGAAAACTTTGTCTGCAAAGAAAAAAGGGTAAATAGCTGCAGGAAACAAGCAGTGAAGATTCAGTCTCCCAACCTCGGCCTGGATCCATGTATTTACATGCATCCCATGGGTCAGATCAAAGGCTGACAGGCAGAGCAACAGCCAGTTGCTTTTCAATATGCAATAGCAGCAGTCCTTCTTAAAGAGAATAAATTGGAATAAAATGCAACACCTTAAATAGATTAATTTAGAATGGTAATTTATTGTCAATAAATGCACTTTTTATATGTTAAAAGATCCTCATCATTTCCCTGGAAAGTGTTTTTTTTTGTGTATTGCTTCGTGCCTTATAGAAAGATAGAAACATAGAAAACCTACAGCACAATACAGGCCCTTCAGCCCACAAAATTGTGCTGAACACATCCCTACCTTAGAAATTACTAGGCTTATCTATAGCCCTCTATTTTACTAACCTCCATGTACCTAGCTAAAAGTCTCTTAAAAGACCCTATCGTATCCGCCTCCACCACCGTTGCTGACAGCCCATTCCACGCACTCACCACTCTCTGAGTAAAAAACTTACCCCTGACATCTCCTACATACCTGCTCCCTAGCATCTTAAGCATGTGTCCTCTTGTGGCAACCATTTCAGCCCTGGGAAAAAGCCTCTGACTATCCACATGATCAAAGCCTCTCATCATTTTGTACACCTCTATCAGGTCACCTCTCATCCTCCGTCGCTCCAAGGAGAAAAGGCCGAGTTCACTCAACCTATTCTCATAAGGCACACTCCCCAATCCAGGCAACATCCTCATAAATCTCCTCAGCACCCTTTCTATGGCTTCCACGTCCTTCCTGTAGTGAGGCGACCGGAACTGTGCACAGTACTCCAAGTGGGGTCTGACCAGGGTCCTATATAGCTGCAACATTGCCTCTTGGCTCCTAAATTCAATTCCATGATTGATGAAGGCCAATAAACCACATGCCTTCTTAACCACAGAGTCAACCTGCACAGCTGCTTTGAGTGTCCTATGGACTCGGACCCCAAGATCCCTCTGATCCCCCACACTGCCAAGAGTCTTACCATTAATACTACGGTATATTCTGCCATCATATTTGACCTACCAAAATGAACCACTTCACACTTATTTGGGATGAACTCCATCTGATACTTCTCAGTCCAGTTTTGCATCCTATCAATGTCCTGCTGTAACCTCTGACAGCCCTCCACACTATCCACAACACCTCCAACCTTTGTGTCATAAGCAAACTTACTAACCCATCCCTTCATTTCCTCATCCAGGCCACTTATAAAAATCACAAGGAGTAAGAGTCCCAGAACAGATCCCTGAGGCACTCCACTGGTGACCAACCTCCATGCAGAATATGACCCATCTGCAACCACTCTCTGCCTTCTGTGGGCAAGCCAGTTCTGGATCTACAAAGCAATGTCCCCTTGGATCGCATGCCTCCTTCCTTTCTCAATAAGCCTTGCATGAGATACCTTATCAAATGCCTTGCTAAGACCTATATACACTACATCTATGGCTCTACCTTCATCAATGTGTTTAGTCACATCCTCAAAAAATTCAATCAGGCTCGGAAGGCACGACCTGCCTTTGACAAAGCCATTCTGACTATTTCTAATCATATTATGCCTCTCCAAATGTTCATAAATCCTGCCTCTCAGGATCTTCTCCATCAACTTACCAACCACTGAAGTAAGACTCACTGGTCTATAATTTCCTGTGCTATCTCTACTCCCTTTCTTGAATAAAGGAACAACATCCGCAACCCTCCAATCCTCCGGAACCTCTCCCGTCCTCATTGATGATGCAAAGATCATTGCCAGAGTCTTAGCAATCTCCTCCCTCGCCTCTCACGGTAGCCTGGTGTACATTTCGTCCGGTTCCGGCGACTTATCCAATTTGATGCTTTCCAAAAGCTCCAGCACATCCTGTTTCTTAATATCTACATGCTCAAGCTTTTCAGTCTGATGCAAGTCATCACTACAATCACCAAGATCCTTTTCCATAGTGAATACTGAAGTAAAATATTCATTAAGTACCTCAGCTCTTTCCTCCAGTTCCAGACACACTTTCCCACTATCACACTTGATAGGTCCTATTCTCTCACATCTTATCCTTTTGCTCTTCACATACTTGTAGAATGCCTTGGGATTTTCCTTAATTCTGCCCGCTAAGGCATTCTCATGGCCCCTTCTGGCTCTCCTAATTTCCTTCTTAAGCTCCTTCCTGTTAGCCTTATAATCTTCTAGATCTCTAACATTACCTCACTCTCTGAACCTTTTGTAAGCTTTTCTTTTCTTCTTGACCAGATTTATTACAGCCTTTGTACACCACGTTCCTGTACCCTACCATAACTTCCTTGTCTCATAGGAACATACCTATACAGAACTCTACACAAATATCCCCAGAATATTTACAACATTTCTTCCGTAATGTTCCCTGAGAACATCCAGTTTAATCCTCCAATTTCCTTCTTGATAGCCTCATAACTCCCTTACTCCAATTAAACGCTTTTCTAACTTGTCTGTTCCTATCTCTCTC
Organism: Hemitrygon akajei; assembly: GCF_048418815.1. NCBI lineage: Eukaryota > Metazoa > Chordata > Chondrichthyes > Myliobatiformes > Dasyatidae > Hemitrygon > Hemitrygon akajei. Next base: position 2,629,574 of record NC_133141.1, on the reverse strand, counting down.
CAATGCTATTGTAAAGGAGATAGAATTCTGATCACTATCTGCAAAATGCTCTCCCACTGAGAGATCTGACACCTGACCAGGTTCATTTCCCAATACCAAATCAAGAACAGCCTCTCCTCTTGTAGGCTTATCTACATACTGTGTCAAGAAACCTTCCTGAACACACCTAACAAACTCCACCCCACCTAAACCCCTTGCTCTAGGGAGATGCTAATCGATATTTGGGAAATTAAAATCTCCCATCACAACAACTCTGTAATTATTACACCTTTCCAGGATATGTTTCCCAATCTGCTCCTTGATATCCCTGTTACTATTGGGCAGCCTATAAAAACCACCCAGTGAAGTTATTGACCCCTTCCTGTTCCTAACCTCCACCCACAGAGACTCCATAGACAATCCCTCCATGACGTCCACCTTTTCTGCAGCCATGACGCTATCTCTGATCAACAGTGCCACGCCCCCACCTCTTTTCCCTCCCTCCCTGTCCTTTCTGAAACATCTAAAACCTGGCACTTGAAGTAACCATTCCTGTCCCTGAGCCATCCAAGTCTCTGTAATTGCTACCACATCATAGCTCCAAGTACTGATCCACGCTCTAAGCTCATCCGCTTTGTTCACAACATTCCTTGCATTAAAATAGACACATCTCAAGCCTTCCGTCTGAGCGTGTCCCCTCTCTATCATCTGCCTGTCCTCCCTCTCGCACGGTCTACAAGCTTTCTCTATTTGTGAGCCAACCGCCTCTTCCCCAGTCTCTTCAGTTCGGTTCCCACCCCCCAACAACTCTAGTTTAAACTCTCCCCAGTAGCCTTAGCAATCCTCCCCGCCAGGATATTGGTCCCCCTGGGATTCAAGTGCAATCCGTCCTTTTCACACAGGTCACACCTGCCCCAAAAGAGGTCCCAATGATCCAGAAATCTGAATCCCTGCCCCCTGCTCCAATCCCTCAGCCACACATTTATCCTCCACCTCATTCTATTCCTATTCTCGCTGTCGTGTGGCACAGGCAGTAATCCCGAGATTACTACCTTTGAGGTCCTGCTTCTCAACTTCCTTCCTAACTCCCTGTAGTCTTTTTTCAGGACCTCTTCCTTTTTCCTACCTATGTCATTGGTACCAATATGTACCACGACCTCTGGCTATTCTCCCTCCCACTGCAGGGTATCTTGGACGCAATCCGAAACATCCCGGACCCTGGCACCTGGGAGGCAAACTACCATCCGAGTTCCTTTCCTACGTCCACAGAATTGCCTGTCTGACCCCCTAACTATGGACCAACGTGGAGAGGATTACTGGGAGCCACTCTTAATGAGAGAATTTCAAGGACATCAGGTTGAACTGACTTCCACCCTTTACCCAAATTTAACTGAATCCACAGTCCAGGATCAGATCCAATATTGCCTTCACCTTCCAAAGTGTGACAAAGGAGGCAAAGTCACTGGGTACATTTAAGGTGGAGGTTGATAAATTTTTGATTAGTCCAGGCACAAAGAGATGCGGGGAGAAGGCGGGAGATTGTGGCTGAAAGGGAAATGTATCAGCCACAATGGAATGGCAGAGTACACTCGATGGGCCAAATGGCCTAATTCTGCTCCTATATCTTATGGTCTACAACTGCACAAAGATCTCTTTCAGAAGAAAGTCACAGACTTATAGTCACTTCACAATGGTAAGATGATGCAAAGAGCAATGAAGAACGTTCTGAATGAGTAGCCTGTTTAGAGTAGGTTTATTGAGTTAGAAATGATTACAGCTTCACACAGAAAAAGCTAAATAATCCTGTGAATGGGAGAAATTATCACCAAGGTGTGGTGAGGTATCTGAACCTGTGGCTCAATCCCCAACAAGCTTCAGACGAAGCAGAGTTGCTACAGACATATAGGATATAAAGTAATACAGTGGGAGCAGATCATTCAGCCCCTCAAACCTGGTCTACTGACCAATGCGATTATGGCTGCCAGTATTTACTGCCTTCTCCTTCAAAGGCTGCATGTTCACGATCCTTTGCAGATGAGAGACTTAGGATCCTCCAAGAGAAAATAATTTAGCTTCACTCTGCCTTTCGTTTTAAACTGTGATCCTTACTATATGACCTTCCCAAAAAAAGAATCAGTTTCTGCACTCCCATCTCGCCATGATCTCGCCATTTATATGTTTCAATCAAGTCTTCCAAACTCCATTGGGTACAAGCCTTGACAATCCAATCTTCTCTATAGAACAACTGAGTCATCTCAGGTATTGACTGAGTAAACATTCTCTGAAATGCTCCCAACACATAAACATCCTTTGATGAATTAGGAATCCATAACTACACAGTACTCCAGATGTGGTCTTACCAGTGCCCTAAATAATCGAATCCTAACATCTATACTTTTGTATTCGATCCTGCAGCAATACAGCTAGCATTCTATTAGCTTTCCTAATTATACACTGCACCTGGGTACAAGTCCTTTGTGAATCATTCACAAGGACATCCGGATTCTTTAGCATCTCAAAGTGCTGAAATCTTTCACCATTTGGATCTCTCTTATTTTTCTTGCCAAGGATGAAAGAGTCATAGAGCCATTAATCATAGAAGCCGGCTCTTCAGCTGAACTCATCTATATCCATCTCATATCAAAGTGCCTTTTAAATGTTGTTCTTATACCTGCCTCAACCACTTTCTCTAGCAGCTCATGCTACGTATTGCACATGCTAAAGGTTGCATAAAAAGTTACCCCTCAAATTCCAATTAATTTCTTCCTCTCTTATCTTAACTCTATGATGTAATTCTTTTATCAGATACAAGGCATGTGTGGTGAGTGGGATTAAACTGACTGTCCTGGCTGTGTCCCGATGTGACAGACTGTGATGCTTGACTTCAGCTGAGTGTGGGAACTGATCATTTACAGCTTTACATGTGGTTTTACAGAAATACTTAAGATTATGCCTTTCTAGGGTGACATGGTAACATAGTGGTTAGTGTAACATCAATTCCATCGCTGTCTGTAAAGATTTTGTACATCCTCCCCCTGACCGCTTGGGTTTACGACAATGATCCTGGGAATGAAAGGGCTAATGCGTGAGAAGTGATTGATGGCTCTGGGCTGTACTCACTGGAGTTTGGAAGAATGAGAGGAGATCTCATTGAGACCTATCAAATATAGAATGGCCTAGATAGAGTGGGCATGAAGAAGTTGTTTTCAATAGTGGGAGAGTATAGGACCAGAGGGCACAGCCTCAGAATACAGGGGCATTCATTGAGAACAAAGATGAGGAGAAATTTCTTTTGCCTGAGGGTGGTGAATCTGTGGAATTCATTGCCACAGGCTGCTGTGGAGGCCAAGTCATAGAAACATAGAGAACCTACAGCACAATACAGGCCCTTCAGCCCACAAAGCTGTGCCGAACATGTCCTTACCTTAGAACTACCTAGGCGTACCCATAGCCCTCTATTTTTCTAAGCTCCATATACCTATCCAGGAGTCTCTTAAAAGACCCTATCGTATCCACCTCCACCACTGCTGCCGGCAGTCCATTCCATGCATTCACCACTCTCTGAGTAAAAACTTACTCCTAACATCTCCTTTGTACCTACTTCCAAGCACCTTAAAACTATGCCATCTTGTGCTAGCCATTTCAGCCCTGGGAAAAAGCCTCTGACTATCCACACAATCAATGCCTCTCATTATCTTGTACACCTCTATCAGATCACCTCTCATCCTCCGTCACTCCAAGGAGAAAAGGCCGAGTTCACTCAACCTATTTTCATAAGGCATGCTCCCCAATCCAGGCAACATCCTTGTAAATCTCCTCTGCACCCTTTCTATGGTTTCCACATCCTTCCTGTAGTGAGGCGACCAGAACTGAGCACAATACTCCAAGTGGGGTCTGACCAGGGTCCTATATAGCTGCAACATTACCTCTCGGCTCTTAAACTCAATCCCACGGTTGATGGAGGTCAATGCACCGTATGCCTTCTTAACCACAGAGTCAACCAGCGCAGCAGCTTTGAGTGTCCTATGGACACAGACCCCAAGATCCCTCTGATCCCCCACACTGCCGAGAGTCTTACCATTAATACTATATTCTGCCATCAAATTTGACCTACCAAAATGAACCAACTTACACTTATCTGGGTTGAAATCCATCTTCTACTTCTCAGCCCAGTTTTGCATCCTATCGATGCCCCACTGTAACCTTTGACAGCCCTCCACACTATCCACAATACCCCCCAACCTTTGTGTCATCAGCAAATTTACTAACCCATCCCCCCACTTCCTCATCCAGGTCATTTATAAAAATCACAACGAGTAGGGGGTCTCAGAACAGATCCCTGAGGTACATCTCTGGTCACCGACCTCATTGAGTATATTTAAAGTAGAGGTTGATAGTTTCTTGATTAGTGAGGGAGTAAAGGTAACAGGGAGAAGGCAGGAGAATGAGATTGAGATTGGCCGAATTCTGCTCCTATGTCTTATGCTGTTAAGATCTCAACCAAGCTGTGGGTGATTTTGTCCTTTCAAAACACAAGATGGCAGATGGAGTTCAACCCAGATAAGTGTGAGGTGGTTCAATTTGGTAGGTCAAATATGATGGTAGAACATAGTATGAATTTTAAGACTCTTGACAGTGTGGAGGATCAGAGAGATCTTGGGGTCTGAGTCCATAGGACACTCAAAGCTGCTACGCAGGTTGATTCTGTGGTTAAGAAGGCATACGGTGCATTGGCCTTCATCAATTGTGGGATTGAATTTAGGAGCCGAGAGGTAATGTTACAGCTATATAGGACCCTGGTCAGACCCCACTTGGAGTACTGTGCTCAATTCTGGTCGCCTCACTACAGGAAGGATATGGAAACCATAGAAAGGGAGCAGAGGAGATTTACAAGGATGTTGCCTGGATTGTGGAGCATGCCTTATGAGAATAGGTTGAGTGAACTTGGCCTTTTCTCCTTGGGCTGCGGAAGGTAAGAGGTGACCTGATAGAGGTGTATAAGCTGATGCGAGGCATTGATCGTGTGGATAGTCAGAGGCTTTTCCTCAGGGCTGAAATGGCTAACATGAGAGGGCACAGTTTTAAGGTGCTGGGGAGTAGGTACAGAGGAGATGTCAGGTGTAAGTTTTTTACTCAGAGAGTGGTGAGTGTGTGGAATGAGCTGCCGGCAACGGTGGTGGAGGCGGATACGATAGGGTCTTTTAAGAGACTCCTGTACAGGGAGATGGAGCTCAGAAAAATAGAGGGCTATGTGTAACCCTAGGTAATTTCTAAGGTAAGGACATGTTCGGCATAACTTTGTGGGCCGAAGGGCCTGTATTGTGCTGTAGGTTTTCCCGGTTTCTATGTTTTTAATCAACTATTTGGTCAAAGAACATGTGGCCCTGTTTGAAGGGTAAGACAAAGGAACACATACCAATCCTCACAGAGGGATCAGAAGTGGTGAGAGTGAGCAGCTTCAAGTTCCTGGGTGTCAAGATCTCTGAGAATCTAACCTGGTCCCAACATATCAATGTAGTTGTAAAGAAGGCAAGACAGTGGCTAAAAGTTATTAGGAGTTTGAAGCGATTTGGCATGTCAACAAATACACTCAAAAACTTCTATCTTTGCTCTGTGGAGAGCATTCTGACAGGCTGCATCACTGTCTGGTATGGAGGGGCTACTGCACAGGACCAAAAGAAGCTGCAGAAGGTTGTAAATCTAGTCGGCTCCATCTTGGGTACCAGCCTACAAAGTACCCAGGACATCTTCAGGGAGCGGTGTCTCAGAAAGGCAGCGTCCATTATTAAAGACCTCCAGCACCCAGGGCATGCCCTTTTCTCACTGTTACCGTCAGGGAGGAGGTACAGAAGCCTGAAGGCACACACTCAGCGATTCAGGAACAGCTTCTTCCCCTCTGCCATCCGATTCCTAAATGGACTTTGAAGCTTTGGACACTACATCACTTTTTTTAATATACAGTATTTCTGTTTTTGCACATTTTTAAATAATCTATTCAATATGCATAATTGATTTACTTGTTTATTTATTATTATGTTTTATTTTATTTATTATTTTTTTCTCTCTCTCTGCTAGATTATGTATTGTATTGAACTGCTGCTGCTATGTTAACAAATTTCACGACACATGCCGGTGATTCTGATTGATTCCCTAATGGAGACCAAGAGATGCCTGCTTGTTCAAAGAGAGAGTCCAATCTTTCTTCTTTATCAACAATATCACAGCTGATAACTATCTGTCTGTATGAACATCATGTGCCAATTAGCCATTCAGATTGTCTTCAGCAATGATGCAACTCAATAAATGGAAAACAATTTGGGATGCTTTTGCTAAACAAGCAGTCGATAACGCTGTGACTGTCTTGCAACTGAATAAATGCTGCCACCTTGTGGTGTGTATGTGTCAATGCACCATAATGAATAAAACTTATTCTCTCAGGGAAAAACTAATTCATAGTGTTGGAGCTTAGACCTTTCAACTGAGGTAAATAGATGGAAACTTCTGATTATTATTAAACTAGGTTAATTTCAATGAAAATTCAACCCATCATTTTCAAAATAAAACTGACATTTTTATAATATGTTTCACATTTTTACACAGTGGTTCATTTTCACATACTGTCTAGATAGGTAGCAGGAGCAGCAACAAGGGGCTGGAGTTTGTCAGTAGATTGTAATGAAACACTTCAGAGAACAAAACTGTGGCTTCTGGGAACTGGGAATATGTCAGCAGGCCCCCCCCCACATCATTGGATGTGGGGGTAACTAGAGCAGCCGGGAGAAGCTCACATGGTCACAGGGAAAACGTATCAACTCCACATAAAGCACCCAAGCTCAGAACGGAACCCGGATCTCTGAAACCGTGAGACAACAACTCCACAAGCTGCACCACTGTGCAGCCCAATTCTTTATATCTGATGTTTGGATCTTTCTGTTATCAGTGAGGGTGGTAAAATAATTTCACCAGTTATCTTGATTTTTGGTGCTGTCTGTGTGGAGTTAGCACATTCTCTCTGTAACTGTATGTTTTAAGTTCAGTTCAAGTTTAAGTTACATACTTAAACTGTCAGCTCATGGTATAATTACCATGAACATGAGCTTAGAGAACCAAAAATGCTTAAGGTACCATAAATTGCAGACCACAGAATAAATAAAAGAAACATAAAAAAATTAGAAAACAGGTTTTTCAAGTCACTTCAAGAAAATGATGTATGTGGGGAGCAAGCCATTTTTGAACCTCAAGGTGTGGGTCTTCAAACTTTTGTGCATCCTACCTGGAATACCCCAGCAAGACTTTGCCAGGTCTGAAAAATATTAAAGAACTTAGCAGATTGTAAATGTCTGACATTCAGAGACAAACTCATTAAAATACTTTATAACTTAAAAGCAATAAACAAAAGTAGAATACTATCCATGGCCTCCTCTACTGTCAAGATGAAGCCACACTCAGGTTGGAGGAACAACACCTTATATACCGGCTGGGTAGCCTCCAACCTGATGGCATGAACATTGACTTCTCTAACTTCCGTTAATGCCCCTCCTCCGCTTCTTACCCAATCCCTGATATATTTTGTTTTTTTTTGTTTTTTTTTCCCTCCTTTTTTTTCTTTCTCTTTCTGCCCATCACTCTGCCTGTTCTCCATCTCCCTCTGGTGCTCCCTTCCCCCTTTCTTTCTCCCTAGGCCTCCCGTCCCATGATCCTTTCCCTTCTCCAGCTCTGTATCCCTTTTGCCAATCACCTTTCCAGCTCTCAGCTTCACCCCACCCCCTCCGGTCTTCTCCTATCATTTCACATTTTCCCCTCCCCCTCCTACTTTTAAATCTCTTACTATCTTTCCTTTCAGTTAGTCCTGACAAAGGGTCTCGGCCCGAAACGTCGACAGTGCTTCTCCTTATAGATGCTGCCTGGCCTGCTGCGTTCCACCAGCATTTTGTGTGTGTTGCTTGAATTTCCAGCATCTGCAGATTTCCTCGTGTTTGTATATACAATAAGCTTCTCATTTAACCCCTTATGAATAATTAGAAACTCTAAGTTAAATAATGTTAAACTTAATTTTTCGTTTTCCTTCTGTACAAATCTAGAATCTCGAACAACAACCACTCAATATGTTGAGCAGCATCTGTGGGAGGAAAGGAACTGTTTGTGTTTCAGTTCAAACCTTTGTCAACAAATTACCTGAAGAAGGCTTAATTTGCCATTTAGTGCTGGGTAATCCAAGCAAAACTAGGTCCTGCGGCTGGTGATAAATACAAGTGGGATCAGAAATGGAAGGCATGATCAAGTTCAAGTCCCCGGGTGCCAACATCTCTGAAGATCTATCCTGGTCCCAGCATATCGATGAAGTTACAAAGAAGGCATGACAGTTATATTTCATTAGGAGTTTGAGGAGATTTGGCATGTCACCAAAGGCACTCGCAGATTTCTAAAGATCTACCATGGAGAGCATTCTAACTGGTTGCATCATCAACTGGTATGAGAGGGGCACTACAAAAAGCTGCAGAAAGTTTTAAACTCAGTCAGCTCCATCATGGGTACTAGCCTCCCCAGCATCCAGGGCATCTTCAAGGAGCGATGCCTCAAAAAGGTGGCATCCATCATTAAGGACCCCGTCACCCAGGATATGTGCTGTTCTCACTGTTACCATCAGGTAGGAGGTACAGAAGCCTGAAGACACACACTCAGTGATTCAGGAACAGCTTCTTCCCCTCTGCCATCTGATTCCTGAATGGACTTTGAACCCTTGGACACTACCTCACTACTTTCTTTTTCTCTTCTTGCGCTACTTATTTAATTTAACTTTTAAAATACATATATACTTATTGTAATTTACAGTTAATATTATTAAGTATTGCAATGTACTGCTGCCGCGTAACAACAAATTTCATGATATATGCCAGTGATATTAAACCTGATTCTGATATTCTACAGATACCAGAAATCCAGAGCAAATGCTGAAGGAACTCAGAAAGTTAGGTACCGTCTATGGAGGGAAAGAAACAGTCAATGTTTCGAGTTGAGACCCTTCATCAGAACTATTGCTGTCTGTGTGACAGAGGATTGTGATAGATGTAATCACCTGTCATTCAGTGTATTTTAGATAAGCTCAAATCAATCTAAACTGCCTGCAAAACTTTGTGTAATACAGGCTATCTGTCTGTCTTCGTGATGCTGAATGGTTGGCGAGGAGGGACTGGAGAACTGCTTTCCTCTCCCTTCGCAGCACTTTAAGGAGGAAAACAAAGTGTGGACCTTAAGGGAGTGAGTTTCAAAGCTCAGCGCCCAAGGCAAAATCATTACAGTTGGTGCAGAACAGCGGAGTCAGGTACGAAAGAGCAGAATTAGAGGCACACAGAGTGACTGGAGGAGGTTACAGAGATTAAAGGGACGGTGTTGAAGGGCAAAGAGTAACTGAATTAGGACAAGGGCAGCAGTGTACTGTGCATTTCTTCTGGCCCTATGAAGGAGAACAACCTTATTATGTATGTCAGCACTTCTGACAATGATTTCACAATATAGACTTTCTGTGGAATGCAGACCTGGTAAAGGAAGGAAAAGAATGTCTTCATTTGTGTATAAAAGCCATGGAATAAATTTCACCTCACACAGAAATGCCACAGCAGGCTAGAGTAAATAATGCAAGAGCAAGATCACCATATAAATCTGTTAGGAGTTAGATATCATGATAGTTCAGTAACCCTAGGAACACAAATAGCAGCCATTTTGGTTATTAACACACCATCAATCTAGAATGGTCTCTGAGCACCTCAAGTATTTGTCGGCTTTTTTTGGGGCATAAATGCAGAGATCCTGTTAGGTTTGAATCAAAAGTCATTCATGTGACTGTCAGCACCTCAGCCTGGTCTTTGCCAAGAGGTGCATTAGGCTGCTAGAGGCAGGAAGGATGTGGAGAGGCAAACAGTAGGACAAGAACAAAGGAAAACAGTAAACAGCACTGAGACTATATCTTTGTAGGGCACCGACACTACACAAATACAAAGTACTAAATATAACCAAAAGAACAAGTGTTGGAAACCAATGGATAGGAAAACAGGAATAGAGTACAATCACTACATTAACAACTAATGGTATCATTCTGATAGCCAGAGCTGCTTTATTTCTGGCCCATAGTAAAGGTATCAAATTCAAGAGAACATAGATTTAAGGTGAGAGGAAGGAGTTTGAAAAGGGATTTAAAGGGAAAGCTTGACATCTGGAACTTGTTGTCAGAAGTGAAGGGGTTATTTAAAAGACGTTTAGTCAGATTTTTGAATAGGCAAGATCAAGGAGATGACAAAAGAGGAGAATTATAATTTGGTTGTCTTTGTTTGAAAAGTGTACAGATATTTGATGTGTTAACACTTTAACATAGAACAGTACAGCACAGGAACAGGCCCTTCATGTGCCAAACCAGTTAAATTTGTAATCAAGTGGTCAACTGGTTCCCAAGCAGGGGTGCACGGACACCTTGGTTAATGAAAGGGTCCATGGCAGAAAAAAGGATGGGAACCCCTGGCCTACACAATGTCCATTTCCCTCACATCCATATGTCTATCTAAACATCTCATAAAAGTCTCTGATGTAACCCACTACCCCAGGCAGCACATTGCAGGTACCCACCAAACTCTGTATAAAAAACTTGCTGCTCACATCTCCTTTTTAATGACCCCTTTTCACCTTACATGTATGCCCTCCTGGTATTAGACATTTCAGCCCTGGGAAACAGATACTGTCTGTCCACTCTATCTATTCCTCTCATAATCATATAAACCTTTCTCAGATCTCCCCACAGCCTCTGCCACCCCAGAGAAAACAACCTCTTGTTATAGCACGTGCTCTCTAAACCAGGCAGCATCCTGGTAAACCTCTTCTGCACCCTCTCCAAAGCCTCAACATCCTTCCTACAGTGGGGCGACCAGAACTAATGGCAATACTCCAGATGTAGCCCAACTAGAGTTTTATAAAGCTGCAACATAACTTGCTGACATTTGAACTCAGTGCCTTGTCTAGAAGATGCAAGCATGCCATGTGCCTTCTTACCCACCCTATCAACCTGTGTGGCCACTTTCAAGGAGCTATGACCTTGGGCCCCAAGATCCCTCTGCTCTTCAACACTATTAAGGGTCTTACTCTTGACAGTGTACTGTCTCTGTACATTGGACCTGTCAAGCTGCAACACCTTACATTTATCTGGGCTAAACTCCATCTGGCACTTCTCTGCCCCTATCTGCAACTGGTCAAAACCCCTTTGTATTCTCTGCCCATCATCTATGCTATCCACAAATCCACCACTTGCAAACTTACTATCCCACCCATCTACATTTTCATCTATATCATTTATATACATTACCAACAGCAGAGTCATAGATCATTACAGCACAGAAACAGGCCTTTCGGCCCTTCTAGTCTAGTGTTAGCAACTTTGCACTCAGTACCAGTAAGACCAAGGAACTGACTGTGGACTTCAGGAGGGTGAAGTTGAGGAACACACACCAGTCCTCATAGGGGGATCAGAAGTGGAAAGGGTGTCAACATTTATCCTGGGCACAACATATAGACGCAACTGCAAAGCTGGCACAACAGCAGCTATAGAGTCATAGACACTACAGCACAAAAACCAGCCCTTCAGCCCATCTAGTCTGTGCCAAACCATTAATCTGCACCTGGACCATAACCATCCCATCTATGTACCTACTCAAATTTCACTTAAATGTTGAAATCATTCCACACTCTCACTTCCCTCTGAGTGAAAACTTTCCCCTCATGGTCCCCTTAAACATTTCACTTTTATCTTTAACCGATGGCCTCTAATTGTAGTCTCACCCAACCTCAGTGGAAAAAGCCTGTTTGCATTTACCCTATCGAGACCCCTTATAATTTTGTATACCTCTGCCAAATCTCCCCTCAATTTTTGACCTTCTAGGGAATAAAGTCCTAACTTATTCAACTTTTTCCTATAGTTCAGGTCCTCAAGGCCCAGCAGCATTCTTGTAAACTTTCTGTGCACTCTTTCAATCTTATTGATATCTTTCCTCCAGGTAGGTGACCAAAACTGCACACAATACTCCAAATTAGGCCTCACCAATGTCTTATACAATTTCAGCAAAACATCCCAACTCCTGCACACAATACATTGATTTATGAAGGGCATATGTCGAACGTTTTCTTTACAATCCTATCTACCTATAATGTCACTTTCAATGAATTATGTACCTGTATTTCCAGATCCCTCTGTTCTACCACACTCCTCAGTGTCCTACCTTTCACCATGTAAGACCTACTCTGGTTAGTCCTTCCAAAGTGCAACACATTGCACTTGTGTGCATTAAATTCCATCTGCCATTTGCCAGGCCATTTTCCCAGCTGGCCCAGATCCCACTGTAAGCTTTGGTAGTTTCCCTCGCTATCCACTACACCCACAGCCTTGGTGTCATCTGCAATTATGCTGATCCAGTGAACCACATTAGCATCCAGATCATTGATATAGGTGATAAACAACAATGGACCCAGCACCGATCCCTGTAGCACGCCACTAGTCACTTGCCTCCAGTCAGAGAGGCAACCCTCTACAACCACTCTCTGGCTTCTCCCACAAAGCCAAACAACTGAACCTTCTCTACCAACCCTCCATGCGAGATCTTGTTAAAGGCTTTGCGGAAGTCCATGTCGCCAACATTCACTGCCTTGCCTTCATGATCTTTCCTGGTAACTTCCTCAAAATACACGATAAGATTGTTAGACATGACTTACCACACACGAAGACATGCTGACTATCCTTAATCAGTCCCTGTCTATCTAACTACTTACATATTTGATCCCTCAGAATACCTTCCAATAACTTTCCCACAACGGATGTCAGATTCACTGGTCTATGATTTCCTTGTTTACTTTTAGAGCCTTTCTTGAACAGCAGAACAACATTGGCTATCCTCCAATCTTCTGGCACCTCACCTGTCACTAAGGATGTTTTAAATATTTATTCTTGGGCCCCTGCAATTTCTGCAGAAGCCTCCCACAGGGGCTGAGGGAACACCATGTCTGGCCCTGGGGATTTATCCACCCTTTTCTTTCTTTTTACAATATTTTTATTCAGAAGAGAAAAAAAATCAAGATTTACAGGGTGCAGCACATAGATACATCTCAACATAACTTGTATACATTCATATATTGTAATAAAATTGATCAAAATGTTATAGCATAACACATAAAGGTATACCACTCTGTAATCAAAAATTTAAAGATAGGTCATACATCATAAAATAAATTTTTTATATTAAAAAAAGTCAACCTCCTACCAACTACCAAAGAAAAAAGCTGATGGATAATAATGGATAATTAGAAAAAAAAAACATTTGCTATCATAAAAAGATAAAAATATACATAAAAGTCTGTGCACTGTTAAACTTTATAAATTGGAAAAGTAATTTAGGAAAGGTCCCCAGATATCATAAAAAGATTGTTTCGAATTTAAGACTGAGCAGCGGATCTTCTCTAAATTTAAATAAGACATAATATCACGTAGCCATTGAAGATGTGTAGGAGGGGTAGACTCCTTCCATTTAAGCAAGATTGCTCTCCTTGCTAAAAGAGAGGTAAGAACTAAAACCTGTAGGTTAGGAGTATTTAAAGTTGTATCTTCATTTGCAATAATACCAAACAAGGCAGTAAGGGGATTTGGGTCAAATTGGACCCTAAAAAGTTGTGAGAAGGTATGGAATTCTTCCCGCCAAAACTTTTCAATTTTAGGGCAAAACCAAAACATATGAATTAAAGAGGCATCAGCAGAGTTGCATTTATTACAAAGTGGAGAAACATTTGGATAAGAACTGGACAGCTTCTGTTTAGAAATGCAAGCTCTATGAACCACTTTAAATTGTAGAAGAGAATGACGAGCACAGAAAGATGATTTATTAACCCATTTAAGAATTTTATTCCATCTATCATCAGAAATCTGACAATTTAGGTCATCCTCCCAAGCTTTTTTTATTTTATCTAAAAAGTCTTGTCTAGAATCAATCAACAAGTTATATATACCGGAACCATTAACAAAAATTTTAAATTTAAAAGATCGTCCAGTAAATTTTTATCAGGACCTATAGGAAAAGTAGTTAATTGGAAACGTAAGAAATCTCTAAATTGAAGGTATCTGTAAAAATGTGTTTTTGGGAGTGCAAATTTAGTTGACAATTGGTCAAATGAAGCAAGAGATCCTGAGATAAACAGGTCCCAAAAACACTTAATACCTAGTTCATCCCAATCCTTAAAGACTTTGTCAGTCATGGAAGGGATAAAAAAATAATTAAGGAGAATGGGAGATGATAATGAAAAATTCGCTAAACCAAAAAATTTCCTAAATTGAGACCAAATCCTTAAAGTTTGCTTAACAATTATGTTATCTGTTATTTTATTTGCTGAAAAAGAAGAGTATGATCCAAGAAGAGAGACAATAGAGGAATCTTTTACAGAATTAACTTCTAAGGAGACCCATGATGGGCAATCTTTACGATAAATATAATAGGACCAGAAAGTAATATTCCTTATATTGGCAGCCCAATAGTAAAACCTAAAATTGGGTAGGGCTAATCCACCCATCTCTTTATTTCTTTGTAGGCAAACTTTACTTAAATGAGCTTGTTTATTATTCCAAATATAAGGTGTTAAAATTGAATCTAAAGAATCAAAGTAGGTCTTAGGAATAAAAATAGGTAAGGCCTGAAAAAGATATAAAAATTTGGGAAGAATCTTCATTTTAATCAAATTAATTCAGCCAATTAGGGATAAAGAAAGAGGAGACCATTTAGAAAGCGTCTTTTTCACATAATTCAATAAGGGGTTTAAGTTTTCTTTAAATAAATTCTTGAAGTTTTTAGTAATTGTTACACCTAGATATGTAAATTGACTTGTAACAACTTGGAACTGTTATGAGTGCTGAACAGACCTGATGGAAATGGGGTGAAGAGTTAACCATTTCCACCCCCTCCTTTGAGAACTATGAACTATGCTCTTGCTGACAGAGAGAGAGACGAAGCACAGAGACATTTGATTTATGTATTATGGCTTCTTCACTGCTGGAAAGGTAAACAATCTTTTGCTACAAGGACGTTACTTTGCTCGTTAACGTTCCTAAGGAGACAGCAGGAGTGGCCTGATTTGATGGACGTGGTCATTTTGAGTTGATGGATGGCTGATACCCTGTCAGAGGGAATAAAAGACAGGTGTGGGGAGACACCCCTGGGACACACCAGTGGACACTGACCAAGTGTGGTGCACCCACAGGAAGGTGGGGGCTTCGAGGACCGAATCAGGAGATCGGTCAATAAAGCTCACAGTGTGACGGCAGGACCGGTGGGGACTTGTGTGTGTGTCCACTCATGCCAGAGTGACGAGTCCACCACAGAAGAACGGTCTGGCCGAGAATGGAGGGTCATAACCGAATGACCACAACGGTACAACGGAATCAGAATACAACAGAAGGTTTGCTGGCTGCAGCTGCTCAATCTCTTGCTCGCTCTCTCTCTCTCTCTCTCTCTCTCTCTCTCTCTCTCTCTCTCTCTCTCTCTCTCTCTCTCTCTCTCTCCCCAACAAATTACAATACAACAACCGCAACTACCTCAGCACACATGAACTGAACTGAACTGAACTCTATATTCTCTTATGACGATTCATTTACCCCTAGACATTGATAGAGTTTGTTTATTATTGTTGATTATTATTCCTACACTTCTATGTTTATTATTGCTAACCTGTTTTATATGTATATTTGCATTTTTGATACTATATAGTGTAGTTTACTAATAAACACCTGTAGTTTTCGGTACCGCCAGACTCCAACAGATTCTTCTATTTCTGCTGGTCAGACACCCAGTTACGGGGTACGTAACAGAACGGAAATTTGGCATTTGATGACATTAGGTCATTTAAAGGAAATAGCTCACTTTTATGTAAGTTCAGCTTGTATCCTGAAAAAGAACTAAACTGGGAAATTAAAGAAAGAACTGAAGGTAAAGAAGTTTCAGTGTTAGAGATAAAAAGTAAAATATCATCAGCGTATAATGAAATTTTATGAGTCATACCTTCCCTTAGTATACCAGAAATGTTCTTAGATTCTCGAAATGCTATTGCTAAGGGTCCTATAGCTAAAGCAAAAAGTAAAGGACTAAGAGGGCAACCTTGTCTAGTTCCCCGCCCTAATATCCATCCTAATTTGCCTCAAGACAGCAAACACCTCCTTATCTGCAATCTGTGTAGGGTCCGTGACCTTGCTGCTGCTCAGCCTCACTTCTGTGTCTGTAAATACAGATGCAAAGAATCCATTTCAGATCTCCTCCATCTGTTTCAGCTCCATGCATGGACTACCACTATGATATTCCAGAGGACCAATTTTGTGCCTTACTGTCCTTGTTTGCTTGGGCAACCTCATGTCTTCTTTTAGCCCTCCTGATTTCCTTCTTAAGAGTTCTCTTGCCTTTCTTACACTCCTCAGGCACCTCATTTGTTCCTGCCTCTGCCTATACCTGCGATGCACCTCTTTCTTTTCCATAACCAGCTCCTCAATATCTCTTGAAAACCGAGGGTCCATAAATGTGTTATCCTTGCCTTTTATTCTGGCTCCAAGGGTAGTCATAGCCGAAGGGTGGTAGTGGGGATGAGCTCCCACTGCTAAACAAATGCTCTTCATGACATGTGTCTCAAACAGCCTCTGACAACCAAGTCCAACTCCTGGCCTTCACGTGTGGCATAGTTCTTATGCCCGGCGGAGCTGTTCTCACTGACAGGAGAAGGGGCAAAGGCGGGCCACTGGAGCCTTAAAACCAAATGCTGCGGGCAGATGGGGCTCGTTAACCACGGATGGTAGCTCATCTAGGAGAGGGAAAACTCCCGATTTCAAACCTCCACCGCCTTGTGGCTATACCCGCTCACGGGAAAGGCTTAGGGAGTAAACCCTGAGGGAAAAATCTGGAGTCGGAGTCTCGAAGGCAGCTGACTGTTGTACCCAGCACTGGCACGGCAACTCCTGGAATGCTGCTGGCACCAAACTGTATCAATGTTTGTCGTTCCTTTGGACCTGTCATCAGCATGGAGAGGGGGGGTCCCACTGCATGGGCAACAGACCGATCTCCATATCAACTCTGCCCTGGCTTGTGCCCTAGAGAGGCCACTCCCAGTGACTACCAGAGGTGCAGTACCCGTGGTTGACCACGACCGACGGATGCCATGATTCTGGCAGGAACATACAAACTCTATACTCTCTAAATTTCACTTTCAAAGGCCTCCCATTTACCAAGTACACCTTTGCCAGAAAACAATGTATCCCAATTGGAATCTCAACCCAAGTACCAGAATTACCTTGAAATTAAAAGCATTATGATCACTCGGTGCAAAGTGTTCACCTATATAAATTTCTGTCACCAGTCCTGTCTCATTCCCTAACAAGAGATCACACTCTCTGTACTTATAACTTGCTTTTAACTGACATGTGGCTGTTGTGTTTTACTATTGTTATGAACCCCATAACTGGGTCACTCACCAGCAAAGATAGAGAGGTCCGCTGAAGTCTGATGGTACCATTTTAAAACGTTTTTATTTATAAAGGGGCACAAAAGTAAGGTTAATACAAACATTCAGATAACATACGTTGTCAATACTCAATCTAAAGCACGGGTATAGTAATAATCAACAATGTGAAGTAGCTCTATCGTTTGTCTAGGGGTAAAACTATTGTCCGATGGAAATATAAAAGTCTCGCCAGTTCACGAAGGCTTTTAGCCGTTTGAGGGACCGCTGGGTGTTCACGGGTTGGAGAGAGAAAATAAACTTGCCAGCCTTTTGGACTCAAAGCGTTGAATCGGGAACGTGAGTTCCCCGTTGTCAGTTCGGAATCCTTTTCGGGGTTACCAGCCACTCGATTCCCTAGCTAGGGGAACCGAATCACACGTGGCTCCCGAACAGCTTCCCGTCCTTACGGGAGCGATGAGCGATGGTGTCTCCGTCTGGTGCGTCGCTGGGCTACTGCCTCCTGCAGTCTCCGTTTTATCATGGCTGGCAGATTTGTAAATGTCAATCACGGTAGGGTGATACAATCCCCACCCCACATTGCCCGAGGGTGTCCATGTCCCTGATAGCTGGCACGTACTATAGAGTTGCAATTCACACAGGTGCCTCTAAGAACAATGGTCAAATCCGTTGCATTGTCTCTCATTTCCTGGGTCCAAGACCCGAATTAATAGCGATCTTGCGATTCTCCGGAAGGAGGGGGCTGGTCCCGCACCCTTCGGCCCCTCAGAGCTGTGGTACATTCATAACACTATTTATTGTTATGTTTATTATTTAGTGTTGCGTTTGTTATGTTATGATTGCACTGCTCATGGGAAATGCTTTCTCATTCTGCCCTGCAGAGCTGATGTACGGTTAGAATGACAATAAAGTTTTTGAATCTTGAATCTTGAATCTTTCTGAGTCAATTTAAATGCCGGGCCAGATTGAAAAGACAGGGTGTTGGGACCAGAGGCAAGGGTCGGGCTAGTTCTGCTTGCTGCTCCGTGACGTTTACTCGGCTCTGTGCTGAACTCAGGCCGAGGCTGTGGCCTGCTCTGGCTGCTCCAGGCTTCGTGCCTGTGGACTATTTGCGTATTTTTATTGTTTGCACAATTTGTGTTTTCCCCCTCTCTGCACATTGGGTCTTCCTTTTAAATAGGTTTTTGTAGGTTCTTTTGGGTCTCTTTGCTTTGTGGCTCTCTGTAAGGAAACGGATCTTGAAGTTATATAAGGTAGACATACTTTCATAATAAATGTAGTGTTATGATCCCAGCCCCCTCCTTCCTGAGAATCGCAAGATCGCTATTAATTCGGGTCTGGGACCCAGGAAATGAGAGAGAATCCTCAGAAAGACAACGCAATGGATGTTGACCGTTGTTTCTTGGAGACACCTTAGTGGATTGCGACCCTATGCTACGTGCCAGCTATCAGGGCTACATGGACACCCTCGGGCAATGTGGGGTGGGGATTGTATCACCCCACCTTGATTGACATCTACAACTCTGCAAGTCAAGATAAAAAGGGGCTGCAGGAGGCAGTCCCCTAGCGACACACCAGAAGGAGACACCATCGCTCATCACTCCCGTGATAACGGGAAGCTATTCGGAAGCCACGTGTGGTCCGTTTCCCCTGGCCTGGGGAACGAGTGGCTGATAACACCGAAAAGGACTTCGAACTAACAACGGGGAACCCACGTTCCCGATTCAACGGTTTGCGTCCTAAAGACTGGCAAGTTTCTTTTCTCATCAAAAATCTCTCTCTCTCTCTCCAACAAGTGAAACCCAGCGGTCCTCAAAAGGCTAAAGCCTGCATGAACTCGAGAGACTTTTATATTTCCATCGGACAATATTTTTACCCCTAGACAAACGATAGAGCTACTTCTTATTGATGATTATTACTATACCCGCGCTTTAGATTGAGTATTGACGACGTATATTATCTGAATGTTTGTATTAACCTTACTTTTGTGCCCCTTTATAAATAAAAACATTTAAAAATAGTACCATCAGACTTCAACGGACCTCTCTATCTTTGCTGGTAAGTGACCCAGTTACGGGGTTCTTAACAGTAGTTTGAACTTTCCATCAGGCAGATAGAAAACCTTGAAAGCATGTAGCACCAGGCTTCTACCCGACTGTTATAAGACTATTAAATAGTTCCGTCGTATGATAAGTTGGAGTTGACTTCACAATATGCCCCGTTATGATCTCACACATTATCATTTACTTTATCACTTTATTCTGAATTGTTATAGTTTTACTTTATTTGACCTCAGTGCACTGTGTAATGATTGTACTGTGGCGACCCACTTCCTAGCGCACTCGAACCGACTCACAAATAGCCAGCGCGCCGGCATAAAGGCCAGTCCCAAAAGGGCGCCAGGTCTGCTTCACAAACAAAGGGGAAAGTCCGCGCGGGACTGTGAGTACGTGCCCCCTACAGCATCCGCACGCGGGACAGGACTGTGAATACGTGCCCCCTACAGCATCCGCGCCCGGGGAGGGCGGGATCAGGGAGGCTTTAAAGCGAGGCCGCGAAGTTCGAATAAAATCTTTTTAAACTGCAGTTTACCGACTCCGTGTCGTTATTTCAGCGCTGCGTGTAGCACACCGCTACAACTGGTGACCCCGACGGCCCAAACGATATTTGGACCGGAGATGAATGACACCGCTTCTGTTCATGCGGTTTCCTTGAAACTGCCAAGCTTCTGGATGCTGCGACCTCACCTATGGTTCCAGCAAGCAGAAGCCCAATTCCACATTCGGCAGATAACCTCGGAGGACACACGTTACTACTACGTGGTGAGCTCCCTCGACCAGGAGACAGCGGCCCAGGTTACGGAGTTCGTACAGTCTCCCCCGGAGGACGGCAAATACACAGAATTCAAAGCCCTGCTCATAAGGACTTTCGGACTCTCACGGCGCGAGCGAGCTGCCCGCTTACTGCACCTGGATGGTTTGGGAGACAGACCGCCATCGGCTTTGAGCAGGTATTCCTGGAGCAGCTGCCCGAGGACATACGCCTGCTGCTGTCCGACGCAGATTTCAGCGACCCCCGGAAGGTGGCGGCCCGGGCGGACTTGCTGTGGAAAGCCAAGAAGGAGAGTGGGGCATCCGTCGCACAGATCACCAGGCCACGCTCCCAGCAGCAGACCAGACCAGGCCCAGCTGCAGAGCCCGCTAACCCCAGAGGGAGGGGTGAGGAGACCAACGAACAATGGTGCTTCTACCACCAGCGGTGGGGCGCAGAAGCCCGCCGCTGTCGCCCACCCTGCAAGTTCCCGGGAAACGCCAGGGCCAGCCGCCGCTGATGGCTACGATGGCTGGCCATCAGGATAGCCCCCTGTATGTGTGGGACAAGCGGTCGATATGCCGTTTTTTGGTCGACACCGGTGCCAAGATCAGTGTCTTACCTCCGACGAGTTACGACACCCGCAGCAGGGAACCGGGTCCCCCCCTGAGGGCCGCGAACGGCAGCACAGTAAGGACCTACGGCATCCATACGGTGCGGCTACAGTTCGGCTCCAAACAGTTCACGTGGGACTTCACACTGGCCGCCGTAGCCCAACCGCTTCTGGGTGCGGATTTTTTTGTGGTCTGACAGCCTGCTGGTCGACCTGCCGAGGCAGAGACTGGTCCACGCCGAGACCTTTCAGATGTTCTCCCTGGGAGAAGCCCAGTTGCCGGCCCCACACCTGGACTCCATCACGCTGTCGGACAACGACTTCACCAGACTCCTGGTGGATTTCCCATCGGTTCTGGCACTGCAGTTCACGGCAGCCATGCCCAGACACGGCGTACAGCACCACATCCTGACCCAGGGACCACCCCTCCATGCCCGTGCTCGAAGGCTTCCCCCGGACAAGCTCCGCCTGGCGAAGGAGGAGTTCAAGAGGATGGAGGAATTGGGGATCATACGGCGGTCCGACAGCCCATGGGCCTCCCCCCTGCACATGGTGCCCAAAGCAACAGGGGGCTGGAGACCGTGCGGCGACTACCACAGGCTGAACGAGGCTACAACACCAGACCGCTACCCCGTGCCACACATTCAGGACTTTGCAGCAAACCTGCACGGCGCACGGATCTTCTCCAAGGTAGACCTCGTCCGGGGATACCATCAAATCCCGGTACACCCTGAAGACATCCCCAAAACAGCACTCATCACCCCGTTCAAATTCCTCTGAATGCCGTTCGGCCTGAAGAATGCCGCACAGACATTCTAGCGGCTAATGGATGTGGTGGGACGCGACCTGGACTTCGCTTTCATCTATTTGGACGACATCCTCATAGCCAGCAGTAGTCGCCAGGAGCATCTGTCCCACCTCCGTCAACTCTACTCCCGCCTGAGTGATTTCGGCCTCACGATCAACCCGGCCAAATGCCAGTTCGGTCTCGATACCATCGACTTCCTGGGCCACAGGATTACTAAAGACGGGGCAAGGTAGATCGCCATTTCCCCCGACCCACCACAATCAAAGGCCTTCAGGAATTCGTGGGTATGGTGAATTTCTACCACCGCTTCCTCCCTTCAGCTGCCCGAATCATGTGCCCCCTATTCACCCTGATGTCGGGTAAGGGCAAGGACATTACCTGGGACGAGGAGTCCGCAGCTGCTTTCATTAAAACGAAAGAAGCCTTGGCAAACGCCACGATGCTAGTGCACCCCAGAATGGACGTCCCTACCGCCCTCACAGTGGACGCATCTAACACGGCAGTCGGTGGGGTGCTGGAACAACTCATCAAGGGTCGCTGGCAACCCCTGGCGTTTTTCAGCAAACACCTACGACCACCCGAGCTCAAATACAGTGCTTTCGACCGGGAACTGTTGGCGCTATACCTGGCAATCCGGCATTTCAAGTACTTCTTGGAAGGTAGGCCCTTCACCACGTTCACAGACCACAAGCCGCTTACTTTTGTGTTCACGAAAGCATCCGACCCCTGGTCGTCCCGCCAGCAGTGATATCTGTCCTACATCTCTGAATACACGACGGATGTCCGGCATGTCTCAGGAAAGGACAATGTTGTGGCGGACGCTCTCTCCAGACCTGATATCCAAGCCCTTTCCCAAGGGGTAGACTTTGAGGCACTGGCAGAAGCACAGCAGGCAGACGAGGAGATCCCTAGTTACAGGACTGCAGTCTCTGGTTTGCAGCTCCAGGACCTCCCCGTAGGCCCAGGTGAGAGGACCCTACTCTGTGACGTCACCACCGGCCAACCCCGCCCCGTCATCCCGGCAGCCTGGCGGCAGCGAGTTTTCAACTCCATTCACAACTTAGCACACCCCTCCTCAGGACAACTGTCCGGATGGTAGCCAACAGGTTCATTTGGCACGGACTCCGCAAGCAGGTCAGTGAATGGGCCAGAACGTGCATGCACTGCCAAACAGCCAAGGTGCAGCGGCACACCAAAGCTCTGCCGCAGCAGTTCCACCCCACCCACCGGCGTTTCGACCACATTCACGTGGATATCGTGGGCCCCCTGCCAGTGTCGCGAGGAGCGCGGCACCTCCTAACTATCGTAGACCGGTTCACCAGATGGCCAGAGGCGGTCCCGCTCACCGACACCACCTCCGAATCCTGCGCCTGGGCACTGATCGCCACCTGGGTGTCCCGCTTTGGTGTACCGGCCCACATTACCTCCGACAGAGGCGCCCAGTTCACCTCCAGCCTGTGGTCAGCTATGGCTAGCCTTTTGGGGACACAGCTGCACCACACAACTGCCTACCACCCACAGTCGAACGGACTAGTGGAGCGTTTCCACCGTCACCTGAAGTCAGCTCTGATGGCCCGCCTCACAGGGCCTAACTGGGTGGACTAGCTGCCCTGGGTCCTGCTCGGAATCCGTACGGCGCCCAAAGAGGATCTGCACACCTCGTTGGCTGAGTTGGTATATGGCGCAACACCCAGGGAGTTCATACCAGCCCCAAGGGGGCGAGAGGAAGAACTCGCAGCAGTCCTGGGCAGACTACACGAGAGGCTCGGTGCCCTGGCCCCCATACCCACTTCGCAGCATGGGCAGAACCCGACCTGCATACCCAAAGACCTGCAAAACTGTAAGTTCGTTTTTGTACGAAGGGGCGGGCATCGGGCACTGCTACAGCAGCCCTACGAGGGGCCGTTCACGGTGATCAGAAACAACGGGTCCACGTTCGTGCTGGACGTTGGGGGGAGAGAGGAGGTTTTCATGGTGGACCGACTCAAACCGGCCCATGTGGACCTGGTGCAACCGGTCGAGTTTCCGGCACCACGGCGCAGAGGCCGACCTCCCAAACAGGGTCCGGCCCAGACCGTGGACATTGGGGGGTGTATCGCCAGTTCTGGGGGGGGGTTATGTGGCGACTCACTTCCTAGCGCACTCGAACCGGCTCACAAATAGCCAGCGCGCAGGCACAAAGGCCAGTCCCAAAAGGGCGCCAAGTCTGCTTCACTAACAAAGGGAAAAGCCTGCGCGGGACAGTGAGTACGTGCTCCCTACAGCATCCGCGCGCGGTACAGGACTGTGAATACGTGCCCCCTACAGCATCCGTGCCCGGGGAGGGCGGGATCAGGGAGGCTTTAAAGTGAGGCCGTGAAGTTCGAATAAAATCTTCTTTAACTGCAGTTTACCTACTCCGTGTCGTTATTTCAGCGCTGTGTGTAGCACACCGCTACAGTATCTATATGAACAGTATGCAAGACAAGTTTTTCACGGTATCTCAGTACATGTGACAATAATAAGTTAATAATTGCAATTCCATTTATGATTGGGAGATTAGAGGAGGAGACGTGTAAAAGTGTACTTGATAGTCAGCATGGAATTGACAGGCCGAAGATCCTTTTCTCATGCTGTATGAGTTCAGATTTATTGCAATTCATCCATATACATGTACACCGCCAAATAAAACAATGTTCCTCCAGACCAAGGTGCACAGCACAACACATAAACTCAGTGGCCACTTTAATTGCCACTCCTGTACCTGATAAAGTGGCCAATGAGTGTCTGTTCGTGGCCTTCTGCTTCTGTAGCTCATCCTCTTCTAGGTTTGATGTGTTGTGCATTCAGTGATGCCAGCAAAGCAGCATTCCTCACCAACCAGGCCACGCTCTTTCCTTGCTGCTGCCATCAGGGAGGTGTCTCAGCACTGGCACTACCAGGTTCAAGAGCAGTTATTACCCCTCAACCATCAGGCTCTTGAACCAAAGAGGATAACTACACTCATTCTATTGAGATGTTCCCACATCCAATGATCTCACTTCAAGGACTCTTTATCTTGTTATTTCATGTTTTCATTATTTATTGCTATTTATTTATATTTGCATTTGCACAGTTTGTTGTCTTCTGCACTCTGGTTGATCTTTCATTGATCCTGTTATAGTTACTGTTCGAGAGATTTGCTGTGTATGCCCACAGGAAAAAGAATCTCAGGGTTATACGTGGTGACATGTCTGTACTCTGATTATAAATTCTACTTTGAACGATTTTTCTGCACACCGTTGTAACACGTGGTTATTTGAGTTACTTACACCTTCCTGTCAGCTTCAAGCAATCTGGCCATTCTCCTCTGATCTCTCTCAGTTACAAGGTGCTTTTGCCCACAGAACTGCCACTCACTTGATGTTTATACATTTTTTGCATTATTCTCTGTAAACTCTAGAGACTGTTGTGCATGAAAATCCCAGGAGATCAGCAGTTTCTGAGATACTCAAACCACCCCGTCTGTCACCAACAATCATTCGGAAGTCACTCAGATCACAATACTTCCCCATTCTGATGTTAGATCTGAACAACTGAACCTCTTGACCATACCTGCAAGATTTATGCATTGAGTTGCTGCCACATGATTGGCTGATTAGATATTTGCATTAACGAGCAGGTGTACAGGTGTAACTAATAAAGTGGCCACTGAGCTTATAACTCACATTAAGTAATATTACCAAAATAAATTAACAAATAATAAATATATTCCAGGAGATTGACATTTAGCGTAAGGTGCATTTACAACACAAGTTTAAAAGTAAGCAGTATAACGGTACTGGTGCGATGTGGGTGATGAGACCTGGGAGGTGGCTGGGAGTTCAGTATCTCACAGCTGTTTACCATCCTAACAGTTCTTGTCCTAATGCTACATCTGCTAAAAGTGAAACTTCCCAGTTGCCAAACATTTTAATTCCTGTTCCAACAATGAGGCCACTCTCAGGATGGAGAAACAATACCTGATATTCCATCTGGGTAGCCTCCAACCTGAATATCGATTTCTCCTTCCAGTAAAAAACTTTTCCTCCCCCGTCCTTTCTTCCTCTATTTTCCACTCTGGCCTTTTACCTCTTCTCATCTGCCTATCACCTCCCCCTTCTCCTACAGCCCACTCTCCTCTCCAGTCTTTTACCTTTCCTACTCATCTGGCTTCACCTATCACCTTATAGCTAGGCCACCTTCCTCTCTGTCCCCCATCTTTTTATTCTGGCATCTTCCTCCTTCCTTTTCAGTCCTGAAGAAAGGTCTCAGCCTGAAATGTTCACTGATTGTTCATTTGCATAGATGCTGCCTGAACTGCTGAGTTCTTCCAGAAGTTTGCATGTGTTGCTCTGGATTTCCAGCAACTGTGGAATCTCTTGTGTTCATGGGTAATACCAAAGTTTGGGATTGCTAAGTAGGTGACTAAGGGGACAGAAGATACTGTCATCTGAAGCAACAATGAACTCAAACAGTTCAGCAGCATCTGTGGGCAGAAAGGGATTCCCCTGTATCACATAGACACACAATGATGATGTTGGACTATGGAGACCAGCAGGACATTAATAGTTTTACATGGAATTGTTTTACATGGGTGCTATTAATTGAACCTGGTGCTCTTTTATTGCAATGTAAAAGTCACAATGAGCAACACTGATAGGGTATCTATTGCTTATTGCTGTTTTCTGCTTGTTAATTGAGTGTTAAAATGATGGATGTTTTGAACATGGGCAATTACTTTTCATTATCCTTCAGTTATTATAAGATTTATATGAAGGACCTTAACCATAATTCCCAAGCCTCTGGTGACATGTACTAATTTTTCACATCTGTATCCTTTCTAATTCAAACTAACTGAAAAAGTAAGTTTCTTGGCCACAAACAGTAAATCTGCAATGGTTTCTGTCTCACTCTCTTAAAATCTAATTGGAGATCACTCAGCGCCACACAGCTGCAGGCTTGGGGAGGTGTCTGATGTTGGTGCAGTTTCTCAGTATGGAGACACCAGAGGCAAACTTGTGGTAGGGTGCTTGGAGACTGGGCTGCCCATGGACTTCAGAGGATTGGGTAAGTTAAACATGGGATAGCAGGGAAGAGGATTTGGGTTCCTAGTGCCATGTTTTAATGGAGGGAAATCAATAGCATGGGATCTAGAATGAGGGGAGCTGTGGCAGTCTGGAATTTGCACCAAAGGGATTAGAAGAATTTAACCTTATGAGGTGTATAAAATCATGAGTGGCAAAGATAGGGTGAATGCCAGGGAAAGGGAATCAGAGGGCATAGGGTTAGGGTAAGGGGGGGTGGGGGAAGATTCAAAAGGAACCCGAGGGCAAATTCTTTATGCAGAGGGTGTTCTGTATATGAAACAGACTGCCAGAGGAAGTGGTTGAGGCGAGTAATACTCTGGTTTAAGATCATGTTTTATTTTATTAACACAGTTATGCTGGGGGTGTTTTATTTTCTGCAAATTTTCTCAAAAATGCAATGTGTTCCTTTAATTATTTTATGCAATCGAGTAACTTAGCTGATGAATTTAGGCTTGTTCTATTCGCCAATAGGATGTGTCTTGGTAACATTTTGGCCAATAAGATCCCTCTGAACATCTTAGAGGATTCAGGGGTAGCCATTTTCGGCAGAAAAGTGTGCAGGAGTTTTGGAGGAAGAAGGAGAAAGACTAAAGAATGGAGATGGGCAAACATAAGTGATGAACACTCACAGACCCCACTTGAAAGGTCAGAAAATCCTCATGCAGACAATGGTCTCATGGAGAATGTATAGATAACTTTTAATTAGCTAGTTAGCACATGACCTTGGAGAAAGTTTAACACTTTTATTTTATGGATATTTATTTATGTTTTGCTTGGACTGTAGCGGTGTGCTACACACAGCGCTGAAATAACGACACGCAGTCGGTGAGCTGCAGTTGCAAAAGAGATTTATTCAAACTTTGCGGCCTCGCTTTAAAGCCTTCCTGATCCCGCCCTCCCCGGGCGGGAATGCTGTAGGGGGCGCGTATTCACAGTCCTGTCCCGCGTGCGGGCTTTTCCCCTTGCTGGTGAAGCAGACTTGGCGCCCTCTTTGGGACCGGCCTCAATGCCGGCGCGCTGGCTATTTGTGAGCCGGTTCGAGTGCGCTGGGAAGTGGGTCGCCACATAACCCCCCCCCCCCCCTCAGAACTGGCGATACACCCCCCAATGTCCACAGTCTGGGTCGGACTCTGTTTGGAAGGTCTGCCTCTGCACCACGGTGCCTGAATCTCGACCGGCTGCGCCAAGTCCACATGGGCCGGTTTGAGTTGGTCCACCGTGAAAACCTCCTCTTTCCCCCCCAATGTCCAGCACGAATATGGACCCGTTGTTTCTGATCACCGTAAATGGCCCGTCGTAGGGCCGCTGTAGCGGTGCCCGATGTCCGCCCCGTCATACAAAAACGAACTTACAGTTTTGCAGGTCTTTGGGTATGCAGGTCGGGTTCTGCCCATGCTGCGAAGTCGGTATGGGGGCCAGGTTACCGAGCCTCTCGTGTAGTCTGTCCAGGACTGCTGCGGGTTCTTCCTCTTGCCCCCTTGGGGCTGGTATGAACTCTCCTGGGACGGCCAGGGGCGTGCCATACACCAACTTGGCTGACGAGGCATGCAGATCCTCCTTGGGCGCCGTGCAGATTCCGAGCAGGACCCAGGGAAGCTCGTCCACCCAGTTAGCTCCTCGCAGGCGGGCCATGAGAGTCGACTTCAGGTGACGGTGGAAACGCTCCACCAGGCCGTTCGACTGTGGGTGGTAGGCAGTTGTGTGGTGCAGCTGTGTCCCCAAAAGGCTGGCCATGGCTGACCACAGGCTGGAGGTGAACTGGGCGCCTTTGTCGGAGGTAATGAGGGCCGGTACACCAAAGCGAGATACCCAGGTGGCAATCAGTGCTTGGGCGCAGGATTCGGAGGTGGTGTCGGTGAGCGGGATCGCCTCTGACCATCTGGTGAACCGGTCTACGATAGGCAGGAGGTGCCGCGCTCCTCGCGACACTGGCAGGGGGCCCACGATATCCACGTGAATGTGGTCGAAACTCCGGTGGGTGGGGTGGAACTGCTGCGGCAGAGCTTTGGTGTGCCGCTGCACCTTGGCTGTTTGGCAGTGCATGCACGTTCTGGCCCATTCACTGACCTGCTTGCAGAGTCCGTGCCAAACAAACCTGTTGGCCACCATCCGGACAGTTGTCCTGATGGAGCGGTGCGCTAAGTTGTGTACGGAGTTGAAAACTCGCTGCCGCCAGGCTGCCGGGATGACGGGGCGGGGTTGGCCGGTGGTGACGTCACAGAGTAGGGTCCTCTCACCTGGGCCTACGGGGAGGTCCTGGAGCTGCAAACCAGAGACTGCAGTCCTGTAACTAGGGATCTCCTCGTCTGCCTGCTGTGCTTCTGCCAGTGCCTCAAAGTCTACCCCTTGGGAAAGGGCTTGGATATCAGGTCTGGAGAGAGCGTCCGCCACAACATTGTCCTTTCCCGAGACATGCCGGACATCCGTCGTGTATTCAGAGATGTAGGACAGATGTTGCTGCTGGCGGGACGACCAGGGGTCGGATGCTTTCGTGAACGCAAACGTAAGCGGCTTGTGGTCTGTGAACGCGGTGAAGGGCCTACCTTCTAAAAAGTACCTGAAATGCCGGATTGCCAGGTATAGCGCCAACAGTTCCCGGTCGAAAGCACTGTATTTGAGCTCGGGTGGTTGCAGGTGTTTGCTGAAAAATGCCAGGGGTTGCCAGCGACCCCCGATGAGTTGTTCCAGCACCCCATCGACTGCCGTGTTAGATGCGTCCACTGTGAGGGCGGTAGGGACGTCCATTCTGGTGTGCACTAGCATCGTGGCGTTTGCCAAGGCTTCTTTCGTTTTAATGAAAGCAGCTGCGGACTCCTCGTCCCAGGTAATGTCCTTGCCCTTACCCGACATCAGGGTGAACAGGGGGCGCATGATTCGGGCAGCTGAAGGTAGGAAGCGGTGGTAGAAATTCACCATACCCACGAATTCTTGCAGGCCTTTGATCGTGGTGGGTCGGGGGAAATGGTGGACTGCGTCTACCTTAGTGGGCAGAGGGATTGCCCCGTCTTTAGTAATCCTGTGGCCCAGGAAGTCGATGGTGTCGAGCCCGAACTGGCATTTGGCCGGGTTGATTGTCAGGCCGTATTCACTCAGCTGGGCGTAGAGTTGACGGAGGTGGGACAGATGCTCCTGACGACTGCTGCTGGCTATGAGGATGTCGTCCAAATAGATGAATGCGAAGTCCAGGTCGCGTCCCACCGCATCCATTAACCGCTGGAACGTCTGTGCGGCATTCTTTAGGCCGAACAGCATGCGGAGGAACTCGAAAAGGCCGAATGGGGTGATGAGAGCCGTTTTGGGGATGTTGTCCGGATGCATCGGGATTTGATGGTATCCCCGGACGAGGTCCACCTTGGAGAAGATCCGTGCACCGTGCAGGTTTGCTGCAAAGTCCTGAATGTGCAGTACAGGGTAGCGGTCCGGTGTTGTAGCCTCGTTCAGCCTGCGGTAGTCGCCGCACGGTCTCCAGCCCCCTGTCGCTTTGGGCACCATGTGCAGGGGGGAGGCCCATGGGCTGTTGGACCGCCGTATGATCCCCAATTCCTCCATCCTCTTGAACTCCTCCTTCGCCAGTCGGAGCTTGTCTGGGAGAAGCCTTCGAGCACGGGCGTGGAGGGGTGGTCCCTGGGTCGGGATGTGGTGCTGAACGCCGTGTCTGGGCATGGCTGCCGTGAACTGCAGTGCCAGAACCCATAGGAAATCAGCCAGGAGTCTGGTGAAGTCGTTGTCCGACAGCGTGATGGAGTCCAGGTGTGGGGCCGGCAACTGGGCTTCTCCCAGGGAGAACGTCTGAAAGGTCTCAGCGTGGACCAGCCTCTGCCTCGGCAGGTCGACCAGCAGGCTGTGAGCCCGCAAAAAATTCGCGCCCAGGAGCGGTTGGGCCACGGCGGCCAATGTGAAGTCCCACATGAACTGGTTGGAGCCGAACTGTAGCCGCACCGTATGGGTGCCGTAGGTCCTTACTGTGCTGCCGTTCGCGGCCCTCAGGGGGGGACCCGGTGCCCTGTTGTGGGTGTCATAACTTGTCGGGGGTAAGACGCTGACCTCGGCTCCGGTGTCGACCAAAAAACGGCATCCCGACCGTTTGCCCCACACATACAGGAGGCTATCCCGATGGCCAGCCGTCGTAGCCATCAGCGGCGGCTGGCCCTGGTGTTTCCTGGGAACTTGCAGGGCGGGCGACAGCAGCGGGCTTCTGCGCCCCACCACTGGTGGTAGAAGCATCATTGTTCGTTGGTCTCCTCACCCCTGCCTCTGGGGCTAGTGGGCTCTGCGGCCGGGCCTGGTCTAGTTTGCTGCTGGGAGCGTGGCCTGGTGATCTGTGCGACGGACGCCCCACTCTCCTTCTTGGCTTTCCACAGCAAGTCCGCCCGGGCCACCACCTTCTGGGGGTCGCTGAAATCCACGTCGGACAGCAGCAGGCGTATGTCCTCGGGCAGCTGCTCCAGGAACGCCTGCTCAAACATGAGGCAGGGCTTGTGACCTCCGGTCAGGGACAGCATCTCGTTCAGCAAAGCCGATGGCAGCTTGTCTCCCAAACCATCCAGGTGCAGTAAGCGGGCAGCTCGCTCGCGCCGTGAGAGTCCGAAAGTCCTTATGAGCAGGGCTTTGAATTCTGTGTATTTGCCGTCCTCCGGGGGCGATTGTATGAACTCCTCAACCTGGGCGGCTGTCTCCTGGTCGAGGGAGCTCACCACGTAGTAGTAACGTGTGTCCTCCGAGGTTATCTGCCGAATGTGGAATTGGGCTTCTGCCTGCTGGAACCATAGGTGAGGTCGCAGCGTCCAGAAGCTTGGCAGTTTTAACGAAACTGCATGAACAGATGCGGTGTCGTTCATCTCCGGTCCAAATATTGTTTGGGCTGTCGGGGTCACCAATTGTTGCGATGTGCTACATACAGCGCTGAAATAACGATATGCAGTCGGTGAGCTGCAGTTACAAAAGAGATTTATTCAAACTTCGCGGCCTCGCTTTAAAGCCTTCCTGATCCTACCCTCCCCGGGCGGGAATACTGTAGGGGGTGCATATTCACAGTCCTGTCCCGCGTGCGGGCTTTTCCCCTTGCTGGGGAAGCAGGCTTGGCGCCCTCTTTGGGACCGGCCTCAAGGCCGGCGCGCGCCACTTTGTGAGCCGGTTCGAGTGCGCTCGGAAGTGGGTCGCCACAGGACTGTGTTTTCAGGCAGAATTGTTCAGTACCATGAGTAAACAAAGTGAAGCAAACTGGATTGACTATGTCACAACGAGCTTCAATGATCATGTGCACACTATAGACTAACATATATGCATTGGGGCCTTTTCCTTTGTTTTATTTGTTATAGTGTAAATATTTTGTTAATACAATTTCAATTTAAGTTTATACTGGTGTGAGTTAAATTATTGCTTCCTGGTGAACAGTAAATTTGCCAAGGTGTGTCAGTGATCATACAAGTGATAGCCTCATTTCCCCTTAAAGGAACATTCAAACGTTTATGTGTTGTGTTTACCTGAATTATATCTAACTTAGACTTGTTTATTTATTGGAAATTGCCTTCTCTTCATTACTCCCCATGCATCGTAGAATTACAGTATCTTGACATTAGGTTGGATTCACAATAATAGCTAACTCATTATGAGCCTATGGTCAGAGAGTAACATACAATAAGAACTTTTAGAAGTCACTTAGACAAGTATAAGGATAGGAAAGATTTGGAGGGATATGGCCCAAACATGGGACAAGCTTAGATGGGCATCTTTGTTGGCATGGGCAAATTGGGCTGAAGGACCTGTTTCACTGCTGCATAAATCTCTAGCTCTATTATAAAGACTTCATGCTACAGTGTTCAGTTGCACTGTCTGCTGATTTTATCAAGGACTATAAGGACATTTGCAATATGAAGGGTCTGTTTAGATCACAGAGGTTTAAGAGTCTACAGATGCTGGAATGTGGAGCAAAAATCTGCAGAAGGAACTTGGGGAGTGATGCGATATCTATGAAATCCTTATGTAAAGTTTCCACCCAAAGCATTGATAATTCCCTTCCCTTAACAGATGCTGCTCGACCTACTGAATTCTTTCACCAGATAGTTTGTTGTACCGTTTAGATTTGGGATGATTTATACTTCTGACTCATCCCCTTGCCTTTACTCCAGTTTGATTCCTCCCGGCTCCGGTGTTGATAGACAGCCACTGAGTGTGCAGAAAATTTTAGAAGAGAGGATTCCAAATTTCTACTCTTTATTGGATAGAGAGCGTATACCACAGTCATGTAGCAGTTAGCGTGATGCTATTACACCTCGGGGCATTGGAGGTCGGAGTTCAATTCTGATGTCATCTCTTAGGAGTTTGTACGTTGTCCCCCTGACCATGTGGGTTTTCTCCAGGTGCTCTGGTTTCCTCC
This sequence comes from Hemitrygon akajei, assembly GCF_048418815.1. NCBI lineage: Eukaryota > Metazoa > Chordata > Chondrichthyes > Myliobatiformes > Dasyatidae > Hemitrygon > Hemitrygon akajei. The sequence continues at coordinate 2,596,389 of NC_133141.1, read as the reverse complement.
CACACTCCAAAGATATACCAGTTAGGTGGTTAATTGGTCATTGTAAATTGCCTCGTGATTAGGCAAGGGTTCAATTGGGGGATTCTGGGACAGCACAGCTCAAAGGGCCAGAAGGGCTTTCTCTGTGCTGTATCTCTAAATAAAGAAATATTATACTCAGATAGTCTAGTTATGCCTTTAAGAATGTGAGAATGTAGACTTTGCTTGTGAAACCCACTCTACAGGAGTTCAATTACTCCTCTCACTGTCCTCGTATTGATGTCCTCGCTGCCTTCTTTACTGAAGGCAAACTGTGCAGCCTGTCTTCTAGACCAGAGTGCCTTCTGGTGAAACTGTCAGGCATCTTTCTGAGGTCATTCTATTCTTTCTAAGGAGCATTGGGTCACAACTGGGGGTCAAATCATGGAACAGATTATAAGGGAGGCATCAGTCTGTGGAAGATCAGGACAGATCCAGTGAAGCAAGTTTCGATCCTGACCTTGGGAGCACCTGTGTAGTGTCTGCATGCAGTCTCTATGGCCACCTGGATTTTCTTTGAGTGATTCAATTTCATAGAGTTATACAACATTGAAATAGGTCACTGGGCTCATCATGACTGTATTGGGCACCAAGCATCTTTTTTTCCCACAAATTCAATGTTCTAGCCATCATCCCATAGCCTCTGATGCAATAGCATTTTGATTGTTTACCTAAATATGTCTTAAATATTGTGATTGTGGTTCCAAGGTTGTTAAGCCGAGGAGTGGTAGTGGGGACAAGCTCCCACTACCCAAAAGTGCTCCTCATGGCATGCACCTCAAATAGCCTCTGACAGCTAAGTCCAACTCCTGGCCTTCTCGTGTGGCTTAGCCTCTAAGCCCGGCAGAAGTTTCTACTGACAGGAGAAGGGGCGAAGGCGGGTCCTGGCGCCTTAAAACCAGTGCTTCGGGAAGATGGAGCTCATCAGCATGGGAAGGCAGTCCATCTAAGAGAGGAAAAACTCTGATTTCAAACCTCCACTGCCTTGCGGTCGTACCCACTCATGGGAAAGGCTTTGGGAGTAAACCCTGAGGACAAATCCGGAGCTGGAGTCCCCGAGGCAGTCCGACATTGCCTTCAACCTCATTCTGGCAACTCCCGCGATGACACTGGTGCCAAGCTGTATCGGCCCTTGCCCTTCCCTTGGACAACATCGGTGGCATGGAGAGGGGAGACTTGCTGCTTGGGCAACTGCCAATCTTCCATACAACCCTGCCCAGGCCTGCACCCTGGAGAGGACACTCGCAAGACTTTCCAGGCGCAGATCCATGGTCTTGCGAGACTAACGGATGCTATCAATCAATTGTGATTGTACCTGCCTCCTTCAGCCACTCAGGTACTTTAATCTGAGACAATATGTAGGTTGGGGGATTATTAACAGGCACGTGACAGGGAATATGTTGTGGAAAATGTGATTGTTGGGATTACTCTGAGAGCTGGAACAGACATAATTGTCCAGATGACTACATTTATATTATAAGGAATATGACAAAAAAGACTATGATTCCATTAGCACTTTTTTATTGTACTCTTCCTTGGTACCTTGGGCTTCAAAACAAAACAGAAGATCCAGGATTCCTCGGCCTTATTGAACATTTGTTCATGTAAAAGTTGGGACAGAACGTTCTCACCTATCCGTTCCAGTCAGAGATTCATTTTCAATGAGAACAGAAGACTCAACAACTCAGACTGACGAAGGATCTCAGACCTGAAACATTCACCCTGTTTCTCTGTCTCCAGATAAACCTGAGCTGCTGACAATTCTGGTTTTATTTCAGAATCTCAGTACCTGCAAGAATAAAAATAAGAAAGCCTGATGGTGTTTTTTTTTAGCAGGCTTTCTTATTTTTACAAGGCCGAGTTGCTAGCTCGACGCTCAACCCAGCCCGGATGGAAAGCGTGCAAGGGAGCCGGCTGGATTCAAACTCGGGAACCTTCGCTCCGAAGTCCAGCACTGATGCCACTACGCCACCAGCTGACTATCTAACTTGATGCTTTCCAAAAATTCCAGCACATCCTCTTTCTTAATGTCTATATGCTCAAGCTTTTCAATTCGCTGTAAATCATACCTACAATCGCCAAGATCATTTTTCGTAGTGAAATCTGAAGCAAAGTATTCATTAGGTACCTCTGCTACCTCCTCAGGTTCCATGCACACTTTTCCACTTGCACACTTGATTGGTCCTATTCTCTCATGTATTATCCTCTTGCTCTTCATATACTTTTAGAATGCCTTGGGGTTTTCCTTAATCCTGCCTGCCAAGGCCTTCTCATGGCCCCTTCTGGCTCTCCTAATTTCATTCTTAAGCTCCTTCCTGCTAGCCTTATAATCTTCTAGATCTCCATCATTAGCTAGTGTTTTGAAACTTTTGTAAGCTTTTCTTTTCTTCTTGAATAGATTTTCAACAGCATTTGTACACCATGGTTCCTGTACCCTACCATCCTTTCCGTCTCATTGGAATGTCTATATGCAGAACTCCACGCAAATATCCCGAGCATTTGCCACATTTCTGCCATATATTTCCCTGAGAACATATGTTCCCAATTTATGTTTCCAAGTTCCTGCCTGATAGCCTCATATTTCCCCTTACTCCAATTAAATACTTTCCTAACTTATCTATTCCTTTCCCTCTCCAATGTTATGGTAAAGGAGATAGAGTTGTGATCACTATCTCCAAAAATGTTCTTCCACTGAGAGATCTGACACCTGACCACGTTCATTTCCCAATACCAGATCAAGTACAGCCTCTCCTCTTGTAGGCTTATCTACATATTGTGTCAAGAAACCTTCCTGAACACACCTAACAAACTCCATCCCATCTAAACCCCTCACTCTAGGGACATGCCAATCAATACTTGGGAAATTAAAATCTCCCACCACAACAACCCTGTTATTATTACTCCTTTCCAGAATCTGTCTCCCTATCTGCTCCTCGATGTCCCTGTTACTATTGGGTGGTCTATAAAAAAACACCCAGTAGAGTTATTGACCCCTTCCTTTTCGTAACTTCCACCCACAGAGACTCCGTAGACAACCCCTTTTTTGCAGCCATGACACTGTTTGTATGCCTTTGGTTTGAAATTTACCCAGGTGGAATCTGAGGAAATTGAGGACAGACTGGTTGGTGTTGGAATGTGGAGGGGAGCTCCAGATGGAAATGAGAGAATTGTGAGGGGAAAATGGCAGTTAGTGGAGGCCAAGAACAGATAGGTTGGTGTGGGAAGGAGGGGAATTGAGGCAAACTAAAGGAATAGCACCTAATATTCTGCCTAGGTAATTTCCTGGGATGGCAGGACTTTCATATGAAGAAAGACTGGATCGACTAGGCTTATATTCACTGGAATTTAGAAGATTGAGGGGGGATCTTATTGAAATGTATAAAATTCTAAAGGGATTGGACAGGCTAGATGCAGGAAGATTGTTCCGATGTTGGGGAAGTCCAGAACAAGGGGTCACAGTTTAAGGATAAAGGGGAAGCCTTTTAGGACCGAGATGAGGAAAAACTTCTTCACACAGAGAGTGGTGAATCTGTGGAATTCTCTGCCACAGGAAACAGTTGAGGCCGGTTCATTGGCTATATTTAAGAGGAAGTTAGATATGGCCCTTGTGGCTAAAGGTATCGGGGGTATGGAGAGAAAGCAGGTACAGGGTTCTGAGTTGGATGATCAGCCATGATCATACTGAATGGCGGTGCAGGCTCGAAGGGCCGAATGGCCTACTCCTGCACCTATTTTCTATGTTTCTATGTTTACAACTCAACAGTATGGCCACTGGTTCTGTAATTTCAGATAACCAACATCCCATCTATTCCTATCTCCTTCCTTTGGATCAACTTCTTGCCAACCCTGCCCCTGCCATCACCCCCAGTCCCCTGTTACCCAGTTTCTTTCCCTGGTTCCATTTGCCCACATTCTTTACCCACTTGGCCCCTTATCCCTTCCCCAGCTCCCAATGTTCCCATCTGCTTGACATCCTTATCTTAACCAGATTCCTACATCTCCTCCTTCTCTTATCAGTTTCCATGACTATCTGCCCATACCCCTTCTGAACTACAGCCACCTATTGAGCTCCTTCTTCACCCCTCCCTCTTAACCTCTGTCTCCCCTCCACACTTTCAGTCCTGGTGCAGGGTCAACCAAAATGTCAGCTATCTCTGCCTCCACAGATGTTGCCTGACCTGTTTGATCCAGGGAAAAGGGACTTAGCAGATTGCCCTATCAGAAGCCAACACAGTCAGGCCAAATGGCTTCCTGAATTGTCGTAATTCTGAGTCATTCATCAGCAGTTTAATAGTTCCATTTAATGTCAGAGAATGTATACAATATACAACCTGAAATTCTTGTTCTTCGCAGACATCCACGAAGTGTCCCAAAGGATGAGTGACGGTTAAAACGTTAGAACCGCAAAGCCCCCCTCCCTCCACACAGAAGCAGCAGCAAAGCAATGACCCTCTCCCCCACCCCACCCATTTCCACAAAAAGCATCAGCACCCTCCACTCACCAAGCAATAGCATAGACCCCAAGAAAGACCATGATCTGCAGTACAACAACAACTAATCGTTCACCCGGCAATTCAACATACCACAGGCTCACTCTCACTTTAAAAAAGGGAAGTGGAGGTGTCTCCCTTTCACAGCAAGAAGGGAGATCAACAAAGAGAAGCAACTCGCTGATTTATGGTGTTAAAGTCTGCTGTGCTGCTTTTTATTTCAACTCGAGAATCGGCAACAAACACCCTCACCACCAACGAGGGAGTGAGTGTGATTTGCTGAGTACAGAGCCTCCGACAGCTGATCTGCTGCTCCCGATGTTCCGTTTCCTCACTGGCATAAAAAAGGCTCCTCCCCAGGGCCACAAAGCCTCAGAGGTCCAAAGGTGCTCTCGACTTTTTGGCTGCATCCTTGGGATATTGAAACTGGCTGGGTGGTGAACACTGGTAGCTGAGTTCTACTGCTGCAAAGAGCATAAGTTTAGGTGTAGCTCCAAGTCAGGGTCTTCAACAGAACCCCATCCACCTTGAAAAGGGAAAAGAGAGACATTAAAGGTAGAAATTAAGCTGTTTCTGAAGGTGAGCTCAAAGAAGTTGTTGTCAAGCGCTATTGTAGCTCTGCCCCTCAAAAAAATAACAAGTACCGTAGATTCCGGATTTTAAGCTGCTACTTTTTTCCCACATTTTGAACTGCTTTGAACTTTGCGGCCTTTAATACGGAGCGGCTAATGCATTATTTTTTTTCATGCCGCCTCGTAAACATTTTGCCTCGTAACAGTAGACCAATAAAATTGATGAGTAGTTCACAGAGGTCCAATGAAATTGTACGATAAATCAAGCGCACTTTCACAATTAAATTATTGTAAATCAGTCATTTGTACTCACCCTCATCAACATGGAAAACACTCGAAGAAAAGCATTGTGCTGCCTTTATGGCAGTTATTTAGTTTATAATATTTTCGCTTAGTAATTCATTTTCTAGTTAAAGTTAGAAGAGTTTTAACTATATTTGTTTTCTGTACTACATCGCGGGATGCTATGACGTCACACCCGGTTTCGCCGCGTCTTGTGGGATACCAGTTTGCGATAAACGGAAAGGAGGGGGGGAGCGGCGGAGCCAAAACGCTGCTTTTAAGTTAAAGGCGATCAATAACTTTTCCTGGTAGGCTGCAGTATATATATTTTTTACCAGTCGTTAGGAGATATTGGAATGTTGTTCAGTAAAGAAGTATACGCAACGTATATTTAAAAGTAGCCGCGTTACGGGCACGGTTCGAAAAAAAGCATTTGCAATATGTATTTGTTTTTGTTACCATATGGATTTAACTAAAAGTTAAAAAATCCTCACGTGTAATATCTTTCTGTGTAAATATCTCATATTACAACGTGGGACACCTGCGGCCGAAAATCCGGTGCGGCCGAAAATCCGGTGCGGCCTAAAATCCGGTGCGGCCTTTACAAGTAAAAAATTGATTTTATTTCTAAAATTAGAGCCAGCGGCTTTTAATCAGGTGCGCTCTGTAGTCCGGAATCTACGGTATCTCAACTCACACAGGAGCGGCACAGTGGAACCATCTGCTGGTGGGTTATTCCACCACAGGCAAAGTGTTTTACCTTCATCTTCTCTTTACATTGATTTACTAATTTGTCATTTAAGGATATTCAAAAGCCGGAGATACTGTGAACAGACAGCACTATGAAAATGCATCCTAGTGACTGTAATTAATCCAATAACAAAGTTTCAGGTGGGCTTCCCTGTTGCTTCACAGCTCGGTGGTGTCACAGAGAATTGGAACCCCAAGATTTTTTTTCAAAGAAATATCTTCTTGAGAAAGAAATGTACAGGAAATGCAATACAATTAGTACACTTTATGCCATCCTTTTCCAATTTACATACGTACTTTACAATTCCTGAATGATACTCATATTTTCTCCTTAACCATTACATACATTAAGTCAAACACAAAATGCTGCAGGAACTCAGCATGCCAGGTAGCATCTATGGAGTGGAACATTTCCAGGGCAACAGCCTTCATCAGGACTGCAAAGGAAGGGAGCGAAAGCCAGAGTAAGAAGGAGGGAGGAAAGAGGTGGGAGTAGCAGCTGGCAGGTGATATCACAGAGGGGGAGCAGTGTGAGATGATCTCATTGAACCCCATTCAAAGAACATAGCAGCACAGTACAGACCCTTCGGCCCACAATGCTGTGCTGACCATTTACCCTACTCTAAGATCAATCTAAGCCTTCCTTCTCACATAGCCCTCCATTTTTCTATCATCCATGCATGTGCCTATCTAAGAGTCCCTGAATTGCCCCTAATATAGCTGCCTTTATCCCCACCCCAGGCAATGCATTCCACAGATCACCCACTGTCTGTGTACCTCTGACATCCTCCCTATACTTTCCTCCAATCACCTTAAAATTCTGCCCCTTGTATAAGAGAAGAGTAGGCATACCTCGTAGAGCAGTGCATGAAGTGTTTGAGATGCTGTTACACCAGAGCTGTCCCCTCAGCCTCCAATGGTGACAGAACCCTACCCTGCGCTCCATCCCCTCAGCACCCCTGCAATAGCAGACACATACTACAACGCCCTGGCGCATCCTAGGTGGCTTATTCACTTGAAGAGATGCTGTATTTTGCCAATGTTTCTTATATTTATAAACAAACACTGAAATCTTTGCCAAACATTTTTTTCATCTGATGTTGATACCCCTTTAAATCACAATTACTTATATATTGGAGATCGAACATGTGCAAATGGGAGTTTTGGAATCTGAGTGTTATTTGAAGTGGTGTACCCACATCCCTTTCTCATGCTCTGTAATAGTGGACACTCTCCCACATATCCTGCTGCCGTATTCACTTCCAGCTATCAACGCCCGCTCTCTGCGGGGCTTCTCAGCTGACCCACAAAAAACATGCCTGTACTGCAGAACACAGAAACTGTTGCTGAAAACTTAGACTGCAGATCCCTCATCTACAGCTGAGGCACACCAGCAGCTGAGCAACTTAAACCCATCACACGCAGCAGTCTTTTCCATTGAGGGAAAGCACTGCCTGTTAAATTCAGAGGCTGAAACTTTTGTTTGATCCTCAGTCTGTACTGAGTTAGTTAGCGTCAGCCAGGGATACTATAACTTGTGTCCATGACCTTGGACTAGGCAGCAGGACAGAAAATGTCAGACTGATCCAGAGGGAGGGAGAGTTGTAACCCAGGATCAGATTACTCTCTGAGTTGGAGTTTAAAAAAAGATGCCAACATTGACAGAATACTTGACACCTGAGATGGAACAGTCTCCCAGTGTGGGTCAGGACCTTCAGGAGAGGAAAGGCAGGAGTTGGTGTAGGGGAGGAGACAGAATAAGCAGTCAGTCTATTTAAAGAGGTGGTGATGAGACTGGAAAATGCATTCTCAAGTGACACGGATAAGACAAGCCTACATTGTAAAACAAATAGCTATTTTGGACTTTCCAACAAGTCCTACATACTGAGGCATTACCAAAGGATCAAACAACATTCAAAGATAGAAGAGGCAGCTCTTTTTGAACTCTATATTTGTTGTTAGATCTACTGGCTACCAGAGCAGACTTGATGGACAGAATGACCTAATTTTGCTCCGATGTTGTATGGTCTTATGTTCTATGATCATTGGGAAAGATAGACTTTTTCTAAAAAATTCTGCCTTGGTACGTTTTACCTCAAAGTGGCACAGTGGTGCAGCTGGTAGAACTGCCACCTCATTGTCACAGTATCCGGTTCAATTTTGACCTCTGGTGCAGTCTCTGTGTTGTTTGTACATTCTCTCAATGATCCCAAAGTAGACAGGTTGGCAGAGTTAGTGTAGAATAATAGGATTAATGCAAAAACGAATGCTCAATGGTGTGCACTTGCTGGGCTCGAAGCCCTACTTCCACATTGGATCTCTGACCATTGACCTTAGTTCAAATGAAAGACAATACTAAGTGCGGCGTTTACTCAGTTCAGAAATATCACTGGAGCGAGCATTTGGACCAAAGATGGGGATGATCTATGAAGTTATTCTGACACATTTGAGAAATGTCACAAACCTTTTCTGCTGTTTTGTTGCAGGTAGAAACCAGAGAACTGGGCTCTGCCATTTGCTGTGTTATTGCTATGGTTGCTGTAGGCCTGTTTCTTGGAAAGTCCAATGCATACAAATGACCACTTGAGGGCAACATTGAGCCATCAGACAAAAGGTGCCGACTTGCCAACGACTGAATCTCTGTGGGTCTGGCATCAACCCAACATAAATAGATGGCAGATAGACCAGGCGTCTGTCAACCAGTGGGAGTGGTATTTACAGTATTTTTATTTGAAGACTTAAATAGAAATGTGAAATGAATATCTACTCATTGTAATGGATTGTGACAAAAATGCTTCTACCATCACATCATTCCCTTTATCTTTCTTCTGTATTGATTGAAGCTAGCATTGTTTATTATTCCAACTAATTTTAAAAGAATATGTTAATATTTGAAGGTCTGCAAGAGACTGGTGAATGCAGTGATGTGGTGTTCTGCCCATGTCCCCCTTAGACTGAGAGGGCCAAAAGCAAAAGGGTGGCTGGTCCCACCAGACCACTCCCTGTTGCCCACAGTTGGTTGTCTTTGCTTTTTGTGCCTGAGATTAGTGGAAGAACCCAAGGACCTTTGCCCTACTGCTAAGTGGAGAGAAAGGCAATGGGTGTTACCCTTGTGGATCATGTTATCTGAGACATTTGCTATACAGCAAGGATTTCTTGTGGCTAAAGAGTGCTCATCTCACTCTGCCTGACTTGAGAGTTATTTCAGAAGTTAGGCATCAGCAGCAATTTATTACCTGCAAGCAAGAAATGCTTCCCTTTGCGACTCCAGCTGCAGCGTCAGGCCCCCGTGTCGCTGTGTGTAGGTGAAGATATTGCTGGTGCCATCATGAGGGGACCTCCAATGAAAGCACAATGCTGTGAGAGTGGAGGATTGAAATATATTGTGCGGGTTGCATGGGATTCCAAGTGCTTCTATGTTGAAGGGTGAAAGTGAAGCCTGCAGGAAGCATGCTCTGCTGAGGCTGTGGTTCTCTTTACCCTGTGATGGAGTAGTTTTTCACAAAGAAAACAACATGAGTCATTTCACGTTAAAGAAAATCTGCAACAACTTATTCATTGTAGTCCAAACACTGAACACAATGTGCATCACATCACATCAGACCAGCCTCTTAAAGTGAACCTCAACCCAATGTTGGTTGTTTGAACTATGTACGTTACCCTACACAGACCCCCCAGAATTCACTAAAATCAGCTTGTCCTATGTTACATCCACAAAATGCTTGAGGAACTCAGCAGGCCAGGCAGCATCTCCGGAAAAGAGTATAGTCGATGTTTCGGGCCGAGACCCTTCAGCAGGACCTAAAGGGTTTCGGCCCAAAATGTCAATTGCATTCTTTTCCAGAAATGTCCTATGTTCCATGGGTGGAGGAATAGCAGAGGCCTCTGGCTCACCCAGCGGTGTGTTGCCACGCTCATGGTCATGTTATGACTATGGGGCATGGTAGTGGAATCCTCCAAATCCTGGTGGGCCAGTTTAAAGTGATCTACCAAAATACGTTTGGCTTTACTCCTCTTATCTATGGTAAACATCTTTTCTCTCCGTTCTAAAACATGGAACAGGCCAACATAAGGGGCCCTAAGGGAATGTTGCTGTGCATCATGGCAGATGAAAACAAATGAGGCAGGATGTAGGTCAACAGGAACCCACGATGGGAGGGAGGAATCAGTGAAAAGGAATTGAATTTACTGAGGAGGGTGGAACACTGCTGAGAGGATGACCAGGCAGTCGTGGCATCAGGAATAAAATTACCTGGCACTCGTAACATTTGCCCGTATACCAACTCAGCTGCGGACGACTGCTGACTCTTTTGCAGCTGTTCTGAGACCCAGCAGGACCCACGGGAGATGATCGTGTAAACGCTCATCCGTCAGGAAAGCCCTCAGGTCAACTTTTAAGGAGTGGTGAAACTGGTCGCAAAGGCCTTTGGACTGTGGGTAATGCACTGTGGTGTGATGTGGCCTAATGCTGAGGCTCTAACATGACCCAGAGGTCTAATATGAATTGGGGACCACGGTCAGAGGAAATATCAGATGGGGTGCCAAACCGAGCAACCCAGGTGCTGATGAACACTCGAGCCACGTCTGTGCTAGAGGGATGTCATCTGGCTACCTGGTGGTACGGTCCGCCATGGTGAGGAGGTGCGTGAAACCATGGGAGGGGGGAAAAGGACCAACAAGGTCCACATTGACATGGTCAAACCATCGCTCAGGGACCTCAGAAGGTGCCAATGGCGCCCAAACGTTCCGGTTAATTTTTGCTGGTGAGCACTCTACACAGGCGGCAGTCCAATCATGCACATCCTTTCTGAGGCCATGTCACACAAACTTTAGTGCAATCGGTTTCTGTGAGGCCTTCCAGCCCGGATACTAGTGGCCATATATGGAGTCAAAAACAGTCCGTCTCCAGTTGGCGGGCACTATGGGATGAGGGCGACTGGTTGAGACATCGCACAGGAGAGAAACCCCAGCTTTGCCAACCGGTGGCCATGTTGGTATAGTCAACCCCTATGTGTACAGTCTCAATGGCTGGTCGTGAGAGGCAATCAGCCATAGCATTGTTTTGCCCCTTGATATGTTGTATATCCGTTGTGAACTCAGATATGTAGGTCAGGTGGTGTTACTGCTGTGCAGACCAAAGTTCTGATATTTTGGCCATCGTGTGCACGAGGGGTTTGTGGTCAACGAACACTGTGAAATGGTGACCATCTAGAAGAAAATGAAAATGGCAGACAGCCAGATAGAGACCGAGAAGCTCACAGTCAAACGTGCTGTACTTCCTTTTGGGGGGGGGAATGAAGCTGCTGGCTGAAGAAGACGAGCAGCTGCCACACGCCTCCGACCAAATGTTTGTGCACAGCACCCACAACATCGTCTGAAGCGTCAGTAGCGATGGCTGTGGGTGTGTTGGGGAGTGGATGCTCTAGTAGGGTTGCGTTAGAAAGAGCTCGTTTGGTGTCTTCATATGCCCTAGTCATGTCCGCTGACCAGTCAAACACCTGATTAGGGGGATTGCCTTTAAGTGCACTATACAGGGGCAGCACATGTTCAGCAGCTCACGGAATGAAGCGCTGATAGAAATTTACCATGCCGAGAAACTCCTGCAGTTGCTTAGTAGTGTGGGGCAGTCAGAAATCCATAATAGCAGCCACTTTTGATGGGAGGGGGTTTCACACCTTCAGCGGAGATGCAATAGCAGAGAAAGTCAGTGGTTGACAACACAAACTGGCATTTACCATGGTTAATAATCAACCTGAGTTGGCTTAAGCACTTGAAACGTGTGTGGAGATGGGATACATTTTCTGATTTGGATGCAGTGGTGACAAGTATGTCATCTAGGTAAGCAAAAAGAAAATGTAAGAGTCTACAGAGTTCATCAGCCGTTTGATAGTCTTTGCAGAGTTTTCAGCCTAAGTGGCATGTGCAGAAACCCAACGAGGCAACTGAGATACCTACATCTGTGACACTTCATACATTCTTGGTCTTTTCAATGACTTGATCATCTCATTTTCACTCTGATATCCAGCCCCTTTACACCTGCATTCTCTATCAGGAGGACCTTAAAGCTCTCCGCTTCTTTCTAGATGACAGACCAACCTGTTCCCCTCCACCACCACTCTCATCCATCTTGTGGAACTGGTCCTCACTCTTAATAATTTCTCCTTCAGCTCCTCCCACTTCCTTCAAACCGAAGGTGTAGCCATGGGCACTCGCATGGGTCCCAGCTATGCCTGCCTATTTGTTGGCTATGTGGAACAGTCTATGCTCCAAGCCTACACTAGTACCACTCAACTCTTCCTTCGCTACATCGACGACTGCATTGGTGCTGCTTCCTCCACCTATGTGGAGCTCATTGACTTCATCAACTTTGCCTCCAACTTCCACCCTACCCGCATATTAACGTTGTGGATAATGAAGTAGGTTTTCAGAGCTTGCAGTTATCAGTCTTGATTGCTACTCTAACTTTTTAAAAAAGATTTAAAGATTAGCTTTGTTTGTCACACAAACATCAAAACATATAATAAAATGTGTGGTCTGTGTTACTGACCAGAAGTCCAAGGATTTGCTGGGAGCAGCCCATAAGTATTGCCTTGCTTTTGGCACCAACATAGCATGTCCATATTTACTAACCTTAACCCTAACCCGTATGTCTTTGGAATGTGGGAGGAAACCAGAGCACCTGGAAGAAACCCCTGTTGTCAAATCCTCATGCAGTAAAAGCCAACAGTGGACCTTCCTGAATCTGTATATTATTCTTTGATAATATTGATACAAGTAGACCACCTGATTATGAAAACACTTTAATCTTTCACTAACTCTTATAAAGGTAAGCCAAGCGACATAGGCGACAGCAGGGCTTCACTTCCAGGTGAGCTCAATGTCTTCTATGCTCACTTTGACTGTCAAAACATGGAAGAACCATTGAAAGCTCCCAGATACCCTGATGATCCTATGATTTCAGTCTCCGAAGCCGATGTGCGGGCTGCCTTCAGGAGGGTGAATCCATGGAAAGCATCTGGACCGAACAGAGTACCTGGCCACGTACTAAACACTTGTGCTGATCAGCTGGCTGGTGTATTCACTGAGATCTTTAACCCCTTGCTTTGGCAGTTTGTGGTACCCACCTGCTTTAAGCAGGCTTCAGTTATACCGGTGCCCACAAAGAGTGTGGTAACCTGCCTCAATGACTATCATCCAGTAGCACTCACATCCACTGTGATGAACTATTTTGAAAGGTTGGTGATGAAACATATCAACTCCTGCCTGAGAGGCAACTTGGATCCACTGCAATTTGCCAACTGGAGCTACAAGTTTATGGCAGCTGCCATCTCATTGGCTCCTCACTTAATCCTGGAGCATCTGGATATCAAAGGTGCCTACATCAGGAAAGTCTTCATTGACTGCAGCTCAGCATTCAACACTATCACCCCCTCAAAACTAATCAATAAGCTCCAAGACTTGGGCCTCAACACCGACTTGTGCAATTGGATCCTGGATTTCCTCACTTGCAGACCTCAGTCAGTTCAGATTGGCAACAACATCCCCTCCACAATCTCCATCAGCAAAGGTGCACCACAAGGCTGTGTGCTTAGCCCTGTGTTCTAGTCAGTTTGCACAGTTCCATTGCCACATTCAAGTTTGCTGATGACACCACTGTCCTGGGCTGAATCAAAGGTGATGATGAATCACCATACAGGAGGGAGATTGAAAATCTGGCTGAGTGGTGTCATAACAACAACCTCTCACTCAATGTCAGCAAGACCAAGGAATCGAATAATGACTTCAAGAGAGGGAAACCAGAGGTCCAAAAGTCAGTCCTCATTGGAGGATCAGAAATAGAGAGGGGTAGCAGCTTTAAATTCCTAGATATTACTATTTCTGTGGACCTATCCTGGGCCCAGCACACAAGTTCAATTGCAAAGAAAGCATGGCAGTACCTCTACTTACTTAGGAGTTTGTGGAAATACGGCATGACACCTAAAACTCTGACAAACTTCTATAGCTGTGCTGTGGAGATCATATTGACTGGCTATATCACAGCCTGGTATGGAAACACCAATGCCATTGATCAGAAAATCTTACAAAAGGTAGTGGATTTGGCCTAGTACATCATGGGTAAGGCCATAGAACCATAGAATATTACAGCACAGAAACAGGCCTTTTGGCCCTTCTTGGCTATGCCGAACCATTTTTCTGCCTAGTCCCACTGACATGGTTTGTGGTTGTTGGCTCTGCACCAGTCCGTTAGCTACTGCACCTCCTCTCTGTAAGCTGACTCGTTGTTTTTGCTGATGAGACCCACCACGGTCGTGTCATCGGTGGACTTGATGATGTGATTCGAGCTGAAGTTCATGCAAGCCAGAATAAATTGGAGTATTGCAATACTAAGGTAGAAGGAGATGAGTTATAAAGCTCTTGTTACATGCACATGCAGTTCAACCTTTTGAGTGATTATGCAGAAAGTTTGAAGTTAATAACTGATCTCCTTCTACCTTAGGCCATGAACTTATCAATCACCCCGATGAGTTATTAACTTCAAACTTTCTGCATAATCACTCATAGTTGAACTGCATGTACATATAACGAGAGCGGTATAATTCATCCCCTTCTACCTTAGGCCACAAACTTATCAATCACCCGTCTGTGGACACTTTCTGGAGGTCCAAGATCCGTATGGACTAAGTGTGTAAGTGTAGGAGGGGACTATGTTGAAAAATAAATGTGCTAGGTTTTCTAAAATTGACTCCTTCTACCTTAGGCCACCAACTTATCAATTACCCCTCGTATGTGTTAAGATTGAGGAATTTAAAATAAGTGACATTAATGAAGCAAGGAGACTGGAAAGATTATTATTTTATTTTATTGGGAAGTGTAGACAGAGTCCATAGAGGGGAGGTTAGTTTTCTGTGATGTGCTGACATTCCTATGCAGCTGGCTAAGTGCACAATGGGCCAGACTGCAAGGACAGAATAGCATATATCAGAACCTATTTCTGTTCCTAAAATTGGTTCCAGTACCTGAGGATCAGGAGTGGGAATTCAGGCAAATTTGGTCTTTGATAACTCCTCCTCGAAAGTGAGCGTGTGGTTACTGGGTGATGACAGAATTAGATTCAACTGTGATGTATCCCATTGCTGAATAACTTGCCAGATTTTTCAGTAGATGTTGTACATTGACTGTAGGAGTATAGCATGGTGTTTACAAAAAGGGGAACATTTGGGAAGAAAAGCCCCATGTTACATTATGGTGGATAAACTATTAACATTTTCATTATTTTTTGTTCTTTCAATTCCCGTCACAATCTTTTTTAATACATTAGCATGTATATTAAAACACCAGCAGTATTTTATACAGATGCATTCACACATCTGTGTCCTATAACAAACTATATAATTTCACTCCATATGACTTTTAATGCAATGTTACATATTAAGATTCCTGTTATAAAAGCAATTGAAAAGTAAAAGCGAGCTTCGAGGTAGATGAGCAAAGAAGTTGGATTTCAGCTGTAACTGACACACTAATGCTTTGTTGCCAGCAAATGTAAAATTCTCAGTGGCTACTGGGGGAGGGGAAGTTGACTTCAAGCACTGTCCCACAGTGCAAAGGGAATATAAGATCCGTACTCAGTTCAAGGCTCGTCCAAGACTTCACTCCATTTCTCCACAATATGTTTCTCTCCCTGAAGTAATTACTTCCTGCAAACAGCAATTTATTGTTTGCACCGATGAAATTTCTGATAGCACCATATCCTTTTCTGTTCATTTGCAAGCCCCAAGACAGAGCCTTTCAAACCTTCGGGTCCATAAAGTTGTACAGATGAAGTCCTGGGATTGTCTGACAGTGGATTAGCACTCTGATCTTCCTCCTTTGGGACTTGGCTTTGAATCCAATTAGGCTGATAGAATGAAGGTCCTCCCCTGCTGATGGCTTTAAGAGGCCTACTTGAAATAAATTTGGACAGCATTCACAGCACTATTCCAGTTGAATGTGAGTTCTTGAAAAATTGTTTCCTAATTTGTCACAAATTGGCATGTCATTTTGACATCCCAGAAAGATGTCCACAGTGGATACTTAAATGTCATGTACAAAGAAACATAGAAGCATACAAAACCTACAGCACAATACAGGCCTTTCAGCCCACAAAGCTGTGCCAAACATGTCCTTACCTTAGAAATTACCTAGGGTTACCCATAGCCCTCTATTTTTGTAAACTCCATGTACCTGTCCAAAAGTCTCTTAAAAGACCCTATCGTATCCACCTCCACCACTTTTGCTGGCAGCCCATTCCACGCACTCACCACTCTCTGAGTAAAAAAAACTTACCCCTGACATCTCCTCTGAACCTGCTTCCAAGAACCTTAAAGCTGTGCCCTCTCATGTTAGCCATTTCAGCCCTGGGGAAAAGCCTCTGACTATCCACATGATCAATACCTCTCACCATCTTATACACCTCTATCAGGTCACCTCTCATCCTCCGCCGCTCCAAGGAGAAAAGGCCAAGTTCACTCAAATTATTCTCATAAGGCATGCTCCCCAATCCAGACAACATCCTTGTAAATCTCCTCTGCACCCTTTAACTGGCTTCCACATCCTTCCTGTAGTGAGGCGACCAGAACTGAGCACAGTACTCCAAGTGGGGTCTGACCAGGGTCCTATATAGATCTAACTTTACTTCTTGGCTCCTAAACTCAGTCCCACGGTTGATGAATGCCAACTGTATGCCTTCTTAACCACGGAGTCAACCTGCGCAGCAGCTTTGAGTGTCCTCTGGACTCAGACCCCAAGATCCCTTGTGAAGGACACCATGCACCCCCAACACAAACTCTTCTCTCTCCTGCCATCTGGCAAAAGGTACCATGGATGTTGCATCCTAGCTGTCTAGATACGCAAGCCTGGGCAGTATGATATGAAGAGCAAGCTGTTGCTCATGTAGCAAGCTCCTCCTGTCCATGCATCCAATGAACCCAAAGGAATGGCAGAGACTGACACAGCAGCGTCACAGGAGTTGAGTGGTAACATTGAACTCAATGTAGGACTGCCTCAGGGACTCCAGCTCTGAATTTTTCCCTCGAGGTTTACTCCTGAAGCCTACCCCATGAGTGGGTATAGCCGCAAGGTAGTGGAGGTTTGAGATCAGAGTTTTTGTTCTCCTCGATGAGCTGCCAACAATGGTTGGCGGGTCCTGTCTGCCTGAAGCAACTGGCTTTAAGATGCCAGTCACCCTCCTTTCCCCCTTTTCCTGTCAGTAGAAACAGTTCTGCCGGGCTTAGTAGCAAAGCCACACGTGAAGGCCAGGAGCTGCACTTGGTTGTCAGAGGCTATTTGAGACACATGTCATTGGGAGCATTTAATAGGCAGTGGGAGCTTGTCCCATTACCACCCCTAGCTATGAGTATACAACATTAGACGCTAGTGAGGAGGACGACCTACTGGGGGGGGGGGGGGGGGGGGAAGCTACAGTGACCAGGTCTCTGGCACTGAGTCTGGTGTTGTGGCTCAGAAGAGCAGAGAGGTGAAGAGGACTGGATCCATGGCATTCTCAAGAGCGAGGGTGAGCAGTCAGAAGTCTTGGTACATATTGGCACCAATGATGTAGGTAATCAAGGTGAGGAGGTTCTGAAGAGAGATTTTAGGGAGCTAGATAGAAAGCTGAGAAACAGGACCTCCAGGGTAGTAATCTCTGGATTTCTGTCTGTGCCACGTGCCAGTGAGGGTAAAAATAGGATAATATGGCAGCAGAATGTGTGGCTGAGGAACTTGTGAAGGGAGCGGGGGAAGGGCTCAGATCTGTGGATCATTGGGATCGCTTCTGGGGAAGGTATGACCTGTACAAAAGGGATAGGTTACACCTGAACCCAGGGGGGTCTGATATCCTTGCAGGCAGGTTTGCTAGAGCTGTTCAGGAGGGTTTAAACTAATTTGGCAGGGGAATAGGAACCGGAATGATAGTGCTGAAGATGAGGTAGGTGATTCAGAAACAGAGGCAATGTTTAGTGAGACTCCAGGCAAGGCTGATGATGAAGCAAAATTGCAGTCAACAGGATGAGTTGCAACAGACAAAATATTGAAAAGGATGAATACAGGACTGAAGGTGAATGCATGCAGCATACAGAACAAGGTAGATGAACCTGTTACAGTTACAGATTGGCAGGTATGATGTTGTAGGCATCACTGAATCATGGCTGTATAAAAGATTATAGCTGGGAGCTTAATGTCCAAGGATACACGTTATATCGAAAGGACAGACAGGAAAGCAGAAGTAGCAGCATTGCTCTGTTGGTAAAAAGTGAAATCAAATCATTAGAAGGAGGTGACAGAGGGTCAGAAGGTGTAGAATCATTGTGGATAGAGCTAAGGAACTGCAAGGGTAAAAAGACCCTGATGGGAGTTATATACAGACCCACAAACAGTAGTAAAGATGTGGTCTACAAAAAAAGAGAGAAAATGCATGCCAAAAGGGCAATATTACAACAGTCATGGGGAATTTCAATATGAAAGTAGATTGGAAAAATCAGGTTGGTGCTGGATTCCAAGAGAACGTATTTCTAGAGTGCCTACAAGATGGTTTTTTTAGAGTAGCTCATGGTTGAGCACACTAGAGGAATAGGTGTTGTGCAATGAACTGGAATTGATTAGAGAGCTTAAGGTAAAAGAACACTTGGGGCAAGTGATCATAAAATGATCAAATTCACCCTGAAATTTGAGAAAAAGAAGCTAAAGTCAGATGTATCAGTACTACGGTAGAGTAAAGGGAATTACAGAGGCATGAGAGAGGATTGGCCTAATTTGATTGGAAAAGAACACTGGCAGGGATGACGGCAGAGCAGCAATGGATGGAATTTCTGGAAGCAATTCAGAAGGCACAGGATATATACATCCCAAAGAGGAAGAAGTATTCTAAATGCAAGATAACACAACCGTGGCTAACAAGAGAAGTCAAAGCCAACATAAAAGTCAAAGAGAGGGCACATAATAGAGCAAAAATTAGTGGAAAGTTAAAGGATTGGAAAACTTCAATACTAACAGTAGGCAACTAAAAAAGTATTTAAGAAGGTAAAGATGGAATACGAAAGTAGGCAACTAAAAAAGTAATTAAGAAGGTAAAGATGGAATACGAAAGTAGGCTAGCAAATAATATTAAAGAAGATACCAAAAGTTTCTTCAGATACATAAAGTGTAAAAGAGAGGTGAGAGTGGATACTGGGCCACTGGAAAACAATGGTAGAGAGGTAGTAATGAGGGACAAGGAAATGGCGGACAAACTGAATAAATATTTTGTATTTGTCTTCTCTGCGGAAGACAGTAGCAGTATGGTGGAAGTTCCAGATGTCAGAAGTCATTATGTATGTGAACTTAACATTGCTAGGGAAAAAGGTTCTTGGGAAACTGAAAAGTCTGGAGACAGATAAGTCACCTGGACCAGGTGGTGTGCACTCCAGGGTTCAGAAAAAGGTGGCTGAAGAGATTAGTAATAACCTTTCAAGAATCACTAGATTCTGGAATGGCTCTGGAAGACTGGAGACTTCCAAATGTCACTCCACTCTTCAAGAAGATAGAGAGGCAGAAGAATGGAAACTATAGGCCAGTTGGTCTGACCTTGGTGGTTGGGAAATGTTGGAGTCGATTATTAAGGACGAGGTCTCAGGGTACTTGGAGGCACATGATAAAATAGGTTTCCTCAAGGAAAATCTTGCCTGACAAATCTGTTAGAATTCTTTGAAGAATTAACAAGCAGGATAGACAAAAGAGAATTGGTTGATGTTGTGTACTTGGATTTTCAGAAGGCCTTTGACAAGGCGCCACACATGAGGCTACATGACACTCTACAAGCCTATGGTATTACAGGAAAGATTCTAGCATGGATAAAGCAATGGCTGATTGGCAGGAGGCAAAAAGTGGGAATAAAGGGAACCTTTTCTAGCTGTTTGCCGGTGATTAGTGGTGTTCCACTGGGACTGATTATTTTTACATTATATGTCAATGATTTGGATGATGGAATCAATGGCTTTGTTGCAAAGTTTGTGGGCAATATGAAGACAGGTGAAGAAATTTGCCCACTCAGCATACCCAATGCGTACTCAACAGAGGGCAGAATAAACTACTCCTTCACCTGCAGTGTTCAATATTTTTAGATCAATAAAGTTTCTTCAGATATGTAAAGTTTAAAAGAGAGACAAGAGTGGAGATCAGACCACTGGAAAATGATGCTGGAGAAGTAGTAATGGGGGACAAGGAAATGGTAAACGAACTGAATAAGTATATTTCATCAGTCTTCATTTTGGAAGACACTAGCAGTATGGTAGAAGTTCCAGGTGTCAGGGGTATGAAATGTGTGAAGTTACTATAACTAGAGAGAAGGATCTTGGGAAACTGAAAGCTTTGACTATTTTTTTTAAATGGAGAGAAAGTTCAAGAAACTGAGGTGCAAAGTGACTTGGGAGACCTTGTGCAGGATTCTCTAAAGGTTAATTTGCAGGTTGAATCTGTGGTGAGGAAGGTAAATGCAATGTTAGCATTCATCTCAAGAGGAATAGAATATAAAATCAAGGATGTAATGCTTAGAATTTATAAAACACTGGTGAGGCCTCACTTGGAGTATTGTGGGATGTTTTGCACCCCTTATCTTAGAAAGGATGTGCTGAAACTGGAGAGGGTTCAAAGGTGACTCACAAAACGATTCCTGGATTGAATGGATCATCATATGAAGAGCATTTGATGGCTTTGGACCTGTATTCACTAGGATTCAGAAGATTGAGGGGTGACCTTATTGAAGCCCATCGAATGGTGAAAGGCCTTGATAGAGTGGATGTGGAGAGGATGTTTCCTATGGTGGGAGAGTCTAAGACCAGAGGACACAGTCTCAGAATAGAGGGGCATCCTTTTAGAGTGGAGATGAGGAGGAATTTCTTTAGACAGAGATTGGTGAGTCTGTGGAATTCTTTGCCACAGGCAGTTGTGGAGGCCAAGTCTTTATGTGTATTTAAGGCAGAGGTTGATAGATTGCTGATTGGTCAGAGCATGAAGGGATACAAGGAAAAGGCAGGAGTCTGGGTTGGTAGGAAGATTGGATCAGCAATGATGAAATGGCAAAGCAGACTTGATGGGCCAAATGGTCTTAATTTCCTCTATTTTATGGTCTTATATTTGTTCCATTCTAACACACTCCATTAGAGTGCATTGGAACTTCTAGGAAATAATGTTGATCAGATTTTCTGAAGAATTAAAGTATTTTTTATTTATTATTTAGGATATGGGCATTGCTGGCAAGGCTTATATTTACTGTCTATCCTAACTGTTCTTCAGAAGGAGATATTGAGCCATCTTTTTGAACTGCTGCTGTATTTATGTTGAAGATGTTGTCACCGTATGTTTGGATAAGGAGTTTCAGAGTTAGGGTGATTAACCTCTCTGTTGTTGGAAATAGTCATTGTATTTGTACTATTTCTTTTGTAAGTGGAACATGCCTGGGCAATTCTCCATACTGCTGGGTGGGTATCAGTCTTGTATCTGTACTGAAACAGCCTTGTCAAGTTCTGCAGCACAAGTCTTCAGGTATTGCCTTGTCCTATAGCCTTTGTTGTATTGAATGACCTATAAGCTATTTCATGAAATCATGTGGATTGTTTCAAATTGGTTGGAGAATATATTCTGTAATGGTGAGGATCTCAGGAGGAAGGTGAATGGGTCATCAATTTGTAACCTCATTGCAAATGCCTCAGTCTATTTTTAACTGTGTCCATATAATGTTGAGGATGAAGATGATTTTGGAACCTCTGCCTCCTGTTAGTTGTGTAATTTCCCATTACTACTCAGGACTAGGTGTGTCAGGATTGCCAAGTTTCAATTGACCCACTTGGTTTTGCAGATTTTTAACTTTGTCTATTGAATGCTGTATAGACACAGTCTTGTGTTCAGCTGAGCTATAAAGGATGGCTAAGGGTAATATGGTTAGTGTTGGATTAATGGACCTTTAAAAGGTGAAATACAATAGAGATTAGCAAAATGAAAGAGCACAGTATTAAAGCAATGTGGATATAATATTGTTCTTGGGACAGGATGCAGAAAATAGTGATGAACATTTTCAGACCAGAGATATTCCATGAGGAAAGATCTTTTTGTTCTCTTTGTTAATGACCTGGACTTGTGAAACATAGAAATTTTGGAGAAGCAGTGAACAATATGAAGGGCTATAACATCCACAAGGAGGTACATACGGACCAGTAAAATGGGCAGGCATAAAGTTGTTGAAATTTAACACAGAGCCGATGTAAAGCAATGCACTTTGAATCAGAATCAGAATCAGAATTAGGTTTATTATCACCGGCTCTGTGATTGTGAAATCTGTTAACTTAGCAGCAGCGGTTCAATGCAATACATAATCTAGCAGAGAGAGCGGAAAAAAATAATAATAATAAATAAAATAAAACATAATATTAATAAATAAACAAGTAAATTAATTATGTATATTGAATAGATTTTTAAAAATATGCGAAAACAGAAATACTGTGTATTAAAAAAGTGAGGTAGTGTCCAAAGTTTCAATGCCCATTTAGGAATCAGATGGTAGGAACAAAGAAATGAGATGTAGGTACAAAAATTCATGAAGGAAGATGAAAATATTAAGAGAGGAGTTTTAAGGTCATTGGAATTCTTGAGTTTGTTAATTACCTTGAATTTAAGGTAACTGCCAAATGAACCATGGGTGATTTGGAAAAGCATTACTTTACACAGCAAGATATTGTGTTCTGGAATGCAGTTTTGGAAAGAGCAGTGGAAGCAAATTCAATAGCAACATTGAAAAGAGAATTCCATGAAGAAGCAAATATTTACAGGACTATGGGAAATGAGCAGAGCCGTATGACTAATTGGTAACCAAAGAGCTAGCACAAGCATGATGAGATGAATGGCCTTCTTTTGTGCTGCAGTATTCAACAGGATTCTTGCCTCTGATTCATTAGGGTGTGGGGTTCCCTGTGACAGAGGCTTGATCCCAATATCCAAGTTGATCTCAGTGCACTATGGAGAGAACACTGCTAAGATGGAGAAATCATCTTTTGGATGATAAGTTAAATTGAGGTCCTCTCTGAGTTTTTTCAATTTGTGGGTTAACATTTCTGTCAGAAAATATAGAGCAAATTTCACCCAAGTGCAGAGCAGCGGAGATGATTCAGCGGTGAACAATAATTTTAATAATAGTCTGTACAATAACAAGCCACAAGGGATCACAAGACAAGAGAGGACAGATATTTAACTCGGCAAGATAACAAGGTAACTGAAGGCCAGGGGTGATCTTCAAGGGACTGATGAACTGGGGCAAGAGCTTGTGGGAGTCGATGCTCAGGGCCAGATCTTGGGTGAACAACCAGACACAGTCCCCAGGCTGGAGTATTCTGGCTGTGCATTGCCAGTAGTTGTCCTGGTGACAGTAGGCGCATCTGGCAGTTAGGATGATCATCTGTGCCCTCTTCCAAGCATTCTGGCATCAGTGAACTAAGGCCTTGGCGGATGGGACCTCCACCGTTAACTCCTCTGCAGGGAACAACGGGGGTTGGTAGCCATGAAGAACCTCAAAGGGTGACAGAGGATGTCTGAAGATTGTGGGACAGCTTAGCCCAAAGCAGATACTGCTCCCTCGTGGAAGGTTTATAGGTGGCAAAGCATTGCAGAAATTTCTCCCCTTGCTGAATGGCTCTTTCTGACTGTCCATTGGTCTGTGGATGATAGCCGGGGACAAACGCACTGAGGTGAGGAGGAGGGAGCAGAAGGCTCGCCAGAAGTAGGAGATGAATTGTGGGGCCTGGTCCAACACAATGACCTGAGGGAAACTATATGTTGGAGAACTAGGTCCACCATTTCAGTGGCTGACTGAAATCTGGGGAGGGCAATGAAGTGGGCTGCCTTGGAGAACTGATCCATCACAATCATGATCACCATGGCCCCATTGGAAGGTGGCAAACCCATGGGGATATGGGATCGTAGGTGTCGAGGGACCAGGAAGGGTCACAGGAGCCCAGATGGCAGCTGGTTGGAGGAATTGCTCTGGGCACATTGAGGGGAGGCAGCGATGAACTGATGTACATCTGTGATCATGGTAGGCCACCAGAACCAGCGTCACAGAAAATCCAGGGCCTGTTGTGTGCCTGGATGGCCAGAGAGGGCAGTGTAGGGCCTGGCAGATCTGGTTCTCAAGATCCCAGACAGTTGAGGTGAGGATCTGCGAGGAAGGAATGTTGGGCTGAGGGTTGATCTCCATTTCAGCTGGGTCAATCTGTTGTGACAGGGTGTCCGCTTTAGTGTTCTTGGAGCTGGATGGTATGAGATGATGAAGTTGAATTGCTCAAGGGAGAGGGTCCAGCGTGCCTGACATGGGTGGACTTGATGGGTCTGTTGTATGGATTTGAGGCTCTGGTGGTCAGTCCAGATCAGAAAGGGCTCAGTGAGCCAATGTCCTCCAGCTCTCTGTCTCCTACTCCATAACAGTGCTTTGTTGAACTTGCACAAGAAGAAGGCACAAGGCTTCCCACCTGGTCTTCGCTGAGAGAGGATAGCTCCACTCGCTCCAGTGCCTACTTTAGATGTATCCACCTCTATCACAAAAGGTCTGGAGGGGTTCAGATGGCAGAGAATGGGAGCAGTGGTGAAGCATCTCTTGAGCTCCTTGGAAGTGTGGCCTGCGACAACAGACCACTGTATCCACGAGGTAGATGATGTGAGGGTGGTGATAGGAGCAGCAATTTGGCCGTAGTTTTTGATGAAATACTTGTAGAAGTTGGAGACGCCCAAGAAATGTTGTAACTGTTTGAGGGAGCATGGTCGGGCCATTCAACAGCAGCATACACTTTCTCTGGTTACGCCTTGGGGTGAAATGACATAACCCAGGAACGAAATGACTGAGGTGTGGAACCGGCATTCCTCTAACTTGCAGTACAGTTGGTTTTTGAGGAGTTGAAGAAGGATTGGTCAGACATGACAGATGTGGTCTTGAGAATCCTTGGAGAAGATGAGCATGTCATGAGGTAGATGAACACATACCTGTGTAGCATGTCTCAGAGAAGCTCGTCAATAAAGGCTTGGAAAACAGCTTGACAGAAAGGCATCACAAAGTATTCATAGTGGCCAGTGGGTGATATGAATGCCGTCTTCCACTCAAACCCCTGGCGGATACGGATCAGGTTGTACATATTCCCGAGATCCAGTTTGGTGAAGATCAGGGCCCTCAGAGTGCTTTGAATGTGCTGTCCATCAAGGTAAGTGGCGGGAGGGGTGGAGATACATTTCTACCAAAGGAGGTGTAAGACGCTCTTTCCCTCTGCTAACCTGCAGGTCACCCTTGGCAAGGTGTAGCACCTGCATAGCTCCTACCCAGAGGGGTGGCTGGGGAGGTGTGGAAAGAGAGAGAGGAGAGAGAGTGGGAGACAGAGACAGAATGGATACCATGGAAACTTCCATCACTTGTTCGTGTCCTTGGAAAGCAAAGGCAAAGATAATCAGATGGGGTGTCAAATGGACTGTTTGATTCTCTAGTGCTTGTTTGGTTTGACTGGCTGAAATGAATTTATACCCCAAAGGCTCCCAAGCTTTTTTGAGTGATTTTCCTCTGTGAAACTGAGCCTGTAGCACAAAAGGTGGATCTGCTCTACCTCCTCTGTCTGTATTGAACTAGTGGGAGTGTACAGTGGAGAAACTCTTTTGACTTCAGTGCTCTCAGGCTGGGGAGAAATGGTCCAGGCAGATGCCTAGTTTTAGTTGGCTGCCGCAAGGCTCTGCTGGGAAGGACTGCTTTACCTTTAGCACTGAAATTCTTCACAAAAGTCATTGGAAGGTATCATAGTCATAAATTCAGCACTGAAAAGGGCCTTTTAGGGCACCGAACCCACACGACTTTGAACAGCCTATTTACACTACTCTGATATCAATCCCATTTCTCATTCTTCCCACATTCTCTGCAGCCCCCAGCAGAGTGCACCACACTCTCCTGCACATCAGCGCAATTTATAGTGGCCGATTAACTCACTAACCTATATGCCTTTGAAATATGGGGTGAAACAGGAGCACCTGAAGGAATTCTTTGCAGTCATAGGAATATCCTGCACGTTCCATACAGGAAGGCCCAAGGTTAGGATTGAACCCTAGGTCTCCAGTGCTGTGGGGTAGCATCTCTATTAGCTGTTGCAATATGCTGTCCAATATCCAATAGCATTTCAGAACCAGCGAAACAAAATGCAAAATATTAAAAATATTCTGCACACCAGACAGCATCCATGAAGAGAGGAAAACAGAGTCAACGTTTCTTGCAACAGTGTAGCTTCTGTCACAGCTAAAAGCATTCTGTGTGGCCAGAAAGATCCCACACACAGTAAAATGGTAAATGAGAAGATTGCTGGCATTGTCACAATCAGTGTTCATTGAGTACTGATCCATTTGTAAGTGCTGATCTGGTTTCGAGATGTCCAGCAGACAGAGAAACTTGCCATCCCTTACCAGGCCTGACCTGTATATAAGACCAGTCCCAAGCTGTAGTGATTTTTAAGTGACCCCGAAGTAGCCATTTGTTTTTACCAATTCCAGGCAGCCTGATGGAAGGAAAATGCATGATGTGGCAGCCAGATTCATAGAATGCATCAGAATGGAAAATGTAGACACAAGATCATTTCAGGTTTTCTCTCCATCCAGCAGAACTGGTCCTCACTGTCAACAATATCTCTTTTGGCTCCCCCACTTTCTTCAGACCTAAGGTGTAGCAATGGGCACCCACATGGACCCCAGCTATGTTTACCTCTTTGTGGGCTACGTAGAACAGTCCATGTTCCAAGCCTTCCCTCGTAATACTCCCCAACTCTTACTGCGCTACATTGACAACTGCATTGGTGCTGCTTCATGCACCTATGCTGAGCTCATCAATTTCATCAACTTTGCCTTCAACTTCCACACTGCCTTAAATTCACTTGGTTCATTTCTGACACCTTCCTCCCCTTTCTCAATCTCTCTGTCTCCATCTCTACAGACAAACTGTCTACCGATTACCTTTTATAAATCTACCAATTCTCACAATTATCTTGATTATACCTCTTCCCACCCTGTCTCCTGTAAAAATGCCATTCCCTTTTCTCAGTTCCTTCATCTTTCTTGCATGTGTTCCCAGAATGTGTCAGGGGTTCCCTTCCTCCATCATTGATGCTGTCCTCAGCCACATCTCCTCCATTTCCTGAATATCTGCACTCACCCTATCTTCCTGCCACCTTAACAGGGATAGAGTTTCTCTTGTCCTAACCTACCACCCCATCAGCTTCTGCACCTAACACAACATCCTCTGCAATTTTTGCCATCTCCTAAGGGATCCTACCACCAAACATATCTTTACGTCCTCCTCCCTCTCTCCGCTTTCTGCATGGATCGCTTCCTCAGTGATTCCCTTGTCTATTCATCCCTCCCCATTAATCTGCCTCCTGGCTCTTATCCCTGCAAGCAGCTAAAATGCTACACCACCCATTCGCCTCCTCCCTCAGCTCCATTTGGGGCCCCAAACAGATCTTCCGTGTGAGACAACACTTCATCTGCTGGCATCTTCTATGGTGTCCAGTGTTTCCAATGTGGCCTCCTACATCATAAATTGGGGAACCGCTTCGTTGAGCACCTCTGCTCCATCTGCCAAAAGTGGAATTCCTCAGTGGCCAAACATTTTAATTCTCATTCCCAATTCCACAAATGCTGAGCAAACTTGTGAGCATGAAGATAGATTCGTCCCCTGGTCCTGATGGAATGCATTCCAGGGTACTGAAAGAAATGGCAGAAGTTATAGTAGAGGCTTTGGTGATGATTTACCAAAATTCTCTGGACAGATCTTGCCAGATTGGAAGACAGCAAATGTCATACCACTGTTCAAAAAAGAATGTAGGCAAAACGTAGGTAACTATAGGCCAGTTAGTTTAACATCTGTAGTTGGGAAATGCTTGAAGCTATTATTAAAGAAGAAATAGCAAGGGATCTGGAAAGAAATGGATCCATCATGCAGACACAGCGTGGACTCAGCAAAGGCAGGTCCTGTTTGACAAACTTGCTGGAGTTCTTTGAGGATATAATGAGCGCAGTGGATAGAGGGGAACAGATGGACGGTATTTACTTGGATTTCCAGAAGGTGTTCAATAAGGTGCCGCATAAAGGACTAATCCATAAGATAAGGATGCATAGGGTTGGTGGTGATGTATTAGCATGGATAGAGGATTGTTTAACTAATAGAAAGCAGAGAGTTGGGATACATGATTGTTTCTCTGGTTGGCAATCAGTGGTGAGTGGCGTGCCACAGGGATTGGTGCTGAGCTCAAAGCTGTTCATGACATACATTAACAATCTGGAAGAGGGGACCGAGTGTAGTGTATCTAAGTTGCTGATGATACTAAATTGAGTGGAAAAGCAAATTGTGCAGAAGATATGGAGAGTCTGCAGAGAGATAGAGATAGGTTAAGTGAGTGGGCAAGGGTCTGCCAGATGGAGTACAATGTTTGTAAATGTGACGTCATCCATTTTGGAAGGAAAAATGGATGATCAAATTATTATTTTAACGGTAAAAGATTGCAGCATGCTACTGTGCAGAGGGACTTGGGAGTGGTGCTTGTGCATGAATCACAAAAGGTTGGTTTGCAGGTGCCAGCAGGCTATTAAGAAAGCAAATGGGATGTTGTCCCTTGAATTTAAAAGCAGGGAGGTTATGCTGCAACTGTACAGGGTACTGGTGAGGCTGCACTTGGAGTACTGTGTGCAGTTCTGGTCTCCATACTTGAGGAAGGATATACTGGCTTTGGAGGTGGTTGCAGAAGAGGTTCACCAGGTTGATTCTAGGGATGAGGGAGTTAGACTATGAGGAGAGATTGTCACCTGGGACTGTACTCGCTGGAATTCAGAAGGATGAGAGGAGATCGTATAGAAAGATATAAAATTATGAATGGGATAGATAAGATAGAGGCAGGAAAGTTGTTTCCACTGGTAGGCGAAATGGAAACTAGGGAACAGAGCCTCAAGATTTGGGGGAGTATATTGAGGATGTAGATGAGGAGGAACTGCTTTTCCCAGAGATGGGTGAATCTGTGGAATTCTCTGCTCAATGAAGCAGTGGAGGTTACATTAGTAAATATATTTAAGACAAGGTTGGATAGATTTTTGCATAGTAAGGGAATTAAGGCTGATGGAGAAAAGGCAGGTAGGTGGAGATGATTCCATGGCCAGATCAGCCATGATCTTATTGAATGATGGGGCAAGCTCGATGGGCCAGATGGCCTACTCCTGCTCCTATTTCTTAGGTTATTATGTTCCTGTTCTGACATGTCGGTCCATGGCCTCCTCTTGTGCCACAATGAGGCCTCCCTCAGGGTGGAGGAGCAACACCTTGTATTCCATCTGGGTAACCTCTAACCTGATGGAATGAGTATCGATTTCTCATTCTGGTAAAAAATATTTTCCCTCACCCTCTTCTCTTCTTCAATTCCCTGCTCTGGCCTCTTAACTCTTCTCACCTGCCTATCACTTCCCCCGGGTTCCCTCTCCCTTCCCTTTCTCCCATGCTCCACTCTCCTCTCCTATCAGATTCCTTCCTCTCCAGTTCTTTACCTTTCCCACTCACCTGGCTTCACCTGTCACCTTCTAGTGATCCTCCTTCCCTCCTCCTACCTTTTTATTCTGGAGTCTTCCCACTTCCTTTCCACTCCTGAAGAAGTGCCTTGGCCTGAAACTTTGACTGTTTCCCTTCCAGTTTCTGCTTCTCCTCTCCCCCCACAATTTTTGGTATGGGCTATTTCCCCTCTATGCTTTCAGTCCAGATGAAGGGTCGCAACCAAAGCATTAATCATCTATTTCCCTCCACAGATGCTGTTTGATTCACTGAGTTCCACCTGCAGCTGTTTTGTTTTGCTGTGAATGGAAAATCACTGCTTGGAGATTTGGCATGACATTAAAAACCTTGGCAAACTTCTATAGATGTGTGGTGGGAAGTGTGCTGACTGGCTGCATTATAGCCTGGTATGGGAACACCAATGCTTTTGTGAAGAAAATCCTACAAAACGTAGTGGATTCAGCCCAGTACATCACGGGTAAAACCCTCCGAATCATTAAGCACATCTAAACAAAATGTTGCCATAGGAAGCAGCATCCATCATCAAAGGTCCTCATTACCCAGGCCAGGCTCTTTTCTCACTGCTGCCATCAGGTAGAAGGTACAGGTGTCTCAGGACTCGCACCACCAGGTTCAAGAACAGTTACTACCCCTCAACTATTATGATCTTGAACAAAAGGGGATAACCACACTCATTCTATTTCTGGTGTTTCCACAATCAATGGTCTCACTTTAAGCACTCTTTATCTCATTATCTCATGTTCTTGTTATTTATTGCACAGTTTGTTGTTCATTACAGTTACTGTTTTACAGATTTGCAAATACACCCATGGAAAAAGAATCTCAGGGTTGTATGTGGTGACATGTATATAATCTGATAATAAAGTTTACTTTGACTTTGAGATATCGAAAGCTGCTGTTGGCAAAATATTAGGTCCCTAACAATACCAGGAGAAGTGAGAACCACAAATCTCATCATATGAATGAGTGACAAGATGTGTGATGGGAAATGCTTCCTTCTGGAGTGAGGAGGGGGAACAAAGCAACCATTAATCTGTGCAGACTTAACGTGTGAGTTCAAGCTTGGCATCAAGACTCAGCCAAAACAGGACATTGGAAGGTTAATCACTGCAGATAGGAAATTCCTGACGGCAGCCAGCACCATTCCTTCCTGTCTCCAACTTGTGTTGGCACCTCCATGAGTACCCAGATCACTGCCTAAGGCAGGTGTGCCAATAATTTCATTCTTATTTACTGCTTTCTAAACAAAGGCTGGAATTGTTCAGCTGACGAATGCTTGGGATATGTTTCAAAGTGTTTTGCTTTCAGGCACGAGGATTACTATGTTGCTCTTCTCTGAACCAAGTGCAGCTGCAGAGGGCCAAACGCTCTGTTTCGGACTCTCTGCCTGAAGTTATTTTGGTTGCTATAACAGATGTGCCTCTCTGCTCTGGTCGAGGTTGAGTTAGAATCCATCAAATGCACAAGTTATAGTTTGAGACTAGATGCATAACGTCCCACTGCCACACTACTCCATTTGGTCTCAGCATCATTTGTTCATTTGTGGAGGAGCAGAGGGATCTGGGGGTACATGTCCACAGATCCCTGAAAGTTGCCTCACAGGTAGATAGGGTAGTTAAGAAAGCTTATGGGGTGTTAGTTTTCATAAGTCGAGGGATAGAGTTTAAGAGTCGCGAGGTAATGATGCAGCTCTATAAAGCTCTGTTTAGGCCACACTTGGAGTACTGTGTCCAGTTCTGGTTGCCTCACTATAAGAAGGATGTGGAAGCATTGGAAAAGGTACAGAGGAGATTTACCAGGATGCTGCCTGGTTTAGAGAGTATGGATTATGATCAGAGATTAAGGGAGCTAGGGATTTACTCTTTGGAGGGAAGGAGGATGAGAGGAAACATGATAGAGGTATACAAGATATTAAAAGGAAAAGATAGAGTGGACAGCCAGCGCCTCTTCCCCAGGGCACCACTGCTCAGTACAAGAGGACATGGCTTTAAGGTAAGGGGAGGGAAGTTCAAGGGGGATATTAGAGGAAGGTTTTTCACTCAGAGAGTGGTTGGTGTGTGGAATGCACTGCCTGAGTCAGTGGTGGAGGCAGATACACTAGTGAAGTTTAAGAGACTACTAGACAGGTATACGGAGGAATTTAAGGTGGGGGGTTATATGGGAGGTAGGGTTTAAGGGTCGGCACAACATTGTGGGCCGAAGGGCCTGTACTATGCTGTACTATTCTATGTTCTATGTAAAATCCCACACCACTAGGTTCAAGAACAGTTACTTCCCTTCAAAAATTCAGCCTTGAACCAAATACCACAACCATAACCACTATCTCAGTACAGCAACGCGATGACCATTTTTGTTCTCATTATGCCCTTTCTTGTATAATTTATATATTTTGTTAATGTTGTGTTTCTGTACTATGTACCTGCAAATAAAGTTTTCAATCCACCTGTACATACATGCCCTTGTGGACATTACAATACATATGATTATGACTTTTGGCTTTGAACAGTTCTCACTGATCAAGTTGGTGCAGTTTTATCTCTGGTTTGGAGTTCAGAACTACAACTGTTAAAGCTTCACTTGAGATGGCGATAAATAGGTAGTTTGGCTAGGGAGGTGGTGGGGATAGGCGGGTGGTGGGGACAGAGAGGGCGTGGTGTTTGGAGATTCATTGATTGCAATGCACCACTTGTTCATGGAAGACAATATTACAAAGGGCCTGAAGGCAAACTACTTCATCAAAAATTCATTCAGGCTTCTGGGAAGTTGTGTACATATCACTCTGATGTCCTGATCTATTTCTGTGTAGGTGTCAGTGGAGGAAAATTAAAGTCATGTTTATATTTTTGAAGTATTTCTCATAATGCATTTACAATGCTTTATCGGGTGTGTATGCTCAGGGGTAGTTCTGTCCTGTTATTGTAACAAAGCTAAGTAATCCAGGATAAGCCAAGCATTGATTCAATCATAAATTGTGTAGAGAATTAGAAAATGTTTCGTGGTGTAGTGAACAAACAGTAGGGGTGAAAATTCAGCTGTAAAGGGCTACGAGAATCAACATTCAGCATGAGCCGTTGTGTGAAGAAAGCCAGGAGCTGAAACTAAGCAATGCATTGCCTCAGGATATTACCCTCAATGGGACAGTGCAATAGGAGCTTTCACTCACCAGGAACCAATCACCGGACTAGAGTCCCAGTGACAAGGAACAGCTGAGGGAGAAGGGAGCCAAGTAAACAGGGTCACATTACTCTGTGTGGAGGAAAAGCCAAATAAATATCAATGACCAAATGAAGACTGGCATGTGGGGATAGGATATTGCCAATACATTCTTTGATGGTCTTTATTTTAAATTAAAGTTGTGAGTTTATCTGCTATTAGCCCAGACAAGAGCTTTAGGCTACATTTGGCTTGTTTTAATTAGGTTCCTATTTACTATCATTGTGATTTTGAATACTTTGAATTACTAAAACCCACATTTTGCAAATATTTTATATCCTACCATATTATCTACCAGATCCTGTTAGGTTAAGATATTTGTTCTGACTTCATTATTGATGCCACTATGTCACACCTGGCTGGTTGTATGTACGACTGGGAGATCCTTTCCCTCTCTGTGTGGGGTAACATCAATCTCTCCACTCTGGTCACCCAAACTTCACTGAGATCAGCAACAAACTTTATGGAACCTCTGTAGTGTCATGTGCAGAATATGGTATGTAGAACTGTCTGATATGTGTACCCTGAACATTCAGTTAAAGCTTACCAATTACTCAACATGCAGTTCTCAAGTCTGCAACATTTCAAAGGCAATATATTACTTCCATTCACTTCATCCATACACTTTAGAAATGTACATTAAATATCCCTCAGGTGTGTTGTTCACTATGCGAATTTCAGTGCTTTAAAATCACCTTGATATCTTCAGGTGATCTAATAGATTCCTTTAAATGGAAGGAAGATCAGTTCTCTCTTTTCCAACTCGCCAGCTTTACTGTTTTTATCTGGATATACAGATAAACAGACATACAGCAAACATACAGCCCATTATTCCAACATGCTTTTGAGTTTCCAAAGTCAGGTACGTTGACCTGGGTTGCAAGAAAGCTTCCTACATTTTCGTCAAACAGCTGATATTCTCACTTCCCCAGTGGTCAGATTGAGACAAGAGGGAAGATAGATATTTGAAATACCTTTAATAAAATAATCACAGGGCACTTGGTCTAAATCAGGGGTTTCTCCAGTCAACAATCTGATTGTTGAAGGTAGGTGCTTTATGTTGTGCTTCCTTGATTTCGCAAGTAGCTGCAAGCTAAAGCTCTTCATTGGTTTGTTGAGCATTCTGAGCTTCCAGATAGATTGATTTTAAGTTGCTTTGGGTTAATTATTAATGGTAAGATCTTGTATTTTGTTTAATTAAAATCTAACTTTGCATGGATACATTCCAAATTGATTCCTAACTATGCACTCTGAATACTCTTCTCAAAAAAAACTGAGGCTTTGTTTATACAAATGTAATCTGATGAAGCAATAATATTCATTTGTGCATTCTACTCTGAATGCAAAGTTTGCACTGGATGCACCTGTACAATGCATGCTGTATTCTCCCTTTGAAATTAAGTTTCTTTATAATTCTGACTGCTACACATAGCACAAATAACCAGGGATGGAATTAGTTTTATATATCAGTTACATACCTCTGTTGGATCCCACCTAGAGCTTTAGTACACAAATATTTTCTTTCTTCTTTGGCAACCCTTTGGGACTGAGGATGAATTACTTCCACTTCTCTAGTTCTGATCTGTCTGGTAAGTACAATGTGAGATTCACAGACACTGCAACCAGTGATGCTAGATGCGGTGGGCAGCTAGGTAGATTGGGAGGTGGTACGGTCCTTCTGCCAGTTACACTGGCCTGCTGTGTACATCCAGCAAGTAAACTTGAGGTTCTCAATGCCATCCTGAATGCTCCTTCTCCAGTCTGAGCAATTATGGGCCTGGAGTTCCCACAAATTGGTGAGGATTTTTTTCCAATTTCAACCAGAAGGATTTGAGAACATCTTTGAACCATTTCCTCAGCCCACTTGCTAATCTCCAATGAATGATATGAGTTCTCATTGGAGCCTACTAAGCCTAATTAGGGCCTCAGTGGTGGTTGTTGTCCTGGGACGGGACAATGCCAGTGAATTTTGAGCATTTTGCAGAGACAGCATTGGTGTTATCTCTACAGTGGGGAGCAGTAGGCTGCAATTTTCTGTCATGAACTATCCAGAGCAGGCACCACTAGAACTGTGATTTCTGAACACCGCTTCCTGGGGAAAATATTTGTCTACACATTCTGTTTGATCGTTCTTCCAATTCCTGATAATCTACGTCCTGACTATTTAGAAATCCCAATGATTCAGAATTTGACTCTCTCTAACATTCCCCTTCCACTCACTGGACCTCAGATCGCATGATTGCTTCCAATCACTGGAGCCTTGCTTCCCCTTCAACTCTCTTCCCACATATGGTTCCCCGTTCCCATGCTCCCCTTCTACTCGTCAGGGCCAGATTCCTGCTCTCTATTTCTGTTCAATTGCTGCACTGCCTTTAACTTACCCAAGTCACAATTGCCTTGCTTCCTTCTATTCACTGGCATACCAGTTCCTGCAATCTCTTTGAAATTCAACGTTCAAAGTAAATTTACTGTCAAAGTACATATGTGTCACCATATACAACCTTGAGATTCATTTTCTTGTGGGCATACTCAGTAAATCCAAGAAACACAATAGAATCAATGAATGACCACACTCAACAGGACAAACAACCAATATACAAAAGACAACTAATTGCAAATACAAAATAAAAATATTAATAAATAAATAAGCAATAAATATTGAGAACATGAGATGAAGAGTCCTTGAAAGAGACTGCATAGGTTGTGGGAACAGTTCAGTGATGAGGCAAGTGAAGTTATCCCCTCTGGTTCTGAAGCCTGATGGTTGAGGGGTAATAACTGTTCCTGAACCTGGTGGTGTGAATCCCGAGGCTCCTGTACCTTCTTCCTGATGGCAGCAGTGAGAAGACAGCATGGCCTGGGTGGTGGGGGTCCCTGATGATGGATGCTGCTTTCCTGCGACAATGCTTCATGTAGACGTGCTCAATGGTGGGAAGGGCTTTACCCATGATGGACTGGGCCATATACACTGCTTTTTGTACGATTTTCCATTCAACGGCACTGGTGTTTCCATACCGGACCATGATGCAACCAGTCAATATACTCTCCCCCATACATCTATAGAAGTTAGTCAAAGTTTTAGAATGTCGTGCTGAATCTTCACAAACTTTAATTAAGTAAAGGTGCTGCAGTACTTTATTCATAATTGCACTTACGTGCTGGGCTCAGGACAGGTCCTCTGAAATGATAACACCAAGGAATTTAAAGTTGGTGACCCTCTGCATCTCTGATTCCCCGATGAGGACTGGCTCATGGTCCTCTGGTTTCCTCCTCCTGAAGTCAATAGTCAGCTCCTCGGTCTTGCTGACGCTGAGTGCTTAGCCACACAGTCATAAGTATAAAGTGAGTACAGTAAGAAGCTTAGCACACAGCATTGTGGTGAACCTGTGCTGATGGAGATTGTGGAAAGGATGTTTCTTTGCCATGAACCATGTTCCTTCTCTGACCAGCTGAGTCTTGGGACCTATAATGAGCTAGCTCACTCTAAAGAACAGCTGCTTCATTTCTATTCTTCAGGATCCACCACTATCCATGAACCACACCTGCATCCTTCACCACTGACTCACTCATTTCATTACTTCTTCTCCCCTGACTCAAGGCCTCGCTGGGGCCTTGTTTCTTTTGCTCCTTTTAAAATTGCTAAGTTCACAGGGAAATCTATGATTCTACATAAAAAACAGTATTAGAAGTGTGTTCTAGTGTTGGAGTATTAATATAAAAGCATTCTAAACTCCAAATGACTAGTCAAACACCATCAAT
Source organism: Hemitrygon akajei (assembly GCF_048418815.1). NCBI lineage: Eukaryota > Metazoa > Chordata > Chondrichthyes > Myliobatiformes > Dasyatidae > Hemitrygon > Hemitrygon akajei. The sequence goes on along the minus strand of NC_133141.1, from coordinate 2,559,679 downwards.
GTCTGGGTGTGACAGCTTAACAGTGTGTTATTGTATCTTGCATCTATGGTCTCTTATTGCCCTCACTACTAAGGGAAATAGCCCCCAACTTTCTATGATGATTAAGAGTTAAAATGTTTGAGTTGCAGTTCATTTACAATTTTATTTCCTATATCAATCAAATAAGTGCCTCAGTGCTACGGCATTTCTTTTAATAGCAATCAAATGTGAGCAGCAGCTGGAAGCCCAGGTCATTCTGCTTAGAATATAGATGCATAAAACACTACAGCACAGTTCAGGCTCATTGGCCCACAATGTGCAGATCTTTTATCCCACACCAAGATCAATCTATCCTTCCCTCCTACGTAGTCCTCCATTTTACTTTCAACCATGTTCCTATGTCTTAAATGTCCCTTGACAACACGAGTGAATCTGCAGATGCTGGAAATAAATAAAAACATAAAATGCTGGCAGAACTCAGCAGGCCAGACAACATCTATGGGAGGAAGTAGTGACGACGTTTCGGGCCAAAACCCTTCATCAGGAGTGAAGTAACATGGGATGGTTGAGGGGGGATAAGAAGTGGGGGGAGGGATAAAGTAGAGAGCTAGGAAGTGATAGGTTGGAGGGAAATGGGCTAGGGGGAAGGTGGAGAATTATGGGAAATAAAAGAGAAAGAAAGTTAGGGCTAGGGGGAGATTATAGTGAGGGGGGAAAAAAGAGAAAGAAAGAGAACCAGACTGAAATAATAGATAGGGATGGGGGTAAGGGGGGGCAGGGGTATCAACGGAGGTCTGTGAGTTGGATGTTCATGCCAGCAGGTAGGAGGCTACCTAGGCGGGAGACAAGGTATTGCTCCATCAACCTGTGTGCGGCCTCATCTTGACGGTAGAGGAGGCCATGGACAGACATGTCAGAGTGGGAGTGGTCTGTGGAATTGAAGTGTGTGGCCACAGGGAGATCCCGCCACTGCTGGAGGACCGAGCGCCGGTGTTCGGCGAAACGGTCTCCCAGTCTGCGGCGGGTCTCCCCAATGCTTAAATGGCCACATCGGGAGCACCGGATACAGTATATCACCCCAGCTGACTCGCAGGTGAAGTGGTGCCTCACCTGAAAGGACTGTCGGGGGCCTGGGATGGTGGTGAGGGAGGAAGTGTGGGGGCAGGTGTAGCACTTCTTCCATTTGCAGGGATGAGTGCCCGGAGGGAGGTCGGTGGGGAGGGATGGGGGGGATGAATGGACAAGGGAGTCGCGTAGGGAGCGATCCCTGCGGAAAGCCATGGGGGGGGGGGGGGGGGGGGGGGGAGGGGAAGATGTGGTTGGTGGTGGGATCCCGTAGGAGGTGGCGGAAGTTACAGAGGATTATACGTTGGATCTGTAGGCTGGTAGGTTGATAGGTGAGGACCAGGGGGACTCTATCCCTGGTGGGCTGGTGAGGGTATGGGGTGAGGGCAGAGGTGCGTGAAATACGGGAGATGTGGTGGAGGGCAGAGTTGATAGTGGACGAAGGGAAGCCCCTTTCTTTAGAAAAGGAAGACATCTCCTTTGTCCTGGAATGAAAGGCCTCATCCTGAGAGCAGATGCGGCGGAGGCGGAGGAATTGAGAGAAAGGGATAGCATTTTTGCAGGAGACAGGGTGGGAGGAGGAATAGTCTAGGTAGCTGTGGGAGTTAGTAGGTTTGTAGTAGACGTCGGTGGATAGGCTGTCTCCAGAGATAGAAACAGAAAGATCTAGAAAGGGGAGGGAGGTGTCGGAAATAGACCAGGTGAATTTGAGGGCAGGGTGAAAGTTGGAGACGAAGTTAATGAAGTCGACGAGCTCAGCATGTGTGCAGGAAGCAGCACCGATGCAGTCGTCGATATAACGTAAGAAAAGAGGACAGATACCGGTGTAGGCTTGGAACATAGATTGCTCCACAAGGCCGACAAAAAGGCAGACATAGCTAGGACCCATGCGGGTGCCCATGGCTACACCTTTAGTTTGGAGGAAGTGGGAGGAGCCAAAGGAGAAATTGTTAAGGGTGAGGACTAATTCCGCGAGGCGGAGAAGAGTGGTGGTAGAAGGTGACTGGCTGGGTCTGGAATCCAGGAAGAAACAGAGAGCTTGGAGACCTTCCTGGTGGGGGATAGAGGTATATAGGGACTGGACGTCCATGGTGAAAATGAGGCGGTGGGGGCCAGGGAACTTGAAATCTTTGAAGAGATGTAAAGCATGGGAAGTATCATGGACATAGGTGGGAAGGGATTGAACAAGGGGAGATAAAACAGAGTCGAGATAGGCAGAAATGAGTTCAGTGGGGCAGGAGCAAGCAGAGACAATGGGTCTGCCTGGACAGGCAGGTTTGTGGATCTTGGGTAGGAGGTAGAAACGGGAAGTGCGGGGTGTGGGAACTATAAGTTTGGTGGCCGTGGATGGGAGATCTCTCAAGCTGATGAGATCGGAAATGGTTTGGGAGACAATGGACTGGTGCTCCCTAGTGGGGTCATTGTCCAGGGGTAGATAAGAGGAGATGTCAGCGAGTTGTTGTCGTGCCTCCGCTATGTACAGGTCGGTGCGCCAGACGACAACAGCACCCCCCTTATCTCCCGCCTGGGTAGCCTCCTACCTGCTGGCATGAACATCCAACTCACAGACCTCCGTTGATACCCCTGCCCCCCCCCCCTTACCCCCATCCCTATCTATTATTTCAGTCTGGTTCTCTTTCTCTCTCTTTTTTCCCCCCTCACTATAATCTCCCCCCAGCACTACCTTTCTTTCTCTTTTATTTCCCATAATTCTCCACCTTCCCCCTAGCCCATTTCCCTCCAACCTATCACTTCCTAGCTCTCTACTTTATCCCTCCCCCCACTTCTTATCCCCCCTTGACTATCCCATGTTACTTCACTCCTGATGAAGGGTTTCGGCCCGAAATGTCGTCACTATCTCCTCCCGTAGATGCTGTCTGGCCTGCTGAGTTCTGCCAGCATTTCGTGTTTTTATCTTAAATGTCCCTAATGTATCTGCCTCTACCACCACCTCAGGCAGGGCATTCCATGCACCCACCACTCTGTGTAAAAAAACCCACCTCTGTCATCCCCCTTCTATATTTTCCTCCAATCACCAGTGCTGAGCACAGTATTCCAAGTGTGGTCTAACCAGGGTTTTGTAGAGCTGCGACATTACTTTGTGGCCTTGAACTCAAACCAAAGTTCAAAGGAAATTTATTATCAAAGTACATCTATGTCTTGTGGGCATACTCAATAAACCTACAGAATAATAACCATAACAGAACCAATGGAAGACCACCCAACTTGGTGATAATCTCCTGACTAACAAAGGCCAACGCACCTTATGCCTTCTTAACCATCCTGTCAACTTGCACTACAACTTTGAGGGTTCTATGAATGTGAATCCCAAGATCCCTCTGTTCCTCCATACTGTTAAGAATCCTGTAATTCACTCTGCATGCTGCATTCAACTTCAACCTTCCAAATAAAATCACTTCACATTTTGTTAAATTGAACTCCATCTACCACTTCTCAGCCCAGCTCTTCACCTTAGGACACTGTAGGTTGTCCCATTTCAACCTACGACAATTTTCTACACTATACACAACACCACCAACCCCTGTGTTATCTGCAAACTTTCTAACCCACCCTTCCACTCCCTCATCCAAGCCATTTATAAAAATTACAAAGAGCAGGGGTCCCAGAACAGATCTCCATGAAATACCAGACAGAATATGCTCCATCTACTACAACCTTCTGCCTTCTGCAGACAAGTCAATTCTGAATCCCACAGGCAAGTGTTCCCTGGATCCCATGCCTCGACTTTCTGGCTTTCTGGCATTGGAGGAATAGAGACAGGCTAACCCCTATTGACATCAATGGATCAATGGATGAGAGGGTGAACAGCTTCAAGTTCCTCGGCGTCCACATCACCGAGGACCTCACGTGGTCTGTGCACACCAGCTGTGTGGTGAAAAAGGCACAACAGTGCCTCTTTCACCTCAACAGTTGAGCAAGTTTGGTATGGGCCCTCAAACCCTAAGAACTTTCTACATGGGCACAATTGAGAGCATCCTGACTGCTGCATCACTGCCTGGTGTGGGAACTGTACCTCCCTCAATGACAGGATTCTGTAGAGAGTGGTGCGGACAGCCCAGCGCATCTGTAGATGAGAACTTCCCATGATTCAGGACATTTACAAGGACATGTGTGTAAAAAGGTCCCGTAGGATCATTGGAGACTCAAGTTATCCCAACCACAATCTATTCCAGCTGCTACCTTCCGGGATGCGGTACCACAGCATAAAAGCCAGGGGAGCCATGGAGTCATAAGTAGCTAGTCATCTGGCCACAAGCTGGGGTCTGATCAGCCCCGGCTGGGTCACCTGGAAGAGGGTGTATGATGTTGAAAGACCCGAAACACCCAATGATTCCAGGAATATCACTGATGATGTGTCCAGCAGCATCAGTAGATGTATGCACACAGCTTACACCCTGAGTTCATCAGTGACAGCCAGGAAAGACGGGGTGACAACCACAAAAAGAGTGGTGACGACTGGAGAGTCAGTGACAGCTCGGAGAGACGGCAACCAGGGCAGAACGGGCTGGCAACCCAATCTGTGTCCTCTGACAGGAGGACCCCAACAAAAGCTACAATGAATCTAATGGAAAGCTACCCCCAGGGGTGCCCGAGAGGGGGGGAGGATGAGCACCCCAGTCGGACGGACATGACGGCAACAGACCCAGGCAATGAACAAATGACTACGAGCCAGCAGTGTGCATGTGGCAAAATCTACAAGGACAATCACGGCTTGAAGATCCACCAAGCGAGGATGAAGTGTCTGGCGGGAGCAGGAGCAGCACAACATGCAGGTGAGACGAAGGAGGTGCCAGGCCCAGAGTCAGCCCATAGTGCCCGGAAACTCCAAGTGTTGCAAACTGATCCCTCTAACATCAAGTCTAACAGGAAGCAGATCAAATGGCTTGCAGCTAGCATGACTTCACAGTGGAAGCAGTTTGATAAAGATGTCAACCAAATTCTGGAGGCAATGGCAAAGGGAAGGGTCAATAGGAAGCTACAAGCCAAGACAACAATCATGGTCAGCATCGCAGCTGAACGGTTCGGAGAAGAGGAGAAGAAAGGCTCCAGAACACCTTACTCAAAGAACCAAAGAGCGTTGAGGATCGACAACATCAGGCAGGAGATGAAAGCGCTGAAGTCCCAGTACAAGGAGGCAGGAGAAGAGGAGCGCATCGGCTTGGCCCAGCTGACGTGCATACTACGATAGAAGATCAGGGTTCTCCGCTGGGCAGAGTGGCATCGGAGACGGCGTCGTGAAAGGGCCCGAAAACGTGCTGCCTTTATCGCCAACCCTTCGAGTTCACCAGGGAGTTGCCGGGGCAGAAGCGCAGTGGAAATTGGCCTGTTTGGAGGAAGACACAGACCAACATCTGAGGAAGGTATACAATGATCCTGAAAGAGAGCAGGAGCTGGGAGAGTGCAACATCCTGATAGACCCCCGGAACTGGATGTGCAGTTCGACATGTCAGAGCTGCGGCTAAAGGAAGTCAGAGAGGTCATCCGCAAAGCAAGGGCAAGCCTGGCTCCAGGACCAAGCAGCACCTCGTACAGAGTGTACAGGAACTGCCCCAAACTCCTGCTGCGTCTGTGGAAGATCCTGCGAGTCTTCTGGAGAAGGGGGAAGATCCCAGATCAGTGGAGAGTGGCTGAAGGGATGTGGATCCCGAAGGACGAAAACGCCACCCAGATAGACCAATTCCGTATCATCTCCCTGCTGTGTGTCAAGGCAAAAATCTTCTTCAGCGCTGTTTCCAACAGGCTGCGCACCTACCTAGCAAAGAACATCCATATCGATACATCAGTCCAGAAGGGTGGCATTTCAGGGATGCCGGGCTGTCTGGAGCACACCAGTGTGGTGACACAGCTCATCAGGGAGGCCAGGGAGAACAAGGGCAACCTGCCAGTGCTGTGGCTCGACCTGGCAAATGCATATGGCTCCATTCCGCACAAGCTGGTACAGCTCACACTGACCAAGCATCATGTCCCCAGCAGAATCAGAGACCTTATCGCTGATTATTACAGCAATTTCAGGATGAGGGTCTCTTCAGGAGCAATTACATCAAGCTGGCACAAGGTGGAGATCGGCATCATCACAGGGTGCACTATCTCAGTGACACTGTTCTCCCTAGCCATGGACGTGCTCACTAAGTCTGCTGAACCAGAGTGCAGAGGGCCCAGAATGATTTCCACTCAACGGCAACCACCCATTCATGGATGACCTCACAGTCACCACAGAATCAGTCCCAGGCTGCTGGTGGATTCTGCAGGGGCTCAAACAGCTGGTGGAGTGGGCCCGGATGCGTTTGAAACCAGCCAAATCAAGATCAATGGTGCTGAGGAAAGGCAAGGTGGAGAACAAATTCTGGTTCAGCATCGCAGGCACAGCCATCGCAAGAGAGCTTAGGTAAAGTTTTTGACAGCTCTCTAAGGGACACACCATCCATTCTCTGAGTGGAATGGCAAGTTGGATGGCTGGCTGAAATCTGTGGACAAGTCTGGCCTACCTGGGAAGTTCAAAGCCTGGGTGTATCAGCATGGCATTCTTCCCAGAATCCTGTGGCTCCTCCTCGTCTATGCAGTTTCAATCTCGACAATTGAAATCTTAGAGAGGAGGGTTAGCAACCACCTCAGAAGATGGCTGGGGCTGCCAAAGAGCCTGAGCAGCATCGCACTCTATGGACACCACTACAAACTGCAACTGCCCTTCAAATACTTGGAGGAGGAATTCAAGGTAACAAGAGCCAGAGAAATGGTGCAGTACAGGGACTCCAGTGATCCGAAGGTGGCTAGAGCAGGGATCCGAGTGAGGACTGGCAGGAAATCGAGGGCGGAGGAAGCTGTTCAGGAAGCAGAGGAAAGGCTGCGTCCCAGGAGGCTGGTGGGAGTGGTCACACGGGACCGAGCTGGGCTAGGATCCTTTACAACTCCCCAAATGGACACCATCAGAGGGAAGGAAAGGCGTCATCTAGTACAGGAGGAGGTGAGAGCAGCAGTGGAGGAGAGGAGAACCTGCAAGGCGGTGGGAATGAAGCAACAGGGAGCTTGGAGAAGATGGGAGAATGCGGTGGAGAGGAAAGTGACCTAGGCTGAGCTTTGAAAAGCCGAGCCACACCGCATCTAATTTCTCATCCAGGCAGTGTACAATGTGCTTCCAAGCCCATCAAACCTGCACACATGGTGCAAAACAGACTCATCTGCGTGCCCACTGTGTTCCAAGCGAGGAACCCTGAAGCACATCCTCAGCGGCTGCACAAGGGCACTTGGTGAGGGACGGTACCGATGGAGGCATGATCAGGTCCTGAAGACCATCGCTGAAGCCATCAGCGCAGGAGTGGAGTGGGCGAAGCAGTCTCGACCCTCCAAGCAGACCATTGCCTTTGTCAGAGCTGGGGAGCAGCCAATACCCGCCAAAAGAACATTTGCAGGCATCCTGACCTCTGCAAGAGACTGGCAGCTTTTGGTGGATCTTGAATGGCAGCTGAAGTTCCCCGACCGTATCGCAGCCACCACCCTGCGACCAGACATTGTCCTTGTGTCTGAGTCTACCAAGCAGTTAGTGATGCTGGAGCTGACAGTCCCATGGGAAGATCACTTGGAAGAGGCCTTTGAAAGGAAGCTCTCCAAGTACGCAGGACTGGTCAGCAACTGCCAGCAGGCTGGATGGAGAGCGAGGTGTCTCTCAGTGGAAGTTGGTTGTAGGGGATTTGCAGCCCGTTCCTTAGCCAGAGCCTACAGCAATTTGGGCATCGAGGGAGAGAGGAAGAGGAGAGCCATCTGCAGTACCACCGATGCGGCAGAGAGGGCCTCAAGGTGGCTGTGGCTCAAGAGAGTGGACCCATGGAGTCATGTGTAGCTGGCCATCTGGATACAAGCTGGGGTCTGATCAGCCCCGGCTGGGTCACCTGGAGAAGGGTGTATGATGTTGAAAGACCCGAAACACCCGATGATTCCAGGAACATCACTGATGATGTGTCCAGCAGCATCAGTAGATGTATGTACACAGCTGCTGTGGGACATACCTATCCTGCACCTTGTGAACTATTCCCAGAAACTTCAGCCATCTCTGCTCTGCCATCATCCCCACCAGTATCCTCCTCCAATCCACCTGGGCAAGCTCCTCTCTCATGCCTCTGTAATTCCCTTTATTCCATTGCGATACTGATACATCTGAGTTATGCTTCTCCCTCTCAAACTGTAGAGGCACCCTGGATGGAGTGTTGCGGTGATCCATAGCCAGTAGCATTTCACGTAACAGTGCCATTATGCAATTAGATCTAACTGGTATGCATTTCAAGTTTATCTATTTGCTTAGTTCCATAAATATTAATGTATTTTCCTGAAAGAAATCTATGTGATATATTTTTATCACAATCTCCATTGAAGACAGGATTCCACAGACCAGACCGGGGAGTGATTTTCTATCCAGATAACCAGGTAATATGACACGGATGGGTAGTTGTTGCCTGTACCTTGTGTAATTCATCCGCTCAGTTTCTGTTCTGTGGTTTTTCTTCAAATAAATTAAACAAAGGCCTCCTCATGAGAATGTCCAGAGCCCAAAGGTTAATCACAGTAGGTGAAAATAGTGATGCCAAATCATGGGAAATAAAATGGAGCCAAGACAAAAACAAACCGATCTCCCACTCGCTTTCTTTCTATATGTTACCATCCAGTCTAGAGGGCCGGACTAATTTGGAAGGCTGATCACACACCATATTTCTGATGACAACTTTATTTGCATACATTTAAATGTACTTAATATATTTAAATTTTATTCTTTTAGAGCTAATCCTGACATGCAACATTACTATCAGAGATCCTTCTTATCATTTCATTTTCCATGAAATAAATTTGAACATTGAGAAAATGTTAAACTCTGCAAGATTACAATGGTGTCACAAAGCACAGCAACTGACTCTTCAGCCCACCGAGTTTCTGCATTTTCCAATACTCTTTAAGTTTCCTCATATTCCCATCAATGACTATTCTCCAAAATTTGCCTCTCATCTTCCCATTATTGGAAATTAACCTACCAACCCACATGTCTTTGGAATGTGGATGAAAATTGGAGCACCTCTGAGAAAATGTGTAATCTCCATAAAATACCAGAGGTTATGACTGAACCTGAGTCACCGGTGCTGCCAGATGCCCCATCATTTCACTTACATTTATGATGGGATTTGCAAGGTGCTGGGCTGTTGGATCCAGCCACTCATGCCTAGAGTAGCCTTAAGACTCACTTAGCAGTTGTCTTTGGCCCACTAGCTTGAGTATGGTTAGGCTCGGGTTGCCTGTAAATGGGTGAGACTTGCATCCAAAGAACACCCATCACAGAATCACAGACCATCATTTCCACATTCCTTTCCAATTCACACATTGCCTCGACTTGGAAATATGTTGTTATTCCTTCATCATCATTCTGTCTAATTCCAGGAACAGTAGTGTGGGAGTACTTACCTACAGCTTCAAAAGCCAGCTCTTAATAATCTCCTCATGGGCAATAGGGAGTGAGAATTAATGCTGGCCTTGCCAGCAATTGGCCAGATTTTGCAAATTAAATAAACAAGGCTTGCTATAAATGCAGCTCATTCCACCAATCAAAAAGCCTCCAACAAACAAAACAAATTGGTGACTTAAAAGAGTCAATGCATTTAAATGAAGAAAAAAAACTCCTTATAAATAGAGACCTGTAGTTAGCATTCAAATACAGAAATAGCTTATTATAACTTGATTTTGCAGCATTCTATGTAATATCATTGCTTCCAGATGTTCTATTACTGTTACTCTGGCTATAGAAATAAACATTCTTTCTCACCAACACACATGTTGCACTTAAATACTTGTAAACATTCTATGGCAACTCATCAACGTGGGGTAGAAAATTTACTGGGGTGTCTTTAGCATATATAAACAGCCCTTTACAGGATGCAGACATGCTGTCTGCTCTACATGCATGTGGAGGTTCAAGAACCGAAAGGATTGCTTCAGTTTTCTGACTCGGAGCCAACCTGACGTGGACTCTTGTAAACAGTTCTGATGTGTTGTGAAGATATCTTGACTTCAAAGCGGTGTTGACATCTTCTGCACATGTCAATGCTCTGACAGAAACCATAGCCAGTTTCTGAAGGGCATCAAAGAACCTAGTTTACTGGAAGGATTTTTTTAAGTTAACAAGTGCATATGCTTTAAAGTTTGAAAATTAGATTCCCTGGGAGGGTGAACAAGCTTTTAATACAGCTATGGTCAAATTTTATAAAATGTGTTGTGGAAATTATCACATGATTGCCATTTAGCACAATCATGGCACTGTACAATTGATGTCCATTTTGAAACTTTTAATTCAACTTATAGAAGTCAATTAAAAAATCTTAGTAATATATTACATAACCTGTTCAACATAAACACTGTTTTAATCAACAATGTTTTAATCACTTGCATATGTTCTGGAAATGTGCTGAGAAAGGCAGGTGGTATCCATGGAGCATAATACCTGTACTGACTGAAGCTTGTTTGGTGTGCACAGAATATTAGTTTGCCTGGTGACCTATGTTCCCTCTAAGCTGTGCGTGTTTGCACGCGCACACACATTTGTCAACCAGCGCACAGAGGAAATTAATGTGCGCACAAAAGGTTAGTTACCTAAAATAATGTAGTAATTAATAATTATACTTATTGAAAATAATCTTTTAGCTAAATGTTTCTGTTAACTAGTTAGTCGGTTTTTCAAATACCACAGTGCACGTCACTAATTTACGTCACCTCACCTTTCCTGTTCCAGTTTGTACAGTTGCATCACGGTGGCAGCCATCTTTGGCGGACAGTGTTCATATCGTAAACTTCACATTTGGCGATGAACAAGTTAATGCCTTATGTCTAAAATATCGTGATTTTCTAGCTGAAAATACTGTAATAGTTATACAGTTTAATGATTTCAACTTTTCCGTGCAAGAAAAAGTTAAATCCAAACTGATTTCAAACATTGCTCAAATGGTGGCATTTGTACTTCAAAATGAACAGTTTTGCAACCTTGCACAGTTGATGGACATTGGGGGAACCTTTCTTGTGTCTAGTGCAGACTGTGAGCGAGGTTTTAGTCTAATGAATCAACTCAGAAACAAGCTGAGAACACGTTTAGGTGAATGTCATTTGGATATGTTAATGAGAATCAAAAGCTATCAGTTGGATGGAAGTTCGGTTAGTCTAGATAGAGTTTACAAAGAATGGGTAAATGCCAAAGACAGGAGAGAGAAAAAATAACTGAGTGACTTAAATATGTATGTTATTTTGTTGTTATTCTGTGCAGTTTTATGTCAAATATTTGTAAACCTACATAAACTGTGCCATGTGTGCATTCTGTGCGCACATACTTTTGTCACAGGAAAAATATTTGTACAACTTAAGATTTTTGCACACACTGACTACTAAAAATTAGAGGGATCATTGCTGGTGACAATGAAAGTTAGGTCCTTTCTCCTGCCCTGAGACTCTAGTTCCATCTGGTCCCAATGGATCTCTGATCTGGTTTGAATATCCAGGGCACTCCTGCTCTTCTACAGGACTTTTGGAACTTAAGTTCAGACTGATGATCTGAGAATTTTAGCCAGGCTAGAGGAAATAAGCTAAAGGACAAGCCTTTTATCTGTGCCCTAGTGAGAAAAATAAACACAGGAAGTTTGCAATTGCGAACTTTTTTCCTCATTCAGTGCCATTTTTTTTTACAATGATCCAAACATGGCAGCTCTGAAATAGTTCACATCTCAGTTAGAGCCAAGATAAACATATCCTTGGCATTTCTGCAGAACCTTGGATTACAGAAAGCAGAATAATTCACAGAGTGAGGTTCTTGTTTCATCAGGCCTTGTTCTAATTAGAACCTTGTTGATTACAAAGCCCTTACCACACTGTGAAATCATTGGAAACAAATGGAGACAGACAAATAAGGTTTGTTTTTGAAGCAGGCTGCTGGCTACACTTGGACACAGCAGTTGAAATTCTACCTTCAGCAGCAGTGCTTTGCACCTGAGTGAGTTTACAATCAGAAAAGAATCATTTTAGAGCAGCAAGATATGTGGGAGAAGACAAGAAAAGACGAGTCTACTTTCTGGCAAATTGTTCGAAGTTCAAAGTATATTTATTATCAAAGTATGTATACCATATACAGCCTTGAGGTTCATCTCCTTACAGGCAGCCACAAAACAATAGAACCTGTTTAAAGAAAAAACCCACAGAACATGAATAAACACCAAATGTGTGAAGAGAAGAACAAATCATGCAAACAATAAAAAGTAGATAAACAATATTAACCACAGAATCTCTGAAGTGAGTTCATAGCCACAGAGCCGTGGAGGTGAGTGAAGCTGGTCCAGGGTGCCAATGGGTGCAGGCCACAGCCACAGAATCAGTTCAGTGCTGAAGGCTTTTGATCAGACTGTAAAAAAGTAAACAAAAGCATAAGAAGCAGGAACTACTGAGTCCCCAAAAGTGAGTCCACAGCTCCAGAGCCCATTCAGCACTGAGGTGAGTGAAGCCTATCGAGAAGCCTGATAGATGCAGGGCAACAGATACTCCCGAATATAGTGGCATTGTTCACAAGGCTTTATTAAATTGGATAACAATGATGATATTAAAACAAAGTGGACAGTGGAACTGGTTTGAATGAACTGAGTGATGCAAATGTAACTAACTTTGGCTATCAAAGTGAGGGTGCCATGGTGGCATAGCGGTTAGTGTGACACTAGTACAGCTCGGGAGATCAGAGTTCAGAGTTCAATTCCCATGTCATCTGTAAGGAGTTAGTACATCCTCCCCACAGAATTCCTAGGCTTTCTTCAGGCCCTCTGGTCCAAAGATATACCAGTTAGTAAGTTAATTGATCATTGTAAATTTTCTCGTGATGAGGCTAGGGTTAAATCAGGGTTTGCTGGGCAGTACGATTCAAAGGGCCAGAAGGGCCTATTCTGCACTGTATCTCAAAATAAATACCGGTAAATAAGTTAATTAAAAAGTGTTTGAAATCTATGGAGTGTCACTTCAAGGAACTATGAAGCAGAAATCACTGATTAACGAAGATTAAATGCTGCCTTAAAAGTTTATTAAATTAAAAAGTAAAAATTAAAATGTTGGCAGCTGCATTTACTGTTGCATGCTAAATCATGAGCATGCATCATGAAGGTTGCCAGCAGAAATGCTGCACAGATTCATTTTTGTGTTGAAGCTTCTCCAGCTCTTTACAAAAGCAAACGTTCTATAAACACTGAGTCAATTTGCAGGCAGTACAGAAATGCACATTGTACAGAAAATCAGGGCCTGTCCCATGGGCTTGACATACATAAATGGCAGGTTCATTGAGCCTTTGATTAGTGCTTGGAGTTTTTTGACTTGTTCCATAGTGCTATACTAAGCAGAGCCAAACCAGATCAAACTGAGCCAAGTCAAACTGGACAGCTAAAAATGTTCCCTGGGTGATTTCAAGGGTACTTTTACCCTTTTTTGGGCCAACTGAAAGGAAATATCTTTGGGCCCGTGATTTTGGTCCAGTATTATAGTTTTCCATCAATGGAGTTCTGATTGCAAGGTTACTGATTTATGCACATTTACAGTAAGTGTCTGCGTCATAATTTGAGAAAGTCTAAACCATGAACTTACTCTATTTCATAAATCAGTCAATGATCCCAATGTAGCTGCAGTTCTTGGAGCAACAAGACTTTAACCTGTGAGATAACTCATAGGCACCCTGCAAGATATGTGAGGTAAATGACATCCATGGTATCATTCATAAATTAGCAAACTAATTTGAGATATTTGAGATTTGAGTTATTTCCATTAAAAAAAGACATGACATTTTCAAGTGATTATGCATGCAGTGTTTAAAATAATTGCTTTACACCACATGATTCCTTTCGAGTTTACATTGGCAGGGAGACTTTTTTTATTAATAAAAGCTGACATTGTTTGAAGTTTTTATACAATGCATGATTATTTGAACTTTTCTGGATTTCAGAGTTGATTGTTTTAAAAATAAGAAATTGTGAAAGTCTCAACTGCACACCCCAAGAATTTCTACCAAGAGACTGCTTAGAAAATGAGCCCCATCCTGTCCTATCATCAGAAAAACATACTTGTCATTATAGTGCTGAGCAAACAGATTCACACACCTCAAAACTGTAGCGAAGTGGAAGATGCAGAGTCAATGAATAAACAGAAAACACTTTGCCTGGATGAGAAGTAATATGCACTAATAAACATCTGGCAGGTCAAGACAGCTATCTTTCCCATAAACATGAGCACCTAACAGAAATTGGAACATTTTCCTGTCAGGTTGTGAAGTCTTGCTTGTCAAAGGAGATCTACTTAACCAGCTGCCATTAACAGGGCTAAAACTTCAATTTACCAAAATATTTGATCACGGCATTGGAATACGTCAGTTTTTGCATTGCCAATTTTGTTATCATATGCTATAAGTTTAATATCATAACCCTAAAATAGTTACTTTGAAAGCTGCTTTGGACATTAACAGTTGGAGCAACCAAAGATTCTCTTATACGACAGAGGAGATGTGTCTTTTGTGATTCGGAGACAAAGTTTGTGATTGGAAAGGAATGTTAAGAGTTTGAAAATCTGGGCTGAGTAGATGTGTAAAAGGGGGGATTAGATGAAGAAAATGAAGAATGAATTATTCCAAATGAGCAAGAATGAAAGATTGTAGAGCAAGAGAGAAGGGAGAAGAAAAAGAATGGAAATTAATTACAGACCAGGAAGACGTTAGGCTTTTACTGTGGAGGTCTGGGGTCAGCAGTCAGGCAGTGGAAGATCTGTGGAGGAGGGGACAGAAATTGAAGTGGGACATGTTGAAAAGGAAAGATAAATGGAGTGTTGACTGTTTTGGACATTGATTAATATGACATGCTGATCCTTGGGTCAACTAGAGCAACTAAACAGTAAGAGTAATTTCTCACTGCTTCGAAAAGTCTGTACCAGAAACTGGCAGTTGTTGCTTTGAACTGAAGTGTTGACTTCTGTGCGTATCTTCTTTCCTCGGAAATAAGCCAACTGAGAACTCTAAAGAAAACCATTATTTTCCCAGGAACAGTAACATTAAAGCACTGAAGGCTGATAGAAGCCTTGTGTTTTTCATTTGTTTCCTGACCAGTGGAATTAGATTCTCATTAGCACTGGTTGCTGAGTTCAAGGTGGATTTGAGGTAATCTGAAATTTTTAAAAATTCTAGAACAAGCATGAATTTGTGCCAAAAATATCTGGCTAGAAGGTTCAGATTAAAACTGGAGCTACCATATGATGTGGAAAAGATTTTGGATACTTGCATTGGAGGATGTCATTCCCCCAAATGGGTCTGCTCCACTTTTATTATTCCTGACAGATTCAGTGTGTGCTCTGTTTAAAGGCACACTACTTTCCCTTTATTTTCCACCAATGTTTATATTTCGGTCAAACAAGGAGTGGTAGGACAAGGCTTTTTATCATGGAAGTCTGAATTAAAGTTCTACAAGCATCCCTAAGAATATTTGGAATGGAATGGGAAAAAGTTACTACATCATCTACAAGAGTAAATGAATCTATTTAGTCGTGTTTAAGTATTCATCTTTTCTCTTAGAATGCTCTGGACTCAAAATATAAGTGCGCAGAACCTTTGACATGAGAGCTCTTCTGAAATGACCTCTGAACCTTCACAAGGTGTTGCAGATAATTCAATCATTACGAGTGGTCATTTAAATTATTGCAGGTCAGTAGGGGTGTTCTGTGAAGTATTTTTTTGCATACTATAAGGGTCTATTTAAGGACACGCAGCAGCAAGGCAAAGTAAATTTTTATGTCAACTCCATTTAAGAAAAATATTGGTCTTTCAGTAAGTCAAAAGGTTTCTTACTTGAGGGTTCTCTCCTTTTTTAAAAATAATTATATTCAAGTGTTCAAATTAATGCTTTCACAAAGATAATATTCTAATCTGTAAATTAAATAACCTATTGAATCACAAAGAAGAGAAAATCCGCAGATGCTCGCAATCTGAGCAAAACATACAAAATGCTGAAGGAACTCAGCAGGCCAGGCAGCATCTATGGAAAAGAGTACAGTAGATGTTTCGGGCCGAGATCACTGCCTGGCCTGTTGAGTTCCTCCAGAATTTTGCGTGTTTTCCCAACCTGTTTGAATGTTAATTTGACTATAAGTGACTGTTAGCAGTTTCATATACTTTTTACAGTCCAAAATTGGTTATTGTGTTTTTGTTGACTCTAAGAATGTGATGTTAGCTTAATTCCATTCTCCATTTCTTGCAACATATTCCTTAAATCCTGTATTCATCTATCTGTGTATTCATTTTAGCACACAGACAATTCTCTTCCCTCTTGGCCAATGTGTTCCAAAATTCAGCCCCATTCCAGATGTAAATGCCAAAGTTAGATAGATGCCCTGGAGGTGCCTTGATGGAATTGTGTGATATTAGAGGAAATCTTTTTTTTAAGTATGATGTTAAAATATGCCTTGTTTTTTAATGCAGGAGGATATAAAAGATCCTGTGGCACTATTCAAACAAGAACAGCGGAGCAGACCTGGTCAATAATTAGTCCTCTACCAAAAACTGTGACATTTCATCTGAAGCCCAATATATCTGACAGCAGAAACTTCATGCAGTACCTGACCAATGAAACCTCCCTCTGCATCCACATCACATCTTCTGGATAACACAAATAGAAGAAATCCCATTGCACATGTCACTTCCTCCCTTGCTGACTATGTCAAGGTAAAGAGTCCCAGCATAAAGTAAATCTGTTTGACATTAGCAGCACCATAAGAATGTAACAAGGCTTGCATTTATGGTGATTTTATATCTCATTCAGGGCATTCCAAAACACTTTACAGCAAACCAAGAACTTAGAAGAGTTTCATTTCCACAATGTAAACTCCCACAAGTAGAAGTGTGCTCTTCTGAAGTGTAAAAATGTTTTCTGATTCTTCCAGTTTCTTCCATTGGCTATATTCAAGGTGTTCATTAGTGGATAGAGTAGAGTTCTCTTGAAAAATATGTGGAAGCAAATGACATTGTTTGCTTTTTATTGTAGAATATTGAAAGCATTCAGTTTAATCTCCTGTGAATTTCTACATATAATTTAGGACTCTGTAGTGATACATGAGATGCATTCCTTGCTGTTTATTGTTTCTTGCTATATAATCCTGCCCATTGCATTATCATGGACCAATTAATGCACTTCATGCAATTCATTCTTTATGCATCCAACCTTGGTCTTAACTAATCTTCCATGAATTTGCCGTCAAGGGATTGCAGCAGAAATTCACCAAACTAGTGCCTGGGATAGCAGGTTCTTCCTATGAGAAACAATTGTATAGATTATGTCTTTATTTTCTTGAGTTATAGAAGACTAAGAGATGATCTACAAAATACCAACAGGTCTGAACAAGCTAGTGGGTGCTGGACAGGAGGATAATGCCCCTGTCTAAGGAGTTTCAAGGGCTAGGCTAAGGATAGACCATTTAACAGGTAAATGAGGAGAAGTTTCTTTTCTACAAGTGGATGGATATTTAGAATTCTTTACCCTGGAGGATTTTGGAGACTCAGTCATTGGTTTCATGCAAAAATAAGAGATTCATAGATTTCTAGATATTGGAGGAATCAAATAATATGGGTTCAGGACAGAAAAGTAATGTTAGGTCTGGGAAATCAGAAATGATCTTGTTGAATGTAGAGGAGGTTCAATGGACCACTTCTGCTTCTATTTCTTATGTTCTTTCTACCTATAAACATTTCTGCAGGTGAAATTTGGAGAAAAGATAGTGAGAAATTCAGCATGTCCCCATTGACCCTGGAAAGCATTCTGTCTGGATGCATAACTGCTTGGTATGGTAACTGCTCTGACTGTGAACACAAAAAACTGCTCTGCATGTAACTGTAAGAAACTGCAGAGAGTTGAGGACATAGTGCAGCACATTACAGGTCCCCTCTATGGACACTCTTTATACTTCTTTCTACCTCAGCAAAGTAGCCAACGTAATCAAAAACCCTACCAACCGGACATTCTCTTCTTCCCTCTTCCATCGGGTAGAACATACAAAAGCCTGAAAGCACGTACCACAAAGATCATGGACAGCTTCTACTCCACTGTTATAAAACTAATAAATAGGTCCCTAGTACAATAATTTGGACTCTTCACCTCACAATCTACCTCATTATGATCTTGCGCCTTACGTTTACCTACACTGCACTTTCTCTGTTCTGTATTGATATGTTTTACCTTGCACTGGGTAATAATCTGATCTGTATGAACAGTTTGCAAGACAAGCTTTGCACTGTATCTCAGTTCAGTCCAGTTAACTACACTGGCTCCCTTTAAATAAAAGCTGCCTCCCTATTAAATCATCAACAATGGCATAAAAAACAGTTCAACAATTTGCATGTATAAAAAAGTTACTATCTATTAGTTAATGATGAAATATATGTACACAGTTGTAAATTTAACTGAACAAAAATCACTTAGTCCCTTTGCCACTTCATCTATGAAACTCGTCCTTTTGAATTGCATTTTTGCTCTGAAGTATCAACTCCAGGGCCGGTGATGCAGCCAGGAGAGCTGCTCAGGAACATGGGATTTGATCCTGCCCTCTGATATTGTCTGATGGAGATTGCGCACTCTTCCTGTAACACTGTGGGCTTCCTCCAACTGCTTCAGTTTCCTTCCCAACAATGTTCAAAATGGCCACTGTAAATTTCCCTGATGTGTAGAATAGTGTTAGAACACTGGAGGAGTTGAATAAGATGGGTTACGGTCAGATTCGTGATGTTTGCTTGATGGACAGCACAGACTCAGAGGGCTGAATAGCCTGTTTCTCAGTTGCATCTTGCATGATAATTAACCCCATTGGCTCATTTATCCTAACTGGCTTCATGCACTTGTGCTCTCGCTATCTTTCCTTGCTCTCCAAGTCCAGATTGCAGTGAGTGTTCCAGTCTGTAGGCTTACTTATGTTAGCCACTCAGAATTGAATTCTGAGTAAAACTGCACCTTCATTTTAAGCATTGTCTCCATGCTAATGTCTATTTTATATACTCTTTTGAACTTCCGGTCCAATAAAGAAGATCTGCTCTTCTCTATTTGCACACACTGTATCTGATTTAAAAGTCTGGAAATTGCATCTTTTTCAAGGACCAGTTTCATACGTTAGACATCCAGCTGCCAAATCTCTGATATCTCTGGATTAAATAGTCATAGAAACATAGAAATATAGAAAACCTATAGCCCAATACAGGCCCTTTGGCCCACAATGCTGTGCCCAACATGTTCCTACCTTAGAAATTACCTAGGGTTACCCATAGCCCTCTATTTTTGCAAACTCCATGTACCTATCCAGGAGTCTCTTTAAAGACCCTATCGTGTCTACCTCCATCACCGTCACTGGCAAACCATTCCACGCACTCACCACTCTCTGTGTAAAAAACGTACCCCTGACATCTCCTCTAAGGTTTTCACTATATCCCCTTGTAACTTCTTCTACGTAGTTTCAGATGTTTCCAGTCTTACCACCAGAAAAATGCCTTCATTTCCCCATTGTGGTGTTCTGTTTTCCCTCCTGCAAGCTTGATAATGTTGTTAGTTCTCAGGAAGATATGCGCCCATTTCATGTAAATGGCTGAAACCACTCATTCTCCTGAGCTCATCAGCATGTCCATTAACCTGGGTTTGAATCTGACCCAGGTTACTGTCTGTTGTGGAGTTTGCATGTTCTCCCAGTGATCAACCAGGCTTCTCATAGGTGTTCCATTTTCTTTCCATGTATGAAAGATGTTTCAGATGAATTAATTGGTTAGTGTAAATTGTCTATGATCATAAGACCATAAAATATGGGAGTAGAATTAGGCCATTTTGCCTATTGAGTCTGCTCTGCCATTTCATTATGACTGATCCAATTTTCCTCTCAGCCCCAATCTCCTGCCTTCTCCCTATATCCATTCATGCCCTGACCAATCAAGAATCTATCAATCTCTGCCTTAAATATTCATAAAAGCTTGGCCTCCACAGCTGTCTGTGGTAAAGAATTCCACAGACTCTCTGGCTAATGAAATTTCTCCTCATCTCCGTTCTAAATGGACATCCCTCTATTCTGAGACTCTCCCACCACAGGAAACATCCTCTCCACATCCACTCCATCAAGTCCTTTCAACATTCGATATGTTTCGATGAAATCACCCTTCATTCTTCTGAAATCCAGTGAATACAGGCTGAGAGTCATCAAACATTCTTCATATGACATGCTATTCAGTCCCGGAATCATTTTCGAGAACCTCCTTTGAACCTCTCCAGTTTCAACACATCCTTTCTGAGATAAGGGACCCAAACCTGCTCACAATACTCCAAGTGAGGCCTCACCAGTGCTTTATAAATTCTCAATATTACATCCTTGCTTTTATATTCCAGTCCCCTTGAAATGAATGCTAACATCACATTTGCCTTCCTCATCACAGACTCAACCTGCAAATTAAACTTTAGGGAGTCCTGCTCAAGGATTCTTAAGTCCCTTTGTGCCTCAGTTTTTTGTATCTTATCTCCATTTAGAAAATAGTCACGCTTTCATTTCTTCCAAACTACATAACCGTACATGTCCTGACATTGTATTCCATCTGCCATTTCTTTATCCATTCTCCTAATCTCTCCAAGTCCTTCTGTAGCCTCTTTACTTCTCAAAACCACCTGCTCCACCTATCCTCATATCGTCTGCAAATGTTGCAACAAAGCTATCAATTCCATTGATATCATTGACATATAACGTAAATAGAATTGGTCCCAACATTGACTCCTGTGGAACACCACTAATCACTGGCAACCAACCAGAAAAGGCTCCCTTTATTCCCACTCTTTGTCTCCTGCCAATCAGCCCCTACTTTATCCATGTTAGAATATTTCCTGTAATTCTATGGGCTTGTAGTTTGTTAAACAGCCTCATGCATAGCACCTTGTCAAAGGCCTTCTGAAAATCCAAGTACTCAACATCAACTGATTCTCCTTTGTCTATCCTGCTTGTTACTTCCTCAAAGAATCCCAGCACATTTGTCAGGCAAGATTTTCCCTTAAGGAAACCATGCTGACTATGGCTTATTTTATCATGTGCCTCCAAGTACCCTGAGACCTCATCCTTAATAATCAACTCTAACATCTTCCCAAGGACCGGAGGTCAGACTAACTGGCCTATACTTTCCTTTCTTTTGCTTCTCTCCCTTCTTGAAGAGTGGAGTGACATTTGCAATTTTCCGGTCTTCCGTATGATGTACTGTAATGGGTGGTAAGAGCACTGTGTGGGAATCTGAAGGGTATGTGAAAATGAATGTGCAGGGAAATAAGTGTCAATTGGATTGATTGATTGCAGTTGATAAATGGGAATGTTCTGAACAGTTAGCATAGACTTGGTGATCTTGTACTTTGTCTTAAGAAAAGTGAGAATGTGTGTGTAAAATGTGAATGTCCACTTCTTGCTATTGTCATCTCCATACTTCGAGAAGGTTAATATCTCTTGATTTACTTTTCATACTATCATAGTCCTGCTACCCCCTCAAGAAGCAAAACCCAATCCTCTTCACCAATGTGGAGTCTGTAGTATTTTATTGTGGCTGTTTGTTACCCTTGCCTCCTTGTGTTCAAAGCAAACATAGATATGAACCATTTCTTTTCTCAGAGATTTGCACCCCTATGCTATGTACAAATAACAATGGAAAGAACATCCAGTACTGAGGGCAGAAACGCCCAACGAACAACACAGTTTAGCTAAAACTTGTTTTAATGCTCTGACTATGCTTCAGTCAACTCCTAAACTTACACTTTCACCTATATAATCAACATTGGCCTCTAAAATTTGCACTGTGACTTGCAAATAATTACTTCTGCCTATATCAGGATGCTGTTCATTGACTATAGCTCAGCATTTAATACCATCATTCCCACAATCCTGATTGAGAAGTTGCAGAACCTGGGCCTCTGTACCTCCCTCTGCAATTGGATCCTCGACTTCCTAACTGGAAGACCATGATCTGTGTGGATTGGTGATAACATATCCTCCTCGCTGACGATCAACACTGGTGCACCTCAGGGGTGTGTGCTTAGCCCACTGCTCTACTCTCTATATACCCATGACTGTGTGGCTAGGCATAGCTCAAGCACCATCTACAAATTTGCTGATGATACAATCATTGTTGGTAGAATCTCAGGTGGTGACGAGAGGGCTTACAAGAGTGAGATACCCCAATTAGTGGAGTGGTGTTGCAGCTGAACAACTTCTTCAACAGGTTCAACAGCTCAATCTCATCCTCACCGCAGAAATCCACACCAGGCTTACTTCCCTCACAGGAAAATAGCCACTCACAGGAGACCTTGCCCACGCCCAGGATTACGGCTGCACAGGTGGAAGGTCAACTGAGGAAGATCTGTACCAGCAAGGCGGCTGGACCGGATGGAGTTTCCCCACGATTACTGAGGGCCTGTGTGACTGAGCTGGGAGAACCACTACAGCGCATCTTCAACATGAGCCTGGAGCAGAGAAGAGTACCCAGACAGTGGAAAACATCCTGTATTGTCCCGGTACCGAAGAAACCACAACCAAAGGAGTTGAATGACTTCAGACCTGTTGCCTTGACGTCGCACGTGATGAAGACCATGGAGCGGCTGATAATACAGAATCTGAGGCCACAAACCAGGCACGCCCAGGATCCTCTTCAGTTTGCGTATAAGGAGAAGGTGGGAGTGGAGGATGCTATCACGTATTTGCTGCACAAATCACTCTCTCACCTAGATGGGGTCAGTTGTGCTGTGAGGATTACATTCCTTGACTTCTCTAGTGCCTTTAACACTATCCAGCCCAAGATCTTAAGGCACAAACTAACGGAGATGGGAGTAGACTCTCACATGGTGGATTGGATAGTGGACTACTTGACAGATAGACCTCAGTATGTGCGGTTGGGAGACTGTAGGTCTGACACGGTGGTCAGCAGCACAGGAGCGCCGCAGGGAACCATACTCTCTCCGGTCCTGTTCACCCTGTACACATCAGACTTCCAATATAACTCGGAGTTCTGCCATGTGCAGAAGTTCGCTGATGACACGGCCATAGTGGGGTGTGTCAGGAATGGACAGGAGGAGGAGTATAGGAAACTGATACAGGACTTTGTGATATGGTGCAACTCAAACTACCTGCGTCTCAATATCACCAAGACCAAGGAGATGGTGGTGGACTTTAGGAGATCTAGGCCTCATATGGAGCCAGTGATCATTAATGGAGAATGTGTGGAGCAGGTTAAGACCTACAAGTATCTGGGAGTACAGTTAGACGAGAAGCTAGACTGGACTGCCAACACAGATGCCTTGTGCAGGAAGGCACAGAGTCGACTGTACTTCCTTAGAAGGTTGGCGTCATTCAATGTCTGTAGTGAGATGCTGAAGATGTTCTATAGGTCAGTTGTGGAGAGTGCCCTCTTCTTTGTGGTGGCGTGTTGGGGAGGAAGCATTAAGAAGAGGGACGCCTCACGTCTTAATAAGCTGGTAAGGAAGGCGGGCTCTGTCGTGGGCAAAGTACTGGAGAGTTTAACATCGGTAGCTGAGCGAAGGGCGCTGAGTAGGCTACGGTCAATTATGGATAACTCTGAACATCCTCTACATAGCACCATCCAGAGACAGAGAAGCAGTTTCAGCGACAGGTTACTATCGATGCAATGCTCCTCAGACAGGATGAAGAGGTCAATACTCCCCAATGCCATTAGGCTTTACAATTCTACCGCCAGGACTTAAGAACTTTTTTAAAGCTATTATTAATGCTTTTTGAGATAGTGATTTAGATGCATATCATATTTTTTACTGAGTTATGTATTGTATGTAATTAGTTTTGCTACAACAAGTGTATGGGACATTGGAAAAAAGTTGAATTTCCCCATGGGGATGAATAAAGTATCTATCTATCTATCTATCTAACAACCTGGCACTCAATGTCAGAAAGACGAAAGAGCTGATTGTGGACTTCAGGAAAGGTAAAACGAAGGAACACATACCAATCCTCATAGAGGGATCAGAAGTGGAGAGAGTGAGCAGCTTCAAGTTCCTAGGTGTCAAGATCTCTGAGGATCTAACCTGGTCCCAACATATTGATGTAGTTATAAAGAAGGCAAGACAGCGGCTATACTTTATTAGGAGTTTGAAGCGATTTGGCATGTCAACAAATACATTCAAAAACTTCTGTTGTTATACCATGGGGAGCATTCTGACAGGCTGCATCACTGTCTGGTATGGTGGGGCTACTGCACAGGACCGAAAGAAGCTGCAGAAGGTTGTAAATTTAGTCAGCTCCATCTTGGGCACTAGCCTACAAAGTACCCATGACATCTTCAGGGAGCGGTGTCTCAGAAAGGCAGTGTCCATTATTAAAGAGCTCCAGGACCCAGGGCATGCCCTTTTCTCACTGTTACCATCAGGTAGGAGATACAGAAGCCTGAAGGCACACACTCAGTGATTCAGGAACAGCTTCTTCCCCTCTGTCATCCGATTCCTAAATGGACATTGAAGCTTTGGACACTACCTCACTTTTTTTAATATACAGTATTTCTGTTTTTGCAATTTTTAAAAATAATCTATTCAATATACATAATTGATTTACTTGTTTATTTATAATGTTTTATTTTATTTATTTTTTTTTTTCTCTCTCTGCTAGATTATGTATTGTATTGAACTGCTGCTGCTAAGTTAACAAATTTCACATCACATGCTGGTGATAATAAACCTGATTCTGATTGTTTAGGAAATGTTGTGAAAGACCGAGCTTGAGAGGTTAATGACCTCCGTCCGGTTTTCCCTTCTCAGCAGTTTCATTCCATGAGCGCCTGTGGTTGTAGTTGCCTAAACAGTTGCATTCCCTAATCACATTCTGTTTTTGACCATACATTTTAATCCAAACCTTCATTTCTTTCTGGAAACAGTAGCAACATTTTCATCATTCCCGAACAATGAGTGTGTACAAGAATTTGGGCATTGTGGGCAAAACTAGCATTTACTGCCTCTCATTGAATTTCCCACTTAATTAGTGAGCTGTGGTGAACTAGTTCCCTCTGCCAATAGGGAGGGATGATTCATTCCAGAAAGTGGCTGGTTGAACTTTCAAAGTGACACAATACATCTCAGAGATAAGTGTTACTGCACTTGTGTCCAGGAAAAGTTAATTTTCAATTCTATAATCCTGAAGAAATATCTAGTGATTAAATTTCCAGACCAATATTATGCGCCAATAAGGTATGTTATCCACAACTGTTATCCACATCCTCAAAAATATCTAAAAATAAAAATAATTCATTATTACAATAATCTTAGACTTACATGGGGTGCCATATAAAATCAAATTCTTTTTCTTCAGTTTAAGCTGAATTGCTGTTAGGATTCATTATCCAGTTGCATAAACACAAGAGACTCTGCAGATGCTGGAAATCTTGAGGAACATACACAACATGCTGGAGGAACTCAGCACATCAGGCAGCATCTATGGAGAGGAATAAAGAGTCAATGTTTTGGGCTGAGCCCCTTCTTCAGGACTGGAAAAAAGGGGGAAGATGCCAGAATAAGAAGTTGGGTGGTGGGGGAGGAGTACAAGATGGTAAGTGATTGGTGAAGTCAGGTGAGTGGGAAGCAAGGCAGGTGGGATGAAATGTGAAGGTGGGAGGTGATAAGTGGAAAAGATAAATGACTGAAGAAGGAAGAAGAGATAGGAGAGAAGAATGGATCATGGGAGAAAGGGGAGGAGGAAGGGCACCAGAAGAAGGTGAGGAGAAGGGGTAAGAGGAGAGCCAGAATAGGGAATAGAAAAGGAGAGAAGGGGGAGGGGGAAATTACTGGAATTTGGAGAAATTGATATTCATGATAAAGAAGAGTCTTGTAACAGATGCAATGAAAGTGCGGCTCAGAGAATATGGATTTATTGACCAGACCATAACGTGAGAGCCGTACTCTAAGATGTAGCAGTCATGAAGCCTGTGGCTCCAAACAAAATAAAAATGCAATAAATTGTAGTTGTTCACAGTGAGCAGGGAAAACCAGTGGTCTTTCAGTATTTTCATCTCATGGATCATTTACTGTGGAGTTGGCTCAAAACTGATGCCACCAACTAAGAGTAACTAATCCTTCGGCCGCACCCTGAGGCACCAGGAACCAGAGAATATCTGCAATTTGATGCTTCAAGGCCATATGAATATATTTATAAAAACTGCTTTGTCTTTTTAAAAAGGCTCAAAGGTTCATTTATTATAAAAGTGTGTATCCATATACATCTTAAAATTTGTATTTCATACAACATAGAAAATATTGAAAATCAAAGAAACTTAAAATGCTGGAAAGACTCAGCAGGTCGAGCAATATCTGTGGGAAGAGATAAATTCCCTTCCACAGATACTGCCTGGCCTGCTGATTAGTTCCAGTATTTTATAGAAATATACTCAGATTCAATGGAAAAGTCGGCATCATCTATGAGTGAGAATAGACTGCACTGCTGTGGGTGGCAGGAATTGATATAATATTTGATTTCATTCACTTCCCTTACTGAATTTTTCTGGAAAAATTACCCTGCACTTATTGGGTGGAGCTGCCCAAAATTTGGTCCTGATTTCTGTTCTCTCTGCTCTTTAAATAAACTGTTTGAGTAAACCAACCATAACTTTCAATTGACTGTTTGTAAGAGCGCAGACATAAACCCAGCCACTTCCAACCCAGTTGTCAAGATATATCTTGTACAAAGGATTTGAGTCTTCTCCAGTCTTATGATGGCATATGTGGTAAATTACCTAAGAGTGGCTGGCTCAGAACTGGGGGCTTCCCGACATCTAGAGAGAGAGACCAGGAAAGAGTTGAAAGTGGGAATATAAATTCTTGAATCAACCATGAACAAAGACCAGGAGATGAGTTAAATCTGATCTCGCATTCGTATAAATCTTCTCAGCTACTGTTACTGCAACATCCGGCCATAGCACTGTATCTCACAGTTACAGTATTTGACAAACTTCTGCAAACATGGGCTTGGATGGTGAGAGAGACTTATCTTCCGAGTCTAGAAGTATTGCTTTCCCTGTGCCAAAAATCCCAGAAAACCGGCATGCACCAAGAGCAATCAAATTGCTAAATCATACTAAAACTATTATCTTTGTCCTGTAAGTGCATCATGAATTATAGCTATACATTCATATTTGCAAATGAATGTGTGCATTTGATGGAATGCAAAGTTATCCAGTTTATATCTGGTTTCAATCATCCTTATTCCAGAAACTTTCTTTCCTTTCTGTTGCTTGCTTCCTCTGTGCGTGCAGCTCATGCTGGATCCAGTTCCACCACTCCACTGGCATCATGACGACTGACCACTCTCCAAGTGTGAAAATTAGCAGTGTGATTAACAGGCTATCCAAACATTGGGAGTGGTGCAGCCAAGTCCAGTCTCTCCCTCCCCAGGGATCTTTAACCAATCATAAGAACTTACAAACACCAGTGACCTCTTAGCCCCTTGAATCTGTTCCACTGTTCAATTAGCTCATAGTGGATCTGACAAGACTCTACAAGCACTAAAGTAAACATCATGATGGCAAATGATGGCAAATTTCTCAATTTTGTTGTTAGATCAAAATCTTGCAATTTTGTTCCCTAAAAGTCCCCAGAAGCCCATCTAGTTCATCTTCATAGTGTGTTTCATCAAGAAAGCTGTTGTCAAGGATATGTGCCTCCTTGGCCATTCCTTTTTCTCTCTTCTACCTTCTGGGAGAAGATGCAAGAGCTTGAAAACTTCAATGACCAGAGTCAAGAACAGCTTCTTCCCTATTGCTATCAGACCTCTGAACCCAGCAGCTCTTCCTGGTGGTGTTGCCACAATCTTGAACCCTTAGAACATAGAACAAAGAACAGTACAGCACAGTACAGGACATTCAGACCCCAATGTTGTGCCAGCATTTTAACCTATCTAATTTGACCCTCTTACAGAGCTCTCCATTTTTCTTCTATCCATGTTCTGATCCAAGAGTCTCTTAAATCTCCTTTATTCTATCTTGTCTGTTATTGCCACTTCAGCATTTGTCTTTGCACTGCTTCAGTATGCTTTGCACCATTCCATGGTTCGGCCCTCACTGCTGTACTTGTTTTTGCATTTATTGGTCCCATGTATACTGTGAGCTTCTTGTGGGAAAGGAATTTCTTTGTATTTCTGTGTATATGACAATAAACTAAACTGAATGTGACTGCAACAGTTCAAGAAGGTGGCTCACTGCCATCGTCTAAGGTGCAGAAATAACATCCTTGCTACTGATGCACACTTCCTGCAAAATCTGAAGTGAAATTATATGAAGGAATATAAAAATATCAATGAAATTACAGCATGGTAGTGAAATGGTTTGCAAACAGCTTGGGTGCAAGTTGTCTGTAAGTAGTTTGTACATTTTCCTTGTGACTGATGGGTTTCCTCCAGGTGCTCTGGTTTTCTCTTACATTACAAAGGCACGCAGGTTAGTAGGTTAATTGGTCATTTGGGTGTAATTGGGCAGTGCAGGCTCATTGGGCCGGAAGGAACTCGTACCGTGCTGTATCTCTAATTAAAAAAATATAAAAAAAGGAAGACAATTTGCTCTATAGTCCTGTCAATCTGTCCTGTCCCCATCCCTCCTACTTATCTAAAGAGACTTCATTAATATCTTAACTGCAAATCATAATTTTTTCTTCTCCGTGGTTATTCACTCCTGTCTATGAAATCAGAAGCTCAATGTCTGCAAGTTTGCACTGGAAGATGAAGGACCAGAGGCTCCTGTCCTTGGGTTGGAGGACCGGCCATATGTGTGAGTGTGTGGGAGGGAAGAAAGACATTTATTGTTTTTTTGGTTTTGTTCTGCTGCATATTATGGAAGTGCCCCCAGCACATCCTTAGGTTGTGTTGGTTGTTAATGCAAATGATAGATTTCACTTTGTGCTCCAATGTATACCTGTCATAAATAAATCAATTATCACCCAATCAGCGGCAGGAGCAGGCCACAGCAATGAGGTCTCTCGCAGGTCAACGAAGATTGTTTAAAACTGCAGAAGGGACAAGCGCAGTGACCATTATTGGGAGCAGGCCAGTGGTGAGAGCAGGAATTTCAGACTTTGGCTCAAAGGAGGTTTTGGCTTGGAAGAGGTGTTGGTTCTGGGTAAGTATCTGTTATGGTTCCATATTTTTTTCTCTTGCTGTACCTAGTGTAGTAAATGGCCTTTGTGTGTTATTCATGCTAGATGTTGGAGAACTGGGAGACCAAGAGTCTCCCGGGCAACTACATCTACATGGTGCATCCGGCTGCAGCTCCTTGAAGACAACGTTAGGGATCTGGAACAGCAACTGGATGACCTTGGGCTTGTAAGGGAGAGTTAGAACATCCTGTCCATATTCACTCTATCTAGGCTTTTCAATATTCGAGAGGCTTCAATGAAATCCCCCTTTTTCTTCTAAACCCCAGCGAATACAGGCCCAGAGCCATCAAACACTCCTCAGCACCAGGATGACCTTGGGCTTGTACGGAGAGTGAGGAGATAATCGATCAGAGTTACAAGGAGGTAGTCACCCCAAAGTTGCAGGAGGTGAGTAGCTGGGTGACTGTCAGGGGAAATAAAAATATGAATAGGCAGTTAGAGCAGAGCATCCCTGTGACCATTCCCCTCAATAATAAGTATAGTGTTTTGGATACTGTTGTGGGAGATGGCCTCCCGGGGAATACAACAGAGTCCGGGTTACTGGCACTGAGCATATGTCCATGGTGTAGAAGGGAAACAGGGAGAAGAGCAGAGTGGTAGGGGACTCAATAGTCAGGGGAAGAGACAGGAGATTCTGTGGACGAGTACGGGACACCTGGATGGTATGTTGCCTCCCCGGTGCTGGGTCAGGGACGCCTCAGATCGTGTCCACAACATTTTAGAGAGGGAGGGAGAGCAGCCAGATGTCCTGATACATATTGGTACCAATGATATAGGAAGGAAAAGCAAAGAGGTCCTAAAAAGAGAATTTAGAGAGCTAGGGAGAGAGCAGAGAATCCAGACCACCAGGGTAATTGCCCAGTAGTACTCAAATCTACAGTGATGAAATACTTTGAGAGGTTAGTCATGACTAGACCGAACTCCTGCCTCAGCAAGGACCTGGACCCACTGCAGTTTGCGTATTGCCACAATAGGTCAATGGCAGACGCAATCTCAATGGCTCTCCACAGGGTTTTAGACCACCTGGACAACACAAACACCTATGTCAGGATGCTGTTCATCGACTATAGATCAGCATTTAATACCATCACTCCCACAATCCTGATTGAGAAGTTGCAGAACCTGGGCCTCTGTACCTCCCTCTGCAAATGGATCCTCGACTTCTTAACTGGAAGACTACAGTCTGTGTGGATTGGTGATAACATATCCTCCTCACTGACGATTAACACTGGTGCACCTCAGGGGTGTGTGCTTAGCCCACTGCTCTACTCTCTGTACCCATGACTGTGTGGCTAGGGATAGCTCAAATACCATCTACAAATTTGCTGACGACACAACCATTGTTGGTAGAATCTAAAGTGGTGATGAAAGGGCGTACAGGAGTGAGATATGCCAACTAGTGGAATGGTGCCGCAGTAACAACCTGGCACTCAACGTCAGTAAGACAAAAGAGCTGATTGTGGACTTCAGGAAGGGTAAGATGAAGGAACACATACCAATCCTCATAGAGGGATCAGAAGTGGAGAAGTGCCACATGCCAGTGAGGCTAGAAACAGGCAGATTAATGCATGGCTGAGAAGCTAGTGCAGGGGCCATGGCTTCAGGATCTTGGACCATTGGGATCTCCCCTGTACAAAAGTGACGGGTTGTGCCTGTACCTCAGGGGAACCAATATTCTTGTGGACAGGTTTGTTTGAGCAGTTGGGGATGGTTTAACCTAATTTGGCAGGGGGTTGGGAAACAGAGTGAAGGGGCTCAGGATAGGACGGATGGTAAAACAGCAAAGGTAGAGTGTAGTCAGACTGTCAGGAAGGGCAGGCAGGTGACAGGACTTAGTTGCAGCCAGCAGGGTGAGTAACAGTACATTAGGGATGCAGAATCAGAAAGGATAGCAAATATGGTACTCAAGGTGTTGTATCAACATGTGTGTAGTATAAGAAATAAGGTGGATGATCTTGTTGCAAAATTAAAGATGGTCAGGTATGATGTTGGGGCCATCACTTATCTGGCTTGAACTCCATCTGCCACTTCTCAGCCCAGTTTTGCATCCTATCAGTGTCCCGCTGTAATCTCTGACAACACCCCCAATCTTCATGTTATCAACAAATTTACTAACCCATCCCTCCACTTCCTCATCCAGGTCATTTATAAAAATCATGAAGAGTAAGGGTCCCAGAACAGATCCCTGAGGCACACCACTGGTGACCGACCTCCATGCAGAATATGACCCGTCAACAACCACTCTTTGCCTTCTGTGGGCAAGCCAGTTCTGGATCCACAAAGCAATGTCCCCTTGGATCCCATGCCTCCATACTTTCTCAATAAGCCTTGCATGGGATACCTTATCAAATGCCTTGCTGAAATCCATATACACTACATCTACAGCTCTACCTTCATCAATGTGTTTAGTCACATCCTCAAAAAATTCAATCAGGCTCGTAAGGCACGACCTGCCTTTGACAAAACCATGCTGACTACTCCTAATCATGTCATGCCTCTCCAAATGTTCATAAATCCTGCCTCTCAGGATCTTCTCCATCAACTTACCAACCACTGAGGTAAGACTCACTGGTCTATAATTTCCTGGTCTATCTCTACTCCCTTTCTTGAATAAAGGAACAACGTCCGCAACCCTCCAATCCTCCAGAACCTCTCCTGTATGCACTGATGATGCAAAGAGCATTGCCAGAGGCTCAGCAATCTCATCCCTCGCCTACTACAGTAGCCTGGGTATATCCCATCTGGTCCTGGTGACTTATCCAACTTGATGCTTTCCAAAAGCTCCAGCACATCCTCTTTATTAATATCTACATGCTCAAGCTTTTCAGTCCATTGTAAGTCATCCCTACAATTGTCAAGGTCCTTTTCCATAGTGAATATTGAAGCAAAGTATTCATTAAGTACCTTTGCTATCTCCTCCAGTTCCATACACACTTTTCCACTGTCACACTTGATTGGTCCTATTCTCTCATGTCTTATCCTTTTGCTCTTCACATACTTGTAGAATGCCTTGGGGTTTTCCTTAATCCTGTCCACCAAGGCCTTCTCATGGCCCCTTCTGGCTCTCCTAATTTCATTCTTAAGCTCCTTCTTGCTAGCCTTATAATCTTCTAGATCTCTATCATTAGCTAGTTTTTTGAATCTTTCGTAAGTGCTTCTTTTCTTCTTGACTAGATTTACAACAGCCTTTGTACACCACGGTTCCTGTACTCTATCATCCTTTCCCTGTCTCATTGGAACGTATCTATGCAGAACTCCACGCAAATAATCCCTGAACATTTGCCACATTTCTGCTGTATATTTCCCTGAGAACATCTGTTCCCAATTTATGTTTCCAAGTTCCTGCCTAACAAACTCCACCCCATCTAAACCCCTTGCTCTGTGGAGATGCCAATCAATATTTGGGAAATTAAAATCTCCCACCACAACAACCCTGTTATTATTACACCTTTCCAGAATCTGTCTCCTTATCTGCTCCTTGATGTCCCTGTTACTATTGGGAGGCCTATAAAAAACACCCAGTATAGTTATTGACCCCTTCCTGTTTCTAACTTCCACCCACAGAGACTCTTTAGACAACCCCTCCATAACTTCCTCCTTTTCTGCAGCCATGACGCTATCTCTGATCAGCAGTGCCATGCCCCCACTTCTTTTGCCTCCCTCCCTGTCCTTTCTGAAACATCTGAAGCCTGGCACGCGAAGTAACCATTCCTGTCCCTGAATCATCCAAGTCTCTGTAATGGCCACAACATCATAGCTCCAAGTACTGATCCATGCTTTAAGCTCATCTGCTTTATTCATAATACTCCTTGCATTAAAATAGACACATCTCAAACCATTGGTCTGAACGCATCCCTTCTCTATCACCTGCCTATCTTCCCTCTCGCACTGTCTCCAAGCTTTCTCTATTTGTGAGCCATCTGCCTCTTCCTCCATCACTTCAGTTTGGTTTCCACCCCCAACAATTCTAGTTTAAACTCTCCCCAATAGCCTTAGCAAACCTCCCCGCCAGGATATTGGTCCCCCTTGGATTCAAGTGCAACCCGTCCTTTTTGTACAGGTCACACCTGCCCCAAAAGAGGTCCCAATGACCCAAAAATCTGAATCCCTGTCCCCTGCTCCAATCCCTCAGTCACAAATTTATCCTTCACCTCACTCTATTCCTATACTCACTGTCATGTGGCACAGGCAGTAATCCCGAGATTAGTAATTTTTGTGGTCCTGCTTCTCAACTTCCTTCCTAACTCCCTATAGTCTGTTTTCAGGATCTGCGTTGTTTGGGTTTCCAGCATCTGTACATTTTCTCTTGTTTGGAATTATTTTAATGGTGCTTAAGATCATTTAGGAATTGGGGAAGTTTCTTACAGCAGAATAATGATATTTATATAGTATTATAATGGGAGTCATAATTTATGTGTCACACTCTCTCTCTGAAATAAAGGCACAGTCTTCAGCTTCCACTGTCCTCAATCAGCAGCTGTTTTAACAATAATTACTATAATGATTATTGACTGATTAAAAATCACATCGTTTTATTTTATGTGGACCCAGTAATTACTCTTGGATCTAAATAATGATTCCCATGTGCAGGCGAAGGATTTATTTTTGAAAAATGTAAGACATCAATTAGTACAAGGTAAAAGCTATTTGGCATATAATAATTCATTGTTGCTGCCCACATCTCAATGGCAAATCCCTTTCCATATATTTATCGATTAGACATTGTTCTAGATGATTTGTAGGGCAACAGGTTAATGATGTGTTATTGGTGAGAAGTGCAATAAATCAACAGCATCTTTCACAGTTTGAAGTAAGTGCTATGAATTAATGGCTTTTATCTTCTTTATTAATGTTTTATCATTTAATTGCAATTCAAATAAAGCAGGCTCCTTCCCGTTTGCCTAAACTCTGAAGAGATTCCTGCTGCGTTCTTCAGACAGATTGGGAATGCACACCAGGCTTTGGCATTTCCGTGGCCACTGTGATCACTGTGCTTTCTTTCTCAGACATTCGGTTTTAATTAGGAGACATTTAATTAGTAAAGGGCATTTGATCAATTCCCAAGGCACTGTTTGAAGACTATCAGGGGACTTCTGATATCTAGGCCAATATTTATCCCTCAAACAATATCATCTAAAATAAATCAGTCTTACCTCAACATTACTACATTACCGCATGAGGATATCCAACAATCCACACGAATCCACATTGATGTACTTCATTCCAGATGTTCTGTGTTTGTGATTCCAAATTATTATGTGTGTGGAGTAACTCCTCTTATGTGCCGTTTCTTTTCATAACTTCCAAACCCATGCTTTGGGGGATAAGTTATAAGAAGCACATTGCGATATTTCCCTGAGACATGATAAAATTCAGTAGGAAGGGAAGATTTCCTTTCTTCCTCTCCCTGTGCTCAGTGCTAGGCCAAGCCCACGATCTTTGAAGTGAACTATACCATATTATCTGAGGTTAGCTGATTCAGCAGTTCAGTCAGTCACTTTAGAACAAGTATTCTGCAGACTGGACACGACAGGACAGATGAACAACCAGTGTGCAAAAGACAACAAATTGTGCAAAATCAAAAGAAAAATTAATAATAAACAAATCAGCGACAAGTAATGAGAATATGAGATGAAAGAGTCCTTGAAAGTGAGTCTATAGGTTGTGGGAACTGTTCCGTGATGGGGTGAGTAAAGCCATCTCCTCTGATTCAAGAGCCTGATGGTTGAGGGGTAATAACTGTTCCTGAACCTGATGGCATGGGTCTTAAGGCTCCTGTACCTTCTGCCTGAAAGCATCAACAAGATGAGAGTGTGGCCTGGCTGGTGGGGATCCCTGATTATGGAGGCTGCTTTTCTGTGACAACGCTCCATGTAGATGTGCTTAGTGGTGGGGAGGACTTTACCTGTGATGGACTGGGCCATATCCAGTACTTTTTGTAGGATTTTCCAGACAAGGGCATTGCTGTTTCCATACCAGGCTGTGATGCAGCTGGTCAATACACTCTCCACGACACATCCATAGAAATTTGTCAAAGTTTTAGATGTCACACCGAATCTCTGCAAACTTCTGAGGCAGTAGAGGTTTGAAACTGGCCATTTCTGCTGTAGGTTATCTATTTGTAATGTCAACTCTGCCAATTTACACTTAATGTGCAAAATAAACTCAGCAAAGGGGATACATTGATGAGAGTGTTGTCATAAAAGAGCAGCCTGTGCTCATATTTCTTGGTTATTGAAACCTATCTACATTCTGCTTACATTTTAAGTTCAGATATTGTGTCTCAAGACACATGATTTATTTAAATCTAATTCTGTAATAAAAATGATAGGAAGAACTATTTATATAGAAAATGCGATTTGAGCAGAAATTTGAATAAATTGTTTTGCAGTAAGTCGTGATGACCTGAATTCAAGCTTGGAAATAGCAAAATGAATTTGTAACAGTAAAGTGTGGCCAGTTCAGATTGAATTGGACACCTTGTCCATTTCAAAGTAAAGTGTTAACCTGAGCAGTCTGTACTACACTCCTTTTCAGTCTTGGAGTCTTCAATGTTATTTATCCTGTTGATGAACAGCCACTGTCTGCCGCTGCAGTAGTCATCATACAGTTGTTTTATTTAATTTAATTCTTGGAGCCTGTATCTACACTTGCATAGACTAGGTTGCAACATAAATCCAGGAGTCTTATGGTGGGTTTGTTTGCTACACAGAGAGCGAAATGGATGAGTAGTCATAGTGATCTTGACAATAATGCAGTGTGGAATGGCTAAATTCTCTCCAGTAAAGAAATAAATTATCTCCAGGATGTGTCAAATCTAACATACATCGCAGATACTTCAACATTTTTTTATTGTGTGTGTATATGTGTGTGTGTAAGTATGTTTGTCTGTGTGTGCTTAAGCGTATGTGTGTGTGTGTCTGTGTGTGCATGTGTCTGTAAGTGTGCACATGCCTGTAACTGTGCATATAATTGTATGTGTGTGTGTGTCAGTGTGCATGCATGTGTGTGACTGTACGTGTGTGTGTGTGTGTGTGTGTGTGTGTGTGCGTGCGTGTCTGTGTGAGTGTGTGTCTCTGTGAGTGTCTGAGTGTGTGCATGTGTGTCTCTGAGTGAGTGTGTGTGAGAGACTGCGTCTGTGTCTAAGTGTGTGTGTGTGTGTGTGTGTGTGTGTGTGTGTGTGTGTGCACACCAGTATGTATGTGTGTCTCTTTGAGTGTGTGTGAGAGATTGTGTCTGTGTCTAAGTGTGTGTGTGTGTGTGTGTGTGTGTGCACCTGTATGTGTGTCTCTTTGAGTGTGTGTGTGTGTGTGTGTGTGTGTGTGTCTGTAGGTTTGGAGTGGTGTGTGTGTCTGTCTGCATGTGTGTACCTGTGTCTAAGTGCGTGTGAGTATGTGTTTGTGTGCGTATATGTGTGAGTATGTCTGTGTATGTGTGCCTGTGTTTATGTGTGTGTGTGTGTGTGTGTGTGTATGTCTGTGTACATTTTAAAAATGTTACCTCTTTTCGACTGTGGGGCCTGCTATATTTATGTTTCATCTTCAGCCATACAAATCCATTTCCAAGCTCCAAGATTTCAGATAGGGAGACACAGTCTGGTATTGCCATCAGAAAGCTGCATTAATCTAAATGGTCTCCAGGTGTCATGTAGAATTAAGAATTCCTCTCTCAGTAGGCAGTGCTGTATTGCCCTGTGACCTTGATGCTGAGATAGTGGGATTAACTGATCCTGATAACATCCTGCTGCCATCTGTTCATCAATGCATTTCTCATAGATCGGTGCAGCCTGCTGCGATTGTAAGGTAAACGGAGAATTTATCTTGATGTTACAGTAAGAGCACAACCTTAGGGAACAACTAGTGTGTCCAATTGCCCAGCTGTGTCTTGTACTGTTTCTCCCACACACTTACTTTCAGAAATACTGCTGCTAGTGTTCCATCCATAAGTTAAATTTAATCCTTTCCTCTGTGCAAACAAGCCTTTAATTAGCCACAACAGAAACTTATTCAGGTCAGCTGAAATCAATTTAAAATCCCAGTGTACACATCCTCCTCAGAATCTGACCTCTGTGGTTTCAGGCAAGAGGCTTTTCAGACAGTTATCTGATAAAGGGGGTTATATACCGTGTGTGTACTGTCATAATCATTTCCAGTACTTTGTACACAACTAAAAATAATGCCTAGGAACAAATAAAGCTCCAACCTTGAGATA
Organism: Hemitrygon akajei; assembly: GCF_048418815.1. Taxonomy (NCBI): domain Eukaryota; kingdom Metazoa; phylum Chordata; class Chondrichthyes; order Myliobatiformes; family Dasyatidae; genus Hemitrygon; species Hemitrygon akajei. Next base: position 2,522,189 of record NC_133141.1, on the reverse strand, counting down.
AGACAGATCAGAAGCACCTCAGGCAATAATTTGAGGCCTTACCCCGTTTGATTCCATTTACACAGCTGTAAATTTCTATTTGTTGTGAATTTCCAACAAATTCTCAAAAGCAAACATCACAGTATAATTAGCTGACATCTTAAATCGAAATGAAGCTGCCGTTACTTGACACAGATTAGATGAGAGCTTCACAGAAACAGACATTGAGCTGATGTCCGTTGTGGATACAGAGTCCTGGGAGTATAGCTGTAGGAAAAAATTCAGCATTTCTCACTTTGAGCTTTGAGTTGTAATCAGGTTCCTCGCTTAAATCTATTAGAATTGACTACTGAGAGACAAAAAACTTCATAATTACCATGCCCCGTTTGTTCGAAATTACCTCCATTAATACTTTGCTGCCTCAGGAAAGCTGCTGACATAATCAAGGACCACCCCTACCCTGGTCCTTCTCTCTTCTTCCCTCTCCCATCCTTCAGAAGGTACAAAAGCAAGAGAGCATGCACCACCAGGCTCAAAGACAGCTTCCATCCTCTCATACAATAATAGAGGACTTCTTGATCTCCAAATCTATCTCATCGTGGCCTGTGCATTTTATATGTCTACCTGCACTGCACTTTCTCTGTAGTTGTAACAATATATTCTGCATCCTGTTTTCAATTTGACTAGCTCAGTGTACTTATGTAAAGAATGATCCGTCAGGATGGCATGCAAACCAAAGCTTTTTACACATGACAATAATAAACCAATACCAATAACACTCTTTGCAAGTCCATTGGAAACTGCAATGGGATATGTGAAGCTTCTAGGTGTATGGACTAAATTTGCACATTTAATGGCGCAAAAGAAGGGCACCTAACCTAAAGGCAGCTGGTGAGATAGTTCTATGATGACCCATTCATTGGAGACTCCATCCATCATATTTGGAAGTGCTGTCAAAATCTGTCAGCAATCAACACCAAAGATGCCCTTTAACATCGTAGCCCTTCATCAACATATCAGCCAGAATAAGCCGGAATGTGCCTAATAATAACCTCAAGGTCATTCTGTATGGCACCCGGTTGAAACACTGCTCAGGGCTACCAAGGACAAATGGATTTCTTCTCTGAAATGGAGCAGAGTGATATATTGGCTTTATTTTTGTTATTATACTACAGGTGTGTTTTATTAGTGTGATTAATATCAATTGCCATTTTTGTTTTATTTATCTTTTTGCTAATTTCCTCCCCTTCCTTCCCAAAGGCACAGACTTCATGCTGGAATCAGGAACCAATTACTCTTCTAACTTCTCCTCCCTTCAGAGAATCTATGAATGCCAGCAGTCCACTTGAACCTGGGAGGACGTTGCAATGAACTCGGTCATTGACGAGCCATGACTTCCAGTATAAATCCTACTCTGTCTCCCTCCCTCCTTTTCTGAGTTGTTCTGCACCTTCAATGAGGTCGCTGGAATACACTGTTATGTCCTAGTGCTGGTTAGAAAAAGCAAGGGAAAAGTTGGGGCCACTGTACATGAACGAGATGCTCTCAGCGCTGCTGGTGAGATGTTCCAGCCAGTTGATCACCCATCAGGTAATGTCAATGTGCTCATTGGCTAAAGCACAGAGCTTTGATTCACCAGATTGGTGAGCAAAGTAAATAACAAGGACTTTAGAGGTTTAAACCTGGTACCTTCTTCAATTGTACATTTCTGGATAAATTATACAGTAGATTAAGTTCAACTAAACAGATGAAATACCTCATTACCCAAAGTATCATCAAGAACCCAGTTGGATCTCCTACTTACCACTCTCTATACTTTCCACATTTCTTTACAACATACACATAGACAATGGAGTCCAATCTGCATTTTAGAGTTTGCTGTATTCTATTCTGAGATGTAGCATGGACTCTACTCAGATTCTATCATCCACCAAACAATCCTGAGGTCTTTCAGATGTGGATGGATAGATATTACTGCAATAATAAGGAGAACTTCTTGCTAATCAGGAGATTTTTTTTACAGCCCTTGAGGCAGTAAGTTTAGCTTAAATACTTTATTAGAACAATAAAATAGTTAAAAAAGATCATTGAAAAGTAAGAATAGATAACAAGGTTAGTGTGAAGCTAACCACGTCGTGAACTCTTTGGACTAACGTAGGACACTAGAGAGCGTCAGGCCTCGGCACTCTAGCACACCTGAACATCACTGACTTGTTTTAACTAGAACTTGTTAAGTGACTGGTTAGTCATTAAAGGGGGTATGGTATTGATGTGGATAGAGAATTGGTTGGCAGACAGGAAGCAAAGAGTGGGAGTAAACGGGACCTTTTCAGAATGGCAGGCAGTGACTAGTGGGGTACCGCAAGGCTCAGTGCTGGGACCCCAGTTGTTTACAATATATATTAATGATTTGGACGAGGGAATTAAATGCAGCATCTCCAAGTTTGCGGATAACACGAAGCTGGGCGGCAGTGTTAGCTGTGAGGAGGATGCTAAGAGGATGCAGGGTGACTTGGATAGGTTTGGTGAGTGGGCAAATTCATGGCAGATGCAATTTAATGTGGATAAATGTGAGGTTATCCACTTTGGTTGCAGGAACAGGAAAACAGATTATTATCTGAACGGTGGCCAATTAGGAAAAGTGGAGGTGCAACGAGACCTGGGTGTCATTGTACACCAGTCATTGAAGGTGAGCATGCAGGTACAGCAGACGGTGAAAAAGGCAAATGGTATGTTGGCATTCATAGCAAAAGGATTTGAGTACAGGAGCAGGGAGGTTCTACTGCAATTGTACAAGGCCTTGGTGAGACTGCACCTAGAATATTGTGTGCAGTTTTGGTCCCCTAATCTGAGGAAAGACATTCTTGCCATAGAGGGAGTACAAAGAAGGTTCACCAGATTGATTCCTGGGATGGCAGGACTTTCATATGAAGAAAGACTGGATCGACTAGACTTATACTCAATGGAATTTAGAAGATTGAGGGGGGATCTTATTGAAACGTATAAAATTCTAAAGGGATTGGACAGGCTAGATGCAGGCAGATAGTTTCTGATGTTGGGGAAGTCCAGAACGAGGGGTCACAGTTTAAGGATAAAGGGGAAGCCTTTTAGGACCGAGATGAGGAAAAACTTCTTCACACAGAGAGTGGTGAATCTGTGGAATTCTCTGCCACAGGAAACAGTTGAGGCCGGTTCATTGGCTATATTTAAGAGGAAGTTAGATATGGCCCTTGTGGCTAAAGGGACCAGGGGGTATGGAGAGAAAGCAGGTACAAGGTTTTGAGTTGGATGATCTGCCATGATCATACTGAATGGCAGTGCAGGCTCAAAGGGCCGAATGGCCTACTCCTGCACCTATTTTCTATGTTTCTATGTTTCTATGTTACCTTGTGCTTTTCATGCTTCTAGCTTTTTGAATGCGGGTTCCTTGTGCATCCTGTTTTTAGCCTCGGAGATGGCTGATCTCATGTTACAAAATATCTTTCAAATCACAGCTTTCCCTGGAATATCATCTTAGACTGTTGTCTAAATTCACATCTAAGTTCTGGAAGACCTTTTGCCACTTCATTGGGCTACTGGATGCCTACCTTCTGTGTTCCATCTGCAAGGCAATGAGCAGACAGAGAGAGTGAACCAGGATTTGGAAAGATCTCAGAGGTGCTTGGTTTCAGGAGACCCAAACAGATGGAGTGACCATCTTAGTTGGGCAGATTTCATACATAATAATCTTTTACACTCCTCCATTGGAATGTGACCCCTTGTATATGTCAGTTCAGCTACAGTCTTCCTCTATTCCTGGAGCAAGAGTCCAAGGTGGATGTCCCTGCAGCTGATAAGTTGGTTAAGAAGTGCAGGTAGACATGGTCAAAAGCCAAAAGTCAGATCAATTTTAATGGCCAACTTATAACAACAGCATTATTTGACTAATCATCAAAGGTGCCCAGGTCCTTTGTTCTGTCAGGACCAGCAGGTTTGGCTTTCCGCTTGAAACTTCTCTATGTGGGTGGAATGTTGGAAATTGGCTACTAAATACATCAGTCCTTTTAAAGTTCTAGGAAAAATAAATGCAATAGACAATAGGTGCAGGAATAGGACATTCGGTCCTTCAAGCCAGCACCGCCATTTACTGTGATCATGGCTGATCATACACAATCAGTACCCCGTTCCTGCCTTCTCCCCATATCCCTTGACCCCGCTATCTATGAGAGCTCTATCTAACTCTGTCTTGAATGCATCCAGAGACTTGGCCTCCACTGCCTTCTGGGGCAGAGCATTCCACATATCCACCACTCTCTGGGTGAAAAAGTTTTTCTGCATCTCTGTTCTAAATGGCCTACCCCTTATTCTTAAACTGTGGCCTCTAGTTCTGGACTCACCCATCAGCGGGAACATGCTTCCTGCCTCCAGCGTGTCCAATCCCTTAATAATCTTATATGTTTCAATCAGATCCCCTCTGATCCCTCTAAATTCCAGTGTATACAAGCCCAGTCGCTCCAATCTTTCAACATATGATAGTCCCGCCATCCCGGGAATTAACCTCGTGAACCTATGCTGCACTCCCTCAATAGCAAGAATGTCCTTCCTCAAATTTGGAGACCAAAACTGAACACAATACTCCAGGTGGGGTCTCACCGGGCCCTGTACAACTGCAGAAGGACCTCTTTGCTCCTATACTCAACTCCCCTTGTTATGAAGGCCAACATGCCATTAGCTTTCTTTACTGCCTGCTGTACCTGCATGCTTACTTTCAGTGACTGATGAACAAGAACACCTAGATCTCGTTGTATTCCCCTTTTCCAAACTTGACACCATTCAGATAGTAATCTGCCTTCCTGTTCTTGCCACCAAAGTGGATAACCTCACATTTATCCACATTAAACTGCATCTGCCATGCATCTGCCCACTCACCCAACCTGTCCAAGTCACCCTGCATTCTCATAACATCCTCCTCACATTTCACACTGCCACCCAGCTTTGTGTCATATGCAAATTTGCTAATGTTACTTTTAATCCCTTCATCTAAATCATTAATGTATATTGTAAATAGCTGTGGTCCCAGCACCATGCCTTGCGGTACCCCACTGGTCACTGCCTGCCATTCTGAAAGGGACCCATTAATCCCTACTCTCTGTTTCCCGTCTGCCAACCAATTTTCTATCCATGTCAGTACCCTACCCCCAATACCATGTGCTCTAATTTTGCCCACTAATCTCCTATGTGCGACTTTATCAAAGGCTTTCTGAAAGTCCAGGTACACTACATCCACTGGCTCTCCCTTGTCCATTTTCAGTGTTACATCCTCAAAAAATTCCAGAAGATTAGTCAAGCATGATTTCCCCTTTGTAAATCCATGCTGACTGGGACCGATCATGTTACTGCTATCCAAATATGCCGCAATTTCATCTTTTATGATTGACTCCAGCATCTTCCCCACCACTGATGTCAGGCTAACTGGTCCATAATTCTCTGTTTTCTCTCTCCCTCCTTTCTTAAAAAGTGGGATAACATCAGCTACCCTCCAATCCATAGGAATTGATCTGAATCTATAGAACATTGGAAAATGATTACCAATGTGTCCACGATTTCTAGAGCCACCTCCTTAAGTACCCTGGGATGTAGACCATCAGGCCCTGGGGATTTATGAGCTCTCAGTCCCATCAATCTACCCAACGCCATTTTCTGCCTAATGTGAATTTCCTTCAGTTTCTCCGTTACTCTAGGTCCTCTGGCCACTATTACATCTGGGAGATTGTTTGTGTCTTCCCTAGTGAAGACAGATCCAAAGTACCTGTTCAACTTGTCTGCCATTTCCTTGTTCCCCATAATAAATTCACCCGTTTCTGTCTTCAAGGGCCCAACTTTGGTCTTAACTAATTTTTTCCTCTTCACATATCTAAAGAAGCTTTTACTATCCTCCTTTATATTCTTGGCTAGTTTACCTTCATACCTCATCTTTTCTCCCTGTATTGCCTTTTTAGTTATCTTCTGTTGCTCTTTAAAAGTTTCCCAATCCTCTGGCTTCCTGCTCATCTTTGCTATGTTATACTACTTCTCTTTTATTTTTATACTGTCCTTGACTTCCCTTGTCAGCCACGGTGACCCCTTACTCCACTTAGAATCTTTCTTCCTCTTTGGAATGAACTGATCCTGCACCTTCTGCATTATTCCCAGAAATACCTGCCATTGTTGTTCCACTGTCATCCCTGCTAGGGTATCTTTCCAGTCAACTTTGGCCAGCTCCTCCCTCATGGCTCCATAGTCCACTTTGATCAACTGTAATACTGGTATCATATGCCTACAATTACAAGCTCTGTGTATTCTTCCTACCTTTCATGTTTCCTGCCTTAAACCCATACTTTCTAGTCCTATGGTCCCTGTTTCCAAGTTTCAATCACCTCCTCATTTTGTTGATGATCACAAGCATACACGGTTCAGCACTGTTAGACTCTCATTTTGTTTGTGGTCAAGTTCAGTACCTCATGGACTGGGAAGGTTATCGCCCAGAGGAGAGAGGCTGGGACCCCTCCCATAACATTTTGGGTCCTCGATTGATTACGGATGATGATCACAGATATCCTGATCATCCTGGGCCATTAGGTGCCAGCCATGGGGGGGGGGGGGGGTGTTTTTTCTTGAACTCTTTGGACTAGTGTGAGGAGCCAGATGGTGTCAGGCCTTGGGGCTCTGACACACCTGAACATCACTGACTTGTTTTAATTAGTAAGTTTTCCTTGTTTTTTTTTTGTGCTGCTTGCTTTTTGATTGCAGGTTCCTTGTGCATCCTGTTTTTAGTTTCCTGAGTTTTGATTTTGGTACGCCTGGGGTTCCCATGCTATATGCACAATTCAAGTTCATCACAACTTTGCTCAGTTCTTTGCTGAGTCATGAATTTAGGTTCTGAGTGAACCAACTTTCTGTGCACTCTATCCCTCTCACGTATACTCTGAGTCATTTGTTATTCCTCAGTTATGTTCTTCAAATAAATCCTTATCACTGCTTTCTACTTTCGACTCCTGAGCTTACTCCATGCCTGGGTTTGTTTGCCTGAAGATCTTGTTACGCTACGATGATCAACTGGAAACATTAAGTTTTTTTCTCCACAGATGCTGCCTGGTTAACTGGATGTTTCTGTTGTTTTCTGTTTATATTCTGGAATTCTTGCATCTGCAATTTTTCTGAGACTTCCTGAATGGTATTAAACTCAAAGATATGTGAAGGAAAAAATGGTTTTGGTTTAGCAGGATGGGCCTAGTGGCCTCGGTTTTATGTTGCAGATATCTAGATTCTAGTAGAGAAGACTGCTAGCTCAATCATTTCTGATGAAGAAGGATTCGTATTGCTAAAAATGAAGGAATGCATAAATAAATACAGATATTCAAATCATATTGCTTCAAAATCAATAATCTAATGATCTTATCTAGGGGTAAGTTGAACCATACACACCAGGAGGAGATCATGTTCAATCCCTGTGCATTGATTTATTATCAGAATTAGAATCTGGTTTAATATCACTGGCACACATTATGAAATTTGTTGTTTTGAAGCAACCCATAATAATCAAAACTACAAATTGTAGTAAGAAATATTAAATTAAATAATAGTACAAAAAGAGAGGGAAAATACTGAGGTAGTGTTCATGGGACTTTCCATTCAGAAATCTGAATGTGGAAGGGAAGAAGCTGTTCCTGAAACACTGAGTATGTGTCTTCAGGTTTCTGTATCTCCTCCCTGATGGTAGCAATGATAAGATGGCATGTCCTGGGCGATGGGCATCCTTAATGATGGATGCTGCCTTTTTGAGGCATTGCCTTTAGAAGGTGTCCACAATGCTAATGCCCATGAAAGAGATAACTGAGCTTACAACTTTCTGCAGCTTTTTTCAATCCCCCCATACCAGACGGTGATGAAGTCAGTTGCCAGTTAGAATGCTCTCTATGATACATCTGTAGAAATCTGTGAGTGTTTTACTGTTCTCCAGTGGGTTTCAGAGAGAAGAGGGAAATAATTCACCAAGGGATTCAGCTATCAGTCATGGCCACGTAATCATAATGGGAAGTGTACGTGTGTGGTTGAAGTCAGCATCGGAGCAGTTGTGGAATTATGTGAGAGTACATGAATCACTGTTTATAGGAGGGGAGATAATGAGTGGAGAAGGATGCTCTCTAGAAATCAATTCCATATGTAATTACTTGTTTGTTTATGTGGAAAACTCACAAAGTCATTCCCTACAGAGTTGTTAATGAACATTGTGCATTGGCACCTTATATTTCCAGGACTGGTGAGAATTGTCAGTGAGGGAGCTCTGTATTTGATTGTCATACTTGACCTGGAAATGTCTGACATTGTTACTTGATGCAAAGTGGAAAGAAGTACCCCTGTCATCCCTCAACTTAATGAGCAGGTACAGACCACAGATAGATCAGGTTTTCGACAGCTTCACCCTGTTATTCCTGGCAGTGTATCCACCTTGCCTGACATTTGTCAGTAACATTTTTAAAGCTAAGATCGTGAGTCAGTGAGGGAAACAGCAGCAGGGAGTAAGAAAGCTGCAAAAATCCTGAGGTAGAGCAGGTGAGAAGGATAATGATCAGAACAAATAAATATGAAAAAAGAGAGAAAGTTCAGAGTTCTTTGTAGATTTCTGCATCATTCCACTCAAATTAACTTAGCAAGAGAGTTATTATTCAAAGTAGATAGCTATTTTGGTGACTCTTGTCTTCTCAAGTGCAGTTAAAAATTCAAAGAAACAATTCTCCTGATCTATCCTTTCCTCCAAAAATACACTTAAAATATATATTAATGGATCATTCATTCTGCCGTTTTTGGGATTTTGTGGGATGCTGAGATAATTTTCCTCAGTGTAGTCCAGGACAAGTGCAAATCCTCTCCTTTTTGACCAACCTGTCTTGTCAAAGGCCTGACAAAAATCTATGTGGAGAATGTCCACAAACTTACCCTCATCAATCTTCTTTCTCACCTCTTCAAAAGAAGCTCAGATGAATGTACTGTATGTGACATGATATCCCATGAACAAAACCATGCTGTCTATTGCCCATCGAGCCCCTGCTTTTCTACATGGCGGGGATTCCTTTACCTGCAAATAGCCTCTCCCAAGCAGCCTTTGCAAGTTCTTGTCTAATGCCATCAAAGTTAGCCTTGTCCCATGTTAGGACTTTAACTTGTGGACCAGTCCTGTCTTTTTCATAACTATTTTGATGCTATTAGAAGATTAACAATTACTTGAGAAGAGATTTGTGATTTTCTATTCATATATACTCTAAGTTTGTTTAAACATGGCTGTTAAATTTTGTTGTATAATTTAACACTGACAAGTTTCTCTCTTCCATTTTTTCCATCACCACATGATCCTTGTGGGATGCCACTAGTTATAGGCATCCAATCACAAAAACAACCATCTGCCATTACCCTCTACCATCAACTTGCTCTGAATCCCATCAGATCTAATTTTAAACCAGTCTGTCATGTGGGATGCTGTAATGTTCATTGGTATACTTTCTGTTCATACTACAGCTTCTTCCAGTTCTGCGAGCTTTATCTCTCCCTTTAGGTCCTATGAGTGTATTCTCCAAGGCTGTCCTGGTCCTGCTCTTTGCTCTTTCCAAGTGCTATGGCTAGCCTGCTAGACTTGTCTAAGTACAGGAAATGAGGAATGCTGACAGAATGATATTTTCCATTGTTAGAAGAAATGAATACAAATGCAGGGAGATAATGCTTCAGGTATATAGTGCATGGTGAGGCCAGATTTGGAGTACTCTGAATGATATTTGTCTCTGATCAAAGATGGATATTAATGCTTTGGAACCAGTTTACTTGGCTAAATCCTGCAATTAGGCTGTCTGACAACAAAAAGCTGTACAGGCTAGGTGTGATTTAACTGCTGTTTACAATAGTGAGAAACATTTAAGATCCAGATTGGTTTTGATATAGTGGATGTGGAGAGAATGTTTTTTTTTAAATTTCTGTGAGAATCAAGAACTAGGTGCCAGTGCTTAACAACAAGGGGTCACCTATTTTAGGTGAAATGAGGCAAATGTTTTCCCTTCAGATGCAGTGACAATCAGGATCATTAGAATGATGGGCTGAGCCATGGACAATGATCCAAAGCACCAGTAAGGTTGGGCTTCACATTGCAAATGCAGAGGTGCAAGATTGACAAACAGCTTATCTGCTGTTGCAGTCAATGGAAGGAGTCGTGTGAATTAGAAATGGAATTGAAATTGGTTTATTATTTTGACATGTACTAAGATACAGTGAAAAGCTTGGCTTGTCATACTGATCAAATCATTACACTAATGTGGTACAATGTAAGACAATATCAATGTAGTAAAGTGTAACAGCTACAGAGAAAGTGAAAAGCAGGTAAACGATAAGGTATGACAGGTGCCTCGGGACTCATACCACTAGGTTCAACAACAGTTAACCATCAAGCTCTTGAACAGAAGTGACTTCAATGAGTTACCTCCTGGTCAAGATGGTGCCTGCGTACAATACTCCTTTAGTTAACATCTTTTGGATAGATCATGAAACCATATATTTCACTTCTTTTATGCCTTATATATTTGTTTTTCATCTTGGATGTGATTCTGGAACTGTTGGGGCCTGTGATTTGCTGTTTGGAGATTATTTGGGTGTTCCAGTGCTCTGCCTCTTTGAGATTCTGGCAGGTGAGAGCGGGTAGGCTGATGTTCGACTCCATTTTGCTGACTCAAGCTTCCATTCTGCGCTGATGAAACCAACCAGAGAGATTGAATCAGCAAGGTGAGTGCGAAGGCAAGCCTGTCTTTTGCTGGCTGAGGATCGCTCCGCTATACTACCGGAGAGGAGGGGGCCTGCCTCTGTGCCAGGTTTTCTGCGTTTTGGATGTTGACTTGGAATATGGACTTTTTTTCAGTCTTATAGTTTTTATATTCTGTGTTTTTCGCCCAATCTTTCTCATTTTTTTGTGTGGGGAGGGGAACTTGAGGGTCGATGTGCCTGTTCTGTATTTGTTCATTTTTTTTGTGCAAGAGGAGGGGGTTGATGTGGCTGTTCTCTTTTTTCTCGTATTTTAGTGGGGGAGGAGGGATTTGGGGCTGACGATCGTGCTGCTTTTCTTTCCTTTCTTGGTTTCACGGCTACCCAGAGAAAAAGAATTTCAGAGTTGTATACTTCGATAAGAAATGAACCTTTGAAAAGGGGATAGTTACACTCATTTAAGAACTCTTTTATCTTATTATTTCATGCTCATTATTTATTGCTAATTATTTATATCTGCATTTGCACCGTTTACAGTTTACAGATCCTGTTTACAGTTACTATTCTATAGATTTGCTAAGTATGTCTGCAGAAAATAAGTCTCAGGGTTGTTTGTGGTGACATGTATGTATTCAAATAATAAGTTTTACTTTGAACTTTGAGTACAAGGTTGATTGTGAGGTCAAGAGTCCATCTTATTGTACTAGGGAAACATTTAATAGTATGATAACAGTGGGATGGAAGCCGTCCTTGAGCCTGGAGGTACCTGCTTTCAGGCTTTTGTATCTTCTGCCCAATGGGAGAGGGGAGAAGCACTTCTTGCTACCTCGATAAAGCAACAGATTCAAAGACCCCACCCATCCTGGACATTCTCTCTTCTACCTCTCTCATCGATACAAAAGCTCGAATGGACACTCCACCAGGCTCAAGGGCAGCTTCTATCCCACTGTTATCAGACTATTGAACAGTCCCTTAGCATGATAAGATGGGCTCTTGACTTCACAATCTACCTTATCATGGCCTTGCACCTTATTATCTGCACTGAACTGCACTGCCCTTTCTCTTGAACTGTAATACTTTATGCTGTGCTTCTGTATTGCTTTCCATTGTATTTTTACCTCAATGCATTGACATAATGAAATAATCTGTGTGGATGGCATGCAAACAAAGATTTTCACTGTACCTCAGTACCTGTGGCAATAGTAAACCAATCTACCATTTCTACAGCCTCTGATGTTACTTTATCTCATTGACCTAAGATTGCCAATGTCCATCTCTGACTAAGAACGTAAAATTGAGTGGGACAGGGCACAGTGCACAGCTACTATCTCATAGCACCAGAGGCCTGAGTTCAATCTTGACCTCAGATGCTGTGTGTGGAGTTTGCACATCTTCCCTGTAATCTCATTGGTTTCCCTTGGGTGCTACAGTTTCTTTGTGCATTCTGAAGAAATGCATGTTGGTAGGTTAAATGCTCCTCGTGTGTATGTTAGCAATAGAATCAAAAGAAGAGTTGATGGGAAAGTGCAGAGAATAAAAATGGGATTAATTTAAGGATTAGTGTAAGTGGGTGGTTGGTAGTCAGTGTGGACTCAGTGGGACAAAGGCATGTTTCCACTCTATATCTCTCTATCACTCTAATGAAGAGAATATCTTTTTCCTCCCCTAAGCAATCATGTTGAGTTCCCAGTGCCTTGCTGTGTTAATGCCAGTGGCTCAGCTGTCTTGCTCACTAATCCCTACTGTTTGCATTTTCCTTAATCAGTGAAGTACAAGAGTCCTGAAGGAAAGAGGTGGAAATTTAATCAATTCTTCATTCTCTTAATGCAAGAAGCATTTTCCTTGAAGCACCATGCAATTAACCTTGTGAAGGAGAGGCATTCCACAGCATGATAAAAGCTACTTTGCTCTGCCAGCAGTTAAGGCTGTTTCTCTTTTGAAGTTCTCTTGTTGGTTCTTAAAGGTTTCTTGAGGGTTCTAGGTAGGTGTGGACTGTAGACAAGGATGAAGGTGCCAGGAACAGATCCTTAATATAACATTCTCTAAAAGTTGTCCATAACAGAGAGTGTAGTTAGCTGCAGGGGGCATCAGAGCTGAACTTGACCCTGAACAAGAATGTACCTTTATCCACAGGGATCGCACAATAGATTCAAGAGTGAGATTCTGCTCGGCCCCCCTTCCTTTTGCCATTACCTCTGGGGCCAGTTGCAAAATTCACACCATGGTATAATGGGGTGCCCTTCATTTTGATTTCTTAACGTTAATGTTTCAAAGTATCAGTGGTGGATGTGCTGTCCAGAAAACCAAGTGCAGAAGGGAATATCAGAGCAATTAAACATTCCAGTGTCATGAGTTATCTTACGATAAATCGTCAGTTACGATTTTCTTTATTTGAACTGTGCAGAACACTACCTGGTTAAAGGGGTTACATTTTCAAAGGCAAGTGTAAGATTATGCTTTCCTAAATATATACAATAGTCTGTGAAAGAAATACATGAAAGCTTGAACAAAGCAGGAAACTTCATCTCAGTATGGGCAACAAGGGAAAAGAAGGCTTTCAGTTGCATTCCTGACTCTATTGTTTGATGGGAACGGGTTGCAAAAAGAACAAGACACATGCATGGACTGCAAAGTTTGCTATTGTAACTTGCTTGTATTGCTAAATTGTTATTTGATGCCCCAGTGCAAAGTGCTTGTAAACCATTGCTTTATCTAAAACAACAGTAACAACTTGGCCATTTTAGCATGTTAAAAGCTCCCAAGATGATTAAAAGAGTTCAGTATAATCTGTGTTTGAGCCACAAAAATGTATGAGCATGCTATGACTGTTGGCTTGGTCAAGGAGTGCCTGAGGCAAACAAGGAGAGTTGGGCAGGTGAAGATGGTTAGGGAGAAAGTTCCAAAGCTTAGGACAAAGGCAGCTGATGACAAATAAGGATTGACGTTTCAGAGCTGGAGAGCACGTTAGTCCAGAGGGTTGGGAGAAGTTAGAAAGATGGGAACTAAATGCAGGGTGAAAGTTATTGCACAGGTGAGACACATGGATAAGTAAAACTGTGAGGATTTTAAAATTGAGGCACCATCTGAGAAGGAGCTAGTATGAGACAGTAAGGACTTTGAGTGAGTTGGGATAAGTGCAGCAGAGTTCTGGACAAGCACAAGTTAATGTAGACTATTTAGGAAGCAATGAAGACCCAATGGGAGATAGGCACAAGGAAGGGTTTCAGCAGCAGGGGTTTCCAGAGTACAACCGTGGCCAGAAAACTGAGTTAGTTGCAACAGCAATGGCTTCTGTCATTGGCATGACTGGCATGATTAGTTGTAGGAGGTTTCAGAAACTTGAGAGTTAGGCACTAGTGGTCGAATATTTGCATGCACAGTGCAGTGCATTTAAAAATGGGCTCTCTCCAAAGCAGTTTCTAGATTCCCTATTGTACTCAATCAGAGAGATACATAAAGTCCCAAATTGCACTGGTATTGATGAGCTGGTCTGGGAAATCAGTTCTGAACAGTATCTGTCAGGAGGAGATTTCCTACAGCTTAGGTACGTTAGTGATTCAGAAGCTGCAAAGATATTGGAAATCTGAAATTAAAAAAAAAGGGCTGGAGAGGTTCAGTGGGTCCGACACGGAATGAGAAATAGAGAGCACTTATAGGGTCAATAACCTTTCTTCAAAACTGAAAGAGTTTAAAAAAAACACACACACAACTGTTTTAAAATTTTTGGAGTAGGGAGGTGGAGAGATCAGACAAAATATCTGTGATAGGATTTAGACAAAGATTATAAGACCATAAGACATGGGAGCAGAATTAGGCCATTTGGCCAATTGAGTCTGCTCCGCCATTCCATCATGGCTGATCCTTTTTTTCTCCTCCTCAACCCCATTTCTCGGCCTTCCACCTGTATCCTTTTATGTCATGTCGAATCAAGAACTTATCAATCTCTGCCTTAAATACACCCAAGCACTGGCCTCCACAGCTACATGTGGTAACAAATTCTACAAATTCACCACACTTTGGATATTGGTCCCCCTGGGATTCAAGTGCAACCTGTCCTTTTTGTACAGATCACTCCTACCCCAAAAGAGATCTCAATGATCCAGAAATCTGAACCCCTGTCCCCTGCTCCAATCCCTCAGCCATGTATTTATCCTCCACCTCACTCTATTCCTAAACTCACTGTCGTGTGGCACAGGCAGAAATCCCCAGATTACTACCCTTGAGGTTCTGCTTCTCAACTTCCTTCCTAACTCCCTGTAGTCTGCTTTCAGGACCTCTTCCCTTTTTCTACCTATGGTCGTTGGTACCAATATGTACCACGACCTCTGGCTGTTCACCTTCCCACTTCAGGATATCGTGGACACGATCAGAAACATCCCGGACCCTGGCACCTGGGAGGCAAACTACCATCCATGTTTCTTTCCTGCGTCCACAGAATTGCCCATCTGTCCCCCTGACTATCGAGTCCCCTATTACTGCTGCATTCCTCTTCTTTTCCCTACCCTTCTGAGCCACAAGGCCAGACTCTGTGCCAGAGGCACGGCCACTGTTGCTTCCCCCAGGTAGGCTGTCCCCCCCAACAGTACTCAAACAGGAGTACTTATCATTAAGGGGGACAGCCCCAGGGCTACTCGCTAGTATCTGACCCTCTCCTGACTGTTACCCACTTAACTGTCTCCCCAGGCCCAGGTGTGACTACTTGCCTATAGCTCCTCTCTATCACCTCCTCGCTTTCCCTGACCAGACAAGGGACCACATTAGGGAAATGGAGCTGCAGCTTGACGCACTTGGTGCAGATGTGGCCATCCGGGAGGCTGGGAAACTCCCAAACATCCCGCATCCGACACCCAGTACAGAACACCGGCCTTGCACACATACTTCCTGTTTCTATTCTTCACAAGTAACTTACCTCAACTTGACCCGTTATTGCCAAACCCCTGTTGAGCAAGAGTCTTCCTACTTTGACCCCTTCTACTCCGTTGCCCGCTCCTCTAACACTCTAACACTCTAACTAAAGCAGTCTTCTTTTTAAATTCTTCTGCCGGTCTAACTCACTGACATCCACGTGCCTGCTCAGTCATGCCTCAATCAAACCACTGAGGAAAAAATGCACTCCTTTTAAATTCTTCCGGCCAATCTAACTTGTTGACGCCCTGCTCAGTTGTGCCTCAATCCTAGACTCGTCTTTGTCCTAGACTCTCCCACCACAGGAAACATTCTTTCCACATCTACTCTGTCTAGTCATTTCAACATTAGAGAGGTTTCAATGAGATCTCCCCTCATCCTTTTAAATTCCAGTGAGTACAGACCCAGAGCCATCAAACGTTCCTCGTGTGACAACCCTTTCATTCCTGGAATCATCCTTGTGAACCTCCTCTGGACTCTCTCCAATGCCAGCACATCTTTTCTTCAATGAGGGGTCCAGAACTGTTCACAATACTCAAGGTGAGGCCTCGCCAGTGCCTTGTAAAGCCTCAGCATCACATCCCTGCTCCTGTATTCTAGACCTCTTGAAATGAATACTAACATGGCATTTGCCTTCCTCACCACAGACTCTACTTGCAAGTTAACCTTCAGGGTGTTCTGCACAAGGACTCCCTTTGCATCTCAGATTTTTGGATTTTCTCCCTGTTTAGAAAATAGTCTGCATATTTATTTCTACTACCAAAGTGCATGACCATGCATTTTCCAACATTGTATTTTATTTGCCACTTTCTTGTCCATTCTCCTAATCTGTCTAAGTCCTTTTGCATCCTACCTGTTTCCTCAACACTACCTGCCCCTCCACCAATCTTCCAGTACACAAGTACATTAAGTACCATGCAAGAAAAGGCAATGACTTCTTGGTAATCACAGGTAATTTGTCCGAGTAAATGTAAGTATTGGGAATTTTAAATCCCTTAGAGTTATTATTTCAGAGGATCTGTCCTGGGTACATTACATAAGTGCAATTATGAAGAAAGGATGGCAGCGTCTCTACTTCCTTAGAAGCTTGCTAAGATTCAGCATAACATTTAAAACTTTGACAAACTTCTTTAGATGTGTAGTGGAACGTAGTTGTATCACAGCCTGGTACGGAAACACCAATGCCTTTGAAAGGAAAATCCTACAAAAAGTAGTGGATAGAGCCCAGTCTATCATGGGTAAAGCCCTCCCCACCATTAAGCACATCTATACCAAGTGTTGCACAGGAAAGCAGCATCCATCATCATGGACGCCCACCATGCTCTCTTCTCACTGCTGCCATCAGGAAGAAGATATGGGAGCCTCAGGACTCGCACCACCAGGTTCACAAACAGTTATTACCTCAACCATCAGGCTCTTGAACCAGAGGGGATAACTTCACTCAGCTTCATTCACCCCATCTCAGACATGTTCCCACAACCTATGGACTCACTTACAAGAAGTCTTTATCTTATGTTCTCCATACTTGTTGCTTATTTATTTATGAGTAGTATTATTTATTTTTTCCTTCTTTTGTATTTGGACAGTTTGTTGTCTTTTGCACACTGGTTGTCCGCCCTGTTCAGTGTGGTCTTTCATTGATTCTATTATGGTTATTGGATTTACTGTGTATGTCTGCAAGAAAATGAATCTCAGAGTTGTATATGGTGACACATATGATAATAAATTTACTTTGAATGAATGACGGCAGTAGAAGCAAAGAAGTGTTAGAATCGCGTGATACTGAACACTGCAAATTCTAGAAACACTCAGGTGGCATCTGTGAGGAAAGGTGAGAATGTTACAGCTGTGTGACCTCACAACTTCCTGTCAGAAACATCTGGCTACAGGTATTATCCTTTACCAGCCAGTCTAGATCCATTTTACCTTTAAGATTTCAGATTGAAGGGTCTCAACCTGAAATGTCAATGTCCATTTTCTTCTATAGGTGCTGTGAGACCCATTGAATTCCTCCAGCAAAGTATGAATTCCTCCAGATTTCAGCATCTGTAGTCTCTTGTGTGACCCTTTGTAAAACTCACTGATTTATTCAGTGGTTATTATTACAGTCACTAGTATGTGGAAGAATGATCTTCATGTTCTGATATGTCCATGCTGAGAACTTGGGAAGGCCAATGAAATTGACACTGCAAATTTCAAAGCAGCATTACCCAGGGAAACAGCTGCCCTCTGAACTAGGGTTTTACACTTTCTGTGACTTCCACAAACAGTTGGAGAGTGCTGTTTAAATGCCAAAAACACCTTAGAACAATTTCTTAACTTATTATTTTCAAATACTGAAATGGATTCATTAATTAGAAAGGTTATGTCAAATCTTCTCTCCACAGTTGCTGTCAGGCTCGTTGTATACTGTAAGTACTTCCAGCATTTCATGATTTGTACTGCTGAACCATTGTAAATATACAAGCTGCAAATTGGTTCTCATTAATACCTTTAAAAAATTAATTCATACAGCCTCAGAGTGCTTATTAACAATTTGAAAAATGTAAACCCAGAATGCTGCAACTGCTCAGTGGAACAGGCAGCATCTGTGGGGAGAGAAGCTTTGGTTCACTGCTCCTCTCTGAGATTCGGAGTGGAACAATTGAAGTAGTTGGCTCAAGGGCAGCTGGCGATGAACAGTAAATGCTGCCTTGTCAGTGCAATCTGGATCCAAAAATTAATTTAAAACATTCTGACACCTCCCATTTTTGGATCCAACATGGAAAGAATTAAAATATCAAAGAAGTGACAGTACTGGAAATCTGGAATATAAATAGAAAAGCAACAAACACAAAATGCTGGAAGAACTCAGTAGTCCAGGCAGCATCTATGGAAAAGAGTACAATCGACATTTTGGGCTGAGACCCTTCAGCAGGACTATTTACTTTTTTCCATGGATGTTGCCTGATCTACTGAGTTCTTCAGTATTTTGTGTGTGTTGCTTTGGATTTCCAGCATCTGCAGGTTTTCTTATGTTTATGTAAAACTTCAGCTAGATAGATAGATAGATAGATACTTTATTCATCCCCATGGGGAAATTCAACATTTTTCCAATGTCCCATACACTTATTGTATCAAAAACTAATTACATACAATACTTAACTCAGTATAAATATGATATGCATCTAAAATCACCCTCTCAAAAAAAGCATTAATAAATAGCTTTTAAAAAGTTCTTAAATAGTTTACTAAAATACATTGAATGGTAACTTAAGCTCAGTCATAACCCCGGCACTTTAACATATCTTTCCCCTGGCGGTTGAATTGTAAAGCCGAATGGCATTGGGGAGTAATGATCTCCCCAATAGTCAGCAGCATCTTTGGAAAAGATAAACAGTTACTGTTTCTCTCTGAGACCCTTCTTCTCAAATGGAAGAGAGGTACAGGTGCAATGATAAACTTGCTTGCAGCAGCATCTTCCAGCATTTTGTGGGTGTTACTCAAGATTTAGAGCATCTGCAGAATGTCTTGTGTTTATAAAGTGGATACATAGTTGCAAAACTGTAGTGAGTAAGGTGTGAGGTGATCGTTCTAAGTGCTGGTCGGTTTGGCGAGGTCAAGAATCGCACCTTTAGCAGTGAAATCCAGGTCCGAAGCAAATCCCGTGTTCTATACCCAGAGCGATTCGCCACAGTGAGAAGTTAAGGACTGCATAAAAACCAAGGAAAGGGTATAAAAGGTAGCAAAAGTGAGTGGGAAGTCGGATGATTGGGAAGCTTTTAAAATCCAACAAAAGGCAACTGAAAAAGCTCTAAGAAGGGAAAAGATGAAATATGAGGGCAAACTAGCCAATAATATAAGGCAGGATACCAAAAGATTTTTCAGTTATATAAAGAATAAAAGGGAGGTGAGAATTGATATTAGACCACTGGAAAATAATAGTGGTGAGGTAGTAATGGGGGACAAAGAAATGGCAGATGTACTTAATGGGTACTTTGTATCTGTCTTCACTGTGGAAGACACTAGCAGTGTGCCAGAGGTTCATGAGTGTCAGGGAGCAGGAGTGAGTGCCATTGCTATTACAAAGGGAGACACTAGCAGTGTGCCAGAGGTCTGTGATTGTCAGGGGGCAAGAATGCCATTGCTATTACAAAGGAAAAAGTGCCAGGCAAACTGAAAGGTCTTAAGATGGATCGGTCACCCACCTGGACCAGATGGACTACATCCCAGAGTCCTGAGATAGGTTGCTGAAGAGATAACGGATGCATTGGTCATGATCTTTCAATAATCACTTGAATCTGGCATGGTCCCAGAAGGCTGGAAGATTGCAAATGTCACTCCACTCTTTAAGAGGGAAGGAAGGCAAAAGAAAGGGAATTACAGGCCAGTTAGCCTAACCTCAGTGGTTGGGAAAGTGTTGGAGTCCATTATTAAGGATGAAGTTTCAGGGTATTTGGAGACTATTGATAAAATAAATAAAAGTCAGCATGGTTTCTGTAAAGGGAAATCTTGCCTGAAAAATCTGTTAGAGTTCTTTGAGGAAGTAATAAGCAGGGTGGATAAAGGAGAGGCAGTGAATGTCATTTACTTGGATTTTCAGAAGACATTTGATAAGATATTACATATGAGGCTGCTTAATGAGATAAAACACCATTCCCATGGCGTTACAGGAAAGATACTGGCATTGACAGAGGAATGGCTAACAGGCAGGATGCAGGGAGTGGAAATAAAAGGGGCCTTTTCTGTTTGGCTGCCAGTGATTAATGGTGTTTCTCAGGGGTCAGTATTGGGATCACTACTTTTCACATTGTTTGTCAATGATGTAGATAATGGAACTGATGGCTTGTATGAAATATCCCACAAAAATTAGTGGATACAGCCCAGTCCTTCACGGGTAAAGCCCTTCCCAACATTGAGCACATCTGCATGAGGCGCCATTGCAGAAAAGCAGCATCCATCATCAGGGACCCCCACCACCCAGGCCATGCTCTCTTCTCACTGCTGCCATCAGGAAGAAGGTACAGGAGCCTCAGGATTCACACCACCAAGTTCAGGAACAGTTATTACCCCTCAACCATCAGGCTCTTGAACCAAAGAGGATAACTTCACTCGACTTCACTTGCCCCATCACTGAACTGTCCCCACAACCTATCGACTCACTTTCACAGATTCTTCATCTCATGTTCTCAATATTTATTGCTTATTCATTTATTTATGTATTTTTTCTTTTGTATTTGCGCAATTTGTTGTCTTTGGCACACTGGTCGTTTGTCCATCTGTCGAGTGCAATTTTTCATTGATTCCTTTGTGATTTTTTGAGAATGCCCACAAGAAAACAAATCTCAAGGTTGTATATGGTAACACATACAAGGGGTGATTGATAAGTTTGTGGCCTAAGGTAGAAGGAGTCTATTTTAGAAAACATAGCACATTTATTTTTCAACATAAACCCCTCCTACATTTACACAGTTAGTCCAGTGGTCGTGGAGTATACGGATCTTGGACCTCCAGAAAGTGTCCACAGCGGGGGGGTGATTGATAAGTTTGTGGCCTAAGGTAGAAGGAGATGAGTTATTAACTTCAAACATTCTGCATAATTACTCAAAGAGTTGATTCCAAGATGGCGGCGCGACACAGCTTGCAGCGGCCACTCCCGAGATGATTATCTGTTATTTGTGAAGTGGGGTGCCGTGCGCAATCATAATCGATTGAAAATAGATGTGGGAGCACGGAGGAACATCGGGAACATCTCCAGGAAGACCTTCTTCGTTGCTGCTACTGCTGTGAGGTCCGGGTCTCTGCTGGGAAGAACAGGCCCCCAGTCCTTGGGGTCGTATTGCCGATGGCCGTTGGTGGGGCTGTCTTAATACGCTCGGCAGAGGATGGTGCTCGGAGAAGCGGTGCCGGAGGGGATGGTCGTCGGCTCGGAGGTTTGACTGACTCGGAGTCCGCTGCGGTCAGGTCGCTTTCGGTGTGTGCTGCATCTGTGAGGCTGGATTTGACAGAGCTTTCATTGTTTGCTGCGTCTGCGAGGCTGAGTTGGGCAGCGCCGTGGAAGTCCATAGCGGGGGTATTCCCTTCTGCCGCCGGCGTGGGATGGCGAGTCTGTCGGGACCCTGGGGACTTGTGGAAATTGTGTGGTGATTTCTTTTGAACTTATAGTCCTTTAACATCTTTGGACTATTTTTACTCTGCCCATGGTCTGTTTTTTATCAGTTATGCTATTGTTTTGCACTGTTGTAACTATATGTTGTAATTATGTGGTTTTGTGCAGGTCTTGTAGCTTTAGTTTTTGGTCTTGTTTTTCTGGTGGGTTTGGAGCTCCTTTCCGGGGAACGCGCTAAGATGGTAGCGCAATATTAATACGCAGCAGCCTCTTCGGACTCTGGATTGGGGATTTTTGTTATGTGGATTTTCTGGTGTAGTCTGTTTTGTCATATGCTTTTGTGATATCATTCTGGAGGAACGTTGTCTCATTTTTTAACTGCATTGCACTTGTGGTTTCTAAATGACAATAAACTGAATCTGAATCTGAATCTGCATATGTATGTAACGAGAGTTGTATAACTCATCTCCTTCTATCTTAGGCCATGAACTTATCAATCACCCCTGCTGTGGACACTTTCTGGAGGTCCAAGATCCGTATGCTCCATGACCGCTGGACTAAGTGTGTAAATGTAGGAGGGGACCATGTTGAAAAATAAATGTGCTAGGTTTTCTAAAATTGACTCCTTCTACCTTAGGCCACAAACTTATCAATCACCCCTTGTATGTACCTTGATAATAAATTTGCTTTGAACTTTGAACTTTGAGGTTGGTACGCAGGCTTGGTGGTGGTGGGGGGGGGTGTGGATTAGAGGTGTCATAATGAATCAGAATCAAAATCAGGTGTAATATCACTGACATATGTAGTGAAATTTGTTGTTTTGTGGCAGCGGTACAGTAAAAAAGCTTTAAATTACAATATAAAATACTGTATGTGTGTGTATCTATAAAATTAAATCAGTAGTCCAAAATATCTAGTGAGGTGTTGTTCATGGTTTGCATAGATTGGTTCATTGTCCGATCATGAATCTGATGGTGGAAAGGAAGAAGCTGTTCATCACAAACTGAGATTCTGCCAAGAACAATAGTGTCATCGGCTAAGTTAAAGATGGTATTTGAGCCGTTCCTCATCACACAGTCCTGGTTATAGAGAGTAGAGCAGTGGACTAAGCACACATCTTGGAGGTGCACCAGTGTTGATTGACAGCAAGGAGATGTTATTTCCGATCTGCACTGACTGTGGTTTCCCAATGAGAAATTCATGGATCCAGTTGCAGAGGGAGGTATTGAGGCTCAGGTTTTGGAGCTTGTTGACTAGGACTGAGGTATGATTGTGTTGAACGCTGAACTTTAATCAACAAACAGTAGGCTATTGTAGGTATTGCTATTGTCCAGGTGATCCAAGACAGAGTGGAGAATCAGTGAAATGGCATCCACTGTAGACCTAGTGTGCTGATAGGCAAATTGCAGCAGATCTAGGTCCTTGCTTAGGCAAGAGTTGATTCTAGCCGTGACCAACCTCTCAAAGCACTCATGTCTACTGTGATGAATTGCAACTGGATGATAGTCATTGAGGCAACTCACCCTGCTCTTCTTGGGCACTGGTATAATTATCATTCTTTTAAATCAGGTGGGAACTCCCAACTGCAGCAGTGAGAGATTGAAGATGTTCTTGAATACTCCTGGTTGGCACAGTTTTTCAGAGCCCAAGCAGGTACACTGTCAGGAACTGACACCTTGCGAGGGTTCAATTTCTTGAAAGATAATTTGACTTTGGCTCCCAGGACAGAGATCACAGGGTCACCACATGCTGCAGGGATTTGCACAGATGTAGTTTTATTATTCCTTTCAATGCATGCATAAAAGGTGTTAAACTCCTCTGGAGGTAACATATCACAGCCAATCATGATGTTGGTAACAAAGGACTATAGCCAAGATGGAGGTGCATTTAGAGAGGTAACAGGGAGGATGGCGACCTGGGGTCAGGACTTGGGCTTCAGTGGATCAGGATTATTCCGAGAATTAGAACACAAACGGGCTTTAGGACATGTATATCCAGATAACGATGGAGTGGGCTTTAAGAATTGGACAGTTGAAACAACAAAGGTTTTGGTCTGTGTTTAAAGCCTGGTCATGAAGGAATGGTAGTGAGATTCATGATTGGTAGGGTGGAGATGTGGGAGAAATGGAGTTTGAAGTTGTGTATAATTCTTACCTTATAACAACCCAAATCCAATAAGGTGGCAAGAAAACTTAGTTGTCTCTGTTAATCTCTTCCATGATAATTTGGTCTAGTTTCCTCAGTTATGCTCTACCAAGGATATCATGCCATTGTATTCGGCAAGGGTCTTTGAACCAGCATGTTCTCTTTCTACAGATGCAGCTAAACTGCTGAGGACTTCCAGCATGTTCTGTTCTTACTTGGGTGGAGTCAACAGCTCAAACTTGCCCCTGGGAAGACCATGCCAGCTAGATGTAAACGGGGACGCTTATGGGTTATTCCTACACCCATCACAGGCAATGGTTGAGACCAATCCAAAAGCAACAGCCAGAGGCCTTTCAGCTGACTGTTGGCCTGAGGAGTCATGGCTGACTGTTAACAGTTTTGGGCCCCATATTTCAGAAAGGATGTGTTGTCATTGGAGAGAGTCCAGAGGAGGTTTTGGCAGCTTTGGGCCTGTACTCACTGGAATTTAGAAGAATGCGAGGGGATCTCATTGAAACCTACTGAATGTTGAAAGACTCAGTAGGGTGGATGTGGGGAGGATGTTTCCTATGGTGGGGGTATCCAGAACTAGAATGCACAGCCTCAAAATTGAGGGGTGACCCTTTAGAACTGAGTTAAGGAGGATTTTTTTAGCCAGAGAGTAGTGAATCTGTGGAATGCTCTGCCATAGTCTGTTGTGGAAGCCATGTCCATGGGTATATTTAAGGCAGAAGTTGATAGATTCCTGATCGGTCAGGGCATCAAAGGATATAGTGAGAAGGCAGGTGTATGGGTTTGAGTGGGATCCAGGATCAGCCATGATGGAATGGCAGAACACTCAATGGGCTGAATGGCCTAATTCTGCTCCTATGTCTATGGTCTTTTGGACTGATGTTCCCTAATTCTCCAATCTGGAACGGGTTGAGAGTCTTCCTTACGAAGTTTGTTTCTTTTTGAGCTCCTCCAGATGGATGGGAACTGCAGCAAAATGAATTTCAAGGGATGAAAAAACGTCCATGTATTTATTAACATTTGTATCAAATACTGTATAAAGCACAAGTTTTGCAGTTTAGAAAAATTCAGGGGTGAGATCATCAACGTAGATGTAATAAAAATGGTAATGCAAAAAGCCACTGTAAAATAGGACCACGGAACAGAAATGGAAATCAGTCAAAAGTTAATTTGTAACAGATATCAGGAAGAACTTCTTCACTCAGCCAGAACTTCCTCTATTTATCGGAGAATTCTATTGCTCAGCCAGTTTCCACTAATTAACTAATTTCCGTAAGTCTAAATCTTCTTCAAAACCCTACTATAATTGGAGTTATATCAAATGTCTTCTGAAAATGCAAGTCGATTTTAACCATTGGATTTTCCTTGTCAATTAATTTAGTTACCTCCTCAAAGCAATCCAACAGACCGCGTACGTTGCTTGTAAATCCATACAGATGATTTTTATATGGTTTCTGCACTCTTTAGATGAACATTAATGGCATCCCCATGGACTAGATTGAACATCAGCATGCAACACACAAGTTAGCAACTCGATCAATAACTGCTAAAGCGTTCTAACTGAGACTGACAAGTTTGTGAATACCACTCGAGTCTGGAATCTAAATTTGTGACCTTCTAGTTTCGGAGCCTCGGTGCTGTATTAGTTGAATTGCTGTGGGCTTTGGCAGCTGTTGTTAATATGTGCAAGAAAGCAAGATGCTTTAAGGAATTGCTGGATAATTCCACACCCCACACCCCCGACAATTGCAAACAAACCCCAATTGATTAAGACAGGTCATAGCATGCAGTTTGAGTGGTAGGAGGTACATTAGATGATTAACTGTCATGATTTTGACGGATGAAATGCAGTCAGTTCAATTCGTGAGAGCGAGTGGAGTCCTTTGTTCTCAGCTCCTGGATAATCCCACGATGTCAGTGATCCCCCATTGATAATCCACTTCCTGAAGGAGACATGGGTAAAACATGCTTTAGTAGGCCAGACTGTAAAGCTTTCAGGATGGTGGAAAATTAGCTGTCAACCTATGTGGGACTGACTGTGTTTAAGACAACAAGTAGTTTCAATGTAATTTCTGGCATTATTGGTAAAGATGAGTAATTCACTCTGACATAACCTATCAGAGAAACACGAAAATGGTAATTTTCCTAATTGTCCATCAGCATTAGTAACCCGATACTAAAGGAAAATGCACTTCATGTCATGTACTTTACTGCCTTAGAGAATTAAGCACTCTCAGATTTCTGGGTTACAAAGATATCCCTGATCAGAGTTTTGTTTGAAATGAAATGCTTCTACACAATCTCATATTAAGCATGTAAAGGAAATAAACAGCATTGCAGACTGTAGGAGTGGGGAGAAAGGAATGTTTCAATCTCGTAAATCCTTCCTTACTGAGAAT
This sequence comes from Hemitrygon akajei, assembly GCF_048418815.1. NCBI lineage: Eukaryota > Metazoa > Chordata > Chondrichthyes > Myliobatiformes > Dasyatidae > Hemitrygon > Hemitrygon akajei. The sequence goes on along the minus strand of NC_133141.1, from coordinate 2,495,906 downwards.
AATGCTGCAGTAAACTGTGTAGAGTTTAGTTACTCTAGAGAGTTGCCTTCTTGGTCACTCTTATGAATCCTACTTTCCTCATCCTTGGTGACAACTCAGTCTGACTTCAGAGCTTTGTTAGATAGATAGATAGATAGATAGATAGATAGATAGATAGATAGATAGATAGATAGATAGATACTTTATTCATCCCCATGGGGAAATTCAACTTTTTTTCCAATGTCCCATACACTTATTGTAGCAAAACTAATAACATACAATACTTAACTCAGTAAAAATATGATATGCATCTAAAATCACCCTCTCAAAAAGCATTAATAATAGCTTTAAAAAAGTTCTTAAGTAGTTTACTTAAATACATTGAGTCCTAACCCCGGCACTTTAACATATCTTACTCCTGGCGGTTGAATTGTAAAGCCGAATGGCATTGGGGAGTATTGATCTCTTCATCCTGTCTGAGGAGCATTGCATCAATAGCAACCTGTCGCTGAAACTGCTTCTCTGTCTCTGGATGGTGCTATGTAGAGGATGTTCAGGGTTTTCCATAATTGACCGTAGCCTACTCAGCGCCCTTCGCTCAGCTACCGATGTTAAACTCTCCAGTACTTTGCCCACGACAGAGCCCGCCTTCCTTACCAGTTTATTAAGACGTGAGGCGTCCCTCTTCTTAATGCTGCCTCCCCAACACGCCACCACAAAGAAGAGGGCGCTCTCCACAACTGACCTATAGAACATCTTCAGCATCTCACTACAGACATTGAATGACGCCAACCTTCTAAGGAAGTACAGTCGACTCTGTGCCTTCCTGCCCAAGGCATCTGTGTTGGCAGTCCAGTCTAGCTTCTCGTCTAACTGTACTCCCAGATACTTGTAGGTCTTAACCTGCTCCACACATTCTCCATTAATGATCACAGGCTCCATATGAGGCCTAGGTCTCCTAAAGTCCACCACCATCTCCTTGGTCTTGGTGATATTGAGACGCAGGTAGTTTGAGTTGCACCATATCACAAAGTCCTGTATCAGTTTCCTATACTCCTCCTCCTGTCCATTCCTAACACACCCCACTATGGCCGTGTCATCAGCGAACTTCTGCACATGGCAGGACTCCGAGTTATATTGGAAGTCTGATGTGTACAGGGTGAACAGGACCGGAGAGAGCACGGTCCCCTGCGGCGCTCCTGTGCTGCTGACCACCGTGTCAGACCTACAGTCTCCCAACCGCACATACTGAGGTCTATCTGTCAGGTAGTCCACTATCCAATCCACCATGTGAGAGAACCTGTGAGAAAGAAACTACAGTCTTTTTACTCATCATTAAGAAAAATTATGGCCTTAAAATTTTAATACATCAGAGGAAAGGAATTGTCAACTTTGAAAATTTGTTTCCTCACACAGATGCTGCTCTTCCAGCAGGTAGTTTGTTGCTCTGAATACCAGTGTCTGCAATCTCTTGCATCTAAATTTTCACACATGGTGCAATCTGCAATATAACTGAGTTCCTGAGGAAAACAACTGATATCCAAAATTGGAGATTTGTTGTTTGCAATATGAATTTTGCTATTTTCCATCTGCATTTTCAAAGCATATGAAGCTCTTAAGCGGAGAGGTGCCTGGGATGCAAACGGCATCCACTGATTTTCAAAGTAACTCTAGACACTGTTTTCTTTATTTTCAGAGCTGTACGACAGGCAGCTCAGGTTACGTTTGCAGAGCAAACATGTGACAAATAATGAAGCTTAAAGGAAACCAGAATGGGCAAATTTCATTCAACTGAGTTGGACCTGGGAACTGCCTATGTGCAAGTTCATGTTAAGTATATGGAAACTCACACTTGATGGGTGTTCTGTCAATTTCATCAATGCCCCCATGCACTTAAACTCTTCCTCTAGTCATACAGCTCATCACAACTATGAAACACAAACCTCTCTTGAATGCCAGGTACTCAATATTGGAGATCCTGAGCCCCTGTCTGAAGCCTCAACTCTCCTCCTGGGTCCTTCTTTCTCAACTTTCCCACCCCCCTCTGAGCAATGACCCATTTCTGTGTTCCATTTTGTTTCCTTAGCTCCATCATTAGTTAATGGTTATCCCCATAATGGAGAAAGTAGAAGAATGGAAAGGTCTTCTGTATTGTTCCCAACACTTTGGATATCAAAGTGTGAAAACATTCATTGGCCAATTATACACCACACACTTATCTCTGCAATTCAGATATCAAGGAATTCCTATGTTCACCAGCCTCCTCTACTTTTTAATTAAATGTTGAGTTCAATTCCTGAACACCATCAAAACTAACATTCACTCCAGACCCGCTCTCTGGTAGCCACTGTTCAAGTACCTACCCAACCAGTGAATTTGGCAGTCTTACTGTGTGGAAGGTTATCAGTTCCATACTCAATCCTACCATTACCTGGTGATCGCACAATAATGTTTACCATGGTCTTTCTCAATTGTGGAAATCACCAGACCTGATAATAAATTCCTCATGTTTATTCCAGGATGCTAAGGTTGACATTAGTGATCAATAATTCACTTAGTGCTAAACTAGCCATTTTGGTCCAGAGCAGATCTTCCCAGATGGTTTGATTTAGGTCACAACCAGAAAAGTGATGGTAGGAAAATTGAGCTGCAGCATTAGATTACTGAAAGAGAATAAAGAGATCTCTCCTACCTATTAGCATTTTTGTACAAATGGCATCTCTCTTACAATTGCTGCACATTTCCAGAGATTGATGTGATTATTGACGCATGTGTACAGTCTGTGATGAGCAAACCAGGCTGAGATGGGGTCCAGAGTTGACCCCCCTGTGAACTATGCTGCTAATGAGAGAGAGAAGAAGGGGGGGAGGCATCCTGCTGCAGATGAGGGAGAGAGAGAGAGAGAGAGAGAGAGAGAGAGAGAGAGGAGAGAGAGAGAGAGAGAGAGAGAGAGAGAGAGAGAGAGAGAGAGAGAGAGAGAGAGAGAGAGAGAGAGAGACATGATTTAATATTATGGCTTTGGCTGATTGTTTACGTTTGCTCCAAGGACACTTTCTTTGCCTGCTTGTGAGGATTCTTGCTGAGACAGCAAGGTGGGCCCAGGTGATGGACGGCCGGTACCCCCGTAAGGGGAGATAAAAAGCAGGTCTGCGAAGACACAAGCAAACACACCACGGGACACTGAAAGAGGGTTGTGCACCCACGTGAAGGTGGGGGTTTGGAGGATCGATTCGGGGGAAATCGATTAGAGGCTCACAGTGTGTGAAGGTGCGACCGGTGGGGGCTTGTTTGTGTGTCCACCCTCGCCTGGGTGACAGGCTTACCACTGAAGAACGGTCGTGCCTGGTACGGGGTCACAGTCGGTGACCATAACAAGACAGGAAGACAACGGAAAGTTCGACAGCAACTGCATCACCTCTCGCTCTCTCTCTCTCTCTCTCTCTCTCTCTCTCTCTCTCTCTCTCTCTCTCTCTCTCTCTCTCTTTCTCTCTCTCCAACGGTACACCAGAACTACCTCAACCTCAACTGAACTCTTCACCATCGTAAGACTATCCATTTACCCCTATACTTTGAAAGAGCTTGGTTTTCATTTCTATTCCCACACTTCTGTATATATCATTGCTAACCTGTTTCATTTATTTGCATTTTATAGTACTGTATTACTTAGTTTACTAATAAACACTATTAGTTACAGTAATACCAGACTCCAACGTGTATTCCATTTCTGCTGCTTTGGTAACCCAGTCACGGGGTACGTGACAAGTCCCATTCCTTTTCTTTACCCTGACTACATTACATCCAGAGAGACATGATTATAAATAACTATCCTTCCCACATTCACACTGACATGTCTGTTCTTGGCCTTCTCCATTGCAAGAAGAGGCCAAACATTAACTGGAAGAACAGCATTTCATATTTCATTTAGGTAGCTTGCAACCCAATGATATGGAGTGTGACTTTTCCATTTTCAATTAACCCACACCCCTGGTGTTCTTCCGCCACACACTCACTTCTCCACCTATTTCTTTTTCATCTTTATTCATCTTTCCCATCCTCTTCCTCCACATTGTTCGACCTTCCCACCATCCCCTCCCTATCATCAGGTTCCATCTATCACCTAACAACCACTGTCACACCCATCCACACCTCCCAGACTGGCACTGTTTCCTCTGCCCTTCCAATCCTGATGCAGATGTTGTCTTACACCTTTTGTTTCCTTTTGACTTAAACCATTTTACATCTTTTGTTCTTTCTATGTTCTGTTCTCTGTTCAAGTCTGGTTGATAATTTGACAATAATTAATTAGGAGTTTTATGTACAGCTTTATATTTATATCTTAATATATATATGTTACTTCAAATCTGACCTCTTAGCCATTCCAAACTTTCATTTGTCCCTTGAGCTTTGTGCTAGATTTGAAGTCCTGCTCTTCAAACACTCCCTCCCTCGGATAACCAAAGGTTGTGCTGACATAATGAAGGCAAATTTCATCCAGTCTGGTGATAGGTGGCCCTCAGGCCTACCCTCTATCCACAGTTTACAGGAGTTGACCAAAGTCTCTCCAGGTGGAGTAAAACTAATATAACTTTCTCACTTGCCTTCTAATAGTTCATTGTACTTTCCAATACTATACAAATACCAGAAGGCAAAAATGATAAAGTAACTACCACAAATACTATAAAAAGGCTACAAAATGCAAACTGAATATGAGTGATATTTGATAAAAGGCAACAATGCTGCCACTGTTATTCACTTACTTCATTATTACCTTGAACTTTAACTACACTCACATATAAATTTCTGTTAACTCCACTTGATTCCAAGAAAGCTCCTCTGAGCCTTTGACAGGGTTGGTTGTAAGCAGAATCAACTGAAGCCAACAGAGAATTAGAGGAATGTATTTAAAGTTAAAAGTGATAATGAATTTAAGGGCATAACGTTTGTCATGTTTATTTTGTAGTTCTGCCTTTGTATTTTGTAGTCTTTTCTACAATTCTCCCTGTTACTTCGGGTTGATAATCTTTTATAAATCATCTGTTGTGTTTGTATGGAACTTGTATGTACAGTGAGCTATTAAATGGATATTGGTGAATATTGGGTTCTTCTGCTCTCTAAGCATTGACTAGTTTTACTGAAAGGGGTCAGGTAATTCTACAGATTTGGTAACTATTAAAGGAAAACTAGAAATTAAAGCAGAGCACTACCTTGGTGAGGATTTACTAATGAAAAAAGAAGTGGGCATGTGCTCTTCTACCGTATTTAATCCTCCGAACTTTTACCAGGATTCTGGGTTGTTTGTTCTGTGACCCTTGACCAGCTTCACTTGACCCAGATGGGTTTAGTGATCATTGCTCTCTTACAGTTTCTGAGAAGTATTCTACCTCCAGCAGGCAACTCCAGGCACTGGAGAGATACCACCCACTCTGTTCCACAAAATTCTTTAAATCCTTTGGCAGAAGAGCAAGTTCATGTCTATATCTGCTGCCAGGTCAACATCCCAGTGTTGAGGCCCTAAGCAAATGTTTTTTACCTCTGGATGGATGGGCCAAGCATAGTTTGAGAGGGAGAAGCATAAGTCACGTGTATCTGTATCACAATGGAATAAAGGGAATGTCAGAGACATGAGAGAGGAGCTTGCCCAGGTGGATTATACTGGTGGGGATGACAGCAAAGCAGAGGTGGCTGAAGTTTCTGGGAATAGTTCACAGGGCGCAGGATAGAAATGTCCCATTGAGAAAGAAGTTCTCCAATGGCAGTAGCTGACAAAGGAAGTTAAGGACTGCATAAAAGCCAAAGAAAGGGCATATAAGGTAGCAAAAGTGAGTGGGAAATTGGACGATTGGGAAGCTTTTAAAATCCAACAAACACAGCTAAAAAAGCTATAAGAGGGGAAAAGATGAAACATAAAGGCAGACAAGTCAATAATATAAAGCAGAATACCAAAAGTTTTTTCATTTATATAATGAATAAAAGGGAGGTGATAGTTGATATTTGATCACTGGAAAATCATGCTGGTGAGTTAGTAATGGGGAGGAAGGGGACAAAGAAATGGCAGAAGAACTTTACAAGTACTTTGCTGTGGAAGACACTAGCAGTGTGCCATTGCTATTACAAAAGAAAAAAGTGCTAGGCAAACTGAAAAGTCTTAAGGTGGATAAGGCACCTGGACCAGATGGATTACATCCTAGAGTTCTGAGAGAGGTTGCTGAAGAGATAATGGACACATTGGTCACGATCTTTAACGAATCACTTGATTCTGGTATTGTCCTGGAGGACTGGAAGATTGCAAATATCACTCCTCAGAACTTCTCAGAAGGGAGTTGGACAAAAGAAAGGAAATTCTTGGCCAGTTAGCGTAACCTCAGTGATTGAAAGTGTTGTAGTCCATTATTAAGGATGAGGTTTCAGGGTATGTGGAGACTAATGACAAATTAGGTCAAAGTCAGCATGGTTTTTGTAAAGGGAAATCTTGCCCGACAAATCTGTTAAGAGGTCTTCAAGGAAGTAACAAGCAGGGTGGACAAAGGAGAGGCAGTGGATGTCATTTACTTGGATTTTCAGAAGGCATTTGATAAGATGCCAGATATGAGACTGCCTAACAAGATAAGATATGGCATTGCAGGAAAGATACTGGCACAAATAGAGGAATGGCTGACAGGCAGGAGGCAGTGAGTGGGAATAAAAGGGGCCTTTTCTGGTTGGCTGCCGGTGACTAGTGGTGTTCCTCAGGGGTCAGTATTGGGACCACTGCTTTTCACATTGTTTGTCAGTGATTTAGGTAATGGAATTGATGGCTTTGTGGCAACGTTTACAGATGATACAAAGATAGGTGGAGGGGTAGATAGTGCTGAGGAAGCTATGCGATTGCAGCAGGACTCAGACAAATTGGAAGAATGACCAAAAAGTGTCAGATGGAATACAGTGTTGGGAAATGTATGATAATGCATTTTGGTAAAAGGAACAATAGTGTGGACCATTACCTAAATGGGAAGAAAATTCAAACATCAGAGGTGCAGAGGGACTTGGGTGTCCTCGTGCAAGACTCCCAGAAGGTTAATTACAGGCTGAGTCTGTGGTAAAGAAGGCAAATGCAAGGTCAGAATCAGAATCAGGTTTATTATCACCAGCATGCGATGTGAAATTTGTTAACGTAGCAGCAGCAGTTCAATGCAATATGTAATCTAGCAGAGATAGAATAATAATAATAATAATAATAGATAAAATAAAACATAACAAATAAACAAGTAAATCAATTATGTATATTGAATAGATTTTTTTTAATGTGCAAAAACAGAAATACTATATATTAAAAAAGTGAGGTAGTGTCTAAAACTTCAATGTCTATTTAGGAATCAGATGGCAGAGGGGAAGAAGCTGTTCCTGAATCACTGAGTGTGTGCCTTCAGGCTTCTGTATCTCCTACCCAATGGTAACAGTGAGAAAAGGGCATGCCCTGGGTGCTGGAGGTCCTTAATGATGGACGCTGCCTTTCTGAGACACTGCTCCCTGAAGATGTCCTGGGTACTTTGTAGGCTAGTGCCCAAGATGGAGCTACTAGATTTACAACCCTCTGCAGCTTCTTTCGGTCCTATGCAGTACCAGACAGTGATGCAGCTTGTCAGAATGCTCTCCACAGTACAACTACAGAAGTTTTTGAGTGTATTTGTTGACATGCCAAATATCTTCAAGCTCCTAATAAAGTACAGCCGCTGTCTTGCCTTCTTTATGACTACATCAATATGTTGGGACCAAGTTAGATCCTCAGAGATCTTGACACCCAGGAACTTAAAACTGCTCACTCTCTCCACTTTTGATCCCTCTATGAGGATTGGTATGTGTTCCTTCATCTTACCCTTCCTGAAGTCCACAATCAGTTCTTTCGTCTTACTGACGTTGAGTGCCAGGTTGTTGCTGCGACACCAGTCCACTAGTTGGCATATCTCACTCCTGTACATCCTCTCGTTGCCACCTGAGATTCATTTCAAGGGAAATAGAATATAAAAACAAGGAGATGATGCTCAGCCTTTATAAGACACTAGTTAGGCCACACTTGGAGTATTGTCAGCATCCATGGAAATGAACAGTCAATGTTTCCGGCCGAGACCCTTTGTCAGGACTGTTCGTTTCCACAGATGCTGCCTGACCTGCTGAGTTCCCCCAGCGTATTGTGCGTGTTGCTTTGACCCCAACATCTGCAGAGTATTTTGTGTTGTGGAGTATTGTCAACAGTTTTGGGCCCCATATCTCAGAAAGGATGTGTTTTCATTAGTAAGAGTCCAGAGGAGGTTCATAAGGATGATTCTGGGAATGAATGCTCTGTCATAGACTGTGGTGGAGGCCAAGTCTGTGGGTGTATTTAAAGTGAAAGTTGATAGGTTCCTGATCGGTCAGAGCATCGAAGGATATGGCGAGAAGGCAGATGTATGGGGTTGAGTGGGATCCGGGATCAGCCACGATGGAATGGCGCAGCAGACTCGATGGGCTGAATGGCCTAATTCTGCTCCTATGTCTTATGGTCACATCTTTTGAGCAGCTGACACCAGATTCCTGGAATAGTTACTGAGCTTTGTTACTGACAGGTGGACAGAGGAAAAGATCAAAGGATATTTTCAAAGCCTGCTTGGAACAATGTAACATCCTCAGCAACTAGTGGGAATCCCTGAGCCAGGATCTCTCAACTAGAGAAGGAGCAGTTGGCTGGCACCTAGAGCCTGGAGTCCATTTGTCAAGAAAAAACACAGAAGTCCATAATAAATGCTGCACCTTCCAAACTACCCATCGACATAGCCTATCAGACACTTCTGATCTTTCCCCTTGCATTCTCATTGACCTCATTGGTCCCTTTGGCTGCTTAGAGCTCACGGAATTGAAGAGGAAGTAAGTTTCCTCAATTCTGAAGGACTTGCAAATGAGGTGACTCCCTTTCACTCCTGTGGTGAACTACATATACCTGTCTGGACACGCCCCCTGCTGACTGCTCCTGTGGCTCCTCCCACAGACCCCTGTATAAAGGTGATGGAGGTCTGAGCCCGGCCTCTCAGTCTCCAGGATGTAGTATGGTGGTCACTCACTGCTTGTTCCTTCTTCCAGTCAATAAAAGCCGATACCTCGCTTTTACGTCTCAGAGTGAGTTATTGATGGTGCATCAACTCCACAAACTGGAACTGCGCTTTCAGCTGTCTGGTGCCTAAACCCCAGAAATCCCTCCTTAGGGCTCATGCACAGATTCTCCTCCATCATAAGATGCTCTTACCTTTTACACAAAGAAGTTCCTCACTTAACCTAACATCTTACTTTTTTTTAAGTGACCCCCATCCATGCCCGCCCTTTTACTTATACTTTCACTCCCCTCTTGCCTGTCATTGAGAAGCTGACTTCCCCTGTGCTCTGTGCAGACTGCCAGACGTCCTCATGATCTCTCATTATGACTTTTGTATCACGTTCAGGTCTGATCTCTCCAACCTCTGTTCCCTGGCTGTAGCTTTCAGATACTGCAGACCAGCCAACTCTCAAGCTGGCTCTCAGCCAGCTGTGAAGCTGGGAAAATAATTAAATGTAGCTCAATGTGCAGTTAAGACTTTCTTATCACCGTTCAGATGTTGCCAGGCTCTCTGTCTGTATTCAGTGGCTTCTGTTTCAGTATGGAATGTTGAGTGCATGCATTTGTGACTTTGAAGCAGCCAAAATTGAAAAATGTCTTGTGTAGTCACAGAAGTTGTCTATAAGGGTTCCCGATTCTGCTATGTTATCCAGTAACTCATGGCTGAGCTTATCTTGGCCTCTACTCCACATTCCTGTCTGGTTCCTATAACCCTTGACTCCCTTAAAGTCTAAAAATCCATCTGTCTGAATATACTTTTATGATTCAGCTTCCTCAGCTCCCTGTGGAGCATTCTAAAGGTTTACTGCTCTTTGAGAGAAGAAATTCCTGCTCATTTCAGTCTGAAATGGACAACTCCCTATCCCGAGACTAGTTCTAGATCTCACAGTCAGGGGAAAGATTCCCTCAAGAGCTTGGGACAAAATTCAGGTACTGAGATTTCGTGTATGCGCCAGGCTGAGGAGATAATTGGGCAAAATACCAACCATTGGATTATAATGGAATGCTCCTAAATCAAAATCCCACCTAATTGTTTCAATAACATCACTACTCATCATTCAAAACACCAAAAAGGAGAGGCAGAGTCTGCTTCATGTTTCCTTTATAAGACAATACATTCATACCTGGAATCTTGTCTGTAAATATGAACAGGACATTAAAGAGCAACACACACAAAACACTGGAGGAACTCACAGTCAATGTTTCAGGCCGAAACCCTTCATCAGATCTCGGCCCAAAACGTTGACTGTACTGCTTTCCATCGATGCTGCCTGGCCTGCTGAGCTCCTCCAGCATTTTGTGTGTGCTGCTCTGGATTTCCAGCATCTGCAGATGTCCTCATGTTGAGGACATGTAAAGAGGCAGTTGTCAGACAGTCTGAGAAAAACCCTGGAACGTGGATGAATTCAGATCTTGAGATTTGTTTAGAGATGCAAGATTGTTTATTTTCATTCTTCAGTACACAAATATAAAGGAGAACAGAATGATTGTTACACTGGATCTGATGCACAATAAAAATAAAAACACAATAAATATAATAAATATAAAAGCAGTCCTATAAAACACAAGGAACAAGTAACTGCTGAGTGTGGCCCTATGTACATACTTTAGATTAGCTTAAATACAGTACATAGACTGTTGTAGCCATTACTGAATCTTGGTTGAGAGAGGGGCAGGAATGGGTGATTAATGTACCAGGTTTTTGAAGATTCAGAAGAGATAGAGGAGGAGGTGAACGGGGGGGGGGGGGGGGGGGGGAGGTGGTGGAGTTGCACTACTCATCAGGGACAATATTACAGCTGCACTCAGGGGAGACACAATGGAGGGATCAGACACTGAGTTCATTTGGGTGGAACTCAGGAATAGGAAGGGTGCAATCACACCGATGGGATTGTACTACAGACCCCCTGATAGCCACCAGGAAGGGATTTAGGAGAGCCAGGAGGGGATGTGAAAAGTCCTTGACAAATAAGATTAAGGTATACATACATCAAGAGTAGGAGGATAACTAGAGAGAGGGTGGGACCACTCAAGGATAAAGGGAGTAACATTTGTTTGGAAGTAGAGAACGTGAGTGAGGTGCTTAATGAGTACTTTGCTTTCACATTTACCAAGGAAAAGTATATAGAGGACCAGGAGATGTGTGCTGAGTGTATAAACGTTAGGGGCGTTTGGAGATCAAGAAGGAAGAAGTGTTGGGCCTTCTAATGAGTATTAAGGTGAATAAGTCCTCAGGTTATTAAAGGAGGCAAGAGACGAGATTGCTGGGGCCTTGACCAGTATCTTTGTGTCCTCTCTAGCTAGAGGCTGTCACAACCACGGATTCGGCAGCACAGTAGATACAGTAATTACGCTTGTGAATATGCACGTGTCAGCTAATTAGTATTTCATTGTGATAGTACTTAACTCCATACTTGCTTATCGAGACTTGGACACAGCACAGCAAAGCTTTGCTGCCTGTTTGCGTTTGGCCTTGCCTGAGAAATTGGACTATTGAATCAACTGACTCTGAAGACTAGCTGTATTTGTTTCTTATTTAGTTGTTCTTTTCAGCTGCAGTGTAGGCTTCGTTCTCCACTCGAGAGTTTTAGTTAATGGCCCTGTTTGGCCGTTTTCCCTCTAACTCTGTTCGCATTAAAGTCTGTGAACTATTGACCTGCTTCAGTGTCTCTCACTCTGCACTTGGGCCATATCTGAACCTGGCAAGGTCCCAGAGGACTGGTGAGTGGCTAATGTTGTACCTCTGTTTAAGAAGGGAGCAAGGGAAAAATCCTGGGAACTACAGAGTGGTGAGTTGCACATCAGTTGTAGAGAAATTGCTGGAGCAAATTCTCAGGGATAGGATATGTGAGCATTTAGAAACCCATGGCTTAATTAGGGAGAGCCAGCACACCATTGTCTGGGGCAGGTTGTGTCTTACCAACTTGATTGAACTTTTTGACACAGTGACAAGAGAGATTGATGAGGGTGGGGCAGTGGATGTTGTCTACATAGATTTTAGTAAGGCATTCCCTTATGGGAAGCTAATCCAGGAGATGAGGATGCATGGGATCCATGGCGAATTGGCTGTTTGGATTCAGAACTGGCTTGCATATAGAAGACAGAGACTAGTGGTTGAAGGAACATTCGTGCTGGAGGTCTGTAATTACTGGTGTTCCGCAGGTATCTGTGCTGGGACCTCTGCTGTTTGTAATGTATGTACATGACATGGATCAAAATGTAGATGAATGGGTTAGTGATGCTGAGATTGGTGGAGATGTGGATAGTGAAGAAGCCTGGCAAAGAATACAGCACAATATAGACCAGTTGCAGATATGGGCTGAGAAATGGCAGATGGAGTTTAACCCAGATAAATGTGAGGTGTTTCATCTTGGTAGGGCAAATGCAGGGAGACAGTTAAGAGCAAGGTTTTTAACAGTGTTGCCTAGCAGAGACATCTTGAGATTCAAGTTCATAGCTCCTTGAAAATGGCTACACAGGTTGATAAGGTGGTTGAGAAGGGTTATGGAATGCTTGCTTTTATTAGTCGAGGTACAGAGCTCAAAAGTCAGCAGGTTCTGTTGCAACTTTATAAAACACTGGTTAGGCCACATCTGGAATATTGCGTACAGTTCTGGTCACTCCACTATAGGAAGGATGAGGAGGCTTTGGAGAGGGTGCAGAAGAGGTTTACTGGGATGCTGCCTGGTTTAGAGGGCATCTGCCATCATGAGAGGCTGGATAAACTTGAGTGGCTTTCTCTGGAGTGCCAGAGGCTGAGGGGAGATCTGACAGAGGTTTACAAGATTATGAGAGGCATAGATAGAGTGGACAGAGAGTACCTGTTCCCTATGATTGAAATGTCTTCATACCAGAGGGCATGCATTGAATCAGAGGGGGGGGGGGGGGTTGTAGATTCAAGGGGAATGTGAGGATGTGAGGGGTAGGTTTTTTTACTCAGAGTCATGGATGGTGGAATGCACTACCTGGTATGGTGGTAGAGGCAAATACATTAGAGGCTTTTAAGAGACACTTGGATAGGTATATGGATGTCCTGAAATCGAAATGGTTCTCAGCTGCTGCTCTGAGCAGGGTTCATGTGACCTCAGCCATCTCAGAAAATCCTTCTGTGTTTTGCCAAGAATGTGAAGGACACTGGAAGTTTCAGGGATAGTGAACAGTAACTTATAACTGTACATGAGATAACTTTGTGGCTGCTCTGCAGTATAATAAAGCATTGGCCCTGATTATATGCTCATGCTTGGGGCTACTTGTCACTCAGGAGTGCCTGCCAGCACACAGAGAGCAAAGTTTGTCATTAGATTCTCCCCCTCTTGGGAGGAAATATTGATTCAATACATTGGACCTGTGTGAGGACAACGTATTAATCTATCTGTGTTCACTTAACCCCTTGAAGAGGGCAGTAACCCTTTGGGAAAATAAAATCTTTACGAAGAGGTCTGATTAAATGCAATGGATTATTTTCCCTGGCTGCTTTTTTAACTCTTTTATTGTTTAATGAGATCATGGGTGGTGATGGCCTAATTGAGGGGAATAGTTGGGAGGGGGAGGAGTTGCAGATCTTGTAATAATAAAGGAAATTCATGGATGTACACTATGATTCCCAGCACACTGTGCACTGCCATGGGGATGAATAAAGTATCTATCTATCTATCTATCTATCTATCTATCTATCTATCTATCTATCTATCTATCTATCTATCTATCTGCCGACAGAGGTATAGAGACAGGATTACTGTCATCTACACGAGAGAAAATCCAAAGCAACTCACACAAAATGCCGGAGGAACTCAGCAGCTCAGGCAGCCTCTATGGAAATGAATAAACAGTCGACGTTTCAGGCTGAGACTTTCTGAGGAAGGTTCCTGCAGCATTTTGTGTGTGTCGCTTTGTCATCTGTTCTCACTGAAAGAAAACAATATAGAAATACAGTATAACATCACAAACGCAGATCAGAATTCCTCACAGGTGCTTAATAGCTGCTTGTGAAATGTCTTTATCTGGTGATGTTTAAGTGATAAAGAAATTAATAGTGCGGCAAGCCTATGGCTAAATGCACCATTCAGTGTGACACTAAGTTGTGTCAATCCAGGCAGAGCAAGACTGTTCTAAATTACCTCCAGTCTGAGTTAGTACCTTCAGCTCCAGTTGCGTAGGTCAGACACAGCCACAAACATCTGATTCCCTACAAAGAGCTATCAGATTGTTATCAGGAGCAATGAAGACATAAAATGAATGGAAAGGTGCACTTTTCTATTTTGCCTTTCATGATTGCTGTGCATTTCAAAGTGTTCTTCAGTCAACGAAGCAGACAAATCATACTGAGCAGTTAAGCAAGAAAAGGACTCACACCGCCAGTTTCAGAAACAATTATTATCCCTCAACAATCTTGAAACAGAGGGGATAACTTCACTCAACTTCACTTGCTCCATCACTGAACTTTTCACACAACCTATGGATTCACTTTCAAGGACTCTTCATCTCATGTTCAAGTCAAGTCAAATCAAGTTTATTGTGATTTAACTACATACTTGAATATAACATATATAACCATATAATGTTTTTCGAAACGAGACAACATTTCTCCAAACTAGGGTTTAAAGCACATTAGTACACATAACACACAATAACTTATGAAGGTAAGGATAAAACCTACAGATGAATCATGCATGAATAACAAACGAAAGTGTTTAAATTAAGTAGTGTAAGGTACAGAACAGATTAACCAGTGGCACTTTGAATATGATGCAGCAGGGAGTGCAGAAGCCTAATGACCTGGAGGAAGAAACTGATTCCCATCTTGACCATTCTTGTTTTTATGCATTGGAGTCTCCTGCCTGATGGTAGAAATTCAAAGAGGATGCTAGATGGATGGGTGGGATCCTTAATACTAATAAGGGCCCTGTGTACACAGCGCTCCTGATAAATGTCCCTGATGAATGGCAGGGGACATTTTACTATAGCCGAAGAGAGAATAAATTTCATGGTTCATGTTTTTTTGTAAGGAGGTAGAACTGATTTTGATGCAAGCATCCCCTACCCACACTCCCATTCCAACCTTCATCCTTAATATAAAGTTAAATCAAATAATCCAGTACCTTCAGGATTTTGGTGGGCCAGATGGATGGTTGTTCTGGACCATTGAATATTATTCATTTTGACACCCAACACATTTACTTCACATTTTTTATAAGTTGCACAGTTATAAGTTAATAAATTTTCCAGTGAATCCCGTGAGTTCAATGGGAATGGGGAAGAAACATTGATTTTTAAAGGAATAAAGGAAGTAGGACCAGATAAATTTAATGAAAATGTGGAAACAGGAGCTCATAAATTTACAGGGAGCAAGAGAAATTATGCCTGATAAGTTTAAAAAGAGTATGTGAACCAGCACCCAAGTGAATTTGAAGGAAGCAGAGCTTAGTGAACCAGATGTCAAACCAACAGGATTTCCAAAGAATCAGATACTAGATTATCAGAGTTTTGTTGTAATTTTAAACTGAACTTAAAAGATCTGACCAAGTGCAATTAGGCTGGAAGTTTGGATTGTTTCTGAAATTGCCTAGAGATAGTCATGCATTGTAAGAAGTGCCCCAAGTGGTTGCTGAACAGTACACTGTACACTTTTTTTTAGCAGAACTACTGCCTGAGGCATCATTGATGCTGCATATTTTTTCTACAGGTGCTATAGACACATGAAGAAGCATACAGTATCTGAGACAGATATTGTATCTGTGGGGCTTTGTGAAGTAGAGAAGGCTGGGAGTTGGAGGTCCATTTGGGATCTGTGGATTTTTGATGATGGCATCCGTTAGTCTCGCAAGACCATGGATCTGTGCCTGGAAAGTCTTGCGAGTGTCCTCTCCAGGGAACAGGCCTGGGCAAGGTTGAATGGAAGACCAGCAGTTGCCCAAGCAGCAAGTCTCCCCTCTCCACGACACCGATGTTGTCCAAGGGAAGGGCAAGGGCCGATACAGCTTGGCACCGGTGACGTCGCGGGAGTTGCCAGAGTGAGGTTGAAGATAACGTCAGACTGCCTTAGGGACTCCAGCTCCGGATTTGTCCTCAGGGTTTACTCCCGAAGCCTTTCCCGTGAGTGGGTATGGCCGCAAGGCAGCGGAGGTTTGAAATCAGAGTTTTCCCTCTCTTAGATGGACTGCCTTCCCAGGCTGACAAGCTCCATCTACATGAATGTGGATTTTTACCCACATGGAAATTGGTGCCTTTTGGAGGAGACAGAAATCCCAATTAGGATACAGGGAACTGGGAAGATCCAAGTGCTGGGAGGACAGGACCTAAAGTTGTAGAGGATTCAGGGTTTGCAGAGTTCAGAGGTTTGCACACAAGGGTAGAGGTGAGGGGAGGCAAGTGATGAGTATATGGTTAGGATTTCACCAATTAGGGAATTAGGGATCAATGAGTTGAAATTTCAGAAACTCAGAGGGCTATGGGCTTAATGTGGATGTACATGTGGCTAAATGGGAGGGGATAAATTAAGACAACCTAGGGTAGGTTATCTTAATTTAATTGGTTTGGTTAGTAAGCCCTGTTGTCCCAGAAATGCCCAGTGATGGATGCTCCGCAGACCAATGTGGAGCTCTATCTTTTTACATCTGTACAAACCAACCGTTGCTCAAACGCATCTCTCCCATTTCCCGCACATCTGTCCTCACCCCATCTGCCCGCCACCCCACTTGGGATAGGGTTCCCTTTGTCCTCACCTACCACCCCACCAGCCTCCAGGTCCAATGTATAATTCTCCGTAACTTCCACCACCTCCAATGGGATCCCACTACCAAACACATCTTTCCCTCCCCCCCCCCCACTGCTTTCCGCAGGGATCGCTCCCTACGCAACTCCCTTGTCCATTCATTCACCCCCCCCCCCCATCCCTTCCCACCGATCTCCCTCCTGGCACTTACCTTTGCAAGCGGAACAAGTGCTACACCTGCCCTTACACTTCCTCCCTCACCACCATTCAGGGCCCCAGACAGTCCTTCCAGGTGAGGCGACACTTCACCTGTGAGTCGGCTGGTGTGGTATACTGCGTCCAGTGCTCCGGGTGTGGCCTCTTATATATTGGTGAGACCCGATGCAGACTGGGAGACCGTTTCGCTGAACACCTATGCTCAGTCCACCAGAGAAAGCAGGATCTCCAGTGGCCACACATTTTAATTCCACGTCCCATTCCCATTCTGATATGTCTATCCATGGCCCCCTCTACTGTCAAGATGAAGCCACCTTATATACCGGCTGGGTAGCCTCCAACCTGATGGCATGAACATTGACTTCTCTAACTTCTGTTAATGCCCCTCCTCCCCTTCTTACCCCATCCCTGACATATTTAGCTTTTTCCCCCCTCCTTTTTTTTCTCTCTTTCTGGCCATCACTCTGCCTCTTCTCCATCCCCCTCTGGTGCTCCCCTCCCCCTTTCTTTCTCCCTAGGCCTCCCGTCCCATGATCATTTCACTTCTCCAGCTCTGTATGACTTTCGCTAATCACCTTTCCAGTTCTTAGCTTCATCCCACCCCCTCCGGTCTTCTCCTATCATTTTGTATTTTCCCCTCCCCCTCCTACTTCCAAATCTCTTACTATCTTTCCTTTCAGTTAGTCCTGACGAAGGGTCTCGGTCCGAAACGTCGACAGTGCTTCTCCCTGTAGATGCTGCCTGGCCTGCTGCGTTCCACCAGCATTTTGTGTGTGTTGCTTGAATTTACAGCATCTGCAGATTTCCTCGTGTTTGCTCTAATTAGGAATTTTTTTACATGGTCTAAAAACTGTGCAGCAAATTAAATGTTTATTTTTGTAATATGCACACCAAACAAACACAAACCACCAACTCACAACACAAGGAAACAATGTCAGGCAGTCAAAACAACTGACAAATACAATGGCAAAAATAAAACGTTTCAACTAGATGGTGTTGGCGTTCATCAGGCTGACTTCCATTCAGTGCTTAGCTTTACAATTTGAAACAGTGTTGTGACTTAAAACACTGACAATGTAAGTACAATGAAGCTCTCAAATATTTCAAACTAAAGTTTTGGTATGTTTAATATTTAGAAAATATATGGATTATATTCATTAATACATAATTATAGGAGATTTCACAATTATATTAATATAGATTTAAAAATTATATTTGCATAATTTTAAAATTATATTAACATTATATAAAAGAGAATTCCAGCTGTGCAGTACCAAAGGCTATGTGCATGGAACAATTTCAGTTACTGGGAACAGTGCCACAGCAGCTTAGAGCGAACAGTGCCACAAACTAAATCCTCCCACAAATGACCCAAAGTAAGGATAAGGATGTTACTTGATGTATACCTACATTCTTGGAAATCAAAGTTGACAGGCGAATGTGACTTGTTTTCTTTCTCAATCTTTTTATTATTGTTATTAATAGCAACAAAATAAAATTAAAATTAATACAAAGATAATGGGATTACAAACATACACATTTCGACTAAACATGAAAGAATACATAAGCAATGATTACAGTATAAATGAGTATTCCCAAATCATGAACGATACAATATACAAATAAACAAGGCAAACCTAGGTATATCATAGTATATATTAAAAAAAAAGAAAAAAGAAAAAGAAAAAAAATTATGCAAAAGAAAACTAATCTAATAATCTAATAACTAATAAAGAAAAAAAAGAAAAAAGAGAAAAAGAAAAAATGGAAAAAAGGGCTGTTTATAATATCTCTCAAAAATACAAAATCATCAGTGTCGTCAACTCCGATCCTCTCAACATATATAAAATCAAAACTGGAAAAACAAATAGGCTTGGAACAGGGTCATATTACATCATATGAAAATATTGAATAAATGGTCTCCATATCTTTTCAAATTTAATAGAAATATCAAATACAACGAATGTGACTTGTGTCGGAATATACCTTGTTAACTAGCAGAGAAACAATGCAGAGAATTTCACTATGGATACTGTTGTGGGGTATGACCTCCCAGGGGAATGCCACGGAAACCAGCTTACTGACACTGAGCATGGATTTGTGGTGCAGAAGGGAAAAAGGGAGAAGACGGGATTGATAGGGGACTCAATAGTCAGAGGAATAACCAGGAGATTCTGTGGATATGAACGGGACACCCGGATGGTATGTCACCTCCCAGGTGCCAGGGTCAGGGATGTCTCAGATCACGTCCACAACAGGGGAGGGAGAGCGGCCAGGTGCCTTGATACATATTGATACCAATGACAGAGGAAAGAAAAGCAAAGAAGTCGGAAGAGAGAATTTGGAGATCTAGGCAGAAAGCTGAAAAGCAGAACCTCCAGGATAGTAATTTTTGAATTGCTTCCTGTGCCATGCACCGCTGAGGATAGAAAAAGGATGATTTGTCAGATAAATGCATGGCTGAGAAGCTGGTACAGAGGGAAGGGCTTCCTATTCTTGGATCATTGGGATCTCTTCTGGGGAAGGTATGACCTGTACAAAAGGGATGGGTTGCCCCTGAACCCGAGGGGGACCACTATTCTTGTGGGCAGGTTTGTAGAGCTGTAGCAGAGCGTTCAAACTAACTTGGCAGGGGGATAGGAACTGGAAGTGAAAGGACTCAGAATAGGATGGATGGTTAAAAAAAAGCAAAGATAGCATGCAGCTAGATTGTCAGGAAGGGCAGGCAGATGATAGGACATAATTGCGGCCAGCAGGATGAGTATTAGTGCATTAGGGATGCAGAATCATAAAGGACAGCAAATACGGTACTCAATGTGTTATATTTCAATGCATGTAGTATAAGAAATAAGGTGGATGATCTTGTTGCATTATTACAAGTTGGCAAGAATGATGTTGTGGCCATCACTGAATCGTGGCTGAAGGATGGTTGTAGTTGGGAGCTGAATGTCCAAGGTTACATGTTGTATCGGAGGGATAGGAAGGTCAGCGGTGGGGTGGTGTGGCTCTACTGGTAAAAAATGGCATCAAATCAGTAGAAAGATGTGACATAGGATCAGAAGATGTTGATTCCTTGTGAGTTGAGTTAAGAAACTGCAAGGGTAAAAGGATGTTGATGGCAGTTATATACAGGCCTCCCAACGGTACATGGGATACGGACCACAGATTACAACAGGGAGTAGAAAAGTTGTGTCAAAAGGGCAATGCTATGATAGTCATGGGAGATTTTAACATTTAGGTCATTGGGAAAATCAGATTGGTAATTGATCTCTAGAGAGTGAATTTGTTGAAAGCCTATGAGATGGCTTTTTAGAGCAGTTTGTCATTGAGCCTACCAGGGGATCAAATATACTGGATTGGGTGTTATGTAATAACCCAGAGGTGCGTAGGGAGCTGAAGATAAAAGAACCCTTAAGAGGCAGTGATCACAATATGATTGAGTTCAACTTGAAATTTGACAGGGAGAAAGTAAAGTCTGATGTGGCAGTATTTCAGTGGAGTAAGGGAAATTACAGTGGTATGAGAGAAGAGTTGTCCAAAGTAAATAGGATGGAGGTGCTGGGAGAAATGACAGCAGAGCAGCAGTGGTGAGAATTTCTGGGAAAAATGAGGAAGGTACAGGATAGATGTATTTCAAAAATGAAGAAATACTCAAATGGCAAAAAAGTACAACCGTGGCCGACAATTGAAGTCAAAGCTATTGTAAAAGCAAAAGAGAGGGCAGACAACAAAGCAAAAATTAGTGGGAAGACAGAAGATTGGGAAGGTTTTAAAAACCTACAGAGAGCAACTAAAAGAATCATTAGGAGGGAAAAGATGAAAAATGAAAGTAGGCGAGTAAACAATATCAGAATCAGAATCAGAAACAGGTTTATTATCACTGACATGTGTTGTAAAATTTGTAAACTTAGCAGCAGCAGTTCAATGCAATACATAATAGAGAAGAAAATAAATCAATCAATCTAACAATTACAGTATACATATATTGAATAGATTATAAATTGTGCGAAAAGAGAAATAGTATATATTAAAAAAGTGAGGTAGTGTGCACAGGTTCAATGTCCATTTAGGAGTCGGATGACAGAGGGGAAGAAGCTGTTCCTGAATCGCTGAGTGTGTGCCTTCAGGCTTCTGTACCTCCTACCTGATGGTAAGAGTGAGAAAAGGGCATGCCCTGGGTGCTGGAGGTCCTTAATAATGGACACTGCCTTTCTGAAACATCATTCCTTGAAGATGTCCTGGGTACTTTGTAGGCTAGTGCCCAAGATGGAGCCAACTAAATTTATGACCCTCTGCAGCTTCTTTCGGTCCTGTGTAGTAGCCTCTCCATACCAGACAGTGATGCAGCCTGTCAGAATGCTCTCCATGGTACATTTATAGAAGTTTTTGAGTGTATTTGTTGACATACCAAATCTCTTCATACACCTAATAAAGTATAGCCACCATCTTACCTTCTTTGTAGCTGCTTTGATATGTTGGGACCAGGTTAGATCCTCAGAGATCTTGACACCCAGGAACTTGAAACTTCTCACTCTCTCCACTTCTGATCTCTCTGTGAGGATTGGTATCTGTTCCTTTGTCTTACCCTTCCTGAAGTCCACAATCAGCTCTTTTGTCTTACTGACGTTGAGTGCAAGGTTGTTGCTGTGACACCATTCCACTAGTTGGCATATCTCACTCCTGTACGCCCGCTCGTCACCACCTGAGATTCTACCAACAATGGTTGTATTATCAACAAATTTATTTGAGCTATGCCTAGCCTCACAGACATGGGTACAGAGAGAGTAGAGCATTGGGCTAAGCACACACCCCTGAGGTGCGCCCGTGTTGATCGTCAGCGAGGAGGATATGTTATCATCAATCCACACAGATTGTGGTCTTCCAGTTAGGAAGTCAAGGATCCAATTGCAGAGGGAGGTACAGAGACCCAGGTTCTGTAACTTCTCAATCAAGATTGTGGGAATGATGGTATTAAATGCTGAGCTATAGTCGATGAACAGCATCCTGACATAGGTGTTTATTTTGTCTAGGTGGTCTAAGGCCGTGTGAAGAGCCATTGAAATTGCATCTGTCATTGACCTAATGTGGTGAGAGGCAAATTGCAATAGGTCCAGGTCCTTGCTGAGGCAGGAGTTCAGTCTAGTCATGACCAACCTCTCAAAGCATTTCATCACTGTCGATGTGAATGCTACCGGGCGACAGTAACCTAGGCAGCTCACATTGGGTAGAAAAGGCTTTTTCAAGTATATAAAAAAAAAGAGAGATGAGAGTGGATATAGAACTGCTGGAAAATGAGACTGGGGACTGCTGGAAAATAATAATGGGGGACAAGGAGATGACAGATGAACTAAATAAGTACTTTGCATCAGTCTTCACTGTGGAAGACACTAGCAGTGTGCCAGATGTTGAAGGTTGTGAGGGAAGAGAAATGGGTGCAGTTACTACTACAAGGGAGAAGGTGCTCAAAAAGCTAAAAGACCTAAGGGTACATAAGTCACCCGGACCAGATGAACTACATCTTAGAGTTCTGAAAGAAGTAGCATTACAAATGATCCTTCAAACATTATTGGACTCTGGTGTGGTGCCAGAGGACTGGAAAATTGCAAATGTCACTCACTCTTTAAGAAAGGAGGGAGACAGCAGAAAGGGAATTATAGACCAGTTAGCCTGACCTCAGTGGTTGGGAAGATGTTGGAGTCAATTGTTAAGGATGAGGGTACGGAGTACTTGGGGACACAGGACAGGATTGGAAAAAGTCAGCATGGTTTCCTTAAAGGAAAGTCCTGCTTGATGAATCTGTTGGAATTATTTGAGCAGATGACAAGTAGGATAGATAAAAGGGACACAATGGATGTTGTATATTTGGACTTTCAGAAGGCCTTTGACAAGTTGCTACACATGAGGCTGCTTACCAAGTTAAGAGCCCATGGTATTACAGGAAAGTTACTAGCATGGTTAGAGCATTGGCTAATTGGTAGGAGGCAGTGAGTGGAAACCTTCGTTCCTTTTCTAATTGGCTGCCGGTGACTAGTGGTGTTCTGCAAGGATCAGTGTTGGGACCGCTTCTTTTTATGCTGTATATCAATGATTGAGATGAGGGAATAGATGGCTTTGTTGCCAAGTTTGCAGATGATATGAAGATTGGTGGACGGGCAGGTAGTGTTGAGGGAACAGGAAGAGTGCAGAAGGGCTCAGACAGATTAGGAGAATGGGCAAGTAAGTGGTAAATGAAATACAATGTTGGAAAATGCATGGTCATGCACTTCGGTAGAAGAAATAAATGTGTGACTATTTTCTAAATAGGAAGAAAATCTAAAAATATGAGATGTAGAGGGACTTGGGAGTCCTTGTGCAGAACACCCTGAAGGTTAACTTGCAGGTTGAGTCAGTGGTGAGGAAGGTAAATGCCATGTTAGCATTCATTTCAAGAGGTCTAGAATACAAGAGCAGGGATGTGATGCTGAGGCTTTGTAAGGCACTGGTGAGGCCTCACCTTGAGTATTGTGAACAGTTTTGGACTCCTCATCTTAGAAAAGTTGTGCTGGCATTGGCGGGGCTCAGAGGAGGGTCACAAGGATGAATCCAGGAATGAAAGGGTTATAATATGAGGGACATTTGATGGCTCTAGGTCTGTACTCGCTGGAATTCAGAAGGATAAAGGAGATCTCATTGAAACCTTTTGAATGTTGAAAGGCCAAGACTGAGTAGATGTGGAAAAGATGTTTCCCGTGGTGGGGGAGTCTAGGACAAGAAGGCACAGACTCAGAATAGAGAGGTGTCTATTTAAGACAGAGACGTGGAGAAATTTCTTTAGCCAGATTGTGGTACATTTGTGGAATTTGTAACCACAGGCAGCTGTGAAAGCCACATAGTTGGATCTATTTAGGGCAGAGATTGATAGCTTCTTGATTGGCCATGGCATAGAAGACCAGGGAGTGAGGCTGAGGAGGGGGTGAAAAGGATCAGCTCTGATTGTATGGTGGAACAGACTTGATGGGCCAAATGGCCAAATTCTGCTCCTATGTCTTATGATCTTATTATCACGTTTCACATGTCCATTCTCCACCATTTAGTCCAAGACTGAGTAGCATTACAAAATCAAACTCCTTGGCTACATAACACGATAAACCTTTTCATGTCTCAGTAGATGATAGCACATCTGATAGTGCAAATTTGACTCTGCACTGCGGTCTCGACTCGGCGCTTATTGTTACTTCCTGGATTAGAGGTAAGGATAACATACTGGTTCCCCTGCAATTTGACGTCAATATTTGACAAAGTTGGCAAGCATTTTTTTTCCCATTCTTGCTTGCAAACTGACAACATTCAGCATGCAACAGTTTCCAAGGAGACGTTGGATTGCGTAGCAGGAGAGAGAGTTCAAAAGAATCAAACGGGGCAGTCAGGACATTTTGTGAACCACAGTTCCCAAAGAGATGTTGGGTTGTGTTCCGGAAGAGATAGTTTAAAAGAAACGAGCATGGGCAGTCAGGCTATTTTGTGCACCACGGTCCCTGAGGAGACATTGGATGTGCATAATTAGGCACTTGGCAAGGTCCAATAAAAAGAAGTTAGGTTTAAGCAGAGCAGTCATTGGAGAGGGCCTAGAGGAGGTTCAGAAGAATGATTACGGAAATGAAAGAGTTAACATACAGTATGAGGAGCGTTTGATGTTCTCTGGGCCTGTACTCACTGGAGTTTAGAATAAGGTGAAATCTTATTGAAACCAATCGAATATTGAAAGGCCTGGAATGAGTGGAATGATGTAGAGAGGATGTTTCCTATAGTGGGGAAGTCCAGGAACAGATGGCACAGCCTCAAAATAGAAGGATGTCCATTTAGAACAGAGGTGAGAAGGATTTTTTTTAGCCAGAGAGAGGTGAATCTGTGGAATTCATTGCCACAGACAGCTGTAGAGTCCAAGTCATTGGGTATATTTAAAGCGGAGATTGATAGTTTCTTGATGAGTCGGGGCATCAATGGTTACAGGGAAAAGGCAGGAGAATGGGGTTGAGAGGGATAATAAATCAGCCATGATGGAATGGTGGAGCAGACTCAATGGGCTGAGTGGCCTAAATCTGCTCCTACGTCTTATGGTTTAATATCTGCCAACATCGAATGATGGGTACCAAGCCAATTATTTTGGTTTCCTGTAGGTCAATTTGATCAGTATTATTGCAATTTCCTTAACCATTTAATGTTTTTATTCTCTGTAAAAAAAAACTCTTCTGATCCTCTGGAGTTCTCAATAAGTTGTAGTTTATCATGCCTCTATTATAAATGGAAATCTGCTCTTCTACATCAGCAGATGGGTGAGAAAGCCAAACATTTTCTCCATTTTTTGGGCAAAGACAGAAAGATTAGACGCCAGAGTAAGGTACCAGAAGGCCCTTGTTATCTGTGAATAATGCTGATCATCGGTGGCACAGTGGCATACCTGGTGCTGACTCAGATTTCTAGCAATCTGGGTTCAATGCTAACCTTGGGGTGCTGTTTTATGGAGTTTGCACATTGTCATTTGTCCTAGATCTCTGGGTTCCTTCCACATCCTAAAGACATGCATTTTGGCAGGTTAATTGGGCGATATAAATTTCCCTTAGTATCACTGGGTGTTGGAATTAATGGGAATAAGGGGATAAATGGTTATATAACATCTTAGTACATGAATGGGATTGCTCTGTGCGCTGGTACTGGCTTGATGGCCCTAATGGCCTTGGAAATATGAGAATACGTAACTTTACAATTGTAGTAGAGAGAAGCAGAACTAAATTTAATACAGATTTTCCCCCATCTTCCACCTCCTTTCCAGGGAAGCATAGTTTGTACCAATAAGAAAGTGAATAATTTCAAGCTGAGTTTGTAGCTCTGGCCCCACACAATTAGACTGCAAAGTTAGATTGCATTTGAAATGTACTGAATATTAATGGACATATTTCTAGCTCTCTTGATGTTGAAAATCTAATTTCATACTGTTTGTGACTAATCTCAAATCCATTGACCAACCTCATCTTTTGAACTACTGAGATTTGCTATTGCTCATGGGACTGAGGCACATCCAACGGACTAGGAAAGGGACTGCTCACTGGCTAATCTGAATTAATTTGCTACCCAGTTGTGCAAGAGCCACTGTTCAGAGCCAGGTCGTGTGAACTGGTTATCACACTGAAACATGTTTCAAGGGTAAGAGAAACACTCCCATCAGTTAGTGGATGTGACAGACAGAAGAAAGAAAAACAGTGGCAAAATTTGGAAATGAAAATGCTGATCGGACGAACATTTCAATTTCCTCCCCTCAGCTGTTCTTTTGTAGATAAATGTCTCTTTTACTGAATTGCGACTCATTCTACAGATGATGTACAGCAACCATCAGCCTGTTAATGCTGTAAGTGATGGTCACAAAATTGATAACATTAATTTAAATACAAATTATGAATCCAGTGTTAATAATTAAAGTCATCCTGAAAGGCTGATTTATAATAATGGGATCTAATTCTGATTTTAGCCCAAGCTACGAGTATAAAGTGAAATAACATTATGGTTGGTCGCACTGTCAGGCTCCCATCTATCAGAGTCCTGCACCCAGCTCTGTATAACTATTATATATTCATATTCTTAAAATATTTTATCTATTTAATATATGAAGGTCAGAGTTCTGTTTCTGAATAGTTTCTTTCTCAAAGACCTAAACTAAAGTTGAAAGCCCAGATTTGAAATTTAAATCTCCCTTTCTTTCAAAGCCTGCTTGTGCATAAACAACATTTGATGGTTTACTTTCCATCTTTCAAGCAATTTCAATCTTTACATTTTAAAGGTTCAGTAATTGCAATGTACAGTATATGAGAATCATCTTTTAACATGTCTTAAAGGTGTTTGTTTTTTATCTGTATGGGGAATCTTGCCATTTTTTTCAGTTTGTTACTAAAATCTTTTTCTTCTCATTTCCCTTGGCAATCTACTAGTCTGAGAAAATTGCCATACATCAACCTTACCAGCACCAAGTATCTCCATGTGTCTCTCCAGGCCATACAGGAGTGGTGGAACTGGCAATATCAGAATTTCTTTCTGTAAAACAGAAGGACCTGGGATCTGTAAATCTTGGTCCAATTTAGGTCATATCACCACCATCTTCTTAAGATTTAGAAATGTTTACATTCTGTCTAATCATGAGATGACTGGATGCAGGTTCATTTGCAATGTTTAAGAGAGGTTTGGATAGGTACATGGAAGAGAGAGGTATAGAGGGCTATGTTCCAGGTGCAGGAAGATGGGACTGGACAGAGAAACAGGTCGGCATGGACTAGATGGGCAGAATGGTCTGTTTCTGTGCTGTAGTGCCGCTTTGTGACTCCATGACTCTATGAATGCAGCTCAGCCCTGTCCCCATCAACAGTTAGGTATTCACGATTCCAACTGGCATTCGCATGGGAAACAATAGTAGGGACCCTGGACTATTTTCCTTTCTATAGCATCTTTGCCATTATCCAGACGAAGATTGTATTCCCAATACAGACACTTATTGGTCTCAGTGTATTAAACTGCTGAATCTTTGGGAGTTCAGGGATGGGTTGAAAACAATGGTGTTGACTTCCTGATCAACTCCAGGCATTTCCTAGGATTCATTTGCCTAGGGGATTCACCTCAAGTTTCCTGGGATTTAGTTAACAAATTTGCTGGTGTGGGACTGCTCCAACTCATAGTTAAGGTAGATGGACTCAGCAAGGCAAATTTTCAGAACCACAAATGAGGTTAATAGGTAGAAGATAGCTAATGATTAGGGTCAAACACACTTAAACCATGCAGTGGGTGATTTGGTCCATAAAGGCGATAGGATAAGGTTTGGTAGAACAAGCAGTAGGAATGGTTCAGCCATGTAGCACATTCTGGATTTGTGGTTTTGATAACATTCTTCGTGTAGTCAAAAAAATGTGCTGATCAATAGAATTTCCTGGCCATTCTCTTCAAACCTTTTAATCAAACCCAGCTGAAATACTCCCTGACACTAGTTCCTCCACCCCACCACAGCCACAACCTTAGCTCTCTCTGCCTCTCCACCTTTTTCCCTGAGTTTAAATAGTTCCTTGAAATCTAACTTTCACCTTGTCGATTTGAATTTGTATGGTGTCAGACTTTGTCAGATACACCTCATGTGAATCATCTTGAGATGTTTGTACTTAGATCAAAGGCATAACATAAATGCAAGCACTTGTTTCATAAATAAACACTTGAGTCACACATAGCTGGGATACCTCCAAAGTCAAACAATGCTCCAGGTTTCACATCATCAGACTGCTTGCATAGAGTTACAAGAAGAATTCTGATGCCACTGAAACTTCCCAGTTAGTATTTTTACAAAATATGGTGGAAAATACATATGTTGTTGTGGGATAGTAGATATAATATCTCAATATTTCATAGATATTGAGTTAAATATTTAATAATGTTTATTGACCTCAAAAGATCTCAAAACCGCTTTATTTTCTATGGTGTTATTTTAAATGTTTTGTGACAGGATGCAATTGCATTATCAGAGATTCAGATCTTTAGTTGGAAGTCCGCCAATGGTGACATGAGAAAAGTAGTGTGACTGATTGAAAACCCTTTGGAATGAGTGGGGTTGTGTTTATCTTTTACAATAGAAACACATGGGAACATGTTATCCCATTGAGACCTGCTGGAAACAGATGAAACTTGACTGAACTGTAGGGGTCTATCATTGTTAACTGTTGCAGAAATACCTTAACAGTTTAAGAGGTCACCTGAGTTCCCCACAACAGTCAAAGGGAATTCTAGTAATGCTATAATCATACCTTATCTGATTAATTGTCATTCACCAGCCATATGCACTTCCCTTCATCGTGACCCTAATGTGAAGTGAAAGAGTTTAAATTGCAAAATCCATTCTGATATAGGCAGCAAGTTTTGCAGTCTGCTATTCTTAAATGTCTTTCTAGGGCAGTTATAGATAAGACATAAGAGCAAATTTAGGCCAATCTGCCCATTGAGTCTGCTCCACCATTTCATCACACACTATTTTTTCTCAACCCAATTCTCCCTCCTTCTCCCTGTAATTCTTAGCTCCTTACCAATCAAGAATTTGTCTGTCTCTGCCATAAATACAATACACCCAATGATTTGGCCTCCACAGCTGTCTGTGGCAACAAATTCCACAGATTCACCAACCTTTGGCTGAAGAATTTTCTCCTCATCTCAATTTTAAAGGCATATCCGTTTATTCTGAGGCTTGCCCTCAGATATTAAACTCTCCTACCAATGAAAACATCCTCTCTACTTCTACACTATCCAGGCCTTTCAGTAAATGGTAGATTTCTTACACCTATCATACCAATCAGAAAAGCTTTTCCAACACTGAAGAATACTTAAAAAGATGGCAGATTCTATTCCAAACTTTATTCTTTAGAGCTGACTCCAGAGGTAATAAATTAACTTAAAAAATGTCATCTCATCTTACTTATGGAGAGAACCAGTGTAAAAGGGACTCAGCTCCTGACAACCATTCCCAAATGTCACTTTACCTTGGCTAAATCTTTTTGTACAGACTATTTTTGTTGCAATGTCACATTAGTCCCTGTATTTACCGGTACATGCCTTAAATTGTTAAGTATGACAATGGTGGAGGGAGGAGCAGTGCTGATCTTTCCAACAATACACTTGTTTGAATCCAAAAGGAATTCAACATTAGTTCCAGAACGAAAAATCCCATGGAGACTACAGACTGGGCCATCAGGCTAATAAAATGTATTATTTTAATATAAAAAGTAGTAAATTAAAAAAAAACAAATGAGATTGGTCAGAGATTGTGGTTTGCTAATTTAAAAAAGCAATATTTATTCATTACATCAGTATGAAAAGTTGAAACCAGCAGTAATCTTGCAGCATACCAGACCATGCAGCCCAAAAACTGGGTGATATTGGCTTGTTCTACTCCGGACTCCTCTTAACTTTTTGTCACAAGGGGAGTGACTCGAATCTGAAATGCACTGCTGGAGGAAAGAAATCTTGCAACATTTAAGAAGCATCTAGACTTGCACTTGAATTGCCAAAGTATAGAAGATTACAGACCAAATGCAGTCAAATGGGACGAGTACAATGGTTAGCATAAATGTGATGGGCTGAAAGACCTGTCTCCATTCTGGACAGTCACTCCATAACTTATCAACTTTATTCATCTCACATTTTTGCTGTCTATTCCTATCCTTTATATTCTTATCCTTAAAAGTGCATCCAGGCTTTCTTTTTTGAACTGTGATACTACAAGCAGACCTACTCACACACAGCTGCAGAGATGTGGCTTTAACCCTACCTTCCAGTGCCTTCTGTGTGGAGTTTGCATGGTCTCCCTATATTTACATGGGTCTCTTCAGTTGGTTGCAGTTGCCTGTTACATTCCAAAAATCTGCAGGTTGGGAAGTTTATTAGCTCCTGGAAATTGCTGAGCAGCTGATGCATATCACAAGTCCTGGTTATGTGACCACTGATCTCTGAAGAGTATTGATAATAGCTGGGTCACCAGTCTCGTAAAGACATTGCCCAGAAGAAGGCAATGGCAAACCACTTCTCTAGAAAAATTTCCCAAGAACAATTATGGTCATACGACACAGCACATAATGAACAAATGAAATTGTGTGTAGACGAGAGGAACAATCTGGAGGGAAGATAATGGGAATATGGAGACAGTATATTCATAATTCAAAATTCATTTCCAGTATTGAATTGAATTAACTTTATTTCTTACATCCTTCACATACATGAGGAGTAAAAATCTTTACGTTACGTCTCCATCTAAATGTGCAATGTGCAATCATAGTAATTTATAATAATTTATAATAAATAGAACAGTCAATGTAACATCAAAATACATGCAAATCTGTGTGAGTACATCAGTCTGATGGCCTGGTGGAAGAAACTGTCCCGGAGCCTGTAGGTCCTGGCTTTTATGCTGTGGTAATGTTTCCCAGATGGTAGCAGCTGGAACAGTTTGTGATTGGGGTGACTCGGGTCCCCATTGATCCTATGGGCCCTTTTTACACATCTGTCTCTGTAATTTGAGGATCCATACCAAACTTCCTCAACTGCCTGAGGTGAAAGAGGCACTGTTGTTCCTTCTTCACCACACAGAAATGTACAGATCACATAATATCCTTGGTGATGTGGATGCCGAGGAACTTAAAGCTGTTCACCCTCTCAACCTCAGTTCCATTGATGTCAACAGGGAACAGCCTTTCTCCATTCCTCCTGTAGTCCAAACCAGCTCCTTTGTTTTTGTGACATTGAGGGAGAGGTTGTTTTCTTGACACCACTGTGTCAGAGTGATGACTTCTTCTCTGTAGGCTGCCTCGTTATTGTTTGAGATCAGGCCAATCAGTGTAGTATTGTCAGCAAATTTAATTAGCAGATTGGAGCTGTGGGTGGCGACACAGTCATGGGTATACAGAGAGTAAAGGAGGGGGCTTAGTACACAGCCCTGAGGGGCACCTGTGTTGAGGGTCTGAGGGGCAGAGGTGAGGGAGCCCATTCTTACCACCTGCTGGCGATCTGACAGGAAGTCCAGGATCCAGCTGTACAAGGCAGGGTGAAGGCTGAGGTCTCTGAGCTTCTTGTCGAGCCTGGATGGAATTATGATATTGAATACTGTAGTCAAAGAACAGCATTCTTACATAAGCACCCTTCTTCTCTGCATGTGTAAGGAAGGTGTGTAGAGCTGTGGTTAATGCGTCATCTGTCGATCAGTTGTGTCGGTAGGTGAATTGTAGGGGTCCAGTGTGGGTGGTAGCAAGCTGCAGATATAATCCTTGACCAGCCTCTCAAAGCATTTGCTTATTATTGAGGTGAGTATGACAGGTCGCCAGTTGTTCAGACATGTTACCTTGGTCTTTTTAGGAACAGGGACAATGGTGGATGTTTTGAAGCAGGAGGGCACTCTACACTGGGAGAGGGAGAGATTAAAAACGTCTGTAAACACACCTGTTAGTTGTGCCGCACACATCCTGAGTACCTGCCCTGGGATGCCATTTGGTCCCACAGCCTTGCGACTGTCCACTCCTTGGAAACACCTGCATACTTCAGCCTCAGAGATAACCAAAGCTGCCGGTCACTTCCGCAGCTCAGTGTTGGTGACATCAAACCAACCACAAAAAAATTCAGCTAATCTGGGAGGGAGGCAGCGATGTTGGAAACTCCACTGCGTTTCACTTTGAAATCTGTGATGGTGTGCAGACTTTGCCATAAGCTGCGTGAGTTATTGACGGAGAGTTGTGTCTGGACCTTATCCCTGTATTCTCGTTTCGCTGCCTTGATGACTTTGCACAGATCGTAGCTGCCTTTCTTGAGCTCCAGCGATGTAAGCTCTGTGTTGTGCTCCAGTACACAAGTGTTATGGACAACAAGTGAATTGTTACTCCGGATCCAATGCAGAACAAAAAAACACAATAAGATAAGGAACACAATAAATATAAATACATGAGTTAGCTTATACACAGATTGGTTGTCTGTCCATAAAGTGATGGTAGGCACACAAGTGTCTGTACGTAAGGTGACTGACAGGAGATGATAAAGTAGTGGTGGTTGGGGGTGTGGAGGGGTGGAATAGTGGGTGGAGGTGTTGATCAGCCTTACTGCTTGGAGAAAGTAACTATTTTTGAGCCTGGCGGTCCTGGCGTGGATGCTACGTAGCCTCCGCCCTGATGAGAGTGGGACAAGCAGTCCATGAGCAGGGTAGCTGGGATTCTTTGTGATGTTACTGGCCTTTTTCCAACACCTTTCTGGATATATTATGTCCTTGATGGGGGGTAAGTGGGTGCCGGTAATATGTTGGGCAGTTTTTACTACCCTTTGTAGAGGCTTCCTGTCCACTGCAGTGCAATTTCTGTACCATGCTGTGATGCAGCTTGTTAAGACGCTCTCTACTGTACATCTGACGCAAGTATAGATGTGCATTGGCCAGCTCTTTTTAGCCTCCTCAGAAAGTAGAGGCATTGGTGAGTTTTCTTCATTGTGTAGAATGTGCTCATGGGATCATGAGAAGTTGTGTGAGTTTAAAACTGTTCGAAGTTTCCACTGCTTTGCTCCCAATGTAAACAGAGGTGTGAGTGGTGCAAGTTCTCCTGAAGACAATAATCATCCCCTTTGTCTCATTGACATATACAAGATAAGATGATGAAAGACATTGATCGTGTGGATAGTCAGAGGCTTTATCCCAGGGCTGAAATGGCTAGCACGAGAGGGCACAGCTTTAAGTTGCTTGGAAGTAGGTACAGCGGAGATGTCAGGGGTAAGTTTTTTTTTAAATGCAGAGAGTGGTGAGTGCGTGGAATGGACTGCCAGTGATGGTGGTGGAGGTGGATACGATAGGGTCTCTTAAGAGACTCCTGGATAGGTAAATGGAGCTTAGAAAAATAGAGGGCTATGGGTAACCCTAGGTAATTTCTACGGTAAGGACATGTTCAGCACAACTTTGTGAGCCAAAGGGCCTGTGTTGTGCTGTAGGTTTTCTACTTTTCAATGACATTGAGGAAGAGATTATTTGCCTGGCAACAGGCCTTGAGCTCTTCCACCTCCTCTTTGTAGGGCATCTCATAGTTGTTGATGATAAGCCCCATCACTGTCGTGTTATCAGCAAACTTTGCAATGGAATTACTAGGGTGTTTGACCATGCAGCCATGTGAGTAGAGTGTACAGTAGTGGGCTGCGAGGCACCTGTGTGGAAGATGATGGGGAAGGAGCACTTGTACATCCTGACTATTTGAGGTCTGTTGCTTAGGAAGTCCTACACCCAGTTAAACAGTGGTGTGTTTAGACTGAGGAGTAGGAGTCTGTTCAGCAGGGTCTGTGGGTTTGATTCTGTGCTACACTGTTCCATGTTCTGTGTTCTAAGGTGCCAAATTGGGAGTGTGCACAGGATCTCAAAAGACTGACAATAGACTTTGGACCAAATGTAAAGAAGAGTGTGGTGGTGTGAGTTCTCCTGAAGACAATAACAATCTCCTTTGGTTTGTTTGACATTGAAGAAGAGATTACATTGGAAAAACAATTTTTTCAAAGGTGTTGCTTCCTCAGAATTGATTCATGGTTATGATGGACCACTTGAAGCTGAACACTAATATAATTTCAGACTACTTGTATCATGTAGGAATTTGGCGAAACAAGAGATTAACTTTTATTGAATATAATCTGTTCAATTGCATAACAGTGCTGATGTTTTCTAATAGTTCAACTAAGCTAAAAATGTTTTGTTGATGATTTTCATTTGTACTCAGTGTCTGAGGCTTCTCGTATAAGTGTCCAACAATAATCAGCCAGCATTGATGGATTCCAGTTGCCCTGATACCGTTTCTCCATGACCACAGTGTCCAGATAACCATATAACAATTACAGCACGGAAACAGGCCATCTTGGTCCTCCTAGTCCATGCCAAACGCTTACTCTCACCTAGTCTCACTGACCTGCACTCAGTCCATAACCCTCCAGTCCTTTCCTGCCCATATACCTATCCAATTTTTTTTTTAAATGACAAAATTGAACCTGCCTCTACCACTTCTACTGGAAGCTCATTCCACACAGCTACCACTCTCTGAGTAAAGAAGTTCCCCCTCCTGTTACCCCTAAACTTTTGCCCCATAACTCTCAACTCACGTCCTCTTGTTTGAATCTCCCCTACTCTCAATAGAAAAAGCCTATCCACGTCAACTCTATTTATCCCCCTCATAATTTTAAATACCTCTATCAAGTCCCCCCTCAACCTTCTATGCTCCAAAGAATAAAGACCTAACTTGTTCAACCTTTCTCTGTAACTTAGATGCTGAAACCCAGGTAACATTCTAGTAAATCTCCTCTGTACTTTATCTATTTTGCTGACATCTTTCCTATAATTCGGTGACCAGAACTGTACACAATACTCCAAATTTGGCCTCACCAATGCCTTGTACAATTTTAACATTACATCCCAACTCCTATACTCAGTGCTCTGATTTATAAAGGCCAGCATACCAAAAGCTTTCTTCACCACCCTATCCACATGAGATTCCACCTTCAGGGAACTATGCACCATTATTCCTAGATCACTCTGTTCTACTGCATTCCTCATTGCCCTACCATTTACCATGTATGTCCTATTTTGATTAGTCCTGGTGAAATCTTTCACCGCGCTCGTCACTGTCAGTGCCAAGATTTGCAGTGAAGAAGTCTAAATGGGAATGCAGAAAGTAAATCTTTAGTTGCACTTCATGGTTTTGTATACTTGAAGCATGTTGTCAACCAGCTGCATGTAGTTCGGTGCTCTGTAGTTGCCAAGAAAATTTTCAACAACATCTTTGAATGCCTTCCATGCAATTTTCTCCGGTCCCACTAGAAGTTCTTCAAATTGCCTGTCATTGGTGATCTGTTTGATTTGTGGACCAACAAAAATGCTTTCCTTAATCTTGGCATCAGTTATTCTGGGAGACATCTGTCTTAAATATTCCTTCACGGAAACTTTTGTGCCCGGTGACAGCAGATTCCATCCTTCCAGTCTTGAACCCAGTAATTCTGTTTTTGCCTTTGGCAAATTCTAGTCTCTGACTGGGTGACTTAACTCAGATTAAGTTATCGCTTGAGGCTCACTGGACATAAAGAGTTCAAAATCTGTATCAGTATCAGAGTCATTTTCCATTCCTGGTTCATGCATCAAGGCATCTTCTTCTATCTCCTCAAGACTCCGTGTCTCTGGTGGCTTCGGTACTGGAAGACTACCGTCATGTGGCACAAGTTTTCACACTGAAGGAAGATTGGGGTATTCAATAGATTTCTTGTTTTTAGCAGAGATAATACACACACTGGTCAGACAGAAGTAGCAGTCTGTCACATAATCCTTCTGCTCTTGCCATATAATTGGGACAGCAAACAGCATTGACTTCTGAATACCTCTAAGCCAAGCTCTAAGATCGACAACACAATTTGCGCAACAAATATGAGGATGCAGGCATTGTCTTGGCCACCAATTTTACACCCAAAGTAGAGCTCATAGGCTTTCATAATAAGAGGGGTCATGCTCTGTCTTTGAGATTGAAGTGTATACAGAAGTACTCCTGAAAATGCAATTACTTTATTATAATGAGTACACACAATACGCTGTACATGTGGAGCATATGCATCAATGTGATTGTAAACTGATATACTTGTAAATGCAATCCATAGAATGGTGTTTGTGTTATGTTATAGTCTTTCTAAAACCTGTCCTGCCATGCAGCATCCGCTCTGCCTAAACATGCATAGGCATGCCCGGACAAGATCGAATACTTCAGCTTACATTGTGGGCAACATTTTAATTGACATGAATAACAAATATAGGAATTTCAAAAAAAATGGTGTGTGAAAGGGAAATGTCATGGTGATTTTCATGATCAGCCACCCAAAATCCATAAGATACACAAAAAGTATTCAGGAAGCAAAACCTTTGTTGTCCAATATTATTTGTCTGACACCAGGGCTCAAGCTCTTCCACTTCCTCTCTGTAGGCCGTCTGATTGTTGTTGGTGATGAGCCCCACCATTATCGTGTCATCAGCGAACTTGACAATGTAATTACTCAGGTGTTTGGATGTGCAGTCGTGTGTGAGCAGAGTGTACACCAATGAACTCAGCACACAGCTCTGGGGGCAGCTATGTTGAGGATGATGGGAAGGGAAGTATCATACAGAAGTACAGCACAGAAATAGGACCTTTGGCCCATCTAGTCCATGATGAAACTATTTAAACTGCCTAATGCCAACAACTTTCACCAGGACCATAGCCTGCCATATCCTTACTATCCATGTACTTATCCAAACTTCTTTTAAACATTGAAATCGAGCTTGTATGGACCACTTCTGCTGGCAGCTCATTCCACACTCTCAAGTCCCTCGGAGTGATGATGTTTCCCCTCATGTTCCCCTTAAAGTTTTCACCTTTCACCGTTAACCCATGACCTTTGATTGTAGCCCCACCCAACCTCAGTGGAAAAAGCCTGCTTGCATTTACTCTATTTATCTACACCCTTCATAATTTTGTAGACCTCAATGAATTCTCCTTTCAATCTTCTATGTATAAAGAATACAGTCCTAACCTATTCAATCTTCCCTTATAAACTCAGATCCTCTAGAGCCAGCAACATCATTGTAAATCTTCTCTGCACTCTTTTGACCTTGTTTCCATCTTTCCTGTAGGTAGGGGATCAAAACTGCACACAGTACTCCAAATCAGGCTTCATCAATGTCTTATACATCTGCAACATGATATCCCATCTCCTGTACTCAATACATTGAGTTATGAAGACCAATGTGGCAAAAGCTTTCTTTACAACCTTACATTGACGCCACTTTCAGTAAGTTCTGTACCTGTATTCCCAGATCCCTTTGTTCTACCACACTCCTCAGTGCGCTACTGTTCACTCTGTAAGACTGACCCTGGTTGGTCCTACCGAAGTACAAAACCTTGTATTTGTCTGTGTTAAATTCCATCTGCCATTTTTCCAACTGATGCAGATCCCTCTGCAAGCCATGGTAGTCTTCTTCACTGCCCACTACACCCTCAATCTTTGTGTCATTTGTAAATTCGTTGATCCAGTTAGCCACATTATCATCCAGATCATTGATATAGATGGCAAACAACAAAGGACCCAGCACTGATCCCTGCAGCACACCACTAGTCACAGGCCTCCAGTCAGAGAGGCAACCCTCTATAACCCCTCTCTGGCTTCTCCCACAATGCCAATGTCTAATCCAATTTACTACCTCATCCTGAATGCCAAGCAACTGAACCTTCTTGACAAGCTCCCCATGTGGGACCTTGTCAAATGCCTTACTAAAGCCCATGTAGACAACATCCACTGCCTTGCCTTCATCCACTTTACTGGTAACTTCCTCGAAAAACACCAAAAGATTGGTCAGACATGATTTACCATTCACAAAGCCATGCTGACTATCCTTAATCAGTTCATGTCTATCCAAATAAAAATATATCTGGTCCCTTAGAATAACTTCCAATAACATTCCTACTAATGATGTCAGGCTCACTTGCCTAAAATTTCCTGGTTTTTGTTTAGAGCCTTTTTTAAACAATGGAACAACTTTGGCTATCCTCCAATCCTCTGGTACCTCTCCTGTCGCTAAGGATATTTTAAATATCTCTGCTAGGGCCACGGCAATTTCTGCATTTGCCTCCGGTAGCATCCGAGGGAGTGGCTGTTCAGAGTGGTCGTACATCCTGACTGTCTGAGGTCTGCTGGTTAGGAAGTCCAAACCCAGTTTAGACTGAGGAGTAGGAGTCTGTTCACCAAGGTCTGTGGGACAACAGTGTTGAATGCAGAACTTAAATCCAGAAACAGCATTCTGACTTTGTTATCTAGGTGTGTCAGGGTCAGGTACATAACATTTTACAGTAGCTGATTAACGTATAAACAACTAACTGTCAGTTGTGCAGCCGCATCTTTGGGATTGAACCCTCAGAAAGATACATGCTCCTTTGCTACAACATTTAAAGAGCGTTGTGCGTATAAAGAATAGCTGTCGTAGCACTAGGGAAGGAGAGGGTGTGTTCATGGAAAGATTCATGGAACGGGACAGAGAAGTTGGTAAAATCCCTTAGCAGAGATTTACTGTGTAAGCAGATTAATGCTACAGGTGTTTCATCAAGATGAAAGATCTTGACTCGAAATGCCAATTGTCTATTTCCCTCCACAAATTCTACCTGACCTACTGAGTTCTTCCAGCAGTTCTTTTAGCCCTAGGTTCCAGCATTTGTAGTGTCTTTTTTCTGACAATGGGCTGTTCAAGGTTGCTGGGAGTGAAGCACTTACATCTACATTGTCGGTGATGACTGTCATTTGGAAAGCCTGCAATGTTGGAAAGTCCTCAGGGGTTAAGTAAATATTCACAAAAACTGTTTTTCCTCGAGTGTAGACTGGGGTGGCCTTTCTAACGCAGCTGTGTGCAGAGTGAAACATGGAACAGGTCAGAGGCAGTGAATTCATGGGGAAGTGTGGAATGGTTCACACGGGCACATTTTTGGCCAACAATGGAATGATTGTGAAGCCAGGGAGCTGATCAATAAGCTCCAAGACCTAAGCCTCAATACGCTCCAAGACCTAAGCCTCAATACCTCCTTGTGCAATTGGATCCTCCATTTCCTCACTTGCAGACGCCAGTCAGTTTGGATCGGCAAAAACATCTCCTCCACAATCTCTATCAGCACAGGTGCACCATAAGGTTGTGTGCTTTGCCCTCTGCTCTACTCACTTTACACTTATGGCTGTGAGGTTAAGCACAGCTCCAATGCCAGATTTAAGTTTGCTGACGACATCACTGTCATTGGCCGAATCAAAAGTGGTGAAGAATCAGCATATAGGAGGGAGATTGAAAATCTGGCTGAGTGGTATCTTAACAACAATCTCTCCCTCAATATCAGCAAGACAAAAGAGTTGATTATTGACTTCAGGAGGAGGAAACTGGGGGTCCATGAGCCAGTCAAGACATGCTCTCACTGCTGCAATCAGGAAGGAGGTATAGGAGCCTCAGGACCCACACCACCAGGTTCAGGAACAGTTAGTCTATTGTGTTTCTTGGATTTACTCTGTATTCCCACAAGAAAATGAATGTCATGATTATAAATGTGACATATATGTACTTGGATAATAAGTTTACTTTGAATTTTGGACATTGAGGGTGACCTGACTGTGAGAACAAACCAAGCATGTGTTTGAGGCTGTATCTAATATTGCAGAAGATCACAGATTTCAGTGAGGTTTAGCTTGGGGAAACATAACTTCAACAGACCTTGCTGCTTCCAGAAGTCCAGAAATTAAAAGGGGTCTTTGTGAACCCTTAATATGTGTAATGTGTGTGAGTTATATGTACTGCATTGTGCACCTTAGTCCGGAGAAATGTTGTTTTGTTGGGTGATATGCATATATATGGTTGAATGACAATAAACTTGAACTTGGTGGATAAGGGTTTGGATAGTTCATCTTCCATGTCAGCTACCAGTTCAGAACACAGGAAAGTTATGAAAGATGAAGGGAAG
Source organism: Hemitrygon akajei (assembly GCF_048418815.1). NCBI lineage: Eukaryota > Metazoa > Chordata > Chondrichthyes > Myliobatiformes > Dasyatidae > Hemitrygon > Hemitrygon akajei. The sequence continues at coordinate 2,455,852 of NC_133141.1, read as the reverse complement.
TCTCAGAGAATCTTTGACATTTTTTTCCCTGGAGGGCTCTAGAGATTTAGTTGAGTTCATTCAAGGCAGAAATTGATATATCTTGAATTAAAGAATCAAGGGAAATGGGACCAGTGTAGAAAACTGGTGTTGAAGTAAAAGATTGGTCAAGTTCGTGATGAATGGTGTGAGCAAGCTGAAAGCGTCAAATAGCCAACTCCTGAATCAATTTCTTTTGTTTTGTTCATTAGTTAGCAACAAAGAGCAGAGTGCTGTAGAGCAGCCTGTCAAAGAATGTTACATCATTAAACAGTGTGGTTTTAATGGAGACGTACACTCAGTGGCCACTTTATTAGGTACTCCTGTACACCTGCTCATTAATGCAATATCTAATCAGCCAATCATGTGGCAGCAACTCAGTGCATAAAAGCATGCAGACATGGTCAACAGGTTCAGTTGGTTGTTCAGACCAAACATTGGAATGGGGAAGAAATGTGATCTAAGTGACTTTGACTATGATCTGATTGTTGATGCCAGACAGGGTAATTTGAAATCCTCAGAAGCTGCTGATCTCCTGGGATTTTCACACACAACAGTCTCTAGAGTTTACAGAGAATGGTGTCAGAAACTAAAAAAATCCCATGTGACAATTTTGTGGGTGAAAACAGCTTGGTCATGAGAGAGGTCAGAGGAGAATGGCCAGATTGATTCAAGCTGACAGTAACTCAAATAACCATACATTACAAAAGTGTGCAGAAGAGAGTTTCTGAATGCATAACACATCGAACCAATCAAAGACCACAAATATAACTCAGTGTCCACTTTATCAGGTACAGGAGGTAGCCAACAAAGTGGCCACTAAGTGTAAAACTGGGACATTACTGTATGTTGAAACTTAACACAACACTGGTTATGTGTGGCCCTGGCAAGAATGATATATGCATTGATCTGTTTATGTGTCTCCAGGAAGGTCTGAACTGGATGCTTCACAAATGACTGCATTGTGATTTTGACATAAGCTTCATATTTAGCAGAGCTGAATGGATTATATGACACACAAGGTTTCTGTCAAGTCAATTGACAGAGCCTTGCTTGCTAAACAGAGTTATAAAATATAAATACTGTATATACAGTGTCTGAAGTGTCTCAAGTGTTTACATATGTTACAGATGTTGCTGTAAATTTTTTCTCACCACATCAACTTGTTGCAGTAAAATTGACAGAGTGTTTACATCCGCCGAGGACACGTTGACGCATGGAATGTGTCACTGTTTCCAGTACATGTCCAGAGTTACCACAGCTTGACACACAGAGCTCAAAAAGTGTCCAAGCCACTCTGTGGGGAGATCTACAAACTGAACAATGAGTTACACAGTGGTTCTTACCAAAACAGGAATGAAAACCCTGGGAAACTGCAAATGAGTCTACACACTGTGACTGCAGGGAGTGAACGTTTGTTTACAAAGAGTCATCTGACCTCCAGCAACCAGCTTAACCCAATTTATCAAACAGTCAAACGAACCAACAAGGTCAGCTGTATGTTAGAATTATTACTTTTTCCCTTGTTTTCTCTGAGGATGAATGAACACGGAGCACGAGAGGCCCCGAATCAGCCATGCACTTGGGTATTGCTGTGTAGACTTTGGACTTTCTCTCTGTGAGTTTCCTCCAGGTGCTCTAGTTTCTTCCCACATCTCAAAGGTGTGCAGTTCAGTTGATGCATTGTTCACTGTAAATTGTCCCTTGTATGGGGATCAGTGGCAGAATCTGGAGGGATAGACAAGAATGTGGGAAGAATGAAATAGGATTAATATGGGATTAGTGTAAATGGATGATTGATTGTTGACACAGACTTGGTGAGACCAATGTATTGTTTGTATGCTGTACGAATCTATAACTCTATGATACTATAAATGGTCTAATTCCTGTTTTACATTATTTTGTGGAATTATGATAAATTTCATGCTCTTTACTGTGCCAGATTGCCACCTAGCCAGTAAATAGAAAAATCAATTCCATCAGTATCTTGTTCAATGTTACAGAAGCCAATTTACAATATCATAGCACCTCATGTCTTTGACCAAACTTAGTTCTGTTAGAGGTCCAATATTTATATCCAATGCAATAATTTGATCGCATCCAGGTTTAACTCATAAATGAAGGGCATTTCAGCAAGCCCTGTAAATTCTTATTGACTCTTACACCAAACAGACACAGTTTTCAGAGAAATGCAATGTCCTGTTTTGAAATGGATAATTCCTGATTTGAAGAGACTGGTGTCCTGGTATGTATTTCTAAGGAAACAGGCGTATCACAATTGCAAAATGAAATGTTTACAATGCCTGAAGCTAAAGCTAAGCTGAAGTTCTGAGGGAGTCCTGGTTGGGCTACTTGTATAATACTGATAAGGAGCATAGACCGAGTGAACAGCCAGCAACTTTTTCCCAGCTCAGAAATGGCTAATATGAGAGGGCATAATTTTAAGGTAATTGGAGGAAGGTATAGGGTATGTCAGAGGTAGTTTTACATAGAGAGTGATAAGTACACGGAATACACTGCCAAGATTATGTTTGAGGCGGATACACTAGGGAACTTTAAAGAACATGGATGATAGAAAACTGGAGGGTTATGTTGGAGGGAAGGGCTATTTTGATCTTGGAGAAAGTTAAAATGTCAGCACAACATCAAGGGCTGAAGGGCCTGTATTGTACTGTATTCGTCTATGTTCTATAGCTATTGATAGTTAACTTACTGCCTGCCTTTGTTTTCTTTCAATGCTCATTGATTGAACTATCAAAAAAAACTAGATTTTTTCTCTATCCCTGCCAACAATTGGGACATTTAAAATTGGCAAATTACCAGCAGAACTGGAAGAACTGTAACTAAGCCAAGATCTTCATTGTTATCATTTGCACATTTCCATCAGGAGGTCCCTTGTCTAGTTTCATTTCCACACTATTGTTTGTCTTATCCATTGCTACCTCTCCGTAGCAAATAAAAACCTCACTTGTACTTTACACGTTGAAAGCTCAGGTGCGTAGATACTGGATTCCACATTTTTGTGATCAGTCATACAGCAGAGAAACAGGCCATTCTGTCTCTATCTGCCTTCTGTACTAATGCTATTTGCCAGTACTGACGCCATAGATTTCTTGCCTTGATGTTTCGAGTGCCCATCATAAATGTAAAAATGTTATAAAACCCACCTCCACCACCCACACAAGCTGTGCATTCCAGATTCCAATCACCCTGTGGAATATAAAGTTCTTCGCCAGATCCCCTCTAGATCTCTTGCACACTCCTCAAAACCTGTGCCCTCCAGTTTTAGGCTCTTTTGCCACAGGTAAAACTTTCCCTATACCTACTCCAATAGTTCAATCATTTAATAGTTCCATTTAATGTCAGAAAATGTATACAATATACAACCTGAAATTCTTGTTCTTCGCAGACATCCATGAAGTGTGCCAAAGGATGAGTGACGGTTAAAACGTTAGAACCGCAAAGCCCCCCTCCCTCCACACAGAAGCAGCAGCAAAGCAATGACCCTCTCCCCCACCCCACCCATTTCCACAAAAAGCATCAGCACCCTCCACTCACCAAGCAATAGCATAGACCCCAAGAAAGACCATGATCTGCAGTACAACAACAACTAATCGCTCACCCGGCAATTCAACATACCACAGGCTCTCTCTCACTTTAAAAAAAAGGGAAGTGGAGGTGTCTCCCTTTCACAGCAAGAGGGGAGGCATTAAAATAATTTGCTGAGTAATTTTTTAAAACTCTGTCACACCACTTTTTATTCTGAGCTCTGTGACACGAGAATCAGCAACCATCTCCATCCTAGTGGATCTTCTCTGCCCTCTCTCCAGTGTATCACATCTTTCCCATAAATATGGCAACCAGGACTGCACACAGTATTCCAGGAAAGCAGCATCCATCATCAGGGAACCCCACCACCCTGGGCAAGCCCTCTTCTCACTGTTGCCATCAGGAAGAAGGTACAGGAGCCTCAGGACTCGCACCACCAGGTTCAGGAACAGTTATTACCTCTCAACCATCAGGCTCTTGAACCAGAGGGGATAACTTCACTCAACTTCAGCATTCAGTTTCATGCACTGCAAAGAGCAAAGACCCAGACTGTCTAACTCAGTCCACAGAGTCCTGGCAACACACTTGTAATTTTTAAATTGAACATTATACTCCAAGTGTGGCTTCATCAACATCTTGTACAATAGCAACATAACCACTCAACTTCTGTACTCAGTGCCCTAACTGATGAATGCCAGTGTGCCAAAATCCTTCTTCACTGCCCTATCTACCTGTGATTCTGTGTTAAGGGAGCAACACAAAATTCTGGAGGAGCTCACCAGGTCAGGCAATGAGCAGCTGGCATTTCAGGCTGAGATCTTTCATCGATGGATCGATGGATAAAGGGTTTCAGCACAAAATGCCAACTATTTAGTCGCCTTCAGCGATGCTGCCTGACCAGCTGAGTTCCTGCTGCTGTATTGTGTGCATTGCTCTGGATCTCCAACACCTGCAGAATTTCTTGTGTCTCCACTTTATGGGAACTATGTACCTGTACTTCAAGGTTCCTCTGTTCTATCCACTGACGTTCCATTCAATATAAAAGTCTGACCTTGATTTAAATTTGCCATTTGTTTCCCTTTTTTTTCTTTATCTGACCTTGAAATCCCTTGATATCCAGAGCATCTTGGACTTGCTGTCCATACCTTTCACTCTTATGGGAGCATGTTGGCCCTAAACCAAGGGTTCCTAACCTTTTTTGTGCCATGGACCAATACCATAAAGCAAAGGGTCCATAGACCCCAGGTTGGGAACCTCTCCCCTAAGCTCTCATTATGTTGCTTTGGAATGATTTCCACATGCTTGATGTAGACCTGCTAAGGTATGATTCTAAAATCTGCTTTCCCCAGTTCACACACCATCTTGTATCTTTCTATAAATATCTTGACACTTACAGAGCTAAGGTCACCATCTAAAAAAATGGACTACCACTGAAACTTCAAACACTTGCCTAAGGTTCTCTAACTTTATTCCCTAAGATTGGGTCCAGTGCTACCCCTTCTCGAGTAATAATCTCAGAAAATTTTACAGTAGTTCTTTAAAAATTCTGCCTTTACCCTTGTTAATATTGAGAACATTGAAAATGCTATACTTACATGTCTCTGTAATTTGTCTACACAGCTTCTCTGTCCTTCAGCTTACACCACCTAGGACACGTTCTCTTCTCACTGTTGCCATCAGGAAGAAGATACAGGAGCCTCAGGACTCTCAGAATTCCACCAGACTGCAAACCATACTTTTGTGCTAAATTCAAACACAAACGAGCTGTGTATCCCTTTTGCTGATCACCATCCCAGCTCTTAGCTTCACCACACCCCCTCCTGTCTTCTTCTATCATTTTGGATCTCCCCCTCCCCCTCCTACTTTCAAATCTCTTCCTATCTCTTCTTTCAGTTAGTCCTGATGAAGGGTCTCGGCCCCAAATGTCGACAGTGCTTCTCCCTATAGATGCTGCCTGGCCTGCTGCGTTCCACCAGCATGTTGTGTGTGTTGCTTGAATTTCCAGCATCTGCAGATTTCCTCGTGTTTGCGACTTAGTGTAGGTGGCATGATTTCATTCTGAGCATCCATGTACTAATGAGTCAAGTCCCACAGACCTCCACGGGGAAGTTTAGTGACATGTAACTGTGTTCAGTCCTCACACTTGTCATTTTTGTTCACGAGCATGCTGCACACTGATCATGAGGAAGGATATCATAGTGTACCTGAAGACACAAGACTGGGAGCAACAAAGAAGAAGCTGGTGTAGTTCGGGTGGGGGGGGGGGGGGGGCGGTTGAACTACAATATATTTGAAACTTGCTTCAGTATGACAAAGAGTGGACTTCTCCAATAGTTCACAGCCAGCACTGACACCCCATCACCCACTTCAATAACTCTCAGACGTTTCAGGCTGAGAGCCTTTATCAGGACTGGTGAAGAGTCACTGCTCAAAACGTTTCAAAACACAAAAATACACCTGCAGATGCTGTGGATCAAAGAATAGGTACACAACGCTGGAAGAACTCAGCAGGTCAGGCAGCATCCGTGAGAAAAGAGTAGCCAACGTTTCGGGCCGAGACCCTTCATCAGGAATGGGGGGGAAGAGAGGGCCGAAGCCCAGTGATAGAGATAGGGGAGTGGGTAGGGCCTAGAGGCGCCAGGTGGAAAACCAATCAGAGGAAAGATAAAGGGGGAGGGGGAGGGGATAAGCATGAAAGAACTGTAAAGAAGCAGAAAGTTGAAAGGGGAGAGAGGCAGAGAGGGACCTGGGATAGGTTGTCAATTTCATCAACTTTGCTTCTAACTTTCACCCAGCCCTTAAATTCACTTGGTCCATCTCGGACACTTCTCTCCCCTTTCTCGATCTCTTGGTCTCCATCTCTGGAGATAGACTGTCCACTGACATCTTCTATAAACACACTGACTCCCATAACTACCTTGATTATACCTCTTCCCACCCTGCCCAATGCAAAAATGCCATTCCCTATTCCCAGTTCCTCTGTCTCCGCCGCATCTGCTCCCAGGATTGGGCTTTCCATTCCAGGACTTCTCAAATGTCCTCTTTCTTTCAGGATCGTGGTTTCCCTTCTGGTGTCATCAAAGATGCCCTCACCCGCATCTCCTCCACTTCCCGCACTTCAGCCCTTAACCCATCCTCCCGTCACCACAACAGGGACAGGGTTCCCCTTGTCCTCACCTACCACCCCACCAGCCTCCGGATCCAACATATTATCCTCCGCAACTTCCGCCACCTTCAACAGGACCCCACCACCAAGCACATCTTTCCCTCTCTACCCCTCTCTGCTTTTCGCAGGGATCGTTCCCTCCGCGACTACCTGGTCCACACGTCCCTCCCCACAGAACTCCCACCTGGCACTTATCCCTGCAAGTGCAAATTCTACACCTGTCCTCACACCTCCCCCCTTACCACCATTCCGGGCCCCAGACAGTCCTTCCAGGTGAGGCAACACTTCACCTGTGAGTCTGCTGGAGTCGTCTATTGCATCCGGTGCTCCCGGTGCGGCCTCCTCTACATCAGCGAGACCCAACGCAGATTGGGGGACCGCTTTGTCGAGCACCTACGCTCTGTCCATCACAATAGACAGGACCTCCCGGTTGCCACCCACTTCAACTCTGCCTCTCATTCCCATCTAGATATGTCCATACGTGGCCTCCTCTGCTGCCATGATGAGGCCAAACTCAGGTTGGAGGAGCAACACCTCATCTACCGTCTGGGTAGCCTCCAGCCTGGTGGGATGAACATTGAATTCTCCTATTTCTGGTAATTCCCTCCCCCTCCCCCTTCCCCTGTCCCAGGTCCCTCTCTGCCTCTCTCCCCTTTCAACTTTCTGCTTCTTTATCTCTACAGTTCTTTCATGCTTATCCCCTCCCCCTCCCCACTTTATCTTTCCTCTGATTGGTTTTCCACCTGGCGCCTCTAGGCCCTACCCCCTCTCCTATCTCTATTACTGGGCTTCGGCCCTCTATTCCCCTCCATTCCTGATGAAGGGTCTCGGCCCGAAACGTTGGCTACTCTTTTCTCACGGATGCTGCCTGACCTGCTGAGTTCTTCCAGCGTTGTGTACGTATTCTCTGCTCAAAACGTTGACTGTTTATTTCCCTCCATAGATGTTTCCTGACTTGCGGAGTTCTTCCAGCACTTTGTATGTGTGTTGCTCAAGATTTCCAGCATCTGCAGAATCTCTTGTGCTTCCTCAATCTCTGTCAGACTCCCAGACACTTCATCAAGCTAGTGCTTTCCTTGGGGCTTTCTGCCTCTCTTTATTCCCCTTTAATGGCACATTTTTGGCCAAAATTTTTAAGCTTATAACCTCTTTTTGCAACTTCCTTGAGATTGCCTTCTACTATTCCACTGAGATCAGTGCAGAGTGTGGGGGTAGGCTATGCTTTTGATTAATGAAACATCAACACAGAAATAACTTCTATTTCTTAATTGCAGTTATTTCTCAGTAAGAGTTCCAATTGCATTCACCCTGTAACCAAAATACTGCACTCCTCAATAGGATCACCTCAGCGTCACTGAACTTGCACAGCAACTACTTTTCCTCTCTAATTTTCCCACACTAAGTACTCATGGTTCACAAAAGTGCCCAGGTTATTAAGATTTCTTTTTTGTGTGGTCTGAAATGGATGTGGTTTGAGAAGTAGAAGCATTCTGTTTCTCATTCAGCTCTTGCTAATCCCTTTCTTAGCAGCTAAAGAGTGTTAATGGATTACTGAAGTCTCTGGCTGTGTAGAAGAAACGGGATCTGAGGTGGATCTTTCCCCATGAAGCAGTTGCTAATTAAAGTCTTTAAGGTGTAATCTGCCTCGAATGGAGAGTAGAAGGGTGTTGGTGATGAAGTTCCCTTTGTAGATACTCACTCTCTGTTGGCAGCATTATTCTTATTAAGAGATCACAAGACCCACTGGAAGAAAGGTAAACTGCTTGGAGGCTCTTATCATTTGTTTGGCCAAACAGAAGGTCACTGAGTTTAGGAGAAAGATAAACAGATGAATCATACAAATTCCTTTGTACTTGGAAGGGATGCTATTAAAAGGCTACGGCTAATCCTGTCGGAGATCTTTTCTTATCAAACCCTGTCACATTATAGTCACGAGGTGTCCCTTGAACCAAAGGATTTCCATATATCAAAAAGACACCTTGATTACCCAATAATGTCATTAATAATCTATTGCAATTTATGTTGTATACAGTACATTTGGTAATTAGATAGTATGTTTGCCTGCTAAAATTAAGTACCCGAGGAGGTTAGATCTCACTGTGACAAATTAGCAGCTCTGTTAACCCCATGTTGTTTTCCCATTTATTTTCCAATTTAACTTTAGAAACTAGAGCATAGAACAGTACAGCACTTGGAACAGGCCCTCTGGCCCACAATGTAGTGCTGAGCCAGTTAAACTAGTTAAACAGTTAAAATGGACAACTAAACAAATCTTTTCTGCCTACACAATGTTCATATCCTCCCATTTTACTCATGCGTCTATCTTGAAAGAGCAATGATGAAACCTTCTGTATAGACAGATGGAGGACTATCACTGCCATCCTAAATATCAGTGGCATAACGGGCAGTAAGTAAGTGATGAGCCGATGTAAATGTCTCTGATGTATCAGCCCCTGCCACCACTCCAGGCACCCACCACTCTCTGTAAAAAAATTGCCGCTCACACCTCCTTTGAAATTACCCCCTCTCACCTTAAATGCATGTCCTCCGCTACTATAAATTTCAACCCTTGGAAAATGATATAGTCTGTCTATTCTATCTATGCCTCTCACAATCTTGTAACCATCTATCAGATCTCCCCTCAGCCTTCGCCGCTCCCGAGAAAACAACCCAACTTTATCCAGCCTCTCATGATAGCACACGCTCTCTAAACCAGGCAGCATCCTGGTGAACCTCTTCTGCGCCCTCTCCAAAGCCTCGACATCCTTCCTTTAGTGGAGTGACTAGAACTGTATGCAATATTCCAGATGCAGTCTAACTGGAGTTTTATAAAGCTGCAACATAACGTCCTGACATTTGAGCTCAGTACCTCGATTAATAAAGGCCAGCATGCCGTATGCCTTCTTACCCAACCTATCAACCTGAGTAGCCACTTTGCTATCCCTCTGCTCCTCAACCCGGTTACGAGTCTTACCCTTAACAGTGTACTGTCTCTTTGCATTTGACCTATCAAGGTGCAACACTTTATATTTGGCTGGGTTAGACTTTAACTGACATTTCTCTACCCATATCTGCAACTGATCTATATCCTGTTAGAATCATAGAAAACCTACAGCACAATACAGGCCCTTCTGCACTAAGTTGTGCCAAACATGTCCCTACCCTAGAAATTACTAGGCTTACCTGTAGCACTCTATTTTTCTAAGCTTCATGTATCTATCCAAAAGTCTCTTAAAATACCCTATCATATCTGCCTCCACCACCATTGCCGGCAGCCCATTCCATGCACTCACCACTCCCTGAGTAAAAGACTTAACCCTGACATCTCCTCTGTACCTACTCCCCAGCACCTTAAACCTGTGTCCTCTTGTGGCAACCATTTCAGCCCTGGGAAAAAGCCTCTGACAATCCACACGATCAATGCCTCTCATCATCTTATACACCTCTATCAGGTCACCTCTCAACCTCCGTCGCGCTCTAAGGAGAAATGGCCGAGTTCACTCAACCTATTCTCATAAGACATGCTCCCCAATCCAGGCAACGTCCTTGTAAATCTCCTCTGCACCCTTTCTATGGCTTCCACATCCTTCCTGTAGTGAGGCGACCAGAACTGAGCACAGTACTCCAAGTGGGGTCTGACCAGGGTCCTATATAGCTGCAACATTACCTCTCTGCTCCTAAATTCAATTCCATAATTGATCCAGGCTAATACACCATAGGCCTTCTTAACCACAGAGTCAACCTTTGCAGCTGCTTTGAGTGGCCAATGGACTCGGACCCCAAGATCCCTCTGATCCTCCACACTGCCAAGAGTCTTACCATTAATACTATATTCTGCCATCATATTCGTCCTACCAAAATGAACCACTTCACACTTATCTGGGTTGAACACCATCTGTCACTTCTCAGCCCAGTTTTGCATCCTATCAGTGTCCCACTGTAACCTCTGACAGCCCTCCACACTATCCACAACACCTGCAACCTTTGTGTCATCAGCAAACTTACTAACCCATCCTTCCACTTCCTAATCCAGGTCATTTATAAAAATCATGAAGAGTAAGGGTCCCAGAACAGATCCCTGAGGCACACCACTGGTGACTGACCTCCATGCAGAATATGACCCGTCTACAACCACTCTTTGCCTTCTGTGGACAAGCCAGTTCTGGATCTACAAAGCAACATCCCCTTGGATCCCATGCCTCCTTCCTTTCTCAATAAGCCTTGCATGAGATACCTTATCAAATGCCTTGCTGAAATCCATTTACACTACATCTACTGCTCTTCCTTCATCAATGTGTTTAGTCACATCCTCAAAAAATTCAATCAGGCTCATAAGGCACGACCTGCCTTAGACAAAACCATGCTGACTATTCCTAATCATATCATGCCTCTCCAAATGTTCATAAATCCTGACTTTCAGGATCTTCTCCATCAACTTACCAACCACTGAAGTAATACTCACTGGTCTATAATTTCTTGGGCTATCTCTACTCCCTTCCTTGAATAAAAGAACAACATCCACAACCCTCCAATCCTCCGGAACCTCTCCCGTCCCCATTGATGATGCAAAGATCATCACCAGAGGCTCAGCAATCTCCTCCCTCGCCTCCCACAGTAGCCTGGGGTACATTTTGTCCGGTCCTGGTGACTTAACCAACTTGATGCTTTTCAAAAGCTCTAACACATCCTCTTTCTTAATATCTACATGCTCAAGCTTTTCAGTCTGCTTCAAGTCATCACTATTATCACCAGGAGCCTTTTCCATAGTGAATACTGAAGTAAAGTATTCATTAAGTACCTCTGCTATTCCCTTCAGTTCCATACACACTTTTCCACTGTCACACTTTATAGGTCCTATTCTTTCTCATCTTATCTTCTTGCTCTTCACTAACTTGTAAAATACCTTGGGGTTTTTCTTTATTCTACCCGCCAAGGCCTTCTCATGGCCCCTTCTGGCTCTCCTAATTTTCTTCTTAAGCTCCTTCTTAGTAACCTTATAACTTTCTAGATCTCCATCATTACCTAGTTTTTTGAACCTTTCGTAAGCTCTTATTTTCTTCTTGACTAGATTTATAAGTCATTAATAAAGCTCATCCGTTTATTCATGATACTCCTCACATTAAAATAGACACATCTCAAACCATCGGTCTGAGCACGTCCTTTCTCTATCATCTTCCTATCCTCCCTCTCACACTGTCTCCAAATTTTCTCTATTTGTGAGCCAACCTCCCTTTCCTCCATCTCTTCAGTTCAGTTCCCACCCCCCAGCAATTTTAGTTTAAACTCTCCCCAATAGCCTTCCCTGAACATTTGTCAGATTTCCTCCATACTTTTCCTTGAGAACATCTGTTTTCAATTTAAGCTTCCAATTTCCTGCTGACTTTGGACAAGACACTACCTGCTTTCTCCCAGTACGTGGATTGCTACACCAGGGGTAATAGGACTATTGACCTACTGTATGCAAACGTAGAGGAGGCATATAGTGCATCCCCACTGCCATCATTGGGGAAAGCTGATCACAACCTGGTTTTGTTACAGCCCAGATATAAATCAATTGTGATGAGGCATCCCACTACCACACGCTCTTTTAGGAAGTGGACTCCTGAAGCTGAACAGGCCCTGAGAGACTGCTTCGGTACTACTAACTGGGATGTACTGCAAGGGGGGCTCTGTGGGGGCGTTGAGGAGGTCACTGAATGCACAACGGACTATATTAACTTTTGTGTGGATGCAGTTGTCCCTGTTAGAACTGTTCGCTGCTATCCCAATAATAAGCCCTGGATCACTAGTCACATCAAAGGCCTCCTAAACCAGAAGAAGAGGGCCTTTAAAGATGGTGATCGGTTGGAGCTTAAAAGAGTTCAGAAGGAACTCAGAGTACAGATAAGGGGGGCAAAGGAGCAGTATAGGAGGAAGCTAGAACAAAAGCTGCAGAAAAAAAGCATGAAGGAGGTGTGGGATGGGATGAAGATCATCACCGGATGCGGTGCAAAGCGGGGTGCGAACATAAGTGGAGATGTGGAGAAAGCGAACCAGCTGAACAACTTCTTCAACAGGTTCGACAGCTCAATCTCATCCTCACCGCAGGAATCCACACCAGGCTTACTTCCCTCACAGGAAAATAGCCACTCACAGGAGACCTTGCCCACGCCCAGGATTACGGCTGCACAGGTGGAAGGTCAACTGAGGAAGATCTGTACCAGCAAGGCGGCTGGACCGGATGGAGTTTCCCCACGATTACTGAGGGCCTGTGTGGCTGAGCTGGGAGAACCACTACAGCGCATCTTCAACATGAGCCTGGAGCAGAGAAGAGTACCCAGACAGTGGAAAACATCCTGTATTGTCCCGGTACCGAAGAAACCACAACCAAAGGAGTTGAATGACTTCAGACCTGTTGCCTTGACGTCGCACGTGATGAAGACCATGGAGCGGCTGATAATACAGAATCTGAGGCCACAAACCAGGCACGCCCAGGATCCTCTTCAGTTTGCGTATAAGGAGAAGGTGGGAGTGGAGGATGCTATCACGTATTTGCTGCACAAATCACTCTCTCACCTAGAGGGGGTCAGTTGTGCTGTGAGGATTACATTCCTTGACTTCTCTAGTGCCTTTAACACCATCCAGCCCAAGATCTTAAGGCACAAACTAACGGAGATGGGAGTAGACTCTCACATGGTGGATTGGATAGTGGACTACTTGACAGATAGACCTCAGTATGTGCGGTTGGGAGACTGTAGGTCTGACACGGTGGTCAGCAGCACAGGGGCGCCGCAGGGAACCGTACTCTCTCCGGTCCTGTTCACCCTGTACACATCAGACTTCCAATATAACTCAGAGTCCTGCCATGTGCAGAAGTTCGCTGATGACACGGCCATAGTGGGGTGTGTCAGGAATGGACAGGAGGAGGAGTATAGGAAACTGATACAGGACTTTGTGATATGGTGCAACTCAAACTACCTGCGTCTCAATATCACCAAGACCAAGGAGATGGTGGTGGACTTTAGGAGATCTAGGCCTCATATGGAGCCAGTGATCATTAATGGAGAATGTGTGGAGCAGGTTAAGACCTACAAGTATCTGGGAGTACAGTTAGACGAGAAGCTAGACTGGACTGCCAACACAGATGCCTTGTGCAGGAAGGCACAGAGTCGACTGTACTTCCTAAGAAGGTTGGCGTCATTCAATGTCTGTGGTGAGATGCTGAAGATGTTCTATAGGTCAGTTGTGGAGAGCGCCCTCTTCTTTGTGGTGGCGTGTTGGGGAGGAAGCATTAAGAAGAGGGACGCCTCACGTCTTAATAAGCTGGTAAGGAAGGCGGGCTCTGTCGTGGGCAAAGTACTGGAGAGTTTAACATCGGTAGCTGAGCGAAGGGCGCTGAGTAGGCTACGGTCAATTATGGATAACTCTGAACATCCTCTACATAGCACCATCCAGAGACAGAGAAGCAGTTTCAGCGACAGGTTACTATCGATGCAATGCTCCTCAGACAGGATGAAGAGGTCAATACTCCCCAATGCCATTAGGCTTTACAATTCTACCGCCAGGACTTAAGAACTTTTTAAAAGCTATTATTATTGCTTTTGAGATAGTGATTTAGATGCATATCATATTTTTACTGAGTTAAGTATTGTATGTAATTAGTTTTGCTACAACAAGTGTATGGGACATTGGAAAAAAGTTGGAATTTCCCCATGGGGATGAATAAAGTATCTATCTATCTATCTATCTATCTATCTATCTATCTATCTATCTATCTATCTATCTATCTATCTATCTATCATAATTCCCCTTACTCCAATTAAACGCTTTTTTAACTTGACTGTTCCTATCTCTGTCCAATGCTATTGTAAAGGAGATAGAATTATGATCACTATCTCCAAAATGTTCTACCACTGAGAGATCTGACACCTGACCAGGTTCATTTCCCAATACCAAATCACGTACAGCCTCTCCTTTTGTAGGCTTATCTACATATTGTGTCAAGAAACCTGAACACACCTAACAAACTCCACCCCATCTAAACCCCTTGCAGCTAGGGAGATGCCAATCGATATTTGGGAAATTAAAATCTCCCATCACGACAACTCTGTTATTATTACACCTTTCTAGGATCTGTCTCCCTATCTGCTCCTCGATATCCCTGTTACTATTGGGTGGCCTAAAAAAACAGCCAATTTTTGTTCCTTCCTGTTCCTAACCTCCACCCACAGAGACTCCATAGACAATCCCTCCATGACGTCCACCTTTTCTACAGCTGATCAATAGTGCCACACCCCCACCTCTTTTGTATTCTTTGTCAGTCTTCAACAACACCACCAATCTGCAAGTTTACTAACGCACCCATCTACATTTTCCTCCAGGTCATTTATATATATCACAGACAGCAGAGGTCCCAGTACAGATCCCTGCGTCACTCCACTAATCACAAACCTCCTGCTATAATAAGTCCCTTCAACCATCACCTGTCTCCTATGGGCCAGGCAATTCTGAATCCAAATGGCCAGTTCACCATGGAGCCAATGCATCTTAATCTTCTGGATGAGCCTCAGACGAGGAATCTTGTCAAATGCCTTACTAAAATCCATGAAGACAACATCCACAGCTCTACCTTTATTTATCACCCTCGTCACCTCATCAGAAATCTCTATCAAGTTAGTAAGCCATGACTTGCCCCACACTGGCTCTCCCTGATGAGGCTATAGCTTTCCAAATGCTCATAAATCCTGTCCAGTAAATTCCCTACCACTGACACGAGACTCATCAGTCTATAGTTTCCAAGATTATCCCTTGATTCCTCCTTGAATAATGGAACAATGTTAAATAGTCATCAGTCCTCCGGGATCTCGTCTGTGGTTAGAGAGGACAGAAAGATATTGTTCAAGTCCCCAGCCTCTGGAGGTCGGTCACCAGTGGAGTGCCTCAGGGATCTGTTCTGGGACCCTTAGTAAGTTTGCTGATGACACTAAAGTTGGAGGTGTTGTGGATAGTGTGGAGGGCTGTCAGAGGTTACAGCAGGACATTGATAGGATGCAAAACTGGGCTGAGAAGTGGCAGATGGTGTTCAACCCAGATAAGTGTGAAGTGGTTCATTTTGGTAGGTCAAATATGATGGCAGAATATAGTATTAATGGTAAGACTCTTGGCAGCGTGGAGGATCAGAGGGATCTTGGGGTCCGAGTCCATAGGACACTCAAAGCAGCTGCAAAGGTTGACTCTGTGGTTAAGAAGGCGCATGGTGTATTGGCCTTCATCAATCATGGAATTGAATTTAGGAGCCGAGAGGTAATGTTGCAGCTATATAGGACCCTGGTCAGATGACATTTGGAGTACTGTGCTCAGTTCTGATCACCTCACTACAGGAAGGATGTGGAAGCCATAGAAAGGGTGCAGAGGAGATTTACAAGGATGTTGCCTGGATTGGGGAGCATGCCTTATGAGAATAGGTTGAGTGAAATTGGCCTTTTCTCCTTGGAGTGAAGGAGGTTGAGAGGTGACCTGATAGAGGTGTACAAGATGATGAGAGGCATTGATCGTGTGGCTAGTCAGAGGCTTTTTTCCAGGGCTGAAATGGTTGTCACAAGAGGGCACAGTTTTAAAGTGCTGGGGAGTAGGTACAGAGGAGATGTCAGGGGTAAGTTTTTTACTCAGAGAGTGGTGAGTGCGTGGAATGGGCTGCTGGCAACGGTGGTGGAGGTTGATACGATAGGGTCTTTTAAGAGACTTTTGGATAGGTACATGGAGCTTAGTAAAATAGAGGGCTATAGGTAAGCCTAGTAATTTCTGAGGTAGGGACATGTTCAGCACAACTTTGTGGGCCGAAGGGCCTGTATTGTGCTGTAGGTTTTCTATGTTTCTATGCTTTCTATTGCCATCCTTGTCCTTCCTTCTGACTGGAACGTACCTGTCCTGTACTCTGTGCAGTAGTTGGTCTTTAAACACCCTCCACATGTCAGATGTGAATTGCCCAAACGCAGCCATTCCCAATTAACTCGCCTTAGTTCCTGCCTAATGCCCTCGTAATTTGCCCAGCTCCAATTTAGTGCTCTCGCACAATATCCATACTTATCCTTATCTAAAGCTACCTTAAAAACTTATGGAGCTGTGGTCACTGTTCCCAACTGCTCAGTCACCTGGCCAGGCCCATAACCCAACAACAGACCCAGTACAAAACAAAGAAGTGTACACATTATCTGTGTGTTTTGTTCCATTAGTTATATATTTTGCATTTAAAAACATAACAATTACCCAACACCAGGTCCAGTAAAGTCTGTACTCTTGTTGAACTATTTACATATTGATTTATTAAACCTTTTTTGATGCATCAAACAAATTCTGATCCATCTAAATCTCTTGCTCTAAGAAGGATCCAGTTTCTATTAGGAAAATTGAAGTTCCCCATCACAACAACACTATTTTTTTTACATGTTTCCTTAATGGCCCTGCATATCTATTCCTCAATGTCCTGGTGGCTGTTGGAGTGTCTGCAGTACAATCCCATCAGTGTGATTTCACCCTTTCTAGTTTTGAGGTCTATCCATATAGACTCAGTGGACAAGCCCTCCATTATGCACCAGGGTGCTGCCTGGTTTAGAGGTATGTGCTATCATGAGAGGCTGAACAAACTTAGGCTGTTTCCTTTGGAACACCAGAGGCTGGAGGGGTTGGGGAGGGGTAGATCTGATAGAGGTTTACAAGATTATAAGGGGCATAGATAGAGTTTTTTGTTTCCCAGGGTTGAAATGTCCAATACCAGAGGGCATGCATTGAAGGTGAGAGGGGGTAGGTTCAAGGGGGATGTGAGGGGTAAGACTTTACTCAGAGAATGGTAAATGCCCAGAAGGCACTGCAAATACATTCAAAGCTTTTCAGAGATGCTTGGATAGGCACATGGATGGAAAGATATGGACTTTGTGTAGGTAGGAGGGATGAGTGTTTGCGTGTTTTTGATTTGCTTCTTAGCTGGTTCAGCACCGCATTGAGGGCTGAATGGCCTGTTCCTGTGCTGTACTGTTCTATGTTCTGTGAGTGTATCTGTTATATTGCCCCAATTAGTAGTGCAACTCCCTCTCCCCCCCCCCACCTTTAACTCCCTCACTATTTTTTTGTAAAACATCGAAACCCTGGGACATTAAGCACCCATTCATGTCCCTCTTTCAACCAGGTCTCTGTAATGGCCACAACATCATAGTTCCATGTACATTAAACAGAATAAAATCAGAACCTCTACATAGGATGAGTTTATCAGTAACCACAAGGCAAGGTATTAAATTCCTTATTTAATAGTAGCGTAGTGGTTAGCACTATGCTTTACAGAACCAGCAACTCGGCTCAATTCCTGCCACTGTCTGTAAGGAGTTTGTACTTTGTCCCTGTGACCACATTAGTTTCCTCCGGGTATTCCGGTTTCTTCCTGCTGTTCAAAGACACGTAGGTTAGTAAGGGTTAGTAAGTGCTTTGTTGGTGCCAGAAGCATGCTGACTCTTGCAGGCTGCCCTCAGCACGTATTCAAATGACACATTTCACTGTATGTTTTGATGTACATGCGACAAATAAAGCTCATCTTTATCTTCAATTTAATTCTTCTGTTTCTTTTCAGTAGGTGTGTTTGAGCTACAACGGTTCTCCTCACTTGGTTTTAATTTTATTGGGAAACATTGCGGAAAGGAAGGATAACAGGTTTATGGAATCTTGGTTTTCAAGAGATATTGAGGCCCTAGTTATGAAAAAGAAGAAAGTGCACAGCAGGTATAGGCAGGAAGGAACAAGTGAAGTACTTGAGGAGTATCACAAATGCAAGTGAGCACTGAAGAAATCAGGAGGATGAAAAGAAGGCACGTGTTTGCTCTAGCAGACAAGGTGAAGGAGAATTCCAAGGGCTTCCATTCTTCTATTGATATGTTCAGAGCAAAAGGACTGCAAGGGACAAAATTGGCCCTCTTGATGATCAGAGTGGTCATTTATGCATGGAACTGAAAGAGATGGGGAGATCTTAAATGGAATTTTTGCATCTGTAGTTACTCAGGAGACAGATGTGGAGTCTGTAGAAGGGAGGCTGAACAGCAGTTTTGTTATCCAGTTGGTCATTTTAAATTCTGCATGGGATCAAAATGAATTACAGCAATACTGAGACACGTGTGGAATGGATATATTGAATTAGGAATCATTATCTTTTACACATTATTTAAATGATGTGATACCTTTTTCTCCATGGTGTAATGATTCCAGAGAATGGTGTCAGAATGACCTGGATTCATTTCCTGCTGCTCCCTGTAAGGAGTTTGTACATTCTCCCCGTGACCATGCGGGTTTCCTCTGGGTGCTCCGGTTTCCTCCCACAGCCCAAGGCCATACCAGTTGGTAGGTTAACTAGTCATTGTAGTCCTGTAATTAGGCTAGGATTAATTTGGGGGATTGTTGGGCAGTGTGACTCGAAGGGGGGGAAGGGCCTGTTCCGCACTCTATCTCTATAAATAAAAAATAAGAAAGTGGATCAGTGAAAAATATGCTAGGACTCATCAGAATCCATTCAGAGTCTTTGCTTTTCATTGATGCCAAACAGTTACAAACAGAAATCACTTAAAGGCACACCAAGTTCCTTCCTATTTAACACTTTCTAATATGGAGAGAAAATGTTTTCTGAATCCACAGGATATTAAGATCCTAGTCAGTTAAAATCATCACATTCAATAACTTGGATCTTCTTGGAAAGTCTCTTAAAATCTTACTGTAATTACTTGTATAATTTAAGTATAAATCATGCATAATTTATGTATAATTTATATTCTGTGTTGTGTGTAATGCAAGCAAGTTTTTTTATGGCACATGTACGTTACTATACTTGTTCATACGTATGGAAATAAACTCAATTTGACTTGACATAAATCCAAATAGTTAGGCCGTTCTTCACTCATACTCCATTTAAACTGTGTTCTAGATTATAACTTGCTATTTCTAAGAAATAATTTTTGAAGATCATGCTGAGCAAAATAACTTTCATTTCGTTTTCCCAATCACCTTGTATTTAAAAACTTTCTGCTGGTTATGAAGGCAGGGAATAGACCAGTGAGTAAAACAGGAATAGTGGGATGTGAAAATGTCGTGGACTTCAAAGAGTTCTGAAGCAGCACCAAAAGTTTTGTTGTACACAGCAGGTGGACTCCATAACTTAAGCATTCAAGGACCTGTTCTGAAGAATGCTGGGACTAGTCTATTTACCTGAAAATAAATTAGATTTATCCTATGCACCTTGAACTTCTGTTTATGGGTTGACATAGCTTTAAACTGGAGTACAATTTGAGAGTGAGTAGCTGGTGCTGCAGGCAGTACCTTCAAGAGCTGGACTAGCTAGGGTTATTTGGTGGTTTTTAGTTCCATTGTAAAATTATATAACCATATAACC
This sequence comes from Hemitrygon akajei, assembly GCF_048418815.1. NCBI lineage: Eukaryota > Metazoa > Chordata > Chondrichthyes > Myliobatiformes > Dasyatidae > Hemitrygon > Hemitrygon akajei. Next base: position 2,435,720 of record NC_133141.1, on the reverse strand, counting down.
ATATATAACAATCACAGCACGGAAACAGGCCATTCCGGCCCTCCTATTCCGTGCCGAACTCTTAATCTCACCTAGTCCCACCTACCCGCACTCAGCCCATAACTCTCCACTCCTTTCCTGTCCATATACCTATCCAATTTTACCTTAAATGACACAACTGAACTGGCCTCTACTACTTCTACAGGAAGCTCATTCCACACAGCTATCACTCTCTGAGTAAAGAAATACCCCCTCGTGTTTCCCTTAAACTTTTGCCCCCTAACTCTCAAATCATGTCCTCTCGTTTGAATCTCCCCTACTCTCAATGGAAACAGCCTATTCACGTCAACTCTATCTATCCCTCTCAACATTTTAAATACCTCGATCAAATCCCCCCTCAACCTTCTATGCTCCAAAGAATAAAGACCTAACTTGTTCAACCTTTCTCTGTAACTTAGATGCTGAAACCCAGGTAGCATTCTAGTAAATCTCCTCTGTACTTTATCTATTTTGCTGACATCTTTCCTATAATTCGGTGACCAGAACTGTACACAATATTCCAAATTTGGCCTTACCAATGCCTTGTACAATTTTAACATTACAATTATCCTCAGAATATCTCTGGAGTTTAAAATATAAATCTGCAAATGAAATCCAAGAGTCATTTCACAATCACTTTCGTTTTAAGTGTTGACTACAACACTTCTGTTATGAACCTCTCAATCATGATTGCAGTGTTTTGTAAAGCTTTACCCTTGAGAGTCTATTGCAGTCTGATTGTACACAGAAGTAATAGGCCAAATCTTTTCCCAATGACCCATGCTTTTTTTTGCCCTGATTGCATGTCATCAGTTCAATGCCAAAGACAACGTGCATTCCATTCTCTCATTTGAATTTGCATCATTATGTTTAGAACCCGATCGAGGAGATAAAACAGTGGGAATGATTGAAAGAGAAGGAATCGTATTACTGAAAATCGATCCATCAGACGGTTCTTCCCCGGTTCATTCACCCTCTCAGTTCAAGAGCATCTGTTCTGTCATCTTAATTATTCCAACTGCAGAATGAAGTCACTGAAGGGGAGAATCCAGTGCCTGCACTCAGACAAAGCAGGTGCTGTTAGGCTCAGACAGAGGCCCCGGTGAAAGCAGGTCACTGGGGTTAGTGACCGGTGCTTCAGCTACCGGGCCACAATAAAATGAGAAAGGCAAACCAAGAATGAGAAGTAATATATGGGCTGGGAACTCCTCAGTAATAACTCTGTGAACATTTTCTGTGTCAGATATCTGAAGGTATCTTTTACATCCTGCTTACAATTTTACCAGCAAGAGTAAACAGAAAATGTCTCCATCCATGCATTTATTTGTGGCACTTGTGGTTCATCTCTTAAATCAATCTAGGTGTTAATCTCAGTTACTTTTTCGCATAACAAATGTCTTTGTTACTGCTTAATCCAATGTTTATAAAACTAAAGTAATTTCTTTTAGCTCTTTGTTCTAGTTGAGAATCTCCAAAATCTTTATCTCACACAGTTGAGTTTAGACTCTGTTATCAGGAAACTTTTGTGCAATTTTAGCTTTGGGTTTGCTAATATTTACTACCTTTGTGATATTCTAGTGGGGCTATTCAAACCACCTGGTCAAATGCACATAAGATGATCAATAAACGAAATATTCGGTACATATAAATTGTATAAGGATATATGAGATTCAGTGACTGGTACTATTTTACTACAATTCAACACATCTTATAAGCTTGGAAAACACTTTAAATCTTTGAATCAAAATACAATGTGTCTTTGCAGATTCATTTCCAAAGTCAGATTTAAGATGCTAAGGATGTTTTTGTAACAAGGAGCACTCATGTCATATGTGAAAGTTTCAACTACATTAGCAGTAAGGTAATATGGTGAAAATAGTGGGATAATAGAATCAAGATTTGCACTAAGGATCAGATCAGTAAAGCAGGACCAAAGCCCTTCAGAACTGGGAAATTCAATATCCTACAAAAGATGGTAAAGGAGTCCTTTGATCATCAAGGTGCTTTTTGTCTAAGCAAAGAAAAGAATCAGCCAGGTCTGAAAACTATCTGACACCTGTGTTGGAAATATTGAATGCATGACACATAAAGCATAAAGCCATAAAACACAGAAATACCTGTTGAGATCTCCGTGTCTATGCTGACCATCTAGCAATACTAAAATAAAAATTCAAAATTTTCGAAATACTCAGCAGGTCAGGCCACACCTGTAGAAGGAGAAATAAAGTGAATGTTTCAAGTCAAAGACTCTTTGTTAGAACTGGGAAGGAGACAAAAAAAGGATATTAAACTGCGGGGGGGGGGGGGGGGGTGGTGCTTGAATAGGTGTCTCAGCAAGTCAGGCAACATCTATGGAGAAGAATAACAGTCAAAGTTTCGGGCCTTTCGCTCCATCAATCACAAAAGGCACCCATTTCACTTTGACTTCCCATTTAGACATTCTCACCTCTTTTGCTACAATGAGGTCACACTCAGGTTGGAGGAGCAACATCTCACTTGACGACTGGGTTGCATCCAACCTGATGGCACAAACATCGATTTCTCTAATTTCCGATATTTTCTCCCCACCCTCTTCTCTATATTTCCATTGCTCATTCTGGTTCCTCTCTCACTCCTTCTTCTCACCTGGCCATCACCTCCCTCTGGTGCCCCTCCTCCTTCCTTTTCTCTCTTATACGATTCCTTATTCTTCAGCCCTTTACCTTTTCTACCTATCCCCCTCCCACACCTGCTTATTGTAGTGTATTTAATATTTCAGTGATATTTGAGTAATATTGTAAATATATCATTTGATTAATTATTCTTTGTTTGTTTACACAATTCATTACGGGTTATAGGTAAGAAGTAGGTGAATGGCAGACATCATTACACCACCACGTCATCTGTGAGCGCCTCACTAAGTAAGCACATTATCCCAGGCTCGTGTGTTTTTCTTTTGATTAGTTTCTGGAGTTACGAAACATACTCTTACTTACCCCTTGAGAACATTGACTTCTCTAACTTCCGTTAATGCCCCTCCTCTCCTTCTGTGGTAAACCATGTATACCTGTCTGGACACGCCCCTCTGCTGACTGCTCCTGTGGCTCCTCCCACAGACCCCTGTATAAAGGCGATTGGAGGCACTGCTCCCCCCTCAGTCTCCGAGATGCCGTGCTCCGTTTTGCTGCTAATAAAAGCCTATCGTTCACTTCCCGTCTCCGAGAGTTATTGATGGTGCATCACCTTCTTACCCCATCCCTGATATATTTAGTTTATCCTCCCCTCCCCCTTTTTTTTCTCTCTCTGCCTATCACTCTGCCTGTTCTCCATCTCCATCTGGTGCTCCCCTCCCCCTTTCTTTCTCCCTAGGCCTCCCGTCCCATGATCCTTTCCCTTCTCCAGCTCTGTATCCCTTTTGCCAATCACCTTTCCAGCTCTTAGCTTTACCCCACCCCCTCCGGTCTTCTCCTATCATTTCGCATTCCCCCTCCCCCCACTACTTTCAAATCTCTTACTATGTTTCCTTTCAGTTAGTCCTGACGAAAGGTCTCGGCCTGAAACGTCGACAGTGCTTCTCCTTATAGATGCTGCCTGGCCTGCTGTGTTCCACCAGCATTTTGTGTGTGTTGCTTGAATTTCCAGCATCTGCAGATTTCCTCGTGATTACTTACCCCTTACCTGGTTTCACATGTAACCTGGACTCCTTTGCTTGCATCTTTGGAAATAGCTCTATTTCCATCTTTAATATTTCTACTTTTCCCTTTCAGAGTTCTTTTGAAGATTCTGACCTGGAGTTACACGCTGACTACGGTTCTTTGCTGGAACGGGACTGGCTCTCAGGGTTTCACAACTAGCCATTATCCAACATGCCAAGGGCATGGCCGAAGAGTTTGACTCGCCTTTGGAGGCCTATGATCTTGGGGCTTTGGAGATGGGCGGATTGAAGGTTGGCATCCCGACAGACCAGTGTGCCATGGGAGCAGGAAGATCGTTGGCTGTGTGCCCAGAGACCTGAGATCTTTGGACGCAGAGTTCCTAAAAAGCAACACAACGGACATTTTACACCGTAAACCAGTGAGTTGTTTGTAATGTCTGCCCTCTCGCTGTGAAATGGAGACACCTCTTTCTCCCTTATTAAGGAGAGAGAGCCTGTGGTATGTCAAATACCGGGTGAATGCGTAGTCTTTGGAGTACAGCAAGTCTGTGTCTTTGCTGTTGCTTTTGCGACACACTTGCGTGCTCGGTGGTAGGGCCGATGCTTTTTTTTGCTGGTGGGGGGAGGGGGGATCGTTGCTTGCAGCTGCTTACGTGTGGGAGGGGGGCTCCAGGGAGACTTTGGTGTTCTAACATTTAACTGTCATTCATTCTTTCGGGCACTTCTCTGTTTTTGTGGATGTTTGTGAAGAAAAAGCATTTCAGGATGTATATTGTTACATTTCTCTGACTTTAAACCTTTGAAACGTGCCTGTTTGTACTCTTTCTCCTCCCCCGTACCTTTTTATTCCTTTCCAGTCCTGATGAAGGGTCTCGGCCTGAAACATCGACTGCTTATTAATTTCAGTAGATGCTGCCTGACCTGCTGAGTTCCTCCAGGATTTTGTGTGTATTGCTCAAGATTTCCAGCATCAGCAGCATCTCTTGTGTTTACGAGTAGATGTCTGATAGTGTAAAACTAGAGTAATCATGGAGATTACTGTAAATAAAGTTATCTGGTGAATGAATGAATGGGAATAGTCAGAGAGTGAGACCAGAGACAATGGAACAGAGAAGTATGTAGGATGACCTCTACTCCCAGAGGGAAAGAAGTAAAAAAGGAAAAAAAGAGGAATAGTAAGCAACAAGCTGAACTAATGTCCCAGATACTGTAGATGACTAAGGTATTATGTTTGCAGTTATGTAAGTCACTAATAAGGCCACACTTCAAGTCAACTCAAGTCAAGTTGCTTTTTATTGTCATTTCAACCATAACTGATGGTACAGTACACAGTAAAAATGAGACAACGTTTTTCAGGAGCATGGTGCTACACGAAACAATACAAAAACTACACTGAACTACGTAAACCAACACAAAAACTACACTAGACTACCGACCTACCCAGGACTGCATAACGTACACAGAACAGTGCGGGCATTACAATAAATAATAAACAAGACAATAGGCACAGCAGAGGTCAGTAGGTTGGTAGTCTGATGGCTTGGAGGAAAATCTGTTACATAAATAATCAGCTGAATGGCGGTGTCCGGGATTCCGTCTTGGAGTGCTGTGTACAGTTTTGGTCACCATCCTATCAGAAAGACGTTGTCAAACTGGAGACGGTGTAGAAGAGATTTGCAAGGATGCTCCCTGGACTAGAAGGCCGGAGTTATAGGGAGAGGTTGGATATGTTGTATAGTTATTCTCTGGAATGCAGGATAATGAGGGGTGATCTCATATACGCTTATGAAATCATGAAGGGTATGGATCAGGACAAGTCCAAAACTAGAGGGCAGAGATACAAGATAGAAGGAGAAATTTAAAAGAGACCAAGAGATAACTTCTATAGACAGAGAGGGCTGTGAGAGCTGGAATGAGCTGCCAGAGATGGGTATAATTGCAATATTTGTGATACATTTGGATAGGTATATTCAAGGGAGGGATTTGGAGGGTAATGGGCAAATGGGATTAACAGGGAGGATGTTGTGATTGACATAGACTAGTTGGGCTGAATGGTCTCTTTAAGCTGAGTACAGCAGGTGGCAATGAATCAGTCTAGAGGAGGTTGAAAATCTGGTTGAATGGTGCCACAACAACAACCTCTCATTCAATGTCACCGACGTCAAGGAGTTGATATTAGGGGCAAGTTTTTTATGCAGACAGTGGTGAGTGCGTGGAATGGGCTGCCAGCAACGGTGGTGGAGGTGGATACGATAGGGTCTTTTAAGAGACTTTTGGATAGGTACATGGAGCTTAGAAAAATAGAGAGCTATGGGTAACCCTAGGTAATTTCTAAAGTAAGTACGTAATCGGCACAACTTTGTAGGCCGAAGGGCCTGTATTGTGCTGTAGGTTTTCTATGTTTCTATGTTTCTATTATCAACTACAGGAGGAAGAAGGTCCATGAGCCAGTCCTCATTAGAGGAACAGAGGTGGAGAGGATCAGTAGCTTTAAATTTCTTGGTGTCGATATATCAGAAGATCTGCCCTGGGAACACCAGATAGATGTCATCAGTCCTCACTGTGGAAGACACTAACAGTATGGTGGAGCTTCCAGGTGTCGAGGTTATGAAGTATGTGAAGTTACTATTACTAGGGAGAAGGTGCTTGGGAAACTGAAAGGTCTGAAGGTAGGTAAATCATCTGGACCCGATTCTGAAGGAGGTGGCTAAAGAGATCATGGAGACATTAGTAACGATTTTTCAAGAATCAGTAGATTCTGGAATGGCTCTGGAAGAGTGGTAAATTTCAAACATCACTCCACTGTTCAAGAAGGGAAAGAGGCAGTAGAAAGGAAATTATAGGCCAGTTAGTCTGACCTCAGTGGTTGGGAAGATGTTAGAATCAATTATTAAGAATGAGTTTAGGGTACTTGTAGGCACATGATAAATACGCCGTAGTCAGTATGGTTTCCTCAAGGGAAAATCTTGTCTCACAAATCTGTTGGAATTCTTTGAAGAAGTAACAAGCAGGATAGACAAAGGAGAATCAGTTAATGTTGTGTACTTGGATTTTCAGAGGCCTTTAACACATAAGGTTGCTTAACAAGCTATGAGCTGAAGGTATTACAGGAAAGATTCTAGAATGGATAAAGCAGTGGCTGATTGGTAGGAGACAAAGAGTGGGAATAAAGCAAGTCTTTTCTGGCTGGGTGTGGATGACGAGTGGTGTTCCACAGGAGTCTGTGTTGGAACCAGTTCGTTTTACATTAATGTCACTGATTTGAAAGATGGAATTTATTGCTTTGTTGCAAAGTTTGCAGATTATATGAGGATAGGTGGAGGGGCAGGCAGTTCTGAGGAAGTAGAGAGGCTACAGGACTTATACAGATTAGGAGAATGGGTAAAGAAATGGCAGATGGAATCCAGTGTTGGAAAGTGTACAGTCATGCACTTTGGTAGAAGAAATGAAAGGGTTGACTATTTTCTAAATGGAGAGAAAATACAAAGATCTGAGGTGCAAAGGGACTTGGGAAACCTTGTACAGGATTCCCTAAAGGTTCATTTGCAGGTTGAGTCTGTAGTGAGGAAGGAAAATGCAATGTTAGCATTCATTTCAAGAGGTCTGGAATATAAAAGCAAGGACGTGTTGTTGAGACTTTATAAAGCACTGGTGAGGCTTCACTTGGAGTATTGTGAGCTGTTTTGGACTCCTTATCCAAGAAAGGATGTCCTGAAATTGGAGAGGATTCAAAGGAAGTTCATGAAACTTACTTCAGGAATGAAAGGCTTGGTGTGTGAAGAGCATCAGATGGCTCTGGTCCAGTATTCACTGGAATTCAGAAGAATGAGGGGTGATCTCATCAAAACCTATCAAATGGTGAAAGGCCTTGACAGAGTGGACGTGGGAAGGATGTTTCCTATGGTGGGAGAGTCTTAAGACCAGAGGACACAGCCTCAGAATAGAGGGGTGTCCTTTTAGAGCAAGATGAGGAGGAATTTCTTGAGCCGGGGGTGGAGTATCTGTGGAATTCTTTGCCACAGGCAGTTGTGAAGGCCAAGTCTTTATGAATATTTAAGGCAGAGGTTGATAGTTTCTTGATTGGTTGGAACATGAAGGGATATAAGGGGATTGGGGCTGAGAGGAAAATTGGATCAGCCATGATGAAGTAGCAGAGCAGACTTGATGGGCCAAATGTCCTAATTCTGCTCCTATATCTTATGGTCTTATCACAAAGAAGGCACAACAGCATCTCTACTTTCTTAAGAGTTTGCATAGATTCGACATGTTAACAAAATCTCTGACAAACTCCTATAGATGCGCAGTGGACAGTATCCTGACCTGTATCATGGGCTGGAATGGAACGACAATGTCCAGGAATGGTAAAGGTAATGGTAGAAGTAGTGGATTCAGCCCAGTCCATCACAATCAAAGCCCTCTCCAACTTTGAGTGTATTTGGAGCGCCACCACAAGTAAGAAGCATCCATCATCAAAAATCCCCATCATCCAAGCCATATCCTCTTCTTGCAGAAGGCACAGAAGTCTTAGGTTCCACACACTAGATTCAGGAACAGTCATTACCCTACAACCATCATGCCCCTAAAACAGCACAGATAACTTTATTCATCTCAACTCTGAATTGATTCTTACAATTCATTTTATCAGTATTATTTTTATTTGCACAGTTAGAACATTGGATATGGAATATAGAAATCTACAGCACATTACAGGCCATTTGGCCCACAGTGTTGTGCTAACCATATAATTTCTCCAGAAACTGCCTAGAATTACTCTACTCCATAGCCCTCTATTTTTCTAAGCTCCATGTACCTATCCAGGAGTCTCTTAAAAGACCCTATTGTATCCGCCTCCACCACCATCACCGGCAGCCCATTCCACACACTCACCACTCTCTGAGTAAAAATCTTACCCCTGACATCTCCTCTGTACTTACTTCCAAGCACCTTAAAACTATGCCCTCTCATGTTAGCCATTTCAGCTCTGGGAAAAAATGCCTCTGGCAAATTCTTTGTCAATCTTTGTTTATGAATAGTTTCTTTTGTAAAATTCTATTGTATTTCTTTTTCCTGTAAATGCCTGCAAGAAAATTAATCTCAAGATTGTATATGGAAACATACAATATACTTTGATAATAATTTCACTTTGAACTTGTTTCAGTGCTGTATTACCCAAGGACTCTGTGACTCTATACATAAGGAAATTCGTTTACTTGTAGTTATACAGTTCAATCAGAAGTCTGAAATGTGCCCAGACTGGAAATTAGGTGATGTTTCTCAAGTTTGCTTTGGACCTCTGTCAGGAGATCAAAGACTGAAAGGTTAGAGTGAAAATGGGATGGAAAATTAAATTGACAGGCAATGTGAAGATCAACACCACTGCTGCACAATGAATGTAGGTGCTCTTCAAAATGATTGCACAATCTGTGTTTGGTTTCTCCAGTGAAGAGGAGAGCACACTGTAATCTATCTATACTAATCTCACTTACTAGCTGTTGTTCCGGAGCCTTGTCAGTTCAAGTGATCATTCAGATGTTTTTCAAATGTTGTGAGAGTATCTGCCTCCATTAGATTCCCAGGCATTGATCAGAAATTACCAAAGTCTTGGACCTGGACCTGAAGCATCAACTCCTTAACTCTTTCATAAATGCTGCCAGATCTACTGAGTGTTTCTGGCATTTCCTGTTTTATTTCAAGCTTCTTTTCTCTCAGAGCTACTGTGCTGGAAGGACCAGCAGAATCTACGAGTAGGGTTTTCACTACAATGCCAGGGCAGAAGGAAGACCTCCAAACTATCCTGTACTGGTAGCATTGTCAATTGGTTGCTGAGCCAGCAACCAGCCACCAAGAGAAATGAGTTAAATTCCATGTCAACTTACATCTAGAGATCTGAAGACCTGCAGTAAAAGCTAGCAAGCGTAATAGAAGAAAATCTGCCATCTTTACCAGCGTGGCCTATGTTTAACACGGTAGGCTTATTCAGAAAGTCAGAAGGCATGGGATCCAGAGAAGTTTGGCCAGGTGGATTCAGAATTGGCTTGCCTGCAGAAGGCAGAGGGTCATGGTGGAGGGAGTACATTCAGATTGGAGGATTGTGACTAGTGGTGTCCCACAAGGATCGGTTCTGGGACCTCTACTTTTCGTGATTTTTATTAATGACCTGGATGAGGGGTTAGAAGGGTGCGTTGGCAAGTTTGCAGACGGCGCAAAGGTTGGTGGTGTTGTGGATAGTGTAGAGGGTTGTCGAAGATTGCAGACAAACATTGATAGGATGCAGAAGTGGGCTGAGAAGTGGCCGATGGAGTTCAACCCAGAGAAGTGTGAGGTGGTACACTTTGGAAGGACAAACTCCAAGGCAGAGTACAAAGTAAATGGCAGGATACTTGGTAGTGTGGAGGAGCAAAGGGATCTGGGGGTACATGTCCACAGATCCCTGAAAGTTGCCTCACAGGTAGATAGGGTAGTTAAGAAAGCTTATGGGGTGTTAGCTTTCATACGTCGAGGGATAGAGTTTAAGAGTCGCGAGGTAATGATGCAGCTTTATAAAACTCTGGTTAGGCCACACTTGGAGTACTGTGTCCAGTTGTGGTCGCCTCAGTACAGGAAGGATGTGGAAGCATTGGAAAGGTACAGAGGAGATTTACCAGGATGCTGCCTGGTTTAGAGAGTATGGATTATGATCAGAGATTAAGGGAGCTAGGGCTTTACTCTTTGGAGAGAAGGAGGATGAAAGGAGACATGATAGAGGTGTACTAGATATTATGAGGAATAGATAGAGTGGACAGCCAGTGCCTCTTCCCCAGGGCACCACTGCTCAATACAAGAGGACATGGCTTTAACGTAAGGGGTGGGAAGTTCAAGGGGGATATTAGAGGAAAGTTTTTTACTCAGAGAGTGGTTGGTGCGTGGAATGCACTGCCTGAGTCAGTGGTGGAGGCAGATACGCTAGTGAAATTCAAGAGACTACTAGACAGGTATATGGAGGAATTTAAGGTGGGGGGTTATATGGGAGGCAGGGTTTGAGGGTCGGCACAACATTGTGTGCCGAAGGTCCTGTAATGTGCTGTACTATTCTATGTTCTATGTTAACTCCAGACTACCAGCATGGATGACTATTAACTGCCTGCTGAAAGGACTTTGAAAGTCATTCTCTTCAAGACACTCATCTTCACTCCGACACCCACATATTGTCAATAAATACAAATTATGAAGAGGTGTCATGAAGAGGTAGGGAACGTTTATACTTTGTTGGATTAATAAGCCCAGATGTTTAAATGCAACTGCATTGCCATACTAGATAGACACCCTAGTAACACATTAACAACTTTTGGACATTGCTTCTCCCGTCACAAACTGAATTTGGAAATGTGTGGATGCTCTGTTCCACGACCAACTCAATGTCCACATATGGGTAGTATGGCTGGAGTGCAGCTTCAGACTCCAACACTAACTTGTGTTGTAGCTGTTACTAGTGTGGTCAGGGAGGGGGTGTGCCCTCTGGTACTTAAGTTGTAGTCATCTTTGGGACAGTGTGGTTCCAATCCTCCTGCAATACCCATAAGAGGATTATTACACTTGGAAAAATGTCAACTTGTGTACCAGACAGGGAAATTTCATTTGGAATGATTCAACAATCAGAATCAGAATCAGGTTTATTATCTCTGGCATGTGACGTGAAATTTGTTAACTTAACAGCAGCAGTTCAATACAATACATAATCTAGCAGAGAGAGAAAAAATAATAGCTAAAATAAACAAAATAATGAATAAACAAGTAAATCAATTACAGTATACGTATATTGAAAGATTATAAAAAGTACAAAAAGCAGAAATACTGTTTATTAAAAAAAGTGAGGTAGTGACCAAGGGTTCACTGTCCATTTAGGAATTGGATGACAGAGGGGAAGAAGCTGTTCCTGAATCACTGAGTGCGTGCCTTCAGGATTCTGTACCTGCTACTCGATGATAACAGTGAGCAAAGGGCATGTCCTGGATGCTGGAGGCCCTTAATAATGGACGCTGCCTTTCTGAGGCACTGCTCCTTGAAGATGTCCTGGGTGCTTTGTAGGCTAGTACCCAAGATGGAGCTGACTAGAATTACAACCCTTTGCAGCTTCTTTCGGTCCTGTGCAGTAGCCCCCCACTCCCCCATACCAGACAGTGATGCAGCCTGTCAGAATGCTCACCACAGTACATCTATAGAGGTTTTTGAGTGTATTTGTTGACATGCCAAATCTCTTCAAACTCCTAATAAAGTATAGCTGCTGTCTTGCTTTCTTAATAACTACATCGATATGTTGGGACCAGGTTAGGTCCTCAGAGATCTTGACACCAAGGAACTTGAAACTGCTCACTCTCTTCACTTCTGATCCCTCTATGAGGATTGGTATGTGTTCCTTTGTCTTACCCTTCCTGAAGTCCACAATCAGCTCTTTTGTCTTACTGACGTTGAGTGCCAGGATGTTGCTGTAGCACCACTCCACTAATCGGCATATATCTTGTACGCCCTCTCCTCACCACTTTAGATTTTACCAATAACGGTTGTATCGTCAGCAAATTTATAGATGTTATTTGAGCTGTGCTTAGCCACACAGTCATGGGTATAGAGAGTAGAGCAGTGGGCTAAGCACACACCCTTGAGGTGCACCAGTGTTGATCGTCAGCAAGGAGGATATCACCAATCCACACAGGTTGTAGTCTTCCAGTTAGGAAGTTGAGGATCCAATTGCAGAGGGAGGTACAGAGGCCCAGGTTCTGCAACTTCTCAATCAGGATTGTGGGAATGATGGTATTAAATGCTGAGCTATAGTCGATAAACAGCATCCTGACATAGGTGTTTGTGTTGTCCAGGTGGTCTAAAGCTGTATGAAGAGCCATTGAGATTGCATCTGCTGTTGACCTATTGTGGCAAAAGTCAAACTGCAATGGGCAGGGGTTCGGTTTAGTCATAACCAACCTTTCAAAGCATTTCATCCCTGTCAACGTGGGTGCTACCAGGCAACAGTCATTTAGGCAGCTTAAAGATCTTAATAGTCATTAAGGATGATTTGTGCCTGGATCCACCTAGTCAAGATCCCAAAGTGGCATAAAATGACCTGTTATTGATTGCTATTGCAGTTCACTCGGAAAAAAAAGGATTTTCAATTTCATGATGTTGTAAAAAGATGTAATGTAGTAAATATCAACATACCACACAGTCATGAACTTAAGCGCTGACCATAAAGGAAGTGAACTGAGACTGGGAAAGAATACATACTCCATTGTTCATCTGCTGTTGGTAAGGAATGTTATAGTCACTTTGAAGTTAGGTGTGGGAAATCACAGGTGGGCGTTGAAGGAACATGGCAGTGAGATTAAGCTTTAGTTTACTTAGCATACATCAACTAAAGTTATGTCACTTTAGTGGACTCCATAGTTTGGCAGCTGGTCAGCCAGCTTCCGGCGTTATCATTTCAGAGGGTCTGTCCAGGGTCCATCACAAAAGTATTACCCCTCAATCATCAGGCTCTTGAACAAGAGGGGATAACTTCACCCAACTTCACATGTCCTGTCTGTCAGTGAAATGTTCCCACAACCTATAGATTCACTTTCAAGGACTCTTCATCTTATGTCCTTGATATTTATTGTTTATTTATTGTTATTATTATTTTTCTTTTTGTATTTGCACAGTTTGTTTTTTTTTGCACATAGGTTGTTTGTGCGCAGTTTTGCATTGATTTTTGGTACTATGTATTTTTTGTGAATGCCCATAAGAAAATAAAACTCAGGGTTTTATATGGTGACATATATGTACTTTGATAATAAGTTTACTCTGAACTTAGAAGTTAATTTCTGTTTTGTTAAATATTGCTTTTGTGTGAGTGGTGTTCGTGGTCTACAGGTGATGCCAGCATAATTGAAAATTAGGGAAATGCTATTCAACACCATTATGTGTGCTTAGTCTCCTCTTATATTAATGCATCAGACAGACAGAGGTCCAGAAGGAAAACTCACGTTTAAATTCCCAAATTTCAGTTACTAATACATTTTCTGAAGAAATCCATTTTCAAAGCAGGCATACTGTACACCACCAAATTCTCCACCTTTGTTTCAACTCGATGGTTAATGTGACCACCTGGACTTGTTCTGAGCATCTGAGAGTTTCAGAAGGGCTTCGCACTGACTGGCCCTGGGATTTCTGTCTAGCTCTTGCTTCTCCCAGTATTTTTAGAAAAGAAGTTGGATATATTTAGGCACAAAGTTATGGAGATTGCCATAAGAATTATTACCTTCAGTATACAGACTTCGGTCAAATAGTAGGACCACGTTATGCAATGTGGGGTTATAATTATGCTGACTACTCAATGTTGGAATATTTCTATGTGTTGATAGTTTTAGTTAACTCTGCCATGGACGCTCCCAAGCCCGGCTGTGAAAGGAGGAGGACTGGGCATGGGGCTAGCAACCCTATCACATAAAAACCCAATGCTACAGAAATGCCAACAGAAGCTCCAAAGTCCTCATCCCTGGAAAAGGAAGGATACAGTTTGAAAGACTGATTCAAGACAGAGGATTCTGGCAAGCTGCTGTCAGCAGTCTAAGCTCCAGTAGGGGTGATGAGCTTAAGTAGATAGCCTTGGTTACCTTTGCACCAACAGCACTATTTAAATACTGCGTCAAATGTGACTAACATTTGCAGAGAATTACGTGATCACCAAATTTACTTGATCATGGTATTACAATGAATACAACAATGATCTTTTTCAACAGTATGGTAAACAGACAATATGGGATGCTACTCCTCACCTAATAAGTGTCTTCAGTAATGCTCTAAATCACTAATTAGTGAGCAGACAGATCTTTTATTCATGTTAAGACATAGTTAAGATAACCTGTTCCAATAAACCCATTATGAGCAAACGAATATGCTAAGTGCAACAAAGTAAGGCATTGTAGAAGATTACATTCATTGAGACTGCACTCCACATTCTTGTAGGTGGATTGAGAGTAAATCGGTTTTGCTAGAGTCAAAGAGTATGCTATTTAACAGCCCAATGTCATTTATGGGAAGAAGTGGCACAGAAGGTAAACTTTGACCTGCAGGGTCAAACCAGGAATTTTATTCTGAATTTCTTCACTACATTTTACATAAGCATAACCAGCAGAGGCTTTCATAAATACCGTTCCATCAAGCTGACTTTGCAGCAAATGTAGCAAATTAAAACAATCCCTCTCTCAGGACATGCTCCTAAACTTAGTTGGCTCTTTCAATAGCTGAGCCACATTGTGTGAGGGATAATTGTACAAGAGATCTTCTACTTATCTATAGAGAAGGGAATAGCTTGGATTTAGGTAGCCCCTGAAAACATTTTTACAACAAACCAAATATCATAAGGCAAGATATCATGTCAGTGTAGGAAATCTGGCAATCAAATTGTTCATAATGTCCTGACAAACACCAGTGTGATAATCTGTTTAGATACTGGTGAATAAGGAATGTTTGCAGAACACGTGGAAAAACAGATCTGTTCTACAGGCCCTTCCACACCGCCCAGCAACCCCCGATTTAATCACGGAACAGTTTACAATGACAATAAACCTACCAACTGGTACATCTTTGGACTGTGGGAGGAAACTGGAGCACCCAGAGGAAACCCAGGGGAGAATGTACAATTTCAGCTGTGGGGATTGAACCCTTGTCACCTGTACTGTAATGTGTTGTGCTAACCACTATACTGTCATGCTTCTCCATGATAGTTCTCCTTCTAGAGTGTACTGAAGAGTCAATTCAGGTCTGGGGAGTGGGGGTGGAGGAGGTTAAAACCGCAATCTGCTGACACACAGGCAACAGTGTTACTGCTGAGCATAGTATGAGCCACGCTACAGCTTTTGAACTCAGAGTGTGGAACTTACATTGTCAGCTGCAACCTTGGCAAACTTCAATAGATGTGTGGTGGAAAGTGTGCTGACTGGTTGCATTAGGCCTGATATGAGAACATCAATGCCTTTGAGTGGAAAATCCTTCAAAAGTTAGTAGATTCGGCCCAGCACATCAAAGGTAAAGCCTGATCATATCTACGTGAAACAGGAAGGGGTCAATAATTCTACTGGGGTTGAGTCAGGAACGTTCACGCCGTGACCCTGTTAATCCGAAAGGAGACCAACCCTGACATTACGTGCCAGACCAAGTGACCCAGTGGGTGGTAAAAGGATAAACCCTCGGCCCACTGGAAATCATAAAAATCGTTAGCCACAACATCGAAGGCTTCAGCCACAGTAAAGCAGAAATCCTGGCAAACTTAAAACCGGACATCTTGTGCATACAAGAAACTCATAGGCTGAACAACCAACCTCAGTGCCAGGAATACACTTGGCTATTGACACCCCTAGCCAAACTTATGGAAGTGCAATCTTTGTTAAAGATAAATCTATAGTAATGAGCACAGCAAACATCCAAGGTGGCTCAATGGAACTTCTGAAAGTTGAAACAAAACACATAAATATCATCTCAGTCTACAAACCCCCTAATGAACCATTCACATGGCCACCTAACCTAGATCTCCAGGACAAAATGTACCTCATTAATGGTGACTTTAATAGCCATAGCACCAACTGGGGATACGAAGATGACGATGCAAATGGATAAGTTGTATCATGGGCTATAAACAACAGCCTTGAGCTACTATACGAGTCAAAGCACACCCCTACCTTCAATAGTGCCAGATGGAGAAAAGGATACAACCCAGACCTTGCCTTTGTTACCTCGGCAAGCTCCAACCTCTTCACACGAACAGTCCTCCAACATACACCCAAATCCCAACACCGTCCAGTCCAGGTAGAATCCCTTCCAGTTCTGAGACCTGTACCGTCAAAGTACCTACCAAGATTTAACCTGAGAAAAGCGAATTGGACATCTTTCACAGAATCCCTTGATCAACTTATCGATACCATACCACCAGAACCTGGTCATTATGATGAATTTGTCTGACTAATCTGGAAAGTAGCGCAACAGAATATACCTAGAGGCTGCAGAACCAAATATATTCAAGGATTGACCAGCGATATCAAGCAAAGTTATGATGAGTATGTCAACTTGTATGACCAAGACCCGTTTGGTCAAGACACAGTTGAAATGGGAGAGTCAGTTCTGTCCCTACTGAGCCAAGAGAGACAACAGCATTGGCAGGAACCGATAGAAAATACAGACATGACCAAGAACAGTAAGAAGGCACGGGCAACTGTTCGGAAACTCAACTCAGACAATAGACCATCACAGAGGATTGCTGCCGTAACACCCAATCAGGTTGCCCACCAGCTAATACTAAATGGTCAACCAAATAACAAGGAATGGAGGCAAAAGAGAAAGCAACATCAGGAGATGGAGTCAGCTCTCTCAAATGGGAATAACAACTTCCCACCTCTCACCCTAGAAGAGTTAAAGGATGAAGTATCACAGCTAAAACCCAACAAAGCTGCTGGCATAGATGGGATTCTTAATGAATTCCTTAAACACCTTGGACCTAAAGCACTCCACTGGCTTCTGTCCCTTTTTAACTGTTGCCCAAGATCATTAAAAACACCTAAAAAGTGGAGCAGAGCCTAAATTGTTGCTCTCCTAAAACCCAATAAAGACCCCAACATTCATAAAAAACTACAGACTGATTTCCCTGTTCTGCACCCTCTAAACTCTACGAGAGACTCAAACTGAAAAGAATAGTCGAAGATCTTCCAACACCAGTCCAAGCCAGGTTCAGGCCAGGCCGCTCTTGCTGCGGTCAAGCCCTGAACTGAACCCAATGTATTGAGGATGGCTTTGAAATGCAACAAACTACAGGGGCAATATTTGTCGACTTAACAGCAGCATACGGCACTGTGAATCACAGAGGCCTTCTACTGAAATTATCTAAAATGTTAAAGAACAAAACCACATTCAAAGTAATAAGAAGCCTCCTAGAAAATCATAGATTTTATGTAGAAATGAATGGAATTAAGAGTAGGTGGCGTCCACAAAAGAATGGACTACCACAGGGATCAGTCCTGGCACCTCTACTATTTAATGTTTACACAAATGACCAACCAACCTTTCCTCGGAAACTCAAGATCTTCTGGTATGGGTAGGAGCTCATCCGACTCCAATTTACCTGGGTGTGACACTTGATAGGACACTATCATTTGCCACCCACATCCAAAAACTCTGATGGAAAGATCCTGAGAGGTAGGATTTATGAACATTTGGAGAGGCAGAATATGATCAGGAATAGTCAGCATGGCTTTGTCAAAGGCAGGCCTTGCTTTATGAGCCTGATTGAATATTTTGAGGATGTGACTAACATTGATGATGGTAGAGCAGTAGATGTAGCGTATATGGATTTTAGCAAAGTATTTGATAAGGTACCCCATGCAATGCTTATTGAGAAAGTAAGGAGGCATGGGATCCAAGGGGACATTACTTTGTGGATCCAGAACTGGCTTGCCCACAGAAGGCAAAGAGTGGTTGTAGATGGGTGATACTTCTTCATAGAGGTTGGTGACCAGTGGTGTGCCTCAGGGATCTGTTCTGGGACCCGTTCTCTTCATGATTTTTATAAATGACTTGGATAAGGAAGTAGAGGGATGGGTTAGTAAATATGCTGATGACACAAAGGTTGGGGTTGTTGTGGATAGTGTGGATGTCACGGTCCTGATCGGTGATTCCCTGGTTCCTTTAAATTTCCTTTGTTTGTGTCATGATCGGGACCATTGACTCCTTGTATTCCTTTATTCCTTGTTTCCCTGCGTTTCTTGGGCTCTTTAATTAAAGGTACTTGAGTCTCAGCTGAACCGGCGGTACTTAGTTTTCGCTTACAGCTACTTGGCGCTAGATCGTCACCTTACATCACCAAAGCAAGTGTGAGTAAGTCACCTTGCCGGAGAGAGCCAAGTCACATCGCCAGAGCAAGTCAAGTCTTCTCCCCAAAGTGAGTGCCAGTAAGTCGCCTCACCTCGCCAGAGCCAGCCTGTTAAGTTACCTCGCCTGAGCGAGCTGCTAAGCTACCTCGCCAAGTTAACCCGCCGGAGTAAGACAAGAGCTACTGTCTGTTGTTCCTGGGCTGCATTGTGAGATTGCAGCTACTTGGAGCCATTTCATGTCAAGATAAGGAACTGTCTATTGTTGTGTGGTTTTGTCTCTTCGTGTTGTC
The DNA here is from genome assembly GCF_048418815.1 of Hemitrygon akajei. Classification (NCBI taxonomy): domain Eukaryota; kingdom Metazoa; phylum Chordata; class Chondrichthyes; order Myliobatiformes; family Dasyatidae; genus Hemitrygon; species Hemitrygon akajei. The sequence continues at coordinate 2,416,914 of NC_133141.1, read as the reverse complement.
ATCTCTGCTGGGTAGGTCCGGCCGCTTGCTGCTACTCTGAGTTGGGGAAATTCTGTCTCTCTGTGTCTTGTATCCAAGGAAGAGTCCCGGCTCTGTGTCCTGTGTCCAAGAAGAGTCCCGGCTCTGTGTCCTGTGTTCCAAGTTCCAAGTCCAGGCGCCGAGTTCCGAGTTTCAAGTCCGGGTGCCGAGTCCAAGTCCAAGCCCTGGCCCTGAGTCCCAGTCTACGTCCTGGGCCTAAGTCTGAGTCCAGCCACACTTATTCCCACTTCTGCTTTGCTTACTCCTTGATTTCCCTCTGAGCAACCCTTGCTTTTTGGCTTTCCTTATAACTATTAATAAGCTCTATTTTGTTAACGCTACAAAACGTGTTTGTGTTCCGCATTTGGGTCCACCCATGCCCTGCACTTGTGACAGTGGAGTGCTGACAGAGGGACATTGTTAGGATCTAAAACTGGACTGAGAAGTGGCAGATGGTGTTCAACCCAGATAAGTGTGAAGTGGTTCATTTTGGTAGGTCAAATATGATGGCAGAATATAGCATTAATGGTAAGACTCTTGGCAGTGTGGAGGATCAGAGGGATCTTGGGATCCGAGTCCATAGGACACTCAAAGCAGCTGAGGGCACAGTTTTAAAGTGCTGGGGAGTAGGTACAGAGGAGATGTCAGGGGTAAGTTTTTTACACAGAGAGTGGTGAGTGCATGGAATGGGCTGCCGGTGACGGTGGTGGAGGTGGATACGATAGGGTCTTTTAAGAGACTCCTGGACAGGTACATGGAGCTTAGAAAAATAGAGGGCTATGGGTAACCCTGGATAATTTCTCAGGTAAGGACATGTTCGGCACAGCTTTATGGGCCGAAGGGCCTGTATTGTGCTGTTAGCTTTCTATGTTCTGTGTTTCTATGATGGGTCCAGGACAGGTCCTCTGAAGTAATGACATCCAGGAAATGAAAATTGCTGACCCCCTCTACCTCTGATCTTCTGATGATCGTTGGCTCATGGACCTCTGGTTTCCCTCTCCTGAAGTCTACAATCAGTTCCATGGTTTCATTGACATTGAGTGAGAGGTTGTTGTTATTACACCACTCAGTCAAATTTTCAGTCTCCCTCCTGTATGCTGATTCATCATCACCTTTGATACAGCTCACCACAGTGTTTTCCGTATATGGTGTTGGATCTGAACTTAGGCACACAGTCATAGGCATAAAGGAAGTAGACCAGGGGCGAAGTACACATCCCTGCAGTGCTCCTGTGCTGATGGAGATTGTAGAGGAGATCTTCTTGCCAATCTGAACTGACAGGGATTTACAAGCGAGGAAATCCAGGATCCAATTGCACAAGGGGGCATTAAGACCCAGGTTTTGGAGTTTACTGATTAGTTTAGAGGGCATGGTTGTATTAAATGCTGAGCTGTAGTTGATAAAGCGCATCCTGATGTACGCATTTTTAGTGTCCAGATGTTCCAGGATTCTATTATGGCTATTGGATTTATTGAGTATACCCGCAAGAAAAGGAATCTTAGGGTTGTACAGTACAGAGCAGAAGTCTTCGACACACATATATAGCCAGGATGCCTAAGACTTTAGCAGAGGACTGTATTTGTTAATGTGGAGTGGAGGATGTTGGGAATGGTGAGGGTGGAGCGGAACAGGAGTGGGTGTGGGACAGATGGCAGAGAAGGTGCACTGGGGTGAGGTTGGCGTAGGTGTAGACCCACCCAGCCCTGAGACACCAGGGAAGGTCATCTGATTTCAAACAATTGGCTTATTGATCATTACAGAATGTCTCTCTGGTACTTCCCACTCCCTCGGCAGTCCCTTCCCCTTTTCCCAACCATGATTCCTCTCTCCCTGCCCCCTTCCCACTCTCAATCCACAATAGAGACCCATATCAGAATCAGGTTTATCATCACTCACATCTGTCATGAAACTTGTTTCTTTTGTGGCAGCAATACAGTGCAATACATAAAATTACTACAGTACTGTGCAAAAGTCTTAGGCATCCTAGATATTTATATATGCCCAAGACTTTTGCACAGTACTGTATATGGTGATATATACTGTTACGAATGTGCCACAGCTCTGAGGGGCCGAAGGGTGCAGGGTAGCCCCCTCCTTTGTGAGAATTGCAAGATCACTATTAAGTCAGTTCAGGAGACACAGGAAATGAGAGAAAGACATGCAGAATCCACAAAAGGGTTAGAATGTGTCCTGGCCTCCGAAAGGCAGACCCATTGATACCGGCTATTGTCTCTTGGAGATGGACTTGTGTATTGCATCCTGGACGATGCAATCAAAGCCCCAGGCAATGAACCAAGGAGGAGGTTGGGGGAGGGATTGCATCATCCCCAACCTGATTGACACCTGAGACCCTGTGAGTCAGGATAAAAAGAGGGTCTGTGGGAACAGACCCTCAGACACACCAGAAGAAACGCTAGCGATCCCATAATAGCGAAAGCCGGTGGAAGGCCACGTGCGTCTGCTTCTATTTGCCCGGAATCGGTGACCTTTGCCACGGAAAAACGGTTTTTAGCTAACAACGGGGAACTCAACTCTCAACGACTCTCGAAGGATTGATATCATAAACAGAATGGGCAAGTTTTAACCCGTCTCTCTCTCTCTCCAACAATTGCCACACAGGGTCCCCAACGGCTGCAGCCTGTATGAACTGAATGAACTATATATTTCCATCGGACAATTCATTATCCCCTAGACAACGATACAGCTTATTTCTTATTGATTATTATTATACCCGCGCTTTTAGATTTAGTATTGACGACGTATATTATCTGTGTGTTTGCATTGATATTATTTTTGTGTATTTCTATCAATAAATACTGTTAAGAATAGTACCATCAGACTTCAATGGACCTCTCTATCTTTGCTGGTAAGTGACCCAGTTACGGGCTATGTAACAATATGTACAGTACTTTGATAATAGAACATAGAACATACAGCACATTACAGGCCCTTTGGCCCACAATGTTGTGCCGACCCTCAAACCCTGCCTCCCATATAACCCCCCACCTTAAATTCCTCCATTTACCTGTCTAGTAGTCTCTTAAACTTCACTAGTGTGTCTGCCTCCACCACTGACTCAGGCAGTGCATTCCACGCACCAACCACTCTCTGAGTGAAAAACCTTCCTCTAATATCCCCCTTGAACTTCCCTCCCCTTACCTTAAAGCCATGTCCTCTTGTACTGAGCAGTGGTGCCCTGGGGAAGAGGCACTGGCTGTCCACTCTATCTTTTCCTTTTAATATCTTGTATACCTCTATCATGTCTCCTCTCATCCTCCTTCTCTCCAAAGAGTAAAGCCCTAGCTCCCTTAATCTCTGATCATAATCCATACTCTCTAAACCAAGCAGCATCCTGGTAAATCTCCTCTGTACCCTTTCCAATACTTCCACATCCTTCTTATAGTGAGGCGACCAGAATTCGACACAGTACTCCAAGTGTGGCCTAACCAGAGTCTTAGACTCTGCCATCTCTCCACATCCTCTCTGTCAAGGCCTTTCACCATTCAATATGTTTCAATGAGGTCACTCCTCATTATTCTGAATTCTAGTGAATACTAGAATTCTAGTGTGTGTGTGTGTGTAGATGACTAGAGAGTAATATGTTACATATTTGAGTTGAGAATCATTATCTATTGAGTTGGAATTTATAGCTAAGCAGGGAAGAGTGCTGTGTATTTAATATTTCAGTAATACTGTAAATATATTGTTTGCTTAAGCATTCTTGTTCATTTAAAAAATAATTATTGGTTACATATAAAATTATGTGAGTGGCATACGTCATCACAACACCACGTCAGATATGTGTGTCTCGCTAAAAGTAAAAACAAAATTAGACACGCATCTCTCAGGCTCCCTTGTTTTTATTTTGATAAGTTTTTATGTTTTGGTGTTACACCATCCACCAAGTGGGCACTGGCAGGGTGGGGGCGTGGGAGTGTCTGAAGCAAGGGGGAAGATGTCATAAGTTTGAGCTGTGAAACATTGAACGCTGAGTGTATCTTCATTGATGATAGTAGGTATAGTCTATAGGAGCCTTCTCCACTACAACGGGGCCAACTTGAAGCTCTCTACTCTCAAAGGAAGATCTTTAGATGCCAGGCAGACTTTCTCCCATGGCTTGAGAGGCCACACCTGCTGATCAGCCTGCTGGGCATATTGTTTTTGAGTTCACAGGAGAGAAGCCCTGGCCTTTCTCTGCGTGTGCTTGTAGTGTTGGACCTAGACAAACTGCTCAGCAGCAGGGACTCCCATGCCCAATCTGTTTTTCAGGGAAGAGCGGTGGCTGGAATCCCTTCTGGCATTCAAAGGGGGCCATGCCTGTGGAGGATGACTGGAGGTTACTGTGGGCCAGCTCTGCCCAAACCAGTTGGAAACTCCAGGACGTGGTGTTGGAAGAGACAAGGCAGCACAAGGTTGTCTCCAGCTCCTGATTCACTCTCTCAGTCGGGATGTTAGATTGGGGGTGGAAACCTGATGAGAGGCTGGAAGTGGCTCCCACAAAAGAACAGAAAGCCTTCCAAACATGGGAGGTGAACTGCGGTCCTCAATCAGACACGATGTCCTGAGGAGAGCCATGCAGCCTGAACACGTGTTGAACCCTGAGCGTGGCCGCTTCACGAGCCGATGGGAGCTCTGGGAGAACAATGAAGTGGGCAGCCTTGGGGAGCTGGTCCACAATGACCAGAATGGTGGTGTTTCCATCTGACCAGTGATGAAACCCATCGCCAGGTGGGACCAGGAGCAGTGAGGTACAGCCTGCGGGCAGAGCAAACCAGCAGGGCGCTATCATGACGTCTTGTTCTGGGCACAGGTGGGACAGGTACGGACATGTGTGGACATCTTGGGCCACCAAAATCACCTCTTTATAAATTCCAGGGTCCACTGAATCCTCAGGTGGCCAACCAGATGGGAAGAGTAACCCCTACACCAACACTCTGAGGTGCACAGTGGCAGAGACATTCAGCCAGTTGAGAGGTTCCCCACCCGGGCCTGGATCCGTCTGTTGGACAGCCCTCATCTCTGCCTCTATGCCCAAAACACGAGCAAAGAAGGGTGGATTGGCATAGTCCTCAGAGATGTCGAGCTGGTGGGAGAGAGCATCGGCCCTGGTATTCTTGCTGCCAGGATGGTAGGTGAGGGTGAAATTAAACCGGGTGAAGAAAAGAGTCGAAAGGGCTTGATGGAAGTTGAGTCTCTCAGCGTCCCAAATGCAGGAGAGGCTTTTGTGATCTGTCCATAGCAGAAAGTGGTAGCCAGAGTCGCCATGCCTCCAGGGCCTCCTGAGTTCCTCGGTTCTCATCGTCATAGCTACATCAAGCAACAGGAAACAAAATCACAGCTGATTATCCAGAGAAGAGCGCTGGGAGAGTAGAACTCCTTTGGTGACACCTAATGCATCAAGCTCGACAATGAATGGACGGGCTGGGTGAAGCATTGCTTTAGTTCTGAGAAATCTTGGTCCAGTTCACCTGTCCATAGAAATCCTGTAGAGCTCTTCTTGGTGGGTGCATTTATGGAACTGGGGCTTCTAATGAAGCAGTGATAAAAGATTGCAATCCCCATGATGCATCTCACCTGTTTGACCGCCGATGGATAGGGCCACTCTGTGACTGCATGAGCACTGGAATGAGTGAGGATGAGACTCAAGAATGACACTTGCTCTTTGTGGAAATCACACTTCTTGGCATAAAGGTTGTTCTCGAGGAACCATCTGAGAACCCTCTGGACGTGTTCCTGGTGAGAGTGGGAATAGATAAGAATGTTGGCCAACTACACAAAAACAAACTGATTTAACATCGTTGACCAGGGCCTGTAAAACAGTAGGGACGTTGCCCTGACCAAAGAGCATCACAAGGTACTCATAATGGCCAACTGAGTCCTTGAATGCTGTCGTCCACTTGTCCCCTTCTCGGATGCAAACCGGGCTGTAAGCATTGTACATTTTGGAGAATACGTTTGCTCCCTGGAAATGGTCAAATGCAGAACTAAGCAGGAAAGGGGGTAGCAGATTTTCACTGTGATTTTATTGAGTGGCTGATAACGAATGCAGGGACAAAACTTGCCATTCTTCTTTCTCACAGAAAAGAAGCCCGCCCCTGCTGGTGAGGTTGAGAGACAAATAAATCCTAAGGCCAATACCTCCATGGCCACTGTCTTAGGACAAGAGAGGGAGAAGAGTCAACCCTGGGGAGGACCAATACTGGGTAAGAGGTTAATGGTGCAGTCATATGGCCGGTGTAGAGGCAGGGAGGTGGCCTTTTTCTTTCTGAACACCTCTAGAAGGTCAGCATATTCAGCCGAGACACCAGACAGGCCCACACCAGCAGTTGGCACCCGTCGGGACAGGCTGACAAGGGCTTGAGCTCGACCCTGACAGGCATGCCAGTCCCCACTCTTGGAGTGCCTTTAGGGACTTATCAATCCATGGGTTGTGTCGAGGTAGCCCGGGGAGGCCAAGCACCACTGACAATTCAGTGAATCAACAAGATGGAGGAAGAGCCGTTGTCTTGTAGCACAAGTTGGAGGGTATTGTGGCAAGGTGGATCTTGCTGGTGCCTAGAGGCTGACCATCCAGAGAACGTACACAACATACAACCTGAAATATTTAGTCTTCACAGACATCCACGAGAAACCGAAGAACCCCAACAGAATGAACGACAGCAAAGCATTAGAACCCCAAAGCCTCCTGTCCCCCTCCCCCTCCCTGCGCAAGCAGCAACTTATCAACCTCCCCCTACCCCGCCCATTTCAGCAAAATGTGTCAGCGTCCACCACCCATCCAGCCAGTAGCAAAGCACCCAAAGAGAGACCATGATCTGTAGTCAACAAAAACTGTTCGACGTGCCACAGACTCTCCCTCTCTCTCACTAACGAGGGACAGAGACATCACCCAATTCACAGCGAAAGGGGAGACTGACAGTTGCTATTATGGTGTTACAATCTGCCTTTTATTCCAAGATCTCCGATTGGGAACTCCCCATTTTTGAGGCAGAGAAATATCCCTGAGGTTTCCATTTGCCCTGGAGTCAATAAATACTTGAAGCTCATGGGTCTGAGACACACGACAAGGAAACTCGGAGCATTATACGGTTAGGGGAAGATGCCTGCAGGAAGAATCAACCTGTCAGAATTCCCCTTCTTACTGATGGATCTCCACTTTTACTGGGAACTTGGAGATTGATGCCTGAACGTGTCTTGGAGAGCCACAGTACAGGCAGCCCCTGTTCTCCTGTGCCCATCTCATTCCTCCTGAGAGGTGCATGCTGCCCACCTACAGAAGCTCCTTTGTTGTCTGCATGGGAGAGAGGGTGAGGACAAACGGTGATCTAGAGTAAGAGGTTTGGGACGTTCTCTCGCAGCACTGCTCGGTTGCTGGTTAACTATTTGAAGGCCAGGCTGACCTGTTTGTCCTGCATTGTGATGTCACGTTGGACACCTCTGCTCAACCCATGCTGGAAGACAGCAGTGAGTGATCTCTCATTCCACCCCATGTCAAACACAAGTGTGCGGAACTTCATTGCATAGTCCCTCACTGCCCGTTTCCTTTGTGCAGATCCAGGAGTCAGTGACTCTGTAGTGGAAGATCAAACACTCTCTAGAACTCAACTCCAAACTGCTAGAGAGACTGGACTGCAGGGAACCTTGTTCTTGTAGAGTGCGGGACAGGCTGAGTGAGCCAGTTTACATGCTTTGTCACCGAACCGACCTGGCTGGGCTTGGAAAGTCAGCTGACACTGGGTAATAAAGTTCCTGCAGCTAGCAGGGTCACTGGAAGCTGCCATTTCTGCCAACCCAGACTCCACTGACCTTAACTCCTCTCCTACCTGACCAGCCAGCTTTGGTTTGGACTGGGCTTGCTGATCAGAGAGCATGGGCCATTTCTGCCAACCCAGACTCCACTGACCTTAACTCCTCTCCTACCTGACCAGCCAGCTTCGGTTTGGGCTGGGCTTGCTAATCAGAGAGCATGGGCCATTTCTGCCAACCCAGACTCCACTGACCTTAACTCCTCTCCTACCTGACCAGCCAGCTTTGGGGCCATGGTGGCCACTGTCTGTCCACTCGGTCTATTTTGATGCTGGAGTCTTGCAGTCACAGGGTTCGGTGATGGTCCAAGTGCAGAGGGAAAGACACTGAAGCAACTGAACAGTTCACTGAATCTTAATAAGAGCTGTGCAGAACAAAAGGAAAATAATAAACGCTAGGCCAACAGGGCCACTAACTAAACTCTCAAAGAACAATCTAACACCGTCACTGTGACCTGGAAGCAGTAACTTAATACTAAACTAATACCACCCCTTTACAGCATCAACCTAAACTGTAATCTGCTTTCCCGGAATGGGGACCAACGTGAGCAGTCAGCATTGCCCTCACTCTGCTTCAGTCAAGACTCGACAAGACTGAAACGAAAGGAAGGGAGTTAAATACAACCACCAAGAAGTCCTAATTGGCTGGAAGGACCATACTCATGAGTGTGATTGCCGATCCCTTTCGGCTGCCCACCTGTGAGGGCACCCAGGCTCCACAGCAGAGTCCGAGATTGTGACATTTCCCTTTCTCATGCAATTGTACACTTAAAAAATAACAACTGCAGGGCAAATGGAATCCAATAAATAACTTACTATGAACTCAAACTAAAGCCCTACCAAATCACAAGCCAAACAGTGCAGCACTAGCTTAATAAAACACTGGGAATTCCACAGGCCGGATCTGTTCTCCAAAGGTTCATGTATTTTTTGCTTCTGATATTATTACAATCACAGCTGATGAAAACATGGTTATTATTTCAGAAATCTGCTTGCTTTTTGAAGGAAATTTCCACAAAGTAACAAGGCTACAGTATGATGAATCCATTTATGTGACAGGTTCCATCTGTTGTCTGGTCATCATTGGCACCATTTGATGGGAAGAAGTCCTGTTGGACCGCATTTCTGGTAGAAGAATGCACAAGCTTGTGTTCCATTATAAGACGAAGAAAAGGTGCTTGGCCAAGATAAAGGAAGATAGCTGGTGCCTGTAGAACAATTTCAGAAACAGAATCAGAATCAGGTTTCTTATCACAGACATATGTTGTGAAATCTGTTGTTCTGTGTCAACAGTACAGTGCAATATATAAATTACTCTGATTTTTGAGAAAAATACACCTTATAGAGGAGGGGAAGGAATAGTTGAAGCACCATTCCAAAGTAATTCAGGAAAATATCCAGAGCATCATAACGTCTCTTCTTGTTATCCCAGCTCACAGTTGTAGCAGTGAGTGTATCCTGGTCTGACCTGTGAAATGCTGAAACACTCCCTTTATTGACTGTTGTATAGCTGCTGACAGCTGCTGGGCTGTAATCCTACACTCCAACACGAGTGCCTGTAACATCTGTGGCCAGTTTAGTCCAGATTCTTTCCAGCCAGTGAACCTCTCAGTCCACAACCTGCCTCAACCCTCTGTCTCACTATCATAGCTAAAGGCTATCTGTACTCTCTGCTCTTTGCTCTCAGTCTCAACCTGAAATGTCAGCTACCCTTTGTCTCCACAGATGCTTCTAACTACTAAGTTCTTCCAGCAGTTTGTTTTTGCTTCAGTTTTAGGATGTGTTTTAAAGGAAGAGAGAGAATGTGAGCGAAGGTAAAGTTTAGAAAATAAATTGCACAACTTGGGACCAAGCCTGTTGAAAGCATTTAAAGTATCTTGGAATGAATCTCAGTTGGTGATCTGGAGACACAAGGGACTGCAGTCACTGGGACCTACAGCAACACACACAACACAGGGGGAATTCAACAGGCTAGGCAGCAGCTAAGGAGGGAAATGCAGTTGAGACCCTTCAACTGGACTCAAGGTCATTGTGATCGATGACCCTCATTTATAGGGTTGATGTTGCTAAAAATTCCAAAAAAAATGGAGTATGATATTAACACAACAAAGAAAAATAGTTTACATTTCAGCATCACTACGTAGAAGTTCTATAGACTTCTACAGCACAGGAATATGCCCTTTTGTCCACCAAGGTGGCACTGATCAACAAGCACCCATATGCATTAATCATACACTAATGCCATTTGATTTTCTCCATTTTCCCATTAACTAGTCTCTGAGCTACCACTCACCTACACACTAGGGACAATTTACAGTGGTCAGTTAATTTACCAACCCATGTAACTTTGGGATATGGGAGGAAATTGTAGCACCTGGAGGAAACACAGTCACAGGGAGAATGTGTAAACTCTATAGAGACAGTACTGAAGGTCAGGATGAAACCTTGGTCACTGCAGCTGTGGAGCAGAAGCCCTACTAATTGTACCACCAGACTACTCCTTTGGTTCTAGCCACAGTAGCTGAGCGGTTAGCACAACACTATTACAGCTCAGGGCATTGGAGTTTGGAGTTCTATCCTGACATCCTCCGTCAGGAGTTTGTAAGTCCTCCTTGTGGAATGTGTGGGTTTCCTCCGGGTTCTCCAGTTTCCTCCCACAATTTGAATGGCTTGTAGGGCCAGAAGGGCCTATTTTGTTCTGTGCACCAATAAATAATTAAATAAAAGGAAATGGAATTGGCTTATCTTGTCACAGTGTAAAGCTGTTGATTGCATGCCATCCAGACCGACCACTCCATATATAAGGACATTGTGGTAGCAAAAAAGGAAAACGGAATGAAGAATATAGTGTTACAAAAAAATTCACCTGTATAAATCTTAGAGTTACAGTTTGAATATATAATCAGTGCTGAATTTTCTGTGGGGTTGCATCGTTTGACCACCAATAATCCACCTGTATTTTATGGTAGTTATAGCCAGCAACCCATACTGGACTTCAGGTGAGAGCAGGAATGGGCTGAGTTGAGCTACAATTCCTTGCCAACGTTCACTGACCCAGCTCCCATGTTGGGTGGACTGGAGCTTAGAGGTGTCCACTGGAAAATAACACAGTGAGGCTCATTTATTGCACATTGGTATTTATGTTTCCTTCATGTTGGAACTTGACAACATGCTAGGCCACTTCAGAGGGCAGATAACATTCAAGCATGTTACTGTTGTCTGTAGCATCGAGCTTACTCCTCCAAAGGGCATCAGTGAATTAATGGGTTCACTTCACATTGAACATTAATCTGTGTCTCTGGATTTCTAGTCAAATGAATAACTACTGTACTGTTTACTACAAGAGCAGAGGTGAGAATCTACAAAAACTGAAACACCCACAATTTACAAACACAGGAAATTCTGTAGATGTTGGAAATCCAAATCAACACACACAAAATGCTGAAGGAACTCAGCAGGTCAGGCAGCATCTATGGAAATGAATAAACAGTCGACATTTCAGGCCAAGACCCTTCTTCAGGACTGGGAAGGAAGGGGGAAGATGCCAGAATAATAAGGTGAAGGGAAGGGAAGGAGGACAGCTAGAAGGTGATAGGTGAAGCCAGGTGGGTTGAAAAGGTAAAGAGCTGGAGAAGAAGGAATCTGAAAGGAGTGGAGAGTGGGCCAAAGGAGAAAAGGGAGGAGGAAGGTGTTTGGCAGGTGAGAAGAAGAGTCAAGAGGCCAGAGCGGGGAGTAGAAGAAGAGGGAAGGGGGAGGGGAAAGAAAGAATAAAAAATACTGGAAGGAGACATCGATGTTCATGCCATCAGGTTGGAGGCTACTTAGATGGAAACCAAAACACAATAAACATTAAAGTGGTAACCAATGACATCTTTATACGTGTAGCTGAAGAACTATTATTATTGTTATTATTATCTTGATTTCTATCTACAGGGACTGGAATCCATTCTTCTTATAGATATAATTGGCCCAGAGCGAGAATACTGCAATGCTGTGCCTCAGCCAATTACAGATGATGAAACACTTTCACGATCCGCAACCCACTGTTTAATTCATGAGAGTTATAAAAGATTCAGATACTATTAAGCGTAAGTAGCTAGCAACATCAACATATAAACCACAGGTCATGGGATGGTGGTGAAATGAAATTGGCAGAAAGCAACAAATATATATACATGAAAGGAGGAATTAAGACAACAGGCTGCTTTAAAGTGAAACAGTGTGCAATTCATTGAAGATGTTTCCATTGCAAAATGTATTAAAAGAGTGCCCAATAAATGCCTATGAACTCAGCAGTTCTTCATTGCAGGTGTGATTAACAGACTGAAACAATGATATTTTTGTTTGTAGATAATAGTTGCCATTGTACTCATTTTCCAATTTGTTCAGGAAGTTAACCTTTTCACCTGACCAATCATGATCCAGCAAAAGCTTTCAGCACTAGACCTTTCCTGTCGCGAAATTGCCCTTCAACTTTCTTTGGATGTTTGCAGATGTTACATGACATGTTTAAACATTGAATCAAAAATTGTTTTTTCCCTGATATGTGAAATCCCTAATTTGGAATGGCTTCTAGCATTTTTCATTGCTAAACTTCATGCGTCTGGCTGCAATATCTGAAATTCCCTCTCCAAGGATTTACAAGGAAGGTTTTCCTTTATAATCAGTCTTAACACACAACAAATACTCTAGGTAAAATTTAAAAAATTGATGATTGCTATTTTGGAATAGAATATAGAATATAGAAACATGGAATATAGACAGTGCTGCAAGATATCACAAACGGCACTGAAAAATCGGGCCATCAAACTTGGTTTGCTGCTATTAATTCAGGAAAGAATGTTCTTCAAGTCACTAGAAGAATGCATTGTTTTGTTTTGAAAACCTCGAGAGAATCTTTCTGATCAACCACCAGAGCAAGACTTTCTGTTGGACAACACATCTGATAAGGTGGTAAAGTGTGAAGCTGGTTCATATACTCACTTTCTGGAGTAGTGTTAAAACCGAAAAGCTACTCATTCAGATGGGAGCATGTGACTAACTAAACCAAGCTGTCTTATTGGTTAGTCATAAGCACTCTTAGTTCTTTTTTTCTCTCTCTCTGTAGTATTGCAATAAAGTCAAATAAGTTATATAAAATTTTAATGATGGATAATCACTGCATGTTGTACGCTGAAGCAGCACGAGCTGGGATGCCCCAGAGTTGATCTTTTTATCTGTGCTAAGGGAGCTGGTTAATGGAATGGCGATGGGTGTTTCCTATTGCCTTCTGTTGACAGGATAAAAAAAGGGATAGAAAATTATTGCGTGACAGATGTAGCATATATGTAGCATGTGGAAATGTCAGAAATGAAGTTATTAATTTCAAATTGTTATATTAGAGATGAGTATGATACTAGAAGGAACTTTACAAGGTTTGTACTTAGCATGGAGAACTTCACATCCACAATGAAGAAATGTCACGACCTCACCACGATTGTTAATTTCTTATTGAGTCCTCTGTCAGTCAGAGTTGATCATGGATATTACATCCCAGCTGTCCAGATACACAAGCCAGGGCAGTATGATATGGAGGTAAGCTGTTGCCCGTGCAGTATGGCTCCCCCTCTCCATGCATCTGATGAATCCAAAGGAACGACAGAGACTGATACAGTTGGATACCAGTAGCATCACAGGAGTTGCCAGTCAACATTGAGCTCAATATAGGATTGTCTTAGGGACTCCAGATCTGGATTTTTCCCTCTGGGTTTACTCCCAAAGCCTTCCCCATGAGTGAGTATAGTCACAAGGCAGTGGAGGTTTGAGATCAGATTTTTCCTTCTAGCTGAGCTACCAACCACGGCTGATGAGCCCCATCTGCCTGAAACGACTGGTGTTAAGATGCCAGTAACCTACCTTTGCCTCTTCTCTTGTCAATAGAAACAATTCCACCATGGCTAGTAGTTAAGCTACATGTGGACGTCAGGAGTTAGACTTGATTGTCAGAGTCTATTTGAGATGCATGTCATTGGGAGCATTTAACAGGTAGTGGGAGCTTGTCCCATTACCACCACTGGCTATAACAACCTGAAGGAACCATTTCTTATTACACCACACCAAAACTTCCAACCACTGTTACAGCAAAATTTATTGTTCATTAACTTCTGTCATACTTGAACTGTTGGAATGGGAGAAGCAAGGGAATGAAAGCCAATCAGCCAGTGGTCATTGGTCATATTCTTGAAATATTCACATATATCCAGAGAACAAAAATGGATATGTGGTATGAAACCATAACCGTGTTGTAGAATGAGAGTTAGGTGAAAGAAACTGTTTGGGTTCTGTCCAACAGGACTAGTTGCTTTTAATAATCAGTGTCATGGGTGAGAGATTCATTCTAATATTTAAAAAGCATTAATAATATTTAAATAAGATTGCTTGAAATATCTGATTTATTTGCAAGGTAAGACCTGCCCTACAGTGTCAAACTTTGAATGCATGGAATGATATTGTTGGGTTATCTTGACTGTAATGTAAATTTTAATTGGCACAGTTTGTGTATGGCTTCTTATCTAAAGGGCAAGGAAGGCATCAGAATGGGATTTACTTTTGCAGACATTTTTATGGACATAAACACACTTAATCATCCACACAGACTGGTATTATGGGACAGTTACTGTATATGCAGATGTTACAGTATGTTACCGTAATTAAATTTGTTTACGACACTACATTGATGGGCCTTATTTCAGACAATAACAATGTGGCCTACAGGGAAGAAGTTATCTCTCTGATACAGTGGTGTCAAGAAAACAACCTCTCCCTCAATGTCACAAAAACAAAGGAACTGGTTGTGGACAACAGGAGGAATGGAGACAGGCTAACCCCTATTGACATCAGTGGATCTGGGGTTGAGAGGGTAAACAGCTTTAAGTTCCTCAGCATCCACATCACTGAGGATCTCATGTGGTCTGCACACACCAGTTGTGTGGTGAAAAAGGCACAACAGTGCCCCTTTCACCTCAGACGGTTGAGGAAGTTTGGCATGGGCCCCCAAATCCCAAGAACATTCTACAGGGGCACACTTGAGAGCATCCTGACTGGCTGTAGCACTGCCTGGTGTGGGGGACTGTACCTCCCTCAATCACAGGACTCTGCAGAGAGTGGTGCGGACAGCCCAGCGCAACTGTAGTTGTGAACTTCCCATGATTCAGGACATTTACATAGACAGGTGTGTAAAAAGGGCCTGAAGGATCATTGGGGACCTGAGTCACCCCAAGCCCAATCTATTCCAGCTGCTACCATCCGGGAAACGGTACTGCAGCATAAAAGCCAGGACCAACAGGATCTGGGACAGCTTCTTCCACCAGGCCATCAGACTGATTAACTCATGCTGATTTGAATGTACTCTACATTACATTGACTGTTCTATTTATTATAAATTACTATGATTGCACATTCAGACAGAGACGTAACGTAAAGATTTTTACTCCTCTTGTATGTGAAGGATGTAAGAAATAAAGTCAATTCAATTCAATTCAAAAATTATAAGTGATGACTTCTGGTCAAGATGGTTTATGTACCTGATCCGTTTTGTTCGCTTTTTCGTGTGGGAGGAAGGATTTGCGGGTCGATGTGCCTGAACATTTTGATCTTTTTTTTGTGTGGGGAAGAAGGTTTAGAGGAGATGTGCCAGTTCCATTTTTGTTTGTTTTTTTGTGAGGGTGGGGGATTTGGGGGAGATGTGACTGTTTTGTTTTGTTTGTTTATTTTTGTGTGAGGGGGATTTGGGGGTTGACGTGTCTGATCCGTTTTGCTTGTTTTTTTGTGCAGGAGGGGGATTTGAGGGAGATGTGACTTCTGTTTTGTTCATTTTTCTGTGCAGGAGGAGGATTTGCCCGTCTGTTGGTTTGTTTTTTAGTGCGGGAGGATGGATTTGGTGGTCGATGTGTCTGTTCTGTTTTGTTCCTTGTTTTTGCATTAGGAGGGATTTGGGGGTTGATGTACCTGTTCCTTTTTGGTTTTTTTTGTGCCGAAGGATGGATTAGGGGGTTGATGTGCTTTATCCGTTTTGGTCATTTTTCTGTGAAGGAGGAGGGATTTGGGTGTTGATGTGCCTCTTTTGTCTTGTTCCTTTTTTTTTTGTGTTACAAGGGATTTGGGGGTTGATAGAACATAGAATAGTACAGCACATTACAGGCCCTTCAGCCCACAATGTTGTGCTGACCCTCAATCCCTGCCTCACATATAACCCCCCACCTTAAATTCCTCCATATACTTGTCTAGTAGTCTCTTAAACTTCACTAGTGTATCTGCCTCCACCACTGACTCAGGCACTGCATTCCACGCACCAACCACTCTCTGAGTGAAAAACCTTCCTCTAATATCCCCCTTGAACTTCCCTCCCCTTACCTTAAAGCCACGTCCTCTTGTACTGAGCAGTGGTGCCCTGGGGAAGAGGCGCTGGCTGTCCACTCTGTCTATTCCTCTTAATATCTTGTACACCTCTATCATGTCTCCTCTCATCCTCCTTCTTTCCACAGAGTAAAGCCCTAGCTCCCTTAATCTCTGATCATAATCCATACTCTCTAAACCAGGCAGCATCCTGGTAAATCTCCTCTGTACCTTTCCAATGCTTCCACATCCTTCCTATAGTGAGGCGACCCGAACTGGACACAGTACTCTAAGTGTGGCCTAACTAGAGTTTTATACAGCTGCATCATTACATCGCGTCTCTTAAACTCTATCCCTCAATTTATGAAAGCTAACACCCCATAAGCTTTCTTAACTACCCTATCTACCTGTGAGGCAACTTTCAAGGATCTGTGGACATGTACCCCCAGATCCCTCTGCTCTTCCACACTACCAAGTATCCTGCCATTTACTTTGTACTCTGCCTTGGAGTTTGTCCTTCCAAAGTGTACCACCTCACACTTCTCCGGGTTGAACTCCATCTGCCACTGCTCAGCCCACTTCTGCATCCTATCAATGTCTCTCTGCAATCTTTGACAATCCTCTACACTATCTACAACACCACCAATCTTTGTGTCATCTGCAAACTTGCCAACCCACCCTTCTACCCCCACATCCAGGTCGTTAATTACAAATCACGAAAAGTAGGGGTCCCAGAACAGATCCTTGTGGGACACCACTAGTCACAACCCTCCAATCTGAATGTACTCCCTCCACCACGACCCTCTGCCTTCTGCAGGAAAGCCAATTCTGAATCCACCTGGCCAAACTTCCCTGGATCCCATGCCTTCTGACTTTCTGAATAAGCCTACCGTGTGGAACCTTGTCAAATGCCTTACTAAAATCCATGTAGATCACATCCACTGCACTACCCTCATCTATATGCCTGGTCACCTCCTCAAAGAACTCTATCAGGCTTATTAGGCATGATCTGCCCTTCACAAAGCCATGCTGACTGTCCCTGATCAGACCATGATTCTCTAAATGCCCATAGATGCTATCTCTAAGAATCTTTTCCAACAGCTTTCCCACCACAGACGTAAGGCTCACTGGTCTATAATTACCCGGACTATCCCTACTACCTTTTTTGAGCAAGGGGACAACATTCGCCTCCCTCCAATCCTCGGGACCATTCCTGTGGACAACGAGGACATAAAGATCCTAGCCAGAGACTCAGCAATCTCTTCCCTCACCTCGTGGAGCAGCCTGGGGAATATTCCATCAGGCCCCGGGGACTTATCCATCCTAATGTATTTTAACAACTCCAATACCTCTTCTCCCTTAATATCAACATGCTCCAGAACTCAACCTCACTCATATTGTCCTCACCATCATCAAGTTCCCTCTCATTGGTGAATACCGAAGAGAAGTATTCTTTGAGGACCTCGCTCACTTCCACAGCCTCCAGGCACTTCTTCCCACTTTTATCTCTAATCAGTCCTACCTTTACTCCTGTCATCCTTTTGTTCTTCACATAATTGAAGAATGCCTTGGGGTTTTCCTTTACCCTACTCGCCAAGGCCTTCTCATGCCCCCTTCTTGCTCTCATCAGCCCCTTCTTAAGCTCCTTTCTTGCTACCCTATATTCCTTAATAGACCCATCTGATCCTTGCTTCCTAAACCTCATGTATGCTGCCTTCTTCCACCTGACTAGATTTTCCACTTCACTTGTCACCCATGGTTCCTTCACCCTACTATTCTTTATCTTCCTCACTGGGACAAATTTATCCCTAACATCCTGCAAGATATCCCTAAACATCGACCACATGTCCATAGTACATTTCCCTGCAAAAACATCATCCCAATTCACACCCACAAGTTCTAGCCTTATAGCCTCATAATTTGCCCTTCCCCAATTAAAAATTTTCCTGTCCTCTCTGATTCTATGCTTTTCCATGATAATGCTAAAGGCCAGGGAGTGGTGATCACTGTCCCTCAGATGCTCAGCCACTGACAGATCTGTGACCTGACCCAGTTCGTTACCTAATACTAGATCTAGTATGGCATTCCCCCTAGTCGGCCTGTCAACATACTGTGACAGGAATCCATCCTGGACACACTTAACAAACACTGCCCCATCTAAACCCTTGGAACTAATCAAGTGCCAATCAATATTAGGGAAGTTAAAGTCATCCATGATAACAACCCTGTTATTTTTGCACCTTTCCAAAAACTGCCTCCCAATCTGCTCCTCGGTATCTCTGCTGCTACCAGGGGGCCTATAGAATACTCCCAATAGAGTAACTGCTCCCTTCCTGTTCCTGACTTCCACCCATACTGACTCAAAAGAGGATCCTGCTACATTATAATCCCTTTCTGCAGCTGTAATAGTATCCCTGACCAGTAATGCCACCCCTCCTCCCCTCCCCCCCCCATCTCTATCCCTTTTAAAGCACTGAAATCCAGGAATATTGAGAATCCATTCCTGCCCTGGTGCCAGCCAAGTCTCCGTAATGGCCACTACATCATAATTCCATGTATGTATCCAAGCTCTCAGTTCATCACCTTTGTTCCTGATGCTTCTTGCATTGAAGTACACACACTTTAGCCCTTCTACCTTACTACCTTTACACTCTTTATTCTGCTTCTCTTTCCTCAAAGCCTCTCTATATGTTAGATCTGGCTTTACTCCATGCACTTCTTTCACTGCTCTGTCGCTCCGGGTCCCACCCCCCTTGCAAATTAGTTTAAACCCTCCCGAACCATGCTAGCAAACCTACCAGCAAGGATATTGCTCCCCCTCGAGTTCAGGTGCAACCCATCCAATCTGTATAGGTCCCACCTTCCCCAGAAGAGATCCCAATGGTCCAAAAATCTAAAACCCTGCCCCCTGCACCAACTCCTCAGCCACACATTCAACTGCCATCTCCTCCAATTCTTACCAGCACAATCACATAGCACTGGCAGCAATCCTGAGAATGCCACCCTTGAGGTCCTGTTCTTCTGCCTAGTTCCCAAAACTCACTTCAGGACCTCATCCCTCTTCCTGCCTATGTCATTGGTACCAACATGTATCACAACTTCTGGTTGCTTTCCCTCTCATACCAGGATGTCATGCACCCGGTCAGAGACATCCCGGACCCTGGCACCCGGGAGGCACCAAACCATGTGGGTGTCCTTCTCACGTCCACAAAATCTCCTGTCTGCTCCCCTGACTATAGAGTCTCCAATGACGACAGCTCTCCTCTTCTCCGTCCCATCCTTCTGCACCACAGGGTCAGACTCAGTGCCAGAGGCCCTGCCACTGTGACTCATCCCTGATCAGTCATCCCCGCAAACAGTATCCAGAACAGTATACTTATTATTCAGGGGAATGGCTACAGGGGTGTTCTGCACTACCTGTCTATTCTCCTTCGCTTTCCCCCCTCTGACTGTCACCCAACGACCTGCTTCCGGCAACCGAGGTGTGACTACCTCCCTGTAGCTCTCACCTACGACTGCCTCATTTTCCCTTATGAGTCGAAGGTCATCCAGCTGCTGCTCCAGATTCCTCACACGGTCTTCCAGATCGGCCAGCCGCAAGCACTTCTGGCAGATGTGACTCTGCGGGAGAGGGGAGCTCCCCCAAGACTGCCACATCTCACAGGAGAGGCACATCACCGTCTCAGGAGGCATTGTAAAGATTAACTGGGAAGAAGCTCATCCTCCTCCTCTTCTCGTTGAAGCCTCTCAAGTCAAAGCCTCAAATCTTCACTCCTTCACTGGCCCACTCACTCACTGGCCGCTTTTGATATGTCTGTACTGTTTTGTTCATTTTTTTGTGCAGGAGGAGGGATTTGAGGTTAATGTGTCTGTTCCGTTTTTCTTCTTTTTTTGTGTGTAGTAGGAGGGATTTGGGGGTCAATGCGCCTGTTCCGTATTTGTTCGTATTTCTTTGTGCAGGAGGAGGGATTTGGGGGTTGATGTGTCTGTTCTCTTTTTTCTCGTATTTTAGTGGGGGAGGAGGGATTTGGGGCTGACAATCGTGCTGCTTTTCTTTCCTTTCTTGGTTTCACGGCTACCCAGAGCAGAAGAATTTCAGAGTTGTATACTTTGATAAGAAATGAACCTGTGAACCTTTGATTATTCCCTCATGTTTCTAAAGATATCAGTATAACATGTAGTTCTTTGCTTTCCCTGATACCTTAATACTGCAAGAGGAATGGAGAGATATCAATACTGACAAGACAATATCAGGCAAACCAACATCAGATATTTCCAGCATTGATATTTCTGTCACACTTGGCCAGCTCTTTTGGGTGGCTCACACTGTCCATACGTCCAACAACAGTCTTTCCAGCCACACACTCCATCACTCCATTCTTCTGATCTCCACCACAACAAGCAGTTATTTCAATGTCTTCTTCGAGAATTGTCGTGATGAAGCCACACTCAGGTTGGAGGAACAATACCTTATATTCTGTCTGGGTAGCCTCCAACCTGATGGCATGAACATCGACTTCTCCATCTTCTGGTAATGGCAACACCCACACCATTCCTCATCCGCCCATCACCTCCTTCTGGTGCTCCTCTCTGCCTTGTCTTTCTTTCATGGCCTTCTGTCATAGAACATAGAACATAAAAATTTACAGCCCATTACAGGCCCTTCAGCCCACAATGTTGTGCTGATCATGTAACCTACTCTAGAAACCGCCTAGAATTTCCCTAGCACATAGCCCTCTATTTTTCTAAGCTCCATGTACCTATTTAAGAGGATCTTAAAAGACCCTATTGTATCCACTTCCACCACCTTCGCTGGCAGTGCGTTCCACTCACCCACCAATCTCTGTGTGTAAAACCTACCCCTGACATTCCCTCAGTACCCATTTCCAAGCACCTTAAAACTATGCCCCCTCGTGTTAGCCATTGCAGCCCTGGGAAAAAGCCTCTGGCTATCCACACGATCAATGCCTCTCATCATCTTACACACCTCTATCAGGTCACCTTTCATTCTTTGTCGCTCGAAGGAGAAAAGGCCGAGTTCACTCAACCTATTCTCATAAAGTACACCCTTCAATCCAAGCAATATCCTTGTAAATCTCCTCTGCATTCTCTCCACATCCTTCCTGTAGTGAGGTTACCAGAATTGAACACATACTACAAGTGGGGTCTGACCAAGGTCTGTATAGCTGTAACATCACCTTACAGCTCTTGAACTCAATCCCACAGTTGATGAATGACAACACACCATATGTCGTCTTAACAACACTGTCAACCTACGCAGCACATTTGAGTGTCCTATGGACACGGACCCCAAGATCTCTCAGATCCTCCACATTGCTAAGAGTCTTACCATTAATATTATATTCTGTCTTCAAATTGGACCTACCAAAATGAACCACTTCACACTTATCTGGGTTGAACACCATCTGCCACTTCTCAGCCCAGTTCTGCATCCTATCAATGTCCCACTGTAACCCCTGACAACCCTCCAGACTATCCACAACACCCCCAACATTTGTGTCATTCTGCAGACTTTAACCCACCCTTCTACTTCTTTATCCAGGTCATTTATAAAAATCACAAATAGGAGGAGTCCCAGAACAGATCCCTGTGGAACCCCACTGGTCACCGTCCTCCATGCAGAATATGACCCGTCTACAACCATCCTTTGCCTTCTGTGGGCAAGCCAATTCTAGATCTACAAAGCAAGGTCTTTTTGAATCCCATGCCTCCTTACTTTCTGAAGGAGCCTTGCATGTGGAACCTTATCAAATGCCTTACTGAAATCCATATACACTACATCCACTGCTCTACCTTCATCAATATGTTTTGTTACATCCTCAAAGAATTCAATCAGGCTCGTAAGGCACGACCTGCTCTTGACAAAACCATACTGGCTATCCATAATCAGATTATGTCTCTCCAAATGCTCATAAATCCTGCCTCTCAGGATCTTCTCCAAATGCTTACCAACCACTGAAGTCAGACTCTCTGGTCTATAATTTCCTGGGTTATCTCTACTCCCTTTCTTGAACAAGAGAACAACATTTGCAATCCTCCAATCCTCCAGTACTTCTCCCATCCCTATCAATGATGCAAAGATTATTGCAAGAGGCTCAGTAATCTCCTTCCTCGCTTCCCACAGTAGCCTGGGGTAAATCTCATCTAGTCCCGGTGACTTATCTAATTTAATGCTTTTCAAAAGTTCTAGCACATCCTCTTTCTTAATGTCTATATGCTCAATGTTTCAGTCTGCTGTAAGTCATCCCCACAATTGCCAAGGTCCTTTTCTCTGCTGAATACTGAAGCAAAGTATTCATTAAGTACATCTGATATCTCCTCCGGTTCCATACACACTTTTCCACTGTCACACTTGATTGGTCCTATACTCTCATGTCTTATCCTCTTGCTCTTCACATACTTGTAGAATGCCTTGGGGTTTTCCTTAATCCTGCCCACCAAGGCCTTCTCATGGCCCCTTCTGGCTCTCCTAATTTTGTTCTTCAGCTCCCTTCCAGCAACCTTGTAATTTTCTAGAGCTCTAACAGTACCTTTCTTGAACCTTTTGTAAGCTTTTCTTTTCTTCTTAACTAGGTTTTCTACAGCCTTTGTACACCATGGTTCTTTAACCCTACCATCCTTTCCCTGCCTCAATGGAACATACCTATGCAGAAATTTGTGCGAATGTTCCCTGAACATTTGCCACACTTCTGCCGTGTATTTTCCTGAGAACATCTGTCTGCTCCCAATTTATGTTTCCATGTCCCCTCACCTTCTTACTCTGACTCCTCATCTTTTTTTCTCCAGTCCTGCTGAAGGGTTTTGGCCTGAAACGTCAATTGTACTTTTTTCCATAGTTGCTGCCTGGCCTACTGAGTTCCTCCAGCATTTTGTGTGTGTTGCATCAATCCAGGTATAGACGCTTTCTTATGTATTTATATTTGTTGTGTGTTTTCATTGTTATAGTGCCTTCTATGTTATTCTGTTTTTTGTGCTGCTTCAGATCAGGAGTAAAAATTACTTCGTTCTCCTTACACTTGTTTACACGAAATAACATTATACAATCTTGAAGGAGGCCATTATTAATTTGTGTCTTGTGATGAATATGAAAATGATTATACTGAATATTTTTCCTGATTTTACTGTTGGTTTCTTCATGGAGACATTTGTCAACCTGCAATGCACAAACCCATCATGTTCCTGCTTCATTGCTTAATTTCATTGGGTTATCCTATGGAAACCAATAATCTACATACCGGCTGTGTGGTGAAAAAAGCACAACAGCGCCTCTTTCACTTCAGATGGTTGAAGAAGTTTGGCATGAGTCCCCAGATCCTAAGGAATACCTCCAGGGGCAGAATTGAGAGCATCCTGACTGCCTGGTATGGGAACTGCACTTCCCTCGATTGCAGGGCTCTGCAGAGAGTGGTGCGGACAGCCCAGTACATCTGTAGATGTGAACTTCCCGCTAAGACATTTACAGAGACAGGTGTGTAAAAAGGGCCCAAAGGATCATTGGAGACCCAAGTCACCCCAACCACAAACTGTTCCAGCTGCTACCATCGGGAAATGGTACCCCAGCATAAAAGCAGGACCAACAGGCTCTGGGACAGCTCCTTCCACCAGGCCATCAGACTGATTAATTCAAGCTGGCATAATTGTATTTCTATGTTATATCGACTGCCCTGTTGTACATACTATTTATTACAAATTACTATAATTTTCACATTGCACATTCAGATGGAGACGTAATGTAAAGATTTTTACTCCTCATGTATGTGAAGGCTGTAAGAAATAAAAGCCAATTCAAACTCAAATTCAATTTATACTGATTCCTTCTCCTTCCATGTTTTCCTGAATTCTGCAGTGTTATTGAACTCCTTGAATCAGAATGTCCAGTGATTACAGTCCTGGTGGTTGTAAACTTCATTGTCATTATTACTTGCTGGTTGTTGTACATCTTTGCAAAGTCAAAATGCTGAATTCTGGATCAAGCGGACCCCCATTAAGAGCAGTATTCTAAAAGTGACCTGAGGAAGATGTGGCTTTTCTGCAACTTCAGAGCATGCTATTGAATGAGACGGTTAATTTCAGTGACTCAATGGGGGACGGTGATTATCTTAAAGCTAGTGAACTATCACATTTCCTTGCTTTTCTGGCAAAGATAATTCGTATTTGTAAACATCTTCAAGTGATGAAAATGTTACTGAGCTCCAATGTCATTATTTCAACTTGTGTCCTTGCCAGGCTGAGCAGCAAGAGCCAGCAGCATGGAAATCATGTCCTACCAATTATCTTCAATGACCCATATTTAGAACAGAGATAGCTGTTTCTCCACCATAGTGAGTACAGTTACAGGCACAAGGCTAGTTTGGGAAGAATGTGTGAGTTCTTCTAAAATGCCCTCATTCAGAACCACAGATTGTCAGGCAAATACAGCTAACCAGGGTAATCCAAACCGTAATCAGCTGCTGATGTGTGCTCACACTATGAACTGGGCGATGTAATACAGACAATACTGCAATGGAAACACAGCCTGTGGCTACTGTTGAGATTGCACGAATGCCCTAAATGCCCAGAGGGAGATCACATTTGCTTTAAACAGTAACAGAGACCTCTCTGTCCATGCTGTTGGTCCAAGTAGCAAACAAGCTCCTCCCCCACCACCACCACCACCACCACCCCACATCTTCTGCAGAGTACAGGTTGCCGACTCCTAACAGATTTATGACTTAGCAGCGCTGGGAAAGCTTAGCAGTTTTGATGAACTGAGTTGCAAATTCTACATTGTCTTTTTTTCCTTTCCATAATTAAAGGACATAACTGTTAACTTAATTTATCTGCATTCTTCAAGTCCTTGTGGTTTTAACAGTGTTTAGTAGGTGATCCATACTGTTCAGTTCATCTCCTTGGAAAGAAGACAGAAACAGTCTGTTGCTGGGTTCTTCAGTAGGAAGTGTTGCTCTGGGCTTCAAGTGGCTGTGGTTGTTTTCCTTGGATTTAAGCTCTCATGGAATGTTTGGGTCAGCTATAATGTACTGAAATCTCCATGTGTTAACACTGAACACGGTTTTCATTGTTGGCACTGTTATAATGCTGCACATTGTTAGAAAGTACTGTGTGTAACCATTATAGGCCAGACCTTTTTTCCCTATAATTCTTCCTTCTGGAGTAGAGACTTTACAGTGAACCGTCCAGTTCAAATGTAGGGTTTGTATTGTTTGTGCATGCCTGAATACTGAGAATTTGTTAGTTATTGAACAGTAGGGGCTAAGATTTGAGGACCTGAGTTCTGGTGAAAGGTCAAATAGCTTGGGACTTTATTCCCTGGAATGCAGGAGAATGAGGAAAGATCTTATGGATGTATACAAAATTATGAAGGGTATAGATATGATGAATGCATGCAGGCTTTTCCCCCTTGGGTTGGGTCAGACTTGAACCAGGGGTCATAGGTTAAAGGTGAAACAGGAAATCTTTAAGGGGAATCTGAGGGTTCGCTTTTTCTAGAGGGTGGTGTGGGTGTGAAATGAGCTGTCAGCATAAGTGGTGGATGCGGATTCAATTGTAACATTTAAAGAAGTTTAGATATTATACAAGGATGAATGGGGATGATGGTTATGCTCTGGATACTGCTATAGGGGACTAGGCAGGAACCAAGGTCAACATGGACTAGATGGGCTGAAGGGCCTGTTCTGCGCTGTAGTACTCCATGATAATATGGTGTTGGAACTCTGTGTGCCAAGAACATCTATGGGGGGAAAGTAATTGTTGATGTTTCAGTCGTGACCCTTCATTAGGACTATATTCCTTTGGGTTTCCTACCACTAACCCTTCAACAGGCTACCAATCAGGGATGTCCTTATCTTAGGTAATTTAAGAAGTTACCCTCTCTTGTGTGTATTGTCTTGTGCAGCACCCTGTACCTTTCCACAAGCATTGTCAGTTAAGCAGTCTTGTGCTTTCTTTTTGAGTGCATGGTGCTAATTCCCTCAATAACATCTCTTTCAATTCCTCTCCCTTTCTGTAGATCAAAGGGTTAGCCATGGGCATTCACATGTGTCCTAGCTTT
The DNA here is from genome assembly GCF_048418815.1 of Hemitrygon akajei. Taxonomy (NCBI): domain Eukaryota; kingdom Metazoa; phylum Chordata; class Chondrichthyes; order Myliobatiformes; family Dasyatidae; genus Hemitrygon; species Hemitrygon akajei. Next base: position 2,390,649 of record NC_133141.1, on the reverse strand, counting down.
TTGTGTGGCCTGTCTTCTTGATGGCTTACACGGAATAGTCCTTGTTCCAAGCCTATTCGGGCACCCTCTCCCAGCTCACTCTTCATAGCATTGATGACCATATTGGCGCTGCTTCATGCACTCAGATGGTCTAATTTTGGTTCTAGTTTCCAACATCTGCCATCTCCTTTGCCTTTGTGGTACTAAGTTACCGTTGGAGGGAAGGCAGTAATGTGTAATGCTTTAAAATAGGCAATAGAGTAACACTCTTGAATTTTTGATCTGTCAATTAAAACACCATTTTTTGTGAAACCAGCAGACCCATATCAAAGTCGATGCAAATTGAGTTGGTGTATTTGAAATAGAGAGAGATTTCCACAGATGTCACTTTACCTGCTCCAGAATTTCAGAATTTTCTGCTTTATGCCATATTAATTTTTGTGTATGAAAATGCAGGAAAAGGCCTTAAACAGTTATTTATCATTTTTAATGGAAACAGTCTGGCAGGAAAGCCTGATTCTCACTGACCCTCACCAACCCACTCCCACACCATCCCACCCTTAAAACATCAGGAGTTATCTCTTCAGATCTTCTAGTACCAAAGATTAATTTCTTCAGTCAAGGGATGTTTGATGTACCCACTGCTGAGGTTACAAAGCTGATGTAAATACGTGTTTTCACACATCATGGGCTTATACTCAAGGCTATTCTTCAGCTGTCAGCTTTCAGAGGATGATGGGGACTAGTTTACTGCTGTCAGTGGGGGTGATAATGTCATTATCTTAACAGTATGGATAATGTTTTGGCTGTACAGAAACGTGTGTTTCAGTTCATGATGGAATGCTTGTGGTTAAACTGATTATGCTACTTGAAGGAATGCTTATTTGAACTTTTAAAAACATGTTGAAGATTCACAAGACTATTTTCTCTGATCAGCAGTATGGAGCAGTATGTGTAGTGTATGATATTATAGAGGCTGAGCCAAATACTCCAGTGAGTGAGTAGACTAGAATTCTTTCCAAAAATAGAAAGATTTGTATTTTTACACTGCCATATGTTGCTATATTTGTAGTGCACAAAGCAATCCTCAACCAATGAAATACTTTTTAATAATGGTCAGTTTTAATGAGAACATTCAGCACCCAATTTGCACATAGTAATTTGATACTATTCAGGCAGTCTGTTTTACTGATCATGAAATCAAAGAGTCTGTGAGAGATATGACATGGTAACAGGTTCTCTGGCTTATCAAGTCAATGCTGATCATCAGGCATCCATTACTAATCTTACCCTAGCCCTTTTTATTCTTTCCACATTCCTATGAACTCTACCACCCTAGCTGCAATTTTACTGAGAACAATTAACCTACCAATTTGTGTCTTTGGGAATTGGAGAAAAGAGGAAACTGCCCATGTAGTCACGTGGAGAACTTGGGGTGGCACAGTAGTGTAGAGGTTAGCACAACACTTTACCAGTGACCCAGGTTAAATTCCTGCTGCTGCTTAAATAAAGGCATAGTCTACAAATTACAATGGCAGATAGAAAATGCATGTCAAAAGGGCAATATTACAATAGTCGTGGAAAAATCAAGTTGGAGCTGGATCCCAAGCGGGGGAATTTCTAGAACACCTATGAGGTGACATTTTAGAGCAGCTCGTGGCTGAGCCCACTGGGGATCAGCTTTTCTGAATTGGGTGTTGTGCAATGAATTGGAATTGATTAGAGAGCTTAAGGTAAAAGAACCTTTAGGGGCTCAGTGATCATAATATGATTGAATTCACCCTGCAATTTGAGAAGGAGAGGCTTTAGGGTAAGTGTGGGAAGTATGGTTGGTTGCCAGTGGCTAATGGTGTTTCAGAGGGGTTAGTGTTAGGACCACTTCATTTCATGTTATACATCAATGATTGGGATGACAGAATTGATAATTTTGTGGCCAAGTTTGCAGATGATACAAAGATACGTGAAGGGGCAGGTCGTGCTGAAGAAGCAGAGATGCTACAGAAGGACTTGGACAGATTAAGACAATGGGCAAAGAAATGGCAGATGGAATAGAGTGTGGGGAAGTGTATTGTCATGCACTTTGGTAGAAGGAATAAAGGCATAGCATATTTTCTAAATGGGGAGAAAATTCAAAAATCAGAGGTGGAAAGGGATTTTGGATCCTTGTGCAGAATTCCGAAAGGTTAACTTGTGGGTTGAGTCATTGGTAAAGAAAGCAAATGCAGTGTCAGTATTCATTTTGAGAGGACTAGAATATAAAAGCAAGGATGCAATGCTGAGGCTTTATAAGGCACTGGTCAGACTGCACTTGGAGTATTGTCAACCCTCTTGGGCCCCTTATCTAAAATGGATGTGCTGGCATTTCAGAGAATTAGGGGAGTTTCACAAGAATGATTCTGGGAATGAAAGGGGTAACGTATGAGGAGTGTCTGATGACTTTGGGCCTGAACTCACTGGAGCTTAGAAGAATAAGGGGGGTGGAGGGCAATCTCAGAGAAGCCTATCGAATATTGAAAGGCTTAGATGGAGTAGATGTGGAGAGGATGTTTCCTATAGTGGGGGATTCTAAGACCAGAAGGCACAGCCTCAGAATACAAGGACATCTGTTAAGAACAGAGATGAGGAGGAACTTCTTTAGCTAGAGAGTGGTGAGTCTGTGGATTCCACTGCCACAGGTGGCTGTGGAGCCGTCATTGGATGTATTTAAAGTGGAGGTTGATAGGTTCCTGATTAGTCAGAGCATCAAAGAGGAGTTGGCAAGAGAATGCGTTTGAGAAAGATAATAAATCAGCCATGCTGGAATGGCAGAGCAGACTGATAGGCCAAATGGCCTAATTCTCCTATGTCTTATGGTATTATGCTCGCATATATTGTTCTACCTTGAGATTCGTTTCCTTGTAGGCAATTCCAGGAAAAATAAAGAAACACAATAGAACCTATCAAAAGCCGTACATAAACAAAGATTAACAAAGTAAGGAGACATGGGATCCAAGGGGACTTTGCTTTGTGGATCCAGAACTGGCTTTCCTACAGAAGGCAAGGAGTGGTTGTAGATGGGTCATATTCTGCATGGAGGTCGGTGACCAGTGGTGTGCCTCAGGGATCTGTTCTGGGACCCATTCTCTTCATGATTTTATAAATGACCTGGATGAGGAAGTGGAGGGATGGGTTAGTAAATTTGCTGATGACACAAAGATTGGGGGTGCTGTGGATAGTGTGGAGGGCTGTCAGAACTAACAGCAGGATATCGATAGGATGCAAAACTGGGCTGAGAAATGGCAGATGGAGTTCAACCCAGATAAGTGAGAAGTGGTTCATTTTGGTAGGTCTGAATTGAGGACAGAATATAGTATTAATGGTAAGACTCTTGGCAGTGTGGAGGATTAGAGGGATCTTGGGGTCCGAGTCCATACGATACTCAAAGATGCTGAGCAGGTTGACTGTGTGGTTAAGAAGGCATACGGTATATTGTATATTGATATACAGTATATTGGTATATTCAATTATGGGAATAAGTTCAGAGCTGAGAGGTAATGTTACAGCTATATAGGACCCTGGTCAGACCCCACTTGGAGTACTGTGCTCAATTCCGGTCACCTCACTACAGGAAGGATGTGGAAGCCATAGAAAGGGTGCAAAGGAGATTTACAAGGAAGTTGCCTGGATTGGGGAGCATGCCTTACGAGAATAGGTTGAGTGAACTTGGCCTTTTCTCCTTGGAGCAAGGGAGGCTGAGAGGTGACCTGATAGAGGGGTTATAAGATGATGAGAGGCATTGATCGTGTGGATAGTCAGAGGCGTTTTCCCAGGACTGAAATGGCTAACATGAGTGGGCACTGTTTTAAGGTGCTTGGAAGTAGGTACAGAGGAGATGTCAGGGTTAAGTTTTTTACGCGGTGAGTGGTGAGTGTGTGGAATGGGCTGCTGGCAACGGTGGTGGAGGCGGATACGATAGGGTCTTTTAAGAGGCTCTTGGATAGGTAGATGGAGCTTAGAAATATAGAGGGCTATGGATAACCCAAGGTGATTTCTCAGGGAAGTACATGTTCGGCAAAGGGCCTGTATTGTGCTGTAGGTTTTGCATGTTTCCATGTTTCTAACTGTTCCTGAACCTGATCGTGTGGGATCTCCTGCCTGATTGTAATAGTGAAAAGAGGGCATGACCTGAATTGTGTGGGTCTTTGATGATGGATGCTGATTTCTTGTCACCGCGTGCATGGTTCCCTGAAGGTGGAATCTCATGTGGATAGGGTGGTGAAGAAAGCTTTTGGTATGCTGGCCTTTATAAATCAGAGCATTGAGTATAGGAGTTGGGATGTAATATTAAAATTGTACAAGGCATTGATAAGGCCGAATCTGGAGTATTGTGTACAGCTCTGATCACCGAATTATAGGAAAGATGTCAACAAGATAGAGAGAGTACAGAGAAGAGTTACTAGAATGTTACCTGGGTTTCAGCACCTAAGTTACAGGGAAAGGTTGAACAAGTTAGGTCTTTATTCTTTGGAACATAGAAAGTTGAGGGGGGACTTGATAGAGGTATTTAAAATTATGAGAGGGATAGATAGAGTTGACGTGGATAGGTTTTTTCCATTGAGAGTAGGGGAGATTCAAACAAGAGGACATGAGTTGAGAGTTGGGGGCAAAAGTCTAAGGGTAACATGAGGGGGAACTTCTCTACTCAGATAGTGGTAGCTGTGTGGAACGAGCTTCCAGTAGAAGTGGTAGAAGCAGGTTCGGTATTGTCATTTAAAGTAAAATTGGATAGGTATATGGACAGGAAAGGAATGGAGGGTTATGGGCTGAGTGCGGGTCAGTGGGACTAGGTGAGAGTAAGCGTTCGGCACGGACTAGAAGGGCTGAGATGGCCTGTTTCCGTGCTGTAATTGTTATATGGTTATATATGGTTATATGAACCTGGCTCGCTGGTGCCAGCTGCTACATTGTTTTGCAGCCCCATGTTGTTGTTGCCAATCTGTACTGACTGGGGACTGCCAGTGAGAAAACTGAGGACCCAGTTGCACAAAGAGGTATCGAGGTCCAGTTTTTGAAGCTTAGTGATGAGTTTTGATGGGATGATGATGTTGAATGCTGAGCTGTAGTTAATGAAGTGCAAGCTGATGCATGCATCTTCATTATCCAGATGCTCCAGAGCTGACGGAAGAGCTAATGACATGGCATCTGCTGTTGACATGTTGTGGTGGTAGGCAAATTGGAGTGGATCCAGATCACTCCTCAGGCAGCAGTTGACATGCTTCATAACCAACCACTCAAAGTGTTTCTTCACAGTGGTCGGCCCGAGGTTTCAATGATTTAAACGTTGGGCCTGATTGAAAAGGTCAGGGTGTCAGGGCCGGAGGCAAGGAACAGGCCAATTCAGCTCACTGCTCCGCAAGATTTACACAGCTCTGTGCTGAACTGAGGCTGTGGCCTGCAACTAACGGGTTCCTGGATCGGCTGTGACTGGCTTCATGGCTGTGGGCTCACTTTTGTGAACTTCAGTTCTGAATATTATTTGTTTAACTTTATTGTTTGCACTATTTGTTTTTTATCTCCTGCACATTGGGTGTTTGATGGTCTTTTAAAAAAGGGTCCTATTGGGTTTCTTTGCTTTGTGGCTGCCTGTAAGGAGACAGATCTCAACTTGTATATAGTATACATACATTGATAATAAATGTACTTTGAACTTTGATGTAAGTGCTCCTAGACGATAAGATTACTGCATTCTTCTTGGGTGCCAGTATAATTGAAGCCTGCTTGAATCAAGAACCAAGAATGAACTTTGAAACAAGTGTACATTTGTCCTGTTGTGAATTCAATTTCAAACAGTTTTACATATGTATGCAGTACAAATGACAGAAAATGGAGGAACAGCAGCTCATCTTTTCAGATGGTTCTGTCAAAGGAGTAGACAGTTCCATCTGCTGAACTACAAAGAGCCTCTGTCATTCCATGATAGCTCTGCTTCCAATAAATTTCCCTCATGGTCACAGACCGACACTCATTGATCTCTTTTTAATAAAAGAAAACCACACACAAAAATGCTTCAGAGACAAGGGTCAGGAAATGCAAAAGCCTCACAGCTAAGGGATATCTGATAGGCAACCCTAGGTTTAGCAAGGGTGAAACTTTATCGCTGCTTCCCCAAACAATGCTAAATGGTACCACTGTTGCACAGGAAGTAATGCTTTAGCAACACCAAGAAATAAAGAAGAAGACACAAAAGCCTGATGACCTTTGGCCCCAGGACTCAAAAGGTCATTTTCCAGTGATAAACTTATCAAGTTGATATAAAGGCTGATCTGTTGTGGTCCATCCCCACAGTGTCAATCTTGCATTTCTCAAGAAAGTATATTGTTACAAACACTGCTGTACTATCTTCATCACAAATCATATTATCTGCAGCCTTACATGTTTCTAAACAGTAATTACTTTTCACAACATTGTAATTTATCTTTAACAGTGTAAGGAGTTTGTATGTTTCAGTGTGGATCTCCTCAGGATACTCCAGTGTAGATATCCCTGCACCTATCTGGTTATTATTTTGGATAATAACTGTTCATGGACTATCTATACATTACAAATATTATGGCAAAAGTCTTTACTGTCCATGCCTAGAGTTGGGAACGCTATTGCAGCAGGCAGAAGATTACCATCGGCAGAAGACTTCATGTGCCAGTGAGGGTGCTTATTGCAGAGACAAATAATGCTTTCAAGGGAACAATTAGTCAAATCACCTTAACTTTTCCTGCAAGATCAATGGGGTCAGAGGAAATGAAAATGAGGAAAATTAACGTCTGTATGAGCATTAAATCTGAAGAGATGAAAAAGCTTGCAATCTTTGACACTTGAAAATAAAATAAAAAATATTTTGTTTCGGCTTTGACTGAAGTGTGAGTAAATTTGAATTGTGGACTAGGACAAGCATTAGATAAGGATGAGAGAAATGGTGAGGAGAAATAATGCATTGTGCTTGGATCTCAAGATGCAACAAGAGAAATGATGAATAATATTTATAGTGGAGATTGATCCCAAGACAAGTCATTGATGTGAAATGTTAATTCTGTCTCGCTGTCCAAGAATGCTGTCTGATCTGCTGAGCATTTCTAATATGATTGGTTCAGCTTTCCTGCAGCCACTGTTATTTGCTTTGCAGTACTGTATCTGCATTCTGTGCATTGTTGAAAAGGATTTTTAAAAAGCATTTTAACCTTCCCAGTGCTCCAAGAATCTATTTCCCTGATGTGGGTGCACTTTGCATGCCAGTGAAGCTCTTACTTTCCAACACAACCTAGCCTGAAGCTGGGTTATAAATACCTCCATTTAAGGGCACAAAACATAATGATCCATTAGGTCAGTCCCTACACCCCAATGATGAGATCCAGGGGATATATTTGAAGACAATAAGCAAAAATAGCATTATTATGCAGGTATAAAAGTTCAGGCAGAAGAGATTTATCATAATTATTCTGGAGAAGGGAATGCACCAGTGAACTGGTTAAAATGAAATCTTGATAATCATTTGGGATTGAGCAAAATATATGAGTGATATAAATTCATGTTCATAAGGATGGTTCAGAGCTTTAGCTGCCTTGCTGAAAGAATAGGGAATTCATGAACAAAGACAGATATTGTTGTGAGAGATCACATGGCACATTGAGCCTGCCTCTCCATTCATTAAATTCATGCTTGTTCTTTTGCTTAACTCTACTTTCTCAACTAATTCTCATATTCCCTACAAAATCCTACTGTCTTTGGTCAAGTCTACTCAATGACAGAGCAGCTACAGCTGCTCTGCGATGGAAAATTTCACATATTTGCAGTTCTTTGAGAAACAAAATTTCTTCTATCCTTAATTCAGGGAGATTTCCAGTATAAATAAATATTTTGCTTTAGTCTTCACTGTGGAAAACACCAGTAGTGAACTGGTGTAAAGGAAGAGAAGTGAGTGCAGTTACTATTACAAGGGAGAAGGTGTTCAAAAAGCTGAAAGACCTAAAGGTACATAAGTCACCCGGACTAGATGAACTGCACCCTAGGGTTCTGAAAGAGGTAACGGCAGAGATTGTGAAGGCATTAGTAGTGATCTTTCAAGAATCATTGAATACTGATATGGTTCCGTAGGACTGGAAAATTTCAAATGTCATTCCACTCTTTAAGAAAGGAGATTATAGACCAGTTAGCCTGACCTCAGTGGTTGGGAAGATGTTAGAGTCAATTGTTAAGGATGAAGAGATGGAGAACTTGGTGACACAAGGTAAGAGAGTACAAAGTCAGCATGGTTTCCTCAGGGAAAATCTTGCCTGATGAACCTGTTGGAATTCTTTGAGGAGATTACAAGTACGATAGATAAAGGGAATGTAGTGGATGTTGTATATTTGGACTTTCAGGAGGCCTTTGACAAGATGCCACACATGAGGCTGCTTACCAAGTTAAGAGCCCATGGTATTACAGGAAAGTTACCAGCATGGTTAGAGCATTGGCTGATTGGTAGGAGGCAGCGAGTGGGAATTAAAGGATCCTTTTCTGGTTGGCTGCCAGTGACGAGTGGTGTTCCACAGGGTTCCAAATTTCAGCATTTGCAGTCTCTTGTGTCTTATTTCCATTTATAACATTGGAAAGAAGAGAAGAAGCACACACAATATGTGATTTGGAGGATGGGCCTGATGTGTGGTTCAGTATGCTATCAGCATTCCTTTTTCTGCCCTTACATTCTGTATGTTTAATTTCAAGTCCTTAAATGGCTGTGTGTATCCTACAGGAACGAGGAGGTAGTAAAAAGGCAGGTTGAATCACAATGCTTCACAGGCATTTGGACACGTGTAAGGATAAGAAAGGTTTAGAAGGACATGGACAAATGCAGGCAAAAGTGAATGGCGCAGGAAGACATCTTGTTTGGTGTGGATGAGTTGGGCTTTTTCTGTGCCCTGTGCCTCTGTGACTCCGTGACTCAGTTGTTTCCATTCCAATGGAAGAATGCATCATGGCCTGCCTACCTTTCTGTGTGACAGCTGTTCATCACACAGTATTACTTTGTTTGTCACTCCTGTCCTTTCATTATCAGTTTTACATGAAAAGTATTGCTTGATCATGTTCCTCCCCCATTTCAGAGAGTACAGAAGCATCTCCTGTACACAGGACCAATTTAGAATCAACATCAAATTTTGAAGTGTATCTGAGCATATAAAGCCATAGTGCATGGGAACAATAATGACAGTTAAAAGATATGTGGGCAGTTCCATGGATATGAAATGTTTAGAGGGAAATGGCCCACTCACTGGCAAGTGGACTAGCCCAGTTAGGCAACCGGGTTGACATGGACAAGTTGGAAAAGAGGGTCTGTTTCGGTGCTGTGTAACTCTCTGACTTTATAACTCAAGTCATACCACCCAGTAATTCCTGATTTAACCCTAGCCTAATCTCAGGACAATTTACAATGGCCAATTAACCTAACAACTGGTATGTCTTTGGACTGTGGGAAGAAATCAATGCACCTGGAAAAAACCCATGCGGTCATGGGTTTTAAGACCATAAGATATAGCAGCAGAATTAGACCATTTGGCCCATTGAGTCTGTTCTGTTATTTCATCATGGCTGATCCATTTTCCCTCTCAGTCCCAATCTCCTGCCTTCTCCATGTATCCCCTCATGCCCTGACTAATCAAGAATCTATCAATGTCTACCTTAATTATACCCAATGACTTGGCATCCATAATTGCCTGTGGTGATGAATTCTACAGATTCACCACCCTCTGGCTAAAGAGATTCCTTTACATCTCAAGTTCTAAAAGGACGTCCTTCTATTCTGTGATTGTGTCCTCTGGTCTTGGAGTCTCCCACTATAGGAAACATCCTCTCTATATCCACACTATCAAGGCCTTTCAATATTTGATAGGTTTCAATGAGGTCACCCCTCATTCATCTGAATTCCAGTGAGTAGAGGCCCAGAGCCATCAAACATTCCTCATATGAAAAGCCTTTCAATCCCAGAATCATTTTCATGAACTGCCTTTGAACCACCTCTAATGTCAGCATGTCCTTTCTTAGGTAAGGGGCCCAAAACTGCCCACAATACTCCAAGTGAGGCCTCACCAGTGCCTTATAAAGTCTCAACATTACATCCTTGCTTTTATATTCTAGTCCTCTTGAAAGGAATGCTAACATCATACTTACCTTCCTCACCACAGACTCAACCTGCAAATGAACATTTAGGGAGTCCTGCACAAGGACTCCTAAGTCCATTTCCACCTCATATTTTTGAATTTTTTCTCCATTTGGAAAATTGTCTACATTATTCTTTCTTCTACCAAATTGCATGGCCATACACTCCCGGACACTGCATTCCATCTGCCACTTCTTTGCCCATTCTCTTAATCTAAGTCCTTCTGTAGCCTCTCTACTTCCTCAAAATTACCTGCCCCTTCACCTATCTCTGTATTGTCTGCAAATTTTGTTAGAAAGCCATCACTTCCATCATCCATCATTGACATATAATATAAAAAGAAGCGGTCTCAACACAGACCCCTGTGGAACACCACTAGTCACCAGCAGCCAGTCAGAGAAGGCTCCCTTTATTCTGACAGTTTGCCTCCTACCAATCAGCCACTGCTTTATCCATGCTGGAATCTTTCCTGTAATACCATGGGCTCATATCTTGTTAAACAGTCTCATGTGTCAAAGGCCTTATCAAAAGCCTTCTGAAAAATCCAAGTACACAACATCAACCGAAATTCCTTTGTCTATCCTGCTTGCTATTTCTTCAAAGAATTCCAACAGATTTGTCAGGCAAGATTTTCCCTTTGGGAAGGCTGACTACAGCCTATTTTGTCAAGTACCCCAAAACCACAACTGGAACCATTCCAGAATCTAGTGATTCTTGAAAGATCATTACTAATGTCTCTACAATATGGTAACCTATATGCGCTTTGATAATAAATTTACTGTGAACTTTGTAACTTGATTATCTTTGACTGCAAATTAAATGCATAAGTTTTCCAATAACTCTGAATATCTTTTAGTTTGTTAATTAAAGTTGTTCCATATATAGTCAGCCCTCCTTATCCGCGGGGGATTGGTTCCGGGACCCCCCGCGGATACCAAAATTCATGGATGCTCAAGTCCCTTATTTAACATGTATTGGTGTGGTGGTCTTTAGGACCCAGCGGAACCCCGGACTCTATTTAACTTGTTTCCGTGCAGTGGACATTAGGACCTGGCGGTGCAGCTCTAAAACCGCAGTGTTTCTGTTCACGAGAATAAATACGATCGCGATTGAAAATAAGGTGGAAGTAATAAAGCGATCGGAAAGAGATGAAACAACATTGGTCTTTGGAAAAGCACTAGGCTACAGTCGGTCAACGATCAGAACAATTTTAATGGAGAATGTGAAGGGCCCTGCCCCGATGAAAGCTACAATTATTACTAAGCAACGCAGTGGTTAAATTATTGAAATACGTATGTTTCTTAAGTGTTTTATTTGCATAGAAAGGTAAAATATGTACTATATACTAAGAAAAACGTTTGACTAACTGATGCTAAATAATACCGGATGTACCTGTTCCGACTTCAAATCCGACTTAAAGACGGACTCAGGAATGGAACTCATTCATAACCCGGGGACTGCCTGTACTTTAAAGTCATTTCTAGATTACTTATAATACGTAATACAATGTAAATGCTATGTAAATAGTTGTTATACTGTATTGTTTAGGGAATAATGACAAGAAAAAAAATAGTCTGTACATGCTCAAGCAACGAGTGCTGGAGAGAGAACTTCTGGGTTTTCCCGATCCGCGGTTGGTTGAATCCACGCGTGCGGAATCCGCGGATAAGGAGGGCCGACTGTATGTATTTTTCTGCGCATTTGGGAAAGGGAGATTTTGGTGATGTTAGAGGCTAGGAGTCTAAAGAATATGATGTGAACCAAAAGTAAGGTGTTGTAGCCACTCATAGTTGCAGCACAAGTGGAAATGTTGTATTTTCCTGTCCTCAGTCAGCACTGAGGTGGTGGGAAGGTGGCATGCAATACCAAGCAACAAAGAAAGTGGTATTCGACTACTCCAATTGTTCATTATCGACAGGCTTGCCAGCCCTCACTCCATTTTAATAGTTTCTAATGGTTTGCATCTTTTCCTAGCAATCACCTAAACTATACATCACAATTAGCATGGGCCGCACTGCAGAACCTTGCAATATACATGCCAGATCTTTCATTACTAGCACTAAAGATTCCATGATGTACTTCCCTAGTTGTCAAGCACTTCCTGAGGACTTGAAAAGTGTCTCTTGACCTCACAATCTACCTGGTTATGATCTTGCACCTTTTGTTTACCTGCATTGCATTTCGCTGTACCTGTTACACTTTATTCTGCATTTTGTTATTGTTTTACCTCATTCTTTCTCAATATACTGTGTAATCATCTGATCTGTATGAAGAGGTGTGTGCTAGGAAATCTTCTCACTGTATCTCAGTACACATGATTCCAATAGAAATAAATATTTTATTTCACTATGTAAGAAAGCTAATGTCTCAGATTTCTGCACAACCTGGCCCATGGCAGGTAAACTGGTGCACTAAAGCACATGGAATTGTAAGCAACACACAAAATGCTGCAGGAACTCAGCAAGTCTGGCAGCATCTATGGAAAAGAGTACAGTCGACGTTTTGGGCTGAGACCCTTCAGCAGGATTCCTTTAGCATTTTGTGTTTGTTGCTTGGATTTCCAGCATCTGCAGATTTTCTCTTGTTTGAGATGGAATTGTAGCCGGTTTTAATTTTTCACTTTAGCCCATAACTTTATTGATGCCATTTCTTCTGTCTTTTGATTGCCTGATTGAGTCTTTTTAACCAGCCTATAGCTGTCCTCCACAAAGGTGAATAAGTTCCTGCAAATAAGGGCAAATATCAGCTGGACTAATTTACAGACAGAAGGTTCACAGACGAATAAAGTCATGATTCTGTTGCTGCTGTCTATTCCCATTCTTTAAGTTGGCTATGTAGCTCATTTGAATAGTTCCAGATTTAGAATCAATATATGCAGTTAGGTTTGTGTTCTCTGGAACAAAATGTATGAATGGGAATATGGTTAAAGTTCACAAGTCATTTTTGATGGATCATTAACCAGCTCTTAATAACATTTAAAACAACTTATTAATAGCAAAACTTGAAATCCGCATGATTGCAAACATAATAAAGTGCCACAATACACCATTGAGTCTGGGCTGGAACTGAGGAGTTATTTCTGTGAGGTTACAGAAGGAGAAATTGGTTTTGGAACTCCTGAATGTTGAAACTGGTCATTTTGGATGATGGCTATGTTTGTGGATGCACGGAGGCAGCTCTGAAGGAAGTGCCAATTCTTTCTGATACCGATTGTATTGTGCACAACTTCCCCGACATTCCATGAGAAAGTGTGAAGTAAATGAAGGGGAGCGGGAATGAAAAGGATAATAAGGAAATGTACAGCACAAACACCAGGAAAAGAACATTTTATGATGTTTTTATGGTTGGATCTATAATTTTCTATTGTTTTTTTCAAAGTGTTTAAAGCTAGATTGTGAATGAGACTGGGAATGCTGCTAAGTTCCAATGGATATAACACCTCTGGAACTTCAAGACAAGAGTACATGTTTTATACTGGTCAAACAGCAACCAGGGATAAGAAGCAGTGCCTCAGCCATGCACACGGTGATGTGCTTCAGCTTGAAACCTAGTTGATGTTTACACGTTATAAGTAAACAGACTAGTCACCTTCTCTCCACAAAGCTGTAATATAATTTTCAGCTTGTAGTAATTAACATCGAAAAAATGACAATATTTACAGCATCTTTCATGACTTTAGAATGTCCTAAAGTGATTTCCAGCCAATAATCACTGCTTTAATGAAAGAAAGACAACCACCAACTTGCACATAGCAAGATCTCACAATACCAAAGAGATAGAATTCAAATAGTTAGTTTTGACATTACTTGAGAGAAAATAATTAGTGTAGGTTACCAGAAACATCTCTGTTCCTTTTTGAATTGTGCCACAGAATCAAATCTCCCATAATAAACAGTCTGCTGGAGGAACTAGCAGAGCAAGCAGCATTTCTGGGCGGAAAGGAACTGTTGATATTTCAGGGCAAAACTCTGAATCAGGATTGGTTGTTGCTCCATTTTCTAGCAACTGCAGTCTCTTGTGTCTCCAGCCAGTTCTCTTGATTGATTTCCAATGCATAACCTTCGAACTTTTGACCTTTTTTCATGTGTGAGCCTAAGTTGCAACTGTTGACATATTCTCATGTCAGCATCATAAGGTTGGCGGTACAATTGTGGTGAAGGAGATCTGAGCACAAGAGAACACTGTAAGCCAGTGCTCTATTGCAGCACAGACTCAGAATCAGACTCAGGTTTATTATCACCGGCATGTGTTGTGAAATGTGTTAACTTAGTGGCAGCAGTTCAATGCAATACATGATAATATAGAAAACACTGAATTACAGTAAGTATATAAATGTATATTAAATAGCTAAATGAAGAATAGTAGTGCAAAAACAAATAAGAAAAGTGAGGTAGTGTTCATGGGTTCAAAGTCCATTTAGGAATCGGATGACAGAGGGGAAGAAGCTGTTTCTGAATCACTGAGTGTGTGCCTTCAGGATTCTGTACCTCCTACCTGATGGTAACAGTGAGAAGAGGGCATGCCCTGGGTGCTGGAGGTCCTTAATAATGGATGCTGCCTTCCTAAGACATTGCTTCTTGAAGATGTCTTGGACACAATGGAGAATAGAACCCGTGATGGAGCTGACTGATTTTACAACTTTCTGTAGCACTCAGGGAGTATGCTACTCTGTTGGAAGTGTGTTCTTTTGAATAGATCATTAAGCAGTGATAAACAACACCTGGCACAGCTTATTTCTCAGTGAGCTGCCCAAACTTGCCATTCTCCCACTTGTAGTCACCTGGAGCAAATACCCCAGGACCATCAACTGTAAACAGCAAGATTGCTCCCATCAATGCTAATCTAGTTTAGGGAAGACAGCAGGTCGTGCTGCTGTCTCACAGTTTCAGCCAATCTGGTTTGATCTGACCTCTAGTACTGTTGTATGATATTATCATGTTCTCTCTATGACCACATATATCACTCTGAGATTTTCTGTTTCTCCCTCATCCCAAAGATGTATTGGCTGTTGAGTTTGTAACATTCTGGGAAAGGCTTCATTGCTAATGTAATGGTTTTTTTCTGTAGCAGCAGTGTTTGGGTTATGACTAGAGATAACGGGGGCTTTGGAATGTGTGATGCCCAATGAGGGGAGTGATTTTTTCCTGTTGTGTGCCTGACAGCGAGAGGTTCTGAGTCTTTTGTTTGGTGAGAGATGAAGAGAGAAGACTTGAGAAAGGGGAGGTTGTAGACCGCAGGACAGAGTGGACTTAAAGTGGGGCCGGGACTCAACATCACCTGACTAACGGACAGGAAATGGTGAGCTCCAATGTGCACGTTAGACTGTTTCATTAGAATGGGCCCTTTTCTTTTTGTTTTGCTTTACTAATCCTCTAGTCAAATTAAGAACTATAAAGCTAAATTGTTTAGTTGTATAAGGTGTACTGTCTGTTATTTCGTGGTACTGATTTGTAACAGGAGAACACATCACACAGCATCCACACAAACAAGAAGTTTTGCACTTCAGATTTCACACATTTGATAGGGCCAGAGGCTGTCTTCCCTAGATTAATGCCGCTGGCTGACCCTGAGGGTTACAATTGTGGGGGTATAATTCCGGGATTGATTTCATTGGAGGCTGCTTGATTGCCCTGAGCATTGAACCAGTGGGTTGTGTGTTTAAGTCTGTGCTGGTATCGATGCTGCTGGGGAGGAGTGGTGGTGTGCATCCACTGGAAACGAATGTGTGCGTGTTGAGTGGGGTGGATATTCATACTCTGGATGATTTGTTAATTCGACTTTTGAGTACTGTTAAAGCTGTTGGCAAAGTTATGATTGTGGAGCGGAGATTTGATAAAATAGCGGACACAGACCTTGTTTTAGTTCAGACTAGTGCTGACGTAACAGCAGTGGAACTGCCTGCTACTATTGGGGCCCCAGGTGAGGTGGGGGGGCATGGCCTGTCCATACTGTCAGGGAGGAAGGAAAGGTAGTGGAGTGGGCTGAATCACAAGTCGAGTTTCCTGTACCGGGGGGTGGAGATTTCAAAGACAGGGTTCTATCGTTTCTGAGAAGTGAGGGGAAGGAGTGGTCAGATTTGGAATGTCTAACTAGTCCCCATCCCCCAGGGCAGAGTGAGAATTCGGAGTTAGTATCTGCCCTTACCTCTCTGGTGAATAAATAGCCCAGTGCACAGGCAGAGGGTCCTAGTTATCGGAAGCTAAGAATATTCTCTGGAATAACGCCCACCCCCGAGGGGGAAGAGGAGTATGAGACTTGGGTAGAGCAGACCTCTCAGTTTTTAGATGAGTGGCAGCTGCTCAGCAAGATGACCTGGGCATCAGTACCATTTGGTCAGCGGTTGAAAAGGGAGACAAAACACACTGCGGTGCCTCCCCAGATTGGAGTTGAGGAACCAGGTCATGTCACCTCCGGACCGGCCTTGATGTTACCAACTGGTTCTGCCTGAGAAGTATCGGAGGATTGTGTTGAAGTCACTTCATGATGATCCTGGACATTTGGGGGTTGAAAAGACCAATGGATTGCTCAGAGATCAGTTTTACTGGCCCTGAATGAAGCTGGAGGTTGACTGCAAGTTGTGCATTCATTGCACATGGAGGAAGGCGCTGCCTACACGGGCAGCTCCCTTGTCACACTTGCAGTGTACAGGGCCCCTGGACCTGGTGTGTATGGATTTCCTGTCAATAGAGCCAGATGCAAGCAACACGGCGAATGTGTTAGTCATCACAGATCACTACACCAGGTATGCTCAGGCTTTTCCTACCAAGGACCAGAGGGTGACTACGGTGGCAAAAGTGTTATGGGAGAAATATTTCCTTCATTATGGCCTTCTCAGGTGGATGCTTAGTGATCGGGGATGGGATTTCGAGAGTAGACTCATCTATGAGTTAATGGGCATGCTTGGAGTCGAGAAGTTGAGGACTACTCCTTATCATCTGCAGGGTGATCCCCAGCCCGCGAGGTTTAATCAGACCTTGCTAGACATGCTCAGGACCCTGGAGATCAGCAAGAAGAGCAGGTGGAGTTGACATATTGGGCATCTGGTCCATTGCTGCAACTGTACCCAAAATGAAGCTACCAGGTACTCGCCATATTATCTGATGTTAGGGTGCGAGGCAAGGTTGCCCATTGACCTTTGTTTTGGTACTGATGAGGACGACCTACCACTGAAGACTTATCTGAAGTATGTATCTGATATGAGAAGGGAGCTGAAAAAGGCTTGTGAATTAGTTGAGGTCGCGGCTGCTAAGCAGAATCAAGGAAATAAGAGGAGGCACGAGCAAAAGGTGAGGTTCTTCCAACTCCTGCTGGGAGACCAGGTTCTGATAAGGAATTTGGGGCTACCTAGGAAGCATAAGTTGGCTGACTGCTGGGCAGATACATCCTATGTGGTGGAGAGCCAGTTGCCAAACGTACCAGTTTTCCAGGTGAAACCAGAGTATGTGAATGGGCCTGTCAAGATTCTCCATCGGAACCATCTTCTGCCTCTGGGACAAGAGGTGCGGGTTGACCCAGAGACCAACCTGGAGCCTGCACCTAGTAAGAGAAGTCTGCAGCGACGGGGCGGGGGCGGGGGGGCGCGACTGAAGGACCTACAGCAGGAAAGATTAGACAGGTCCCTGCCCTTGAGTGGGATACTCATTTGGGGGATGAGGAAATGGGGGTGTGGTATATGCTGCCTTTTGCTAACTCCCCACTGATTGAGGCAGAGACTCCCAACCCTTCTCACGCTGAGTCAGGTGAAATTGTGGGGGGGTGGGTGTGCTATCTGTGGACAGCCTGGGTTTCAGCGGGACAGAAGGGTTCAGGTTGCAGGTGGGCACGAGTGATAGACCCTTGCTGGGTAGACTAGAAGTATCCCCAGTAGTGTCGGAACATGAAGAGGTAGAAGAGGGAGTACAGAGGTCTCAAAGAATCAGGAGACCACCAGATAGGCTGGTTTATGTAGCACCAAGGGAACAGAGTGTGGCCCCTACCGCTTTGGAGAGCTATGTCACTGCTTTTTACACCTGGATCAGATTTTGTGCTTTGTAGGAAGGATTGGCAAATTATCTTAAAGTCATGAGGACGTGACTAAATTTGGTGGGGGGAGAGTGTAACGCCCTGGGAAAGGTTTCACTGCTAGTGTAATGGTTTCTCTGTAGCAGCAGTGTTTGGGTTATGGCTAGAGATAACGGGGGCTTTGGAATGTGTACTGTCCATTGAGGGGAGTGTTTTTTTCTTGTTGTGTGCCTGAGAGCGAGGGGTTCTGAGTCTTTTGTTCGGCGAGAGATGAAAAGAGAAGACTTCAGAAAGGGGAGGTCCTAGACCGCAGGACAGAGTGGACTTGGAGTGTGGCCGGAAGTCGACATCACCCGGGAGGAGATTGATGGAGAACTAACAGATGGGAAACCATAAGCTCCAACGTGCACGTTAGACTGTTTCATTAACATAGGCCCTTTTTCTTTTTGTTTTTCTTTACTAATCCTTTAGTCAAATTAAGAATTATAAAGCTAAATCATTTAATTATATGTGGTGTACTGTCTGTTATTTCATGGTACTGATTTGTATCAGGGGAAACCGATCACACAACATCCACACAAACAAGAGGTTTTACACCTCAGGTTTCATGCGTTTGGCGGGGCCGGAGACTGCCTTCCCTAGACTAATGCCGATGGTCGAACCTGAGGGTTACACGTTCATTGGCTAATGCAGCTGGTAGGCAGGAGAATCAGAAGGATGTTGATGGACATGTGAGAGACCATAGGTTGCATGGAAGTGGGGCTAAGTAAATTGCTGGATTACTGCAAGAGTTGGCAAAGACCTGATGAGCCAAGTTGTCTCCTTCAATGCCACACTGAGATATGAAAGAAGCGAGACACCTAGTCAAGCCACCCCATCAAGGCTTACTATCAATGAAGAATATTCAAAAACTATTAAAGGTTAATCATGCCATTCAAACAGATCAAAAAGTATGCACAATTTTTAAACGTGAAATTATAACAGCTGGAAAATTAGAGAGAACTTCAAATAATTAATACATATCAATATATTTTTATCAACAATTAAATAGATTTGTTAACTGAGCCAGTAACCTTCACACTGTTATTCGTGAGATTGAGCTCGGTTTAAACCAATGCAGATTCACTTGACACATGTCCTTCTGTAGTTGCTGGAAGCTTGCAGTCTGGCACTGGACTCCTTGAAGAGTCCAATGTTGGTGCACAATTGGAATCACAGAAGTGAGTTACTCTTGGAAAATTTCTGAAATTGGAAGAGTGACATTTTTTGAGTGGAAACATTCGGTTAAGATGATGCTACCAAATGTGTGCGATAGCTCACTCGTAATTAATAAGTTAAGAAAGCTGTCTAAAAATATCACTAAAAACACCTTTTCTGAGGTAAATTGTGTTAAATTATCACCCGCAAACAGTGAGGGGGTGAGTGATGACAAGACGAGCTCAGGGGATGAGCCGAGATGGTGTGTTGCAGAGTGAGCTATTCAGAGAGGAGAGGTCAGGGCAGTGGAGATTTGATGTCCTGTACAACTGGGCCAGATGCAAACTTGAATTGCTTTGGATGCCAAGGGAAGAAGTCGTGGCATAGGAAATTCAATACCCCTGTATATCTTTGCCGGGTGTGAGGTTGGATCAATCTGGGTGCTAAGCTGATCCGAAGAGCTTGAGAGAGGCTTCGAGCTGGGCAGTGAAATCTGGGCCCAGAGTGAGTAGTTGGATTGCGTGGTCTAGACCCTGAGCCCTTTGCAGCAGCCGGGTCCTAGTGAAAGGTACAATCCGCTATTTAGATAACTTAAACGTTGGCCCATATTGGAAGTGAGAGCCGATTTCACACACTCTCCACGATGTTCATTCCTCTCTCCAGGGCACCAGAGCCTTTTGCTGTTCTGTTTTTTGGTCAACTTAAATGCTCGTCTAGATAGACGCAAAAAACAAGGTGTCGGGATCTGAGGCGAAAGCTGATTTTGCTCGCTCTCTGCGATGGTCATCTCCATGGTGATGAGGCTATGAAGACTATCCTGGCTGCTGTGCTCCATGCCCACTAATATGATAAGCAAGGCTTTTGGCCTACTCCAGGCTGCTCCAGGGTTTGTATCTGAGGACACAATTTTGGTTCGGAATGTTCTTGCTCACCTCAATGTTTGCATGACTTTTATTTCTTTTACTTGTGCATAGGGAGTGGGTCTTTTATTTTTATTTTTATTCATTAATTGGGTTCTTTGGGGTTTCTTACATTGTGGCTACCTGTAAGCAAGCAAATTGCAAAGTTTAATTTATAGATTCTTTGATAATAAATGTACTTTGAGCTTTGAACCCGAGGCCCTATTTGTAGAAACAAAGAGTTCTAAAAAAATCTTTCCAAGAAAGAGCAGAGGCTTATTCATAAGACCATAAGATATAGGAGCAGAATTAGGCCATTTGGCCCATTGAGTCTGCTCCACCATTTCATTATGACTGATCCAATTTTTCTCTCAGCCCTAATCTCCTACCTTCTCCCCATATCTCTTCATGCCCTGACTAACCACAAACCTATCAACCTCTGCCTTAAATATGCATAAAGACAGCTCCACAGCTGCCTGTT
Organism: Hemitrygon akajei; assembly: GCF_048418815.1. Taxonomy (NCBI): domain Eukaryota; kingdom Metazoa; phylum Chordata; class Chondrichthyes; order Myliobatiformes; family Dasyatidae; genus Hemitrygon; species Hemitrygon akajei. The sequence goes on along the minus strand of NC_133141.1, from coordinate 2,369,930 downwards.
GCACTGAATTCCACAAATTTACCACTCCCTGGCTAAAGAAATTCCTCTTCATCTCCGTTCTAAAAGGACACACCTCTATTCTGAGGCTTTGTGCTCTGATCTTAGGTTCTCCCACCACAGGAAGCATCTTCTTCACATCCACTCTATCAAGGCCTTTCACCATTTGATAGGTTTCAATGAGGTCACCCCTCATTCTTCTGAATTCCAGTGAATACAGGCCCAGAGCCATCAAACGTTCTTCATATGAAAAACTGCTCAAACCTGGACTCATTTTCGTGAACCTCCTTTGAACACTCTCCAGTTTCAGCACATCCTTTCTCAGATAAGGGACAAAACTGCTTGTAATACCCCAAGTGAGGCCTCACCAGTACGTTATAAAGTCTCCACATTACATCCTTGCTTTTGTACTCCAGTTAACTTGAAATGAATGCTGACACTACATTTGCCTTACTGACCACAGACTGAACCTGCAAATTAACCTTTAGGGAAGCCTGCACAAGGACTTCCAAGTTTCTTTACATCTTCATTCTTTGTATTTTCTCCCAATTTAGCAAATAGTCAACCCTTTCATTTCTTCTACCAAAGTGCATGAACTATACTTTCTGACCCTGTATTCTATCTGCCATTTATTTGCAGATTCTCCTAATATGTCAAAGTCCAGCTGCAGCCTCCCTATTTCCTCAAAACTACCTGCTCCTCTACTTATCTTCATATCATCTGCAAACTTTGCAACAAAGCCATCATTTCCATCACCCAAATCATTGACATATAACGTAAAAAGAATCGGCCCAAAGCAGACCCCTGTGGAAGACCACTAAGTCACCGGCAGCCAACCAGAAAAGGCTCCCTTTATTCCCAGTCTTTATCTCCTACCAATCAGCCCCTACTTTATTCATGCAAGAATCAACCTGCAAATTAACCTTGAGGGAATCCTGCATAAGGACTCCCAAGTTCCTTTGCACCCCAAATTTTTGGATTTGTTTTCCATTTAGAAAATAGTCAACCCTTTCATTTCTTCTACCAAAGTGCATGACCATACACCTCCCGATACTGTATTCCAACTGCCATTTCTTTGCCCATTCTCCTAATTTGTCAAAGTCCTCTCTACTTCCTTAGAACTACCTGCCCCTCCAACTATCTTCATATCATCTGCAAAGTTTGCAACAAAGCCATCAATTCCATCATCCAGATCATTGATAATATAATATTAAAAGTTGTCCTGTCAAATACTATGCCTCACTGAACATTGTTGAAAACAAATATTCTGGTTAGTAACTCCTTGCATTTTCTGGGAATTTGCCATATTCGATCTGGTTGCTTCATGACTAAAACTCAAGTAATTCACCATCTGCAAAGTGCATTTTGATATCTTTCTTGAAAGAGATCTGAAGGTTTCAAAATAGTGCAAAATTTTATTTGTCTTTTTATCCATTATTAAAACATTAGCAGTGACCATGAACAGAAAATGGTGGGGATAGTCAGTGGATCCTCAATCCTAATAAGATAGTGATAAGATGGTGCCATTAAGTAGTGATTCTTCACATGCAACTCCAATGGGAATCATCAAATATTCTTGTTTCGGACTACTACAGCTGAAATCCAATCACAGCCATGGGCACTTCAATAAGCTTCATTTTAAGACAATTTAAAAAAAAATCTATCAATCCTCAAAAATTGGTGGACCCCGGACAGCAGACACAGGACACGATTGCAGTTTCCCTTTAAGGAAATGGAAGTGCAGAAGACGAGCCAGTCTGCAGGTACGATTGAAACATAGCCCTCAGATCCCCTGCCCCAGCTGGCAAATATACAGTCTGTAGAAAATAAAATTGAAGACCTCAGGGCAAGATTGCTGTACCAGAAGGACATCAGGGACTGATGTGTACTTCACTTCATGGAAGGATGGCTATTCCCCGCCATTCTGATGCAGCGTTGTAGCCCAAAGGCTTTACCATTCACCACAAAGACAGGACATCTGAGTCTTTTAAAGGTCGAGTAGGTGGAGTATCCTTTCTGATTAACTCAGATGCTGTCTCAGTCCTGCTCATCTGACCTGGAACATCTAGTGGTCAAATGTCGTCCATTTTATCTGCCAAGGGAGTTTTCCGCTATCATCTTGTTAGTGGTGTACATTCCACCTCTGGCCAACGTCAGTCAGGCACTGGAGGAGCTGAGCACCGGGATCAGCAGTCATGAAACAGCATACCCTGATGCCTTCCCCATCATTGTGGGGGATTTCAACCAGGCCAGCTTGAAGTCTCTGAACAGATACCACCAACGTATCACCTGTGGAACCAGAGGAGCCAGCACACTTGACCACTGTTATACCACCATCAAGAACACTTACCGTGCCGTCCCACGCTCACACTTTGAGAAGTCTGATCACCTAGCACTTACAGGACTGCTTTGAGTTGGTGGACTGGATAATACTCAGGGATTCATCTTCTGATCTGAATGAATATGCTACATCTGTCACTGGCTTCATCAAGACCTGTGTGGATGAGTGTGTGCCTTTGAGAACATACTGGACATACCCAAAACAAAATCCATGGATGAACCAAGAGATTTGCAGTCTGCTGAGGGCTAGATCTGTGGCATTCAAGACTGGTGATCCAGAACTACACAAGTAGTCCAGGTATGACCTATTGAATGCTATTTTAAGGGTGGAAAAAACAATTTCAATTCAGATTAGAGAAAGAATTGGATGCATGTCAGCTCTGGCAGGGTTTGCAAGCCATCATTTCCAACAAGGTGAAACCTAACTTCATGATTGGCTGTGATATGTTACCTCTAGATGAGTTTAACACCTTTTATGCATGCGTTGCAAGGGTTAATAAAACTACACCTGTGCAAATCCCTGCAGCATGTGGTGACCCTGTGATCTCTGTCCTGGGAGCCAAAGTCAAATTATCTTTCAAGAAATTGAACCCTCGCAAGGTGTCAGTTCCTGACAGTGTACCTGCTTGGGCTCTGAAAAACTGTGCCAACCAGGAGTATTCAAGAACATCTTCAATCTCTCACTGCTGCAGTTGGGAGTTCCCACCTGATTTAAAAGAATGATAATTATACCAGTGCCCAAGAAGAGCAGGGTGAGTTGCCTCAATGACTATCATCCAGTTGCAATTCATCACAGTAGACATGAGTGCTTTGAGAGGTTGGTCACGGCCAGAATCAACTCTTGCCTAAGCAAGGACCTAGATCTGCTGCAATTTGCCTATCAGCACACTAGGTCTACAGTGGATGCCATTTCACTGATTCTCCACTCTGTCTTGGATCACCTGGACAATAGCAATACCTACGATAGCCTACTGTTTGTTGATTAAAGCTCAGCATTCAACACAATCATACCTCAGTCCTAGTCAACAAGCTCCAAAACCTGAGCCTCAATACCTCCCTCTGCAACTGGATTCCTCACTGGAAGATCACAGTTAGTGCCGATCAGAAATACCATCTCCTCCTCACTGACAATCAACACTGGCGCACCTCAAGGATGGATGCTTAGCCCACTGCTCCACTCTCTCTACACCCATGATTGTGTGGGTAGGTACAGCTCAAACACCACTTATAAATTTGTCAATGACTTAACTATTGTTGGCAGAATTTCAGATGGTGACGAGAGGGCATACAGGAGTGAGATACATCAGCTGGTTGAGTGGTGGCGAGGCAACAACCTTGTACCCAATGTACAAGACCAAGAGGTTGATTGTGGACTTCAGGAAAAGGAACTCGAGGGAACACACACCAGACCTTACAGAGAGATCCGAAGTGGAAAGGGTAAGCAGTTTCAAGTTCCTCGGAGTCAGCATCTCTGATGATCTATCCTGGGCCCAACAGTTAGAAAGTAGGTGTGACAGGCTATATTTCACTAGGAGTTGGAAGAGATTTGGTATGTCACCAAACACACTTACAAATTTCTACAGATATACCGTGGAGAGCATTCTGACTGGTTGCATCACTGTCTGGTATGGAGGGGCCACCGCACAGGATCAGAAAAAGCTACAGAAAGTTGTAAACTGAGCCAGCTCCATCATGGGCACTGGCTTTCCCAGCACCAAAGTAATGCCTCAAAAAGGTGGATCCATCATTAAGGACACACATCACCCAGGACATGTTCTCTTCTCAGTAAGAAGTACACACCATCAATACAGAAGTACACACTCACACATCTGAAGACATGCACTCAATGTTTATTCCACTCTGCCATCAGATTTCTGAACGGACAATGAACCCATGAGCACTATCTCACTGCCAAAGGGTCTCGCCCTGAAATGTCAGCTGCACTTTTCTCCACAGATGCTGCCTGGCCTGCTGAGTTCCTCCAGCATTTTGTGTGTGTTGCTTGGATTTCCAGCATCTGCAGATTTCCTCGTGTTTGTGGTCTGAGTAAAATGCAGAATGGGAAGGAAATGGGAATATATGACCAGTAGTGGACTGGTGTAGCGGCTAGTCTGACACTACTACAGCTTGGGGTACTCCAGAGTTCAGAGTTAAATCCCGGCACTATTCTGTAAGGAATCTCTGTAAATCCTCCCTATGGAATGTGTAGGTTTTGCCAGGTGTTCTGGTTTCCACCCACAGCCCAAAGACATACAGGTAAGTTAAATGGTCCTGTGATTAGGTTAGGGTTAATTGGGGCTGTGGGGCTGGAAGGGTCTGTTCCATGCTGTATCGCTGAATGAAATAAATAACTAAAATGTTGGAGATGGTGGAAATTGCAGATGAAGGTGGGATGGAAGGGGAGTACCAGGGGAATTCGATGTTTGTTCTGCACTGAGGGAGCATCATTAACTCAGGACATTCCCTATTCTTATTGTTGCCATCAGCGAGGAGATACAGGAACAGCTTCTTCCCTCTGCCATCAGATTTCTGAATGGACAATGAACCCCTAAACACTTCCTCAGTATTTTTCCCTCTACTTAATGTAGTTTTCTTTTTTATATATACTTCTCATTGTAATTTATCATTTTTATTATTAAGTACTACAAAGTACTGCTGCCACAAAACAACAAATTTGATGACATATGCCAATGATATTAAACCTGATTCTGATTCTGGATTAGACAGTTTCTGTGAGTGACTAAAACAGAGTCAATGTCTCAGGCTGTTGACCTTTCATCAGAACCTGTGATTGATTTCCTAGTGCTGAAGGGAGATGGGGCTGTTTGCAGTAATCAGGATCTAATTCAACACAGACTAGTAATCTGGATATGTCCACTCATACTCAGCACTGAGCTGCCACACTCCTAGGGTACTCACTCTCAGAGACAATCATCTCTGTACAAGCAAGGGACCAGAAAACAAGTCAAATCTCAGTGAAATAAGTTTTATCAGAATGTGAGTTTAACACAAATGTTAACCTCAAAGATTAAAAGGATACATAAAAATAGCAAAATGAATGCATACCATTGTGTCACGATAGCGTAGCAGTTAGGGCGATGCTATTACAGCTTGGAGCATCAGAGTTTAGAGTTCTGTCCCGGCGTCCTCTCTAAGGAGTTTCTACATCTTCCCCGTGGAATGTGTGGGTTTTCTCTGGGACCTCCAGTTTCCTCCCGCGTCCAAAGATATATCGGTTAGTAGGTTAATTGGTCATTGTAAGTTGTCCTGTGATGAGGCTAGGATTAACTCAGGGTTGTTGGGGTGGTGCAGCTCCAATGGCCAGAAGAGCTTACTCCAAGCAGTATCACTAAATAAGTAAATAAAAATAATAAGTATTCACTCACTGCCAAATATTTCTAATCCTCCAACTATACTGAAATTCTTCAGTATAATGGATATAAATGTTACTAGAAGCTTCAAATCATACTACCTTCCAATGATTTCTGTTTTATCTGCAAATAGCACTGAGCACCATTGTTAAATGCACTTCCTTTGTTAGTAAAAGGCCTTTTGATGCTCTTCTGAACTCCTTATGTTGATCCATCTTGATTAACATGGTTGTCATGGCATTAAGAAAAACAGCCAGAATGATTAACACCGGGTTTTATGCTTTGTGATTTATTAGTGGCTGGATATATGATGACATTTCTACTTGATCTTTGGAGCTTCAAACATCCTTTCTCTAAATTAAACATAAGACCGTAATATTTCTGTGGGGTACAGTCTTGACTGGAGCATCCAGCTGTCTTGAAAGAACAATTCTTGGTCCATGGGCTCTGACTTTGTAAAGAGAATTTGGCAGTGAAAGTGGGATTGTGATTTTGATGTACTTGGACTGAGCTTAAACTTAAAGCAGTCAAGCCAGAGACCAAAGCTCATTTTTCTGAGTCTGAATAAAGAGTTACTTCCTATCCTTTGCATTCCATTCACTCATGATCAAACCAACAGCCATGACCCTGTAGTTGTATCTACCTGAAGGTCGATTCATGATTTGGGTACCCAGACTCCTCACTTCTTTGCAGTTATTGGTTTCTCCCACTAACCCACTGCTTCACCATATTCCTCTTTTCTTTGGTGACCTCGTGAAGACACTTGCACTGACACTTTTGCTGCTGGTTGAAAGACTGGACCTGAAGTTGCTGCCAAGGCTTTTCCTCCTTCAAATATTTGTATGATGAGAATATCTCAGTCAGGTTGAGAATTGAGAGTTAAGGGGCAAAAGTCTAGGGGTAACACGAGGGGGAACTTCTTTACTCAAAGAGTGGTAGCTGTGTGGAACGAGCTTCCAGTAGAAGTGGTAGAGGCAGGTTCAATTTTGTCATTAAAAAAAAATTGGATAGGTATATGGACAGGAAATAAATGGAGGGTTATGGGCAGAGTGCGGGTTGGTGGGACTAGGTGAGAGTAAGCGTTCGGCACGGACTAGAAGGGCCAAGATGGCCTGTTTCCGTGCTGTAATTGTTATATGGTTATATAGATTCAGATCAAAGTTGCATAAATGGTTCACCAATTTCTTAGTGGAAGAAAGAGGATATTGAATTTTTCCACCTGGCTGGTTTCTATCTGGAGGGATGAAAACAAGATTTACCAATTTTTTAAAAAAAAGAGAACTTGGAAAAAAGCTATGTGAAAATGAGGCATGACTGATGTAGGAGGGAAAGTGAGAGAAAGACA